>NC_138512.1:55114333-55781521 GCF_964252035.2 Podarcis erhardii
AGAAGGAATAAAAACATTGTTAGGTTGGAGCTCCCCCGAGACCTACTCTTCAGCATCAAAGAAAGGAAATTAAGAACAAGATCAGCAGAAGACAAAGTAAAGTGTATGTATAAATACGAAGAAGATTTGCAGAAGGGACCTGGAAAAGAGTTAAGAGCCTCGGACAGAAGATCACCAGGTTGATGGACTATATGGAATTGACAGAAATGACTGGCAGAATCCGAGACCAGGGAGAAGAGACGGTGGAAGAAGATTGGAAAAAGTTTAAAGTTTATTTATAGAAATAGGGTAAAATTAATGAGTGTTGGAAGAATATTGGAATGAAATTATATGGCCTTAGTAGAAGTGTTATAAGGAGTTAAGCATAAATAAGTATTATAGTATTAATGGAAATAAGGTTAAAATAAGTTAAGATATTTATATGACAGAAAATAGTGAAAGATGGAAAGGATTTGCTGAAACAATTAATAGAAGTGGAATACAAAAGAGGAAGTCGATGAAACAAGGGAATGAAAGATAAGGCATTGAAATGGTATGATGCATGTTTTTAAATTGTTTTTGTTTTGTTTTGTTTAGTTTAATGCGTTAATGTTGTGTGGTGTATTGTTTATATATTGTATTGTATTGTTTTTTCTTTCTTTTGTTTTTCTTCTTTTTTCTCCTTTTCTTTTTCTTTTTGTTTGTAAGGTTTAAAAGTAATAAATATTATTTTTTTAAAAAATAGAGTGTTCCCGGAAAATTTGTAACCTGCCACAACATGACAGCTTCCAACTCGCTGATTTTATGATGCAATGGTTATCCTTTCTCTCTGACTGTCGTTAAAATTGTCTGCTTCTACCTTGCAGAATATTCTTCCTGAAGATTTGGACCTGTCTTCGTTGCAAGTTAACTTGGAGCATATACTTCTGGTTCATTGGCTCCCACGAATTCATGCTTTTGGTTCTGATCAGTCGCCAGAAGTTTTCCCTACTTTTTCTTTTTATATATATAAAAAATCTGGTTAAAATTGTCAAAGCACTGATAATATCTGCTTGTAAATAAAGATTAAATCATATATCTCAGCGGTCTTCATGTGAGATTACTTCCCTGTGCTCAGAATTCTACGCTAATTTATTTCATTGGAACTTGTGCAAGAAGACTTTCCTGTGATTATGCTTTGACTTTTTCATTGATTGTAATTGGTTTTTTGTTTTATGAATAGCACCTGCCCAGAGTCTTTGGATTGGGATCATCTAAGCATGTAAACAAATATATAGCATATGTTAATTTATGGCTCTAGGGATACACTGCGGTTTCAAACAAGAGCACAACCTTAATTTTCCTTAACAAAATATTTTTTTTCCTTATCAGGTTTCCAGTAGACAAGGCAGCCTGCTTTGTGTGTTTGTACAATTTAAGTAGGTTCTTAGTCTGTTTGTTAAGACATCATGTTTATTTTAAACTCCTACAGGAAGTTATTAATCTGCCCCAACGCTGAAGGTCTGAGCTGATATAGATGAGAACAGTGCTAAGCAATTCTTCATGTCATCTTTCAAACCAAATCTTAGCACTCTTCTTCATGGACCCCAGGTTGCTTTGAAAATGACTCACTCGTTTGCCCACGTCACGTTAGTGCCAAGGACTGGGTCTGTCTGTTATGCACACCCAGTGGCTTAAGCAAGGTGCCTTCCAGACTCAAAGAGCTGGTGAAGAACCCAAAGTATGCTTTAATCCAGTTCTCATTTTCATGTCACAAAAGGTGCTATGGAATGATTGCCATTTGGAAAAAGAAGAAGGCAAGCACAATTAAAAGCTGAACCTCTAATCCCCTTTGCCTCTGGCTTTGTGCCGGAGCCAAAAGAAATATTGTCTTAACAGGTACATTTCCCCTGGAGGGAAAAACACACCCTCGACCACCTAGCAGGCAAGATGACGAGATAATAGGATGCCGGGCTGTATCAGTGGCCAACAAATTGTGCCTTGGCTTCTGTGGCTGACAGAAGAGCATAGAATTGATGGGTGGCAAAGGGAAAGCTCTGTCTTCTGACAGTGGGTGGGTCGGCATTGTGGCAAAACCAAACAAGCACATTTTCCAGCTCCAGCCGCCAAGTCACATAGTGAGAAAATCTGTGCATGACTAACTGACATTTGTGTGGAGAGATGTTTCAAAAGTGATTGAAGGGTCCTCTAAGCAGCCAAAGCAATAATTAAGCTAATTGACACTGAGAGGGCGTGACTCAGCCCTTGCAAAACCACTCTGTTCTAATCGCTGCATTATGTTTAGCTACTTGGAAAATTTCTGGATGTTGCATTTTTTAAAAAGGAAGATCTATTAATTCTACCTTGTGGAGTTAAGAAATCTTCCTTTAATATTTGGGAAGAGCAGAAGATAGTGATGGTGTTGATTTATTTTTTTAAATAGAAAAAGGTTAATTAATATTTGGGAAGTACAGATGACGGTGATTATGATGTTGATTTTTAAAAAATGCACAACTTTTGTGAGCAATTTTCTGAGACAATTTGCAACCTGCAGATGCACTCTTCCAGCCTTCCTTTTCTGCTGTGTTTCTAGGCACAGGTCCACACTTTAAAGATCCGTGTCTGAGCACTTTCTAATTTTACCCCACCACTTTGCCTGCAAAAACTCACTTTGTACAACTGAAAACAATCCTGAATTGCCATTTGTTCTGATTTAGCATTAAAGAGTGAGTTTTCCTGGCAAAAGCAGTAGAGCAAGGAATAAAAGGGGGGCTTGGACTAGAACTGCGAAAGTGTGAACTTGTGACTAGAAAGCTTGGGTGGGGGGAGAGGTAAGTGTGGATCAGCCCTCAGTGAGATTGAGTTGTAAACATTTATATACCGTGGTGCAATTTCTCTTTATTTAATTGCCAGTAAAATTACACAGAAGCCCAGGCACAATTTGAAATTCTGGGATAGTTTTGCCCCTCTCTCTGATGTAACCAAACCTGTCATAAGACAGAGTTATTTATTTATCATGGTACTTGTATCCCACCCTTTCCACAATGAGCGAAAACAGTTTAGATGAAGCGTATCTAATGTTACTCTTAAAACAACTGTGTGAGGTAGCATTAAGGCGCAGAGATTGTGACTTGCTTTTGGGTGCGGCGAGCCTCATGCATATCTGGATATTAGACCAACCACTGCCGCAAGACTGCAGGATCTTTTTAAGGATTTCATCATCTTTCGTGCTACATCCAAATGAGAGGGCTATTCTAATCCTTCCAACTCCTGCAGCTTCCTTCCACAGAGAGTGTTAAGCTGCCTTTCCAAAAACCAAATAGCCAGCAGCATCACTGACTGGAAATGTGCGATGGTAGTGAAACCAGGAAGCTTTGCTAGTCCCAATGAATGGAATGTTAAAAACCTGGCTAGTTTCAATTACATACAGAAAAATAAAACCAGCCAGTTTTGACACAAGTTTTAAATTTCAGAGCCAATTTTGAAACTTGTTAGGTTTTTTATTTTTTAAACTGTTAGTATATACCGTACTTTTTTAAAAAAGAAAAGCTAAAATGTGCATTTTCTTACTAATAAAAGTTAAGAGTTGGCAGCTAAATAAATTAACCAGTTAAACATTAGTGTTTTCCTTTAAATATTAATTAATTCCCAAGACTGGCATCTGAGTAGGATGAATTGGGGACATCTGTTCTGAAACTTGTTAAGCAGAATTAGCAGCTCTGATTTCACTAAGAAATAGTTCCCATTTATTAACCAAATATTTGCTTTCATTTCAAATTAGTAAAAAAACCAGGCTGATAGGAGGAAGATGCTGGGATAGAACAGTATACAAATCTACTTCTTTGGAATAACTTGATACTCCTTTTTAATTTTTTGGAAGTCAAAAGCTGTTGAAATTGGATGCCAGTGGAAAAGATATTACAGCCTTTCGTTAAATGAAACTTCAGCTGTTTATGTCAATACAGTGCCTTTGGAAATTATTGAATGAACCCATTTTAGACAGTAAACGCAACACCTTCTTATTGCCCCTACATCCTGGAATGAAGACCCAAGAGGCATGAACTATGAGGAAAGGTTATTATTTATTAACTATAGCTTGAGAATCTGCAGCAATACAAGAAGGGAACTGAGACTGTGTACGCACTACCATTTTACCCTGGCTCTTGTGCCTTCCCACTACTGATGTTTGAAGCCTAGCACACATGGCGTTAGCCACAAACCATGCATATCCTGTAGTTTCTTGAGAAATTCTGCTTTTTTATTTGTTTTCCCTCAACCCAGCTTCCATCAAATTTGAAAGTGTAAGGCATGGTTAACCGGAGGTGTGTTCCTCTCATACATCTGTTGCACATGGTGTCAGTTATTGAACTTTATTTCAGGCACATACCAGCATAGGATAAAATATATAGATAAACTGAACACATAAGACTTAAAACAGGTAAGGGATAAAAACTAGTAGTTAACGGTGATTATATCATACATAAAAAGATAAAAAACAATAATGACAAATGGTTAAAAGCCCAGGTCTTGCATTTTGGGCCTTCAGTTTAGGCCTGGTTTGTGGCACAAACCATCCTTTGACGAATATCCATTATGGCAGAACAAATATGGCAGCCACTGAATATATAACATCTGGGTTTTCATCCTTTTTTTTTTTTTTTTATAAATATTTATTAAGGTTTTTTAAAATATAAATGCACACATCAAACAATCTTACTTTTATAACAACAAATTCTTCACTTCTTTGGACTCCCTCACGTCCCCCTCTCCCATTTACATCATTAAAAAAAAAGAATTTTTCCAAACAAATTATCAACTTGTTTACAATCTCATGTCCACACATTCCAATATAATTTAACACTTTTTCCAATAAAGTTTTTATATTTTCTTTAGTCTCACTTATCATCAAATTTAAATCTAGTTTAGTGGTGGCCAGTTTTTTATAATCTAGCATCCTTCTTAACATTCAAACAAATTACAATGTTTTTGTAGATACATCTTGAATTTCTCCCAGTCTTCCTCCATCTTTTCTTCTCCCAGGTCTCGGATTCTGCCAGTCATCTCGGCCAGTTGCATATAGTCCATCAGCTGCATCTGCCACTCTTCCAGTGTGGGTAAATCTTGAGTTTTCCAATTTTTTGCGATGAGAATCCTTGCTGCCGTTGTTGCATACATGAAAAATGTTCGATCCTTCTTTAACACCTTCTGGCCGACAATACCCAGAAGGAAGGCCTCTGGTTTCTTGGTGAAGGTATACTTAAATACCTTTTTCAGCTCATTGTATATCATTTCCCAGAAGGCCTTCACCTTAGGGCATGTCCACCAGAGGTGGAAGAATGTTCCTTCATTTTCTTTACATTTCCAACATTTATTGTCAGACGAATGGTATATTTTGGCAAGTTTAACTGGGGTCATGTACCATCTGTATATCATTTTCATAACATTTTCCTTCAGAGCATTACATGCAGTGAAGTTCAACCCAGTGGTCCACAACCTTTCCCAGTCCTCAAACATAATGTTATGCCCAATATCCTGTGCCCATTTTATCATAGCCGATTTAACCATTTCGTCTTGTGTGTTCCATTTTAGCAGCAAGTTATACATTCTAGATAGTACCTTGGTTTTGGGTTCTAACAATTCTGTTTCTAACTTCGATTTCTCCACCTGGAACCCTAACTTTTTATCATTTTTAAAAACTTCTTTAATCTGAGCATAATGTAACCAGTCTCGCACCTTATCCTTCATTTTCTCCAAACTCTGCAATTTCCAATTGTCTCCATCTTTTTCTAATAATTCCCAATATTTTGGCCATTTGGCCTCCATATTGGGTCTTTTTAGGGCCTTAGCCTCCAGAGGTGAGAGCCACCTTGGAGTTTTGTTTTCCAATAAGTCTTTATATTTCGTCCAGACATTGAACAGTACTTTCCTGACAATATGGTTCTTAAAGGCCTTATTGATCTTAACTTTGTCATACCATAAGTATGCATGCCAACCAAAAGCATTGTTAAAACCTTCCAAGTCCAGCACGTCAGTGTCTTCGAGAAGTAGCCAATCTTTTAGCCAACAGAAAGCTGCGGCTTCATAGTACAACTTTAAGTCTGGCAGGGCAAAGCCACCTCTTTCTTTCGCATCTGTTAATATCTTAAACTTAATTCTGGGCTTTTTGCCCTGCCAGACAAATTTAGATATATCTTTCTGCCACTTCCGGAAGCACTCCGTTTTGTCCACAATCTGTAATGTTTGAAACAAAAACAACATTTTTGGCAATACATTCATCTTAATAGCAGCAATTCGGCCTAACAAAGAAAGCTTCAATTTTGTCCAACTATCCAAGTCTCTCTTAATTTCAGACCAACATTTTTCATAATTGTCCTTAAATAGACTCAGGTTTTTTGCTGTTATGTTTACCCCTAGGTATTTTACTTTTTTAACCATAGTTAGTTCTGTTTCTCTCTGAAACCTTTCCGACTCTGTATCTGTCAAATTTTTCCCCAACACTTTAGTTTTCTGTTTATTTAATTTAAATCCTGCCACCCGACCAAAATCCTGTATCAGTTGTAATACTCTTTTCGTACTAGATTCTGGCTCCTGCAGAGTCAAAACTAGGTCATCTGCAAAAGCTTTCAATTTGTATTGTTTCGCTCCGACCTGAATCCCTTCCACCAACCGGTCCCCTCTGATCAAGTTCAAGAGCACCTCCAGAACCGAAATGAATAACAAAGGGGAAATCG
This sequence comes from Podarcis erhardii, assembly GCF_964252035.2. NCBI lineage: Eukaryota > Metazoa > Chordata > Lepidosauria > Squamata > Lacertidae > Podarcis > Podarcis erhardii. The sequence continues at coordinate 55,121,023 of NC_138512.1, forward strand.
GGCAGCCTTGTCGTGTTCCTTTTTCAATTTTGAACTCTTCTGTAACCACATTGTTAACTATCAGTTTGGCCTTTTGTTCTGAATATATTGCGTCAATCCCATTCTCAAACCCCCGTCCCACTCCCATTTCATTCAAATTTCCCTTCATAAATTTCCAAGAAATATTGTCAAAGGCCTTCTCCGCATCTATGAAAATTAACACTGCTTTTGTATTTATGTCTGTTTGCAAAAGTTCCAAAACGTCAATAATGTTCCTAGTATTTGCAAACATATGTCTACCTGGGAGAAAGCCTGCCTGGTCTTTATGAATTACTTCATTAAGCACTCTTTTGAATCTACTTGCCAAAATGTCTGCAAATATTTTGTAATCCACATTCAAAAGGGAGATGGGACGATAGTTTTTGAGTTGTGTCTTTTCAGCTTCAGATTTTGGTATCAATGTGATAAAGGCTTCCTTCCACGATTCCGGCGCCTTCTTCCCTTCCATAATTTCATTACAGACCTCCATCATTGGTTGGGTCAGATAGTCTTTTAATGTCTTGTAATACTTGGAGGTCAAACCGTCTGGCCCTGGAGATTTGCCCAGTTGCATGTTCTGGATAGCTTGTTCAATCTCTTGTTGTGTTATTTTGTTGTTCAGGATTAATCTGTTTTTTTGTGACAACTTTGTTAATCCATTTCTTTCCAGAAATTGTTTAATCTCAACCTCATCTTGCGGCCCTTGAGTGTATAATTTTTTAAAGTATCTCTGGAAGCACTTTCTAATTTCCATGGGGTTCTGGATATTTCTTCCTTCAATTTCTAGGTTTGTAACTGTATTTAATTTCTGTCTCTTCTTCAACTGCCAAGCTAGCAGTTTTCCACATTTATTTGCCGATTCAAAAGTTTTTTGTTTCATTAATTTAATCTTCCATTCTATTTCTTGGTTTATCAATTTAGAATATTGGGCTTGATATAGTTTAATTTCTCTCAGAATCGGCTGTGACTTCGGGTTTGATCTTAATTTCTTCTCCAATTCTTTAATTTTCTGCAAAATCTTATCTTTCCATTCATTTTGTGTTCTTTTCTTTACAGTGTTCTGTTGTATCAAGAACCCCCTCATCACAGCTTTGCTTGCGTCCCAGATAGTTCTTTTTTCCACCGTAGTGTTCATATTTATTTCAAAATAATCCTTCAAGGTTTTTTGGGCCTTCTTGAGAATCTCCTGATCTCTAAACAAGCTATCATTCATCTTCCATCTAAAGGAGCCGGTTGGCAATAGTGTCATATCCATCTTCAGCGCATTATGGTCGGAGCAGGTCTTTGGGCAGATTTCCACTTTTCTGACCTTGGGTGCCAGACCTCTAGATATCCATATTTGGTCGATTCTTGTCCAAGTCAGTTGGGCTTCAGAGAAGAATGTTCCCTCTCTTCCCAGGGGGTTCTTAGTTCTCCAAATATCAATCCAGTCCATATTGTCAGCCATTTCAAAAAAGGTCTTTGGTAGTCTGCCGTCTTTTGTAACGTTTTGATTTTGTGACTTATCCATGTTTGTCGATACGACCCCATTCATATCTCCCATCATAATGATGTTGTTGTAGTCCAGATAGTCCAGCATAGTCTCATGCAACTTCTTGTAAAATTCCGATTTCCCGTCATTTGGTGCATAAATTCCTAATATCAGAATCTTTTCTCCTTGGTGTTGTATCTCAATTCCTAATATTCTTCCATGTTCATCTTTGAATAAGAATTTAGGTGACAGGCTCTCTTTTGCATATATCACCACTCCTCGCTTCTTTACTCTGTCCGAAGATATAAATTCTTGGCCAAGTCTTTTGTTTATTAACACCTTTCTATGGAGCCTAGTCACGTGTGTTTCTTGTAAGCAGATAATATCCAATTGTTCTTTTTTTTAATATATGAAAAATTTTCCTCCTTTTTTCCGGGATATTGCAGCCATTAATGTTCCAACTCAAAAGTTGCAGAGACATCCTGAATAAATCTGGTTATTTTTCAAGGGGTGGTATCTTGTTCAGAGAATCTTCAGAGTCCAAGGGTGCAGATGCCTCTGGTGTTTCAGGCCCTGGAAGTTGATCAATTCCTTTGTGAAGGTCCTCTCCGTATACGTTCAGAAATTTATCTCTGTCTTCCGATGTTCTGATTTTGATCTTCTTCCCTCTAAAGGTAAAAGATAGTCCTTGAGGAAATTCCCACCTAAAGATGATTGAATTCTTCCTTAGTAGTCTTGTCAACTTCAAATAGTCAGATCTAAGATCTAGCAGTTGTTTAGGAATATCCTTGTAGATCTCAATTCTTTTGTCCAAAATGTCCAGTGACTTTCCGTAGTGTAGGCCCAAAATCTTATCCCTTTCCTCCTTTGACCTCAATATTATCAAACAATCTCTGGGCTTCTCTTTCTTTAGAAGTCTTCCGAGCCTAAAAGCTGAAACAATTTTAAAGTCCTTTTCCTCTAAACTCCAAAATTTGGAGAATTCTTTAGTCAGAAACTCAGCTAGGTTGCCTTCTTCCACTTCTGGTATTGCTCTTATCCTTAAATTGCTCTCCCTGTTCCGCAGTTCAAGCATGGACAAATAGGTCTGATGTTCGCCTACTTGCTTGCAGAGTGGTCTTACCTCTTGTTCTAAATTTTCAAGTTTTTGGCTGGTATCTTCAGCCAATTTCCGATTTTCCCCTGCAGCCTCCTTCAATTCTCCGATTGCTTGAGTATTCTGTGCGACTTATCCAGATAATTTATTTAAACATTCTATGTTCTGCTCAATTTTGTATGTTTGCTCATCAGCTTTCTTGTCCAGAGATTCTACTTTCTTATCCAAAGATTCTAATTTTTCAAAAATTTTCTCTAAAATAGTAGTGCTTGCCCCTGAGGCCATATCTTCCAGTTGTAATTCCTCAGTTTCTCCCTCCCCTGCCCGTGGCAGAGAAACAGTTTCGACCTCAGAGGGCAAAGTAGGCACAGATGATCTACGTGCCTGTGAGGCTGCGGTTAAAGTTGTCAAAGTTGTTTGTTTAGTTCTTCCTCTCCTTCTTGTACCACTCATTCCAAAGTTATCTAAAATTCAAGGTCAAGCTGAGTTGTTCCCATGAGAAAGCCCCAGCACAGATGGTCACAGTCAATAAGGGGCCGGGAAAAAGAAAGTAAAGTAAAAGTCACTGTTATAAGTCCCAGATCCTCTAGGGGGAGTTTAAAATATTTCAGGGAAGAAATCAATTTCAGTTAAAATAAAGTCAAATTTCTAAGTCCAAGAACCTTCAATAAAAAGATTTTTCAGCAGAGTTAAGGTTTAGTGCAACAACAGTATTTCTGATGGTGTAAGCTGGTAATCCAAATGCTTCAAAGTTACAAGTTCAGACTCTCTCAGATTGTTTCAAAGTTCAGATTCAAAGTATCCAAGCTGCAAACTGCAAGCTGACAGCTCAGTTTCTCAGGCAGTTCCAGCGCCTGGGGTTTTTAGTTAAAATATAGCTCCAAAGGGAGAAAGATTAAAATATAACTAAAATTCATAAAAGTCCAGCACATGAGGTTATTTATTCCACTTAAAATAAAGTTCAATGGGTGCTCAGATCGAATAGTTTAAAAGGTCTCTCTTTGCCTCCACTCTTCCACGCTCTTTGCGTTCAAGTTCAATGGGAGCGGAAGACGGACTTCCTGTTTTTCGTCAATCCGCTTTCAGCCAAATTTAATGTTTTAAAGTCCCGAATTACATACAGTCCGTTGTTTACTCACGGGTTGTTGTTTTTAAAGCATAAATTTCAGGAAGAAAGGTCAGCGCTCACTGGCAACAGCTACGCGGCTTCACTCCGCCGATTGCGGAACGACCCACAGCGCCGCAGCCTCCTCCGCGATCCGGAGCCCCTTACGAGGCTCCCTCAACGTTTCGGTGGCCGCTTCTGGCACCCGCCGGGTCCCAGGACCGCAGGCTTCTGCTGCCTGCGGTTTTCCGTTTCTGGGTCTCCGCTGCGCCGTAGCGGACGACCCTTTCTCGCGCGGAGCTTCCCTTCCCGTTAGGAAAGGGCAGCCATTACCCTTCGCGCCGCCTCCGGAAGTAACATCTGGGTTTTCATCCTGAAGCAGTAGGGAGGTGTAACATTGTTCTGTGTTACCTGGTAATTTGTGTAGTATAGGCAAGATGAACCTACTGTAGCTCATATATCAGTAAAGTGAAAAAAGGCATGCTCCATTGTTTCCAGTTGCCCAAAGCCACATGGGTATGATGGTGCATGTGTATATGATGATAGCATTTTTGAATAGGAGCTTGGAGGTTGCAGGTGTGAGGAAACAAGCCAGGCAATGAGGCAATGGTGTGTACAGAATATTAGTGTGTGACCTGAAACACAGCGATGGGAAATAACCTTGCTACATTTTAAACTGCTATTGTGTACAAGCTCTTAATTTGACAAGAGTAGACATTTGTGTGCAGCTGCTAAATGAGGTGGAAGTCCCTCATTCCCCAATATTACCCAGGTAATTCCTACAGTACATTGTAATTGGTCATGGGCAGAGAAATGCTGGTCGATATCTTCAATTGTGCCTTATGTAGCAGGTGGGAATATGGGCTTACCCACTTGTTGTGTTGATGTGTTAGGTTCCAGTAAGGGGTCTATAGCTCCGCTGTAGAGCCAACACTGCGCAGGCAGATGGTTCCAGCTTTTACCCGTGGCAACTATATTGAAATAAGAAGGCAGGTAGTAGGTGATGGGTAAGACCAGTGATTTTTTTTCTTAAAGAAAATAAATGTTTGGGAGTACTCTCATTTTCCTACTCATATTGAAATACTGCCCCTCAATGAGGCCAAACTTAGATTCACAAAATGTTTAGGGAAGTCTCCCTGTGTCCCCCCAGAAATAAAGCACTGGGTAAGACCGTCTGTGATAGGTACCAGTGATGACCCAACCTCACAATTAATCAGTGAGTAAGTCACATCATTCTTTAGTTACCAAAGGTTGTTGCCATGGGTACCACCCTGACTTTCTGAAAGGGGTGCTTTGTAAACAGCCAAAATAATTGGCAAGATGTATTTTGAAAATTGGTTTCAGATAGTTTAGAAAAGCATGGTTCTTTAGGAGCAACGGATGCTGCCTTGCATCAAATCAGACCATTAGTTTATTCAGTGAAGGACTGTCTAAGTGTCGGTAGGTAGATAGATGATCTATCTATCATCTATCTATCATCTATCTATCTATCTATCTATCTATCTATCTATCTATCTATATCTATCATCTATCTCTATCTATCTATCTATCTATCTATCTATCTATATCTCTATCTATCTATCTATCTATCTATCTATCTATCTATCTATCATCTATCTATCTATCACCTATCTATTTCTATCTATCTATCATCTATCTATCATCTATCTATCTATCTATCTATCTATCATCTATCTATCTATCTATCTATCTATCATCTATCTATCTATCTATCTATCTATCATCTATCTATCATCTATCTATCTATCTATCTATCTATCTATCTATCTATCATCTATCTATCTGATGATAGATAGATAGATAGATAGATAGATAGATAGATGACAGATGATAGATAGATAGATGATAGATAGATAGATAGATAGATAGATAGATAGATAGATAGTTGGGCCTTTGGCTTCTACCATAACTACTGACGGGACGGACAGGTTTGTGTGTGTGTTAGGATTGTGTGGATGTGCTCCTTCAAGCACTCCATTGGCAGACATCAGGTGACCTTAGCATAGTTAAAGAGCAGTTTTAACCTCCTAAGAAGATCAGAGATCTGCAGGCATGATGAGCTGCTTGATGAAAGGTGTCACTTTTGAGTCCATGACCATTAAGGAATGAAGTTGTGGCAGGGCCAACCAGAGTCAAAGGTCATTTCATTCAGTGGAGGCTGGCCCAAATGGGGGCCTCACCAAGCTCACCTGCCTGCCTGCTTACATACGACCAGTCCAGCTGGTGGCAATAGCTGTCATCTTCCTTCTCCTTAGTTTCAGTCTTACCTTTGTAGACTTCCGCAGGGAGGAGTATGAAGACAAAACCAGAATTCTCAAGCTCCACCTGCTTTTGGCTTTGGGTCCACCTACCACTGAGGGCACAAGGAGAAGGGGACGACAGAAGATGAGATGGTTGGATGGTGTTCTCGAGGCTACCAGCATGAGTTTGACCAAGCTGCAGGAGGCGGTGGAAGCCTGGCATGCTCTGGTCCATGGGGTCACGAAGAGTCGGACACAACTAAATGACTAAACAACAACAACCATCAATAAACTTGCCTACTGCCCTACCAGCCTTCACTGATTTCAGTATGTCTGGTAAGAAGAAAAAATCATTCCCCCCCGACTTATTCTTGAACATGACTTCCTGAAAATATTTTAGATATCTTTTTTAAAAAGAGAGAGAAACATTGACATGTAAGCAATGTTTACAGCACTTGATCATATAATGTGGGATAAGTTCTACAACTCATCACTTTAAGAGTAGCAAAGAAACAGTCCATCAAAATCACTATGTAATTGTCAGTAATTGAAAGTGGTTTCTTAAAAACTGGAAATGGGGGGCAGGGTCAGAATCCACATAAGAGTGTATGAGAACCTATAGAAATCATCTTAATCACTCAATGAAAGGAAAAGCCAATTTGAATATTGTTTAGGATTAATCTATCACTACGCAGCAGCTCAGCCTTGCCTGTTCTTGCTGTGTTTACTTTTGACATGAAGCAATACAAAGGTGTGAATTGGGAAACAAGATTCAAAAGCACACCTCTCAAGAGTTTATTTTGTCTTTTGACTAAAATATTGTTGCACACCACCACAATCTCCAAGTGTGTGAGATTTCAGGGGTTTCAGGCACACTTACCCAGGGTCTGTGATTCCTTTTGGAAATGAGGCACAGTGGAGACTGTGGTGTTTTTATGATCACCCAGTGATGTTGTGGATGGGTGCATACCAAGATAACAATCACCATTTCCTTTTTCATTCACCTGGGGCATGTGCTGGGAGTAAAAAGTTGGAATAACCTCATTAAGGGCAGGGTTTTCAAATGTGTAGCATGCAACCACATTCACCCTTTTGGACAGCAAGATCTGGAATCAATGTAGGCTGAAAGCAGCATGTTGTAGATGAGCATGAACAATTTTGGACTGAGAAAATACATTTTTGTGCTACAAATATGTTAGTGTGTATACAGCCTTGGCTGTTCTCCCCCTTCTTCCTTCCCTGTAGAGATTTGTCAGTTTAAGGACAAACAAAAGGGAATACTTCTTCAGGCAGCACATAGCCAAATTGTGGAATTTGCCACACAAGATGTAGTGATGGCTGACGACTTGGATGGTTTTCAAAGCAGAAAAAAATCACAAAAAAAAATCACAGGACAGAAGGATAACAAAGGTTACTAGTCACTAAGGCTTTATATTTCCTCCCCTACCAGTAGCTGGGGGGGAACAAGCATATCCTGCTTGTGAGTTTTCAGAAGGCAACTGGTTGGAGACTGTGAGAAGCAGAATATTGACCAGATAGACCTTTGGTCTGATTCATCAGGGCTATTCTTATGCACTTATTGGAGCTGCCATCATTTATATGCATCTCATTTGTTGAACATGCAATCTAAATAGACAGAATAAGCAGCCATATGACTGTTTTTGTTGGCATAGTCAAAGCAAAACAAATTCCTTCCAGTAGCACCTTAAAGACCAACTAAGTCAGTTCTTGGTATGAGCTTTCGTGTGCATGCACACTTCTTCAGATACACTGAAACAGAAGTTTCCAGACCCTTCTATATAGTGAGAAGGTGGGGAGGGGTATTACTCAGAAGGGTGGTGGGAATGGGTGATTGGCAGATAGCTGTGATGAGCCTGTTGACGACTCTTAACGACTGCAATAGGTCTTACAGGAAAAAGCAAGGGGTGAAAAGGTGGAAAATGGCTTTGTCATGTATAATGAGATAAGAATCCAAGGTCTTTGTTCAGACCAGGTTTCTCCATGGTTTTAAGTTTGGTGATAAGTTGTAATTCAGCAGCTTCTCTTTCCAGTCTATTTCTGAAATTCCTTTGTAGTAAAACAGCTACTTTGAGATCTTGTATAGAATGTCCTGGGAGATTGAAGTGTTCTCCTACTGGTTTCTCTGTCTTGTGATTCCTGATGTCCGATTTATGTCCATTTATTCTTTGGCGTAAGGTCTGGCCTGTTTGTCCAATATAGAGAGCTGAAGGACACTGTTGGCATTTTATGGCATACACAATGTTAGACGATGAAAGTTTGTTGGCATAGGTTTATTAAGCACACTACTAGATGTCTTTCAGAAACCAACAAATTCCTTAGAAATGTGAGGCAAAATGACTCACGAATGTTCTAGATGTAGCAAAAGTAGGTATGAATCAGTGCTAAGATTGCATCTTTTTTACTGTGTCAAGTCTAGACACCCCTAAGATCTGTAGTGCAGATCTCAGAGAGCTAAAATTCTAGTTTCCCAATACTTGCACAGCTGTAATTTAGCTTCAGGTTTCCAGAGGTCAGAAGTCAAGCCATTAATCAATTTGATATAATTCAAAATATCCCAGGGGATGGGGGGAAAATCAACAGGGAAACAAGTCCTGTTTTTCTGTATATGACAGGCAACATCACATGATTTAAATCAGCATGTTCATAACTGTGGCATGATCCTGTTATGATTCTTCATAGCTGCTGGTCTTTCAATCGTAATAGAATGGCTTCTCAAAACTCACAATTGAAAACCAGTGTGTCTAAAGTATTGGGTTCGTAGGAAGAAAACCCAACTGCAAATCACTTTGCTGCTGTGGAGTTGATGTCACTGAGAAAAACCTTTTCATAGTGCCACCTTCAACATTGGTCGTATCAGAATGGCACAATTATTGACTGTGTGTGTGTGTGTGTGTGTGTGTGTGAGAGAGAGAGAGAGAGAGAGAGAGAGAGAGGTTTCAATGCAGACAAAAGATCTGTTTGCTCTCTTTAATAAAACCAGAAAATACATTCTGAAGTGAGAGAAAGTACAGAAATAGCAATTAATTGGAGGGGGGGCATTACACTGTCTCTGTTTTGCTTTTTGCTTTTAGTAGTGTTTTCTGCTCAGACAAAAGAATTGGGACAAAATATTGCATTGGTATGAATTCCCACATATAAAATTACTTTGAAATCACCTGTCAGTGTCAGTCAATTATTAGACTATAACAAAATATATGTGTACCCGATTGGGATGGGTAAATCTGTCAATCTTGGTTTCTTTCAGTTTTTCATTTTTCAAATCTTAAATTCAGTTCTCCACATTGCCACAAAATCCTCTTGAAAATTCTTCAGCATTTTTAATTTTTATTTATTACATTTGTATACCGCCCTTCCTCAGAAGATCTCAGGTTGATTCGTGAGTTTCTTCAAATACACACATTTTGGCAGACCAATTTCCCCACAAAAGAATGCATTTTTATATGTGATTTTTCACTTAGATTTGCATATATATGCACATTTTACCTCAGAACATGCATTTTTGTACATATTACTTGGCTACAGAACTGAACTGCATAATCTGGAGATGTACTAAGGCTGAATTGCAGTCTGTGTATGAATTAGGTAAGTTGTGTGAATTAGGTAAACTGAAATTTAATTGCAAAGTGCACAGAATTTCTCGCTCATCTCTTGTATCTGACAAGATCATGGTCTTCACGGGCAAGTTATTTTTGTTAGTTTATTTATTTAACAGCATTTCTAAATTACCCGTTAACAAAAAGTTCTCTGGGAGGTTCAGACACAAAAGTTAAAACCTTGAAACGTGCAAAAGAACACAGACACTAAATCTTACATAGATGTGGTGATGGGGCCATTACTATGTGAATGTTGATGATCTTCAGGTGTAATTCTGAGTTTTGTGCATTAGCAGAGCACTGTTCCTATAGCTATGTGGAAGTGTGGTTAGAGATTGGTGTTATTGTAATGTATGCTGATGTTAGATTACATAATCCTTTTGGTTTTATGAATTATTGTTAACTGATGAACTGCTCTGCACTACACATCTTCTTCCAAGGTGGATTTTTGTTTTCCTGGTTATTCACAGAACAACTACTGCTGAATGATACTGCACTAATTTACTCCTAATTAGGAATTCAAAGGCTGAATATGAATTGTTTATGGGGTGAATTAATTCTCCAAAGACTGGTTTCTCTACATATGCACTTTACAGACAGACCCCAATCTTGTAAAGATGATTTGCATATGAAGTTCATTTTTAAGCTTGGGCTTACTGTAAAATGAATTCATTTATTGCTTCTAATGATTATGCTGCTGCTTTAAAGAGCAAAGCAGAAGAGGATCCAGTGACCCAGTCAATCAAAATGTTTTGCTGAAAATCAGAGGAAGTGGTGGTGGTGAAGAGGAGAGACTTTATGTGTCTTGTAAGCTTCTTATTATGCTTTCATGGAGGAATCAATGAATGAATTAAACTAGTCTGAGGCTCACTACGTTTTTACTAATCCATAGTTCGTTAAACATCAGTACATAGCCTGAGATGATGTGCAATGATGCTTAACCAACATGTGTGATGTATTTATTTTAAAGCAAAATAATTTATTAGCTGCCTTCCCAATGAATGTGAAGCAAAACAAAGCAGCCCACAAAATCACTACAATCACCAATAAGAACAAAGCTAGAAGAACCAGAGACCAATAAAAAGAGGTGCATTTGGTACCCTTCTGGTAGGCCAATAAAGCAGGGGAATGGCAGTTCTGAGTAGGAGTACAACCCTACAGCCTTGGGCAATAATAATTTTACTATTTATACCCTGCCCCAACCACTTGGGGCAGCTTCCAACATATAGAAGGACATAATAAATCATTAAACATTAAAAAAACGTCCCTATACAGGGCTGCCTTCAGAAGTGTCCAACATTTCTCTGATGAAAATAGGGACATCCTACCATACCCTCTAACATTTCTCTGAGGAAAATAGGGACACCCTAAGGAAAAGCAGGACACTTCAGGATCAGAAACTGGAATGGCTTCTGTAAATCCAGGACTGTCCTTGGAAAACAGGGACACTTGGAGGGTCTATACCAAGCCAGTATGCACTTTGATAGGGACAGCAAGTCTCAAGTTGCAACTTAGAAAGCAATATTCTGTACCAATTTTTGCCCTCACTCATGTTACCAAAGTCTGCCCCTGCCAGGCTGATAACTGAGAAGCTTTCACTTGGATTCTACTTCTTCCTCCACCAAATGCCTTCTTGGCATACAAGTAAACTTTTGGACAGACACCCTATAAAGGCACAGAAAATTCAGTTTCATGGTAAGGAGGAAGTTGTTAGTCCACAATCTTCTGCTCTTTTAAGTAACTTGGATCTCCTCCCACAAAAATATGAAGCCCTGCAGGCCATGATTATATTGAGTGGTAGGGACAGTGAGAACCAGTGCACACACTGTTTCTTCAGACCAATAATCTGTTTGATCAATACTCTTACAAACACATTCTCGTCCAACTGCCAGCTGCCCTGAAGGCCACAAAGGGCAACACAATCTAATCAGCCAAAGTTGACTTGCACTAATTCCATATTAATGAAGCTTTCTTTGCCTTGCGTTGCCTGTTCAATAGCAGACAATGGAGAATCTATGCACCTTGAATCATGCTCTTTGGGGATGAATGGAGGAATCTTCCCACATTGGTATTTTGATGAATTAATGCCTTAAGAAGGCGGTGACAGCAATCCTGAAAGCAATTCATCAGTTCTTTTTGAAGACCAGTACGGCCAGTTAGCACTAGACAAATTGCTCATCCACCTAGAGGCCTCTGCCACTGTCTTCATCACATGATTTTCCACTTTGTAAAAATGAATTTTTAACTACTGTATTCAGCATTTCCTTAACAATGTAGGATCAGCAATATTATGCAGCCTAGGAAGTATAATGTTGTGATGTGTGTGTGTGTGTGTGTGTGTGCGCGCGCGCATATCTACCTAAAGCTAGAGATTCCACTTTTGCAAAGGAACCATAGCTCAGTGACAGAGCACATGCTTTTCATTCAGAAAGTACCAGGGTCAAACCCTGATATCTGCATTTTAAAGGAATGGGTATCAGAGAATGGGGAAGATCTCTGACGAAGAGCCACTGCCTGTCAGGGTAGAGAGAGTTCCTTGTGAAGAGGAATGGATTGTTAATCCACTCTGAGAATTGTAGCTCTGGGAGGTGAATAGGACACCCAGCACCCTTAACAAAGTACAGTTCACAGAATTCTTGGTGGGAAGCCATGACTGCATCATGTGGTATCATAGTGCTTTAAATGGCGTGAATGTGGCCTCTCTGTATTATACTCACAAACACCCACACCCCTGTACATTTTCTCTCATTCTTTATCAGATCACATATGCAGATGTCTTTATCAGTGCAGGGATTTTGGGATCTTGGAATATATTCATCCAGCACACCCATAACCTCCATGCTCTGAGATGACCTCTTGCAGGCCCACTTTCCCATCTAGTTGCTAAGCCAAATGGGGCCATCAACACAGGCTTCGCAGGTCACATTACTCACCTTTTCCCATGGCACATGCACTATTTTCCATGCTATACTGCTCCACTGTGTGCATGTGAGAACAACACTTCAGTCTGTGGTTTGGAAGTGAAATGTTGGACCAGGACCTGTAGAGATTCCTGTAGAAACATGCTCAGTCACCAGTAGGTTCACATGCCACTTCAGGAGGCAATGATTTCCCATGGAACAGAGGAACACCTTTCCCCCACTTTGAATGCTCTTGCACTAGAAAATTATCCTGATTATGGTTGCTTCCAGAATGCTGCTATTTTAGGGCGGAATTCAGTCACATACTGGAAATACCAAGCTGTACAATTAAAGATAATTCTGAGCTCTTGCCCAATAAACTTGCTTTCTCAAGAAGGGGAAGTGATAGGGAAATGCTGTGGACAGTGCAAGATAACACTTGCTTTGATGCAGTGTCATTTTGTCTCCCCAAAAACAAACCAGAGAGTGCTCATTAAATAGCCAGCATCACCTAATCTCTTTGCAAACAAATGAGGATGAATGCTCACAGATCAGCTTGTCTGGATCATGCCTATTTTCCAGAGAAACCAAGATGGACAAGGGGGGAGAGTGGGAAGGGAAGAAGGAAGAAATGGAAAATGGGAGCTGAACTGACTTGGCTCTCAAGTCTGAGATTTTCCACTATTGTTACAAGGCTTGGGGTCTCATATTATACTAATAAACATACAACTGATACTCTGACCATCAGCATGGTGATTTATTAAAGCTGGCTTTCTGAGCAATGTAAACATGGAAGCCAATATAAAGCTCTCAGCTTGTACACTGAGAAAGCATTATCAGCTGATGCCTCCACCTTGGGCAAGGCAGCAGTGAAGAAGAAGAAGAAGAAGAGTTTAGATTTGATATCCCGCCTTTCACTCCCTTTAAGGAGTCTCAAAGCGGCTAACATTCTCCTTTCCCTTCCTCCCCCACAACAAACACTCTGTTAGGTGAGTGTGGCTGAGAGACTTCAAAGAAGTGTGACTGGCCCAAGGTCACCCTGCAGCTGCATGCAGAGGAGCGGAGACGCGAACCCGGTTCCCCAGATAACGAGACTACCGCTCTTAACCATACTGGCTTGCAGTAATTAATTTGGTCCATTAGCTGAAAGTCAGGGTTTGTTTCAGTTCATCAGTCTTCCTCACACTCTGGCCCCCCAAAATAAAATAAAGTTATGTAAAAACAAACACTGGCTTCATGTCTGTTGTGCCATCAAAGCGCCTCTGATCTGATAGATGGGTCACTAAGTACATGTACAACTCTGCTGTGACAGCAGCAACTTGCTCTGCTTGAGCTACAGCAGCTGGACATTTTGTATGCGCCAAAAGGATCAAATAAAGCATTTTGTGAAAGGTGCAAAATGTTTCACATCTGGGAAGGAAAGCTTCAAAAGGCAAAGGAAAGGTTCCAAACTTAAGTGCAAATATGTACACAGTGGTAAAATACATGAAGGGGATTCAAGGGCCGAGCAACACATTATGTGCACCATGGATTTCCCACCACAAATGGCACCCCCATGTTGATTTTCTCCTTCCCTCATACTGGATAGAACAACTCACTTCATGATGTGGCTTCATCATGTTGTGAGTTTTCTTGTCTGTTTCTAGGAGCAACTGATAATACCATAAATTGGAAACAGGTAAACTGACAATGTCACCATGCTCCCTGATGTGAAAGGGTCAGCAACACAATGCCTACAGTTCCTACAGTTGCCAGTGTGCATGCTAGTGCAAGAGGATTTTATAAGCATATGATGAACAATTTGTTGTTGTTGTTGTTTAGTTGTTTAGTCGTGTCCGACTCTTTGTGACCCCATGGACCAGAGCACGCCAGGCACTCCTGTCTTCCACTGCCTCCTTTGGTCAAACTTATGCTGGTAGCTTCGAGAATACTGTCCAACCATCTCATCCTCTGTCGTCCCCTTCTCCTTGTGCCCTCAATTTTTCCCAACATCGGGGTCTTTTCCAGGGAGTCTTCTCTTCTTATGAGGTGGCCAAAGTATTGGAGCCTCAGCTTCAGGATCTGTCGTTCCAGTGAGCACTCAAGGCTGATTTCCTTCAGAATGGAGAGGTTTGATCTTCTTGCAGTCCATGGGAATCTCAAGAGTCTCCTCCAGCACCATAATTCAAAAGCAGCAATTCTTCGGAGATCAGTCTTCTTTATGGCCCAGCTCTCATTTCCATATATCACTACTGGGAAAACCATAGCTTTAACTATACGGACCTTTGTTGGCAAGGTGATGTCTCTGCTTTTTAAGATGCTGTCTAGGTTTGTCATTGCTTTTCTCTCAAGAAGCAGGCGTCTTTTAATTTCATGGCTGCTGTCACCATCTGCAGTGATCATGGAGCCCAAGAAAGTAAAATCTCTCATTGCCTCCATTTCTTCCCCTTCTATTTGCCAGGAGGTGATGGGACCAGTGGCCATGATCTTCGTTTTTTTGATGTTGAGCTTCAGACCATATTTTGCGCTCTCCTCTTTCACCCTCATTAAAAAGTTATTTAATTTCTCGTCACTTTCTGCCATCAAGGTTGTATCATCTGCATATCTGAGGTTGTTGATATTTCTTCCGGCAATCTTAATTCTGGCTTGGGATTCATCCAGTCTAGCCTTTCCCATAATGAATTCTGCAAATAAGTTAAATAAGCAGGGAGACAATATACAGCCTTGTCGTACTCCTTTCCCAATTTTGAATGATGAGCAATAGTTATGTTTAAGTAGGGGCTGCCATCGCTGCTGATGTTGCTCACCCACCTGTCTATTCTCTCCCCTACTCCCAGCACCCTTGCCAACCCAACCACCCCCCTTTACACCTCTCACCAATCCCCCATCCCCTCAAAGATTCTTCAATGCATCCATGTACGGTCTTTCATCTCCATTTTTGTCTTGTTCACCTAACATACATTTGTAAGCTTTTTAGGCAAGGACTCTGAATCAAAATATATGATTGGAACAGTCATGCGGTCACAGGAGGGAGCCAGCAGTAAATCACAGTGAGCAAGTCAGAGTTAACTCTTTATTAGCAAAAACAGGATCTGTACAGGAGTGTCAGGCCTAATGAGCTCAACAACTCATCTCCGGCAGGTCTTGCCTCCATGAAGCAGTTCTTGAAACAGAACGTCC
The DNA here is from genome assembly GCF_964252035.2 of Podarcis erhardii. Taxonomy (NCBI): domain Eukaryota; kingdom Metazoa; phylum Chordata; class Lepidosauria; order Squamata; family Lacertidae; genus Podarcis; species Podarcis erhardii. Next base: position 55,136,647 of record NC_138512.1, read on the forward strand.
CCATCTCCCCACAGCCCTGAGATCTTCTGATGAAGGGTAGTATATAAATAATAAATACATAAACAAACAAACAAACAAACAAACAAACAAACAAATAAAATAATAAGTCTACCCCTTTCCATGGGTTTTTCAAAGCAATTTGAGACTGTGCCTATGTGAAGCTAACTTCTCCTCCACTCTCTTCATGCCTCTCCTGGTTCTGGGATATGGGGGCAGGAAGGGAGCTTGTCACAGCAGAAGGGGGAGACACCCCATGCCTCTTCATCAGCTGGACTCATCTCTGCCTCTTGGTCTCTGTCCTCTTCCCGTTCAGCTTCTTATTCTGGACTTCTCTCTGCCAAAGACCTCCCCCCACTCAGTAAGCCCTGTACCTCTTCAGTTTCCAAAACCTCCTCCCAGTCTTCTCCCTCTTCTCCCTCTGACCACTCATCATCATCCCACCACCACTCCCTGAGCTCCGAGCCTTCTTCCCTCAGGGATTCCCAAGCTGGTTATTCCCACCATTCCTCTGTATCCAACCATGTGACATGTAGTATAGCTTCCATTGGTCTATACCGTATCTGGAAGGCATGTGGGAAAGGGCTCACATGTTTCAACGGGGGATCTGCCTGTATTTCCCCATGCTTTTTATGCTGGGTTCACATAACACCCCCCCATATCATGATGAAATTTATTGCAGTTGGTGGCTGTTCACACGCATTTTCAATTTTGCCAGTGGTTGTGCATATATTCACACCAGACAGGTCAACCTGAACTCTGCATACTGTATCTCTGAAGCTTATCAAAAGCCACCTTGACTTGTGTGTGTTGAACGATTCAGAGACCTTTGTGCCCTTCACCAGGAACTGACTTATAATAATCTTGGAATCTTTAAGGTGGGAAAGAACAGTCAATGTCACCTCACTTTTAGCTGATCTTTCCAGCCAATGCTTTGTCTCACTTTTCTGAAAGGGAAGACCTCATAACTTTTTCCACTGTCTGCAGAGGAAAACTTTTTCCACTGTCTGCTTTAGTACAAATTGAGAAGGTACCCCTTACGGTGTGGCAAATACGACCTCGCAGTAGCTTTTTTACAGCTACTGCTGGAGCCTGTTGTGCTTTTGCTGGATCAAATTCCTTGCCTTTTGTTATTTGAGCTTCCTTGTGAGAATCGCTTCAGCCTAAAGGAGTGTCAGGACATTCCCTTTCTTTGCCCTTTAATCCAATCAGACAGACCTTGCTTTCTCACACTGAGCTGGCCTGCACTCTAAATTTAGCCCAGCAGCTGTGAAGTAAACTTCAGTGAAGATTAAGATTTCTACTCTGATCGTGCATTTCAATATGAATGAAGGCAATAAAGGGGAGATTATCTTTCTGGTTACTTTTCAAATGTCTCATCTTTGAGGCATCACTTGTTTGCATAAAGTCTGATGCACCCAGTCAGGTCTTCCCTGCCTGCCCCTCCCAGGAAGCTCAAGGCATAGGCAACTAATAATCATTAAAAAAACAAAACAAAACATGGAGGGGAAGCAAAGGGGTCTTTGATGGCAAGTGAGCAAATGATCCTGGCTCCATATGTGGCTGTTCAGAAACTTTGAAGGCAAAATTCAGGAAGATGATGTTTCGGGGGAGATGATTTTTTGTTAGGATACAGTTTTCTGAATATAATAAGCTACTTTGTATTAGATAGGAAAGAGACTTATATGGAAGATTAATAGCTTATCGTACCATAAATTATTTTGGCCAATTATTTCAGACCCATTCCCATACCACTTTGGATGCAACACAGAGGACTGGGGCCTGTCCTCTCCACCCTTTTATCACCAGTGTTACAAAAGGACTCTGACATGAAAATGATATGCTATGAGGGTGTCCTGCAACCAAATGTTGCAGTATGTCTTCACCTCCCACAGTATCGTTCTCCGGCATATTATAAGTAGATTAAGCAGGATTCCCCCCCCATCCTTTCCCCCATTTTTATTTTCCCTTTTTAATATACTTCTGGAAATGTCAGATTTCCACTGAACACAGTGATCTCTCCATGAACCCACTTTGGCTACAATCCTGGCAGCAAATACCCTCCCTGCAGAATAACAATCAATAACTATTGTGATGATGTTGGAACTTGGATCCTCAACTCTGCAAATTATTTCATCCGTATGATAACTTATAAAGCAGCAAGAACACGGGAAATTCATAATGAATGCCCTTGAAATAAAAAGGTATTGTAAAGAGCTCCAAAAGGATCTATCCAAACCGAGTGAATGGGCAGTAAGATGACAAATGTGATTCAGTGTAAACAAGTGCAAAGTGATACATGGTGGGTCTGAATTGGTGGTGACTGACCAGGAACAAGATATTAGAGTCATTGTGGATTGCTCAATGAAGTCAGCAGCAGGTAAGAAAATGGAACAGAGCAACTCCCCTATGAGGAAAAGTCACAACACCTGGAGCTTTTCAGTTTAGAGAAAAGGCAAGTAAGTGTCTCATTTTTCTCCACTAGAACTCGCGGGCATCCGATGAAGCCAAATGTTGGAAGATTCGCAACAGACAAAAGATAGTACTCTTTCACACAGAGTGTACTTACTATGGGAATTTGTTCCCCCAAGTAGGAGTGATGGCCACCAACATGCATTAGGCAAATTCATAGAGGACAAGGCCTCTATGCTCTTCCTCCATGGTCAAAGGCAGGATGTCTTTGAATGTCAGTGGTTGGAAATCATAAACAGAGTGCAGTTGCACACAGCTCTTTCTTGTAGGCTTCTTGTTGACATCTAGTTGGCCACTGTGAGAACAGGAGGTTGGATCACATGTACCATTGGCCTGACCAATCACACGCCTCCCACATTCATATTTAAAATATTTTTATGTTACCTTTGACCCTAAAAATCTTCTCAAGGTGACTAATAAAACATAAAACAGGAAAAGATATCAGAATGCAATATAGGGATTCAAAGTGCATTGCAGGCATTGTCTAGTTCGAATCCCTTCAATATGCCATATGGTAAGTCAGGGAAAAGTTGCTTGCCAAAGGCTGCCTAAAGGGTTCACATGGGAGGGATGAGATTTGAACAGGGCTTTCCTGACTTAGAGCTATGCCAAATCAATGATGGAAACTGTCTCTCAACCAAGGCCAGTGGACCTGAGGAGTTGCATCCTAGGAAGTCATGGCTAACTTAAGTCCATTGATTTCAGTGGACCTACACTGAGTAAGACTCCCAAATACTACCCAAGAATACTGATACACTCTAGGTTAAATATCAGTCTTGGCATATCACCAACAATTATGTGGGGATGGGCAGAGCACTGAGGGGTTATGCTTTATACTTGCGCTACATGAGACCACTTCTTTTCTCGGACGTTATACCTGCATCTTTGTCTATATATTGGGACAATTTCCCCAGAGATGAGCATTGCCTTGGTGTTGACCTGTTAAGGCAGCACAAAGAACACAAACAGCATGCTCCCCAAGCAGCAAAATTGGGCCAGTCACATTTATGGGAAGTATTTATATTCAGCCTTTAAACCCCTGAGATTCAGGCATCACAATTTGGGCACCATAATTGATTATCCCTTTTCCCCAATCTGTTTGTGTAAAATTTGCACTGAGTTCAAATCCTGTGGTTGTCAAGGAGTCTCAGGATATTAGATTTTTAGCCTTGTGAAGAGAATGTCCTTGGGGGGGGGGATAGTCTGAAGAACCCTTGACATGACACTGGCTTTCAGCCCATATATTTTTAGTTGCTGAGAAATATAATCCTAGTGCACGATGTTTAAGGATTGTGTAATATGTTCCTTGATGACTCTGAGAATTTTCTGACAATGATTGAAAAGATTAAAAGTTTGTGTGTGTGGAGGGAATTGCATGAGATATTTGGCTGTGTACAGATAAACAGTCCTTTGTAAAGCTGAATAATTAGTACTGTCCATATTTATTTTGAGTAAGATAGTAAGAAGCAAAAATGAGACATCTCCACATCAAAACACAGTAGATGCATTTCATGAGAGTGATGATGATTATGTGTGTGTGCATGTTCTCATGCCCCAGCAAAATGCACTTCCTAGTTTGGAGATAATTGAGTAAATCTACAAAATGGGGCAAAAATATAATTTCTTTCAGAGTTGAGGGCAAGAAGCATTGCCCTCACTGTGATGTGGCTTAATTGAAACTGGAATTATAAGTATTGGCCATACTTATTTTGACTGAGGTGGTAGGGAACAACATGAAACAACACAGAGCTTTAGCTCAACCCCAAATCTTTAGTATTTTTTTAATTTATTGTTTCAGTTTCCATCCCACCCTTCATCAATTCACGATCCGTGTGTGTGTGTGTGTAAGAATTTGATTAGCTATATGGCAACATGTCACCATCACACTGGTAACCTGAAGCCTTCATGGCTGGATCACATAGCCAGGAAGCAGTTGCTGAAAAAGGCAGTGAACACAAAGCAAAACAATGCAAAAAAAGAGGGAGGTATGGTTGGGCTGAGGAATATTATGGATCTCAAAAAACAATCCCCTTCACACCATGGAAATTTAACTCCACCCCAATCTCTCTCATTTTATTTATTATTTCAATTTCTGTCCTGTCCTTCATCAATGCATGGTTGCAACATAAAATATCATCAAAATGTCCAGAAAAAAGCCAGTTAAAGCAAATGACAACTCAGATAAAATATATAAAGTAACAATCCATAGTACAACAGCATGCAATCACCAGTTTACAGCTGACACATCAGGTACTCCCTGCAAGACCTTGTTCTGAGAGGTGTGCCAAGAGGGAAGCAATAAAGCAGACCCTCCAAGGGTCCCTATTTTCCAGGGACAGTCCTGGATTTACAGAAGCCATCCCAATTTCTGGTTTGATGCAGGAATGTCCCACTTTTCCTTGGGACGTCCCAATTTTCATCGGAGAAATGTTGGAGGCCTTCTGTGACCACTGAGCCAAGGAGATAAGTAACTATACAATCTTTAGAAGACATCTGAAGGCAGCCATGTATCAGAAGGTTTTTTTAATGTTTTATGTTTTATTGTGTTTTTTTTTTATGTTGGAAGCCACCCAGAGTAGTTGGGGCAACCTAATCATATCAGTGGGGGTATAAATAATAATAATAATAATAATAATAATAATAATAATAATAATAATAATAGACATCCCTATTTTCACTAGAGAAATGTTGGATGGTATGCTGTATCTCACGGGGGTGGAATTCCAGAACTAAGGTAGCCATTGAAGGCTGGTGCTCATTGGGTCTGGTAGGATGGAAAACAAGGAGGCCAACAGTAGACAGAGCCAGATCTCATGACAGGTCAACTGATTCTGGTTTTGTCTGCAGCCTTTTCCTCCTTTTGAGTTCCACAAAGGCAATGAGACCAAGGGGGAGGCTCACAGCCAGTGCCACCCACTAGACTGGTTGTAAAAAAGGAGGTAGGCAGGTGGGTGCTGTCTGAGCTTGATGGGGCAGTGCCTTGCTTGTCCTCATGGACCAGTAATCACTAGGGGGTAACACCATATTAATGGTGAGAGGAACAAGGCTAAAAGGAGGCAATTGGAATCTCTTTATGGCTACATCTAGACTTCCAGTACTTTGTGGGAGGGATTCAAGCACATACAGTATGTTTAGGCTTGTGCAATGAGTGTGGATTAGAGTGTTCTATTGACTTAGTGTAACAAATCTACGCTAAAAGAGAAATGGACTTTTTGTGGTTAGGAAAGTGGCAGTGCCTTGAAAACTGTGGGATGAACAAATGATCAACAGGAAGATGTATAAACTCTCAGCAAACAAACAGAACGACATCAGAATGCATGCTCAATAATCGAGTCACCTGGAGGACCTCAATGACTCTAGCATAGGGATTCATCCTGCAGGGAAGGAAAGAGGCCTTTTGGATCTGAAACTCCTGATTTCATTCTATGCTAGGACCTACTGACAGCTTTACTGACTGCCTCTGTGTGATGGAAATGGCAGGTGGAGTTGGCTGCAAAGAGGATTTCTGTCTCAAGCATCTACTTCATGGCACATGTGTAACTGAGAGTGTCTAGAGGTCAGGAGAGGACACATCTCTGTTGATATTGGCTTATGAAGAAACGTATATTTATTTTCTTTAATCATCCTCATGACAAGAAGCATTTTCCATCGAACTAATTATACCACAGTGTAAAGTAGATGGGGAAGCAGATTGGTTCAGTCTGTGATGGGTTTGTTGTTTGCTTGTTATTGCTGTTGTTAGCACTAATGGTATTCTTCACATGTGTATCTTGCCCTTCCTCTAAAGAGCTCAGGGTGGCTTCCAGGAGGGCTGCCTCTTCTTTGACCTTGCCTTGTAAAACGTTTATTTTCTCACATTATATCCCATCTTTCTTCATTTATGGAACCCAAGACAATGTACCTGTGGTTCCCAGATGGTTATCCATACAGGGACTGACCAGAGCCAGACCTCTTTAGCATCAGCAAGGTGGTGGCCTTATGTAACTTCTGACCATATTCTGGGTAGATTAGATCGTCATTCTAACATCATCCAACAAGTTTTATGGAATCATGGTCTTCTGACCTAAGCCTAGCATTCTCGGTATCTTGTTTCCAGAACAGAGAGAACTACTAAAATATGTTGTTAAATTGCCCCCCTCCCCACCACTGATTAAGACTAGTGGGAACAAGACTTTGAGTGCCTTAGAGATGGATTTGATAATCTGGCACAAGAAATCCCTGCCCAATCACAAGTACTACATAGCGAAGTCTGATCTGCTAGAGCAGAAGATAAGGTCATAGGGATCAGAACTGGGTATTGGTGCCACCCCTAGACAAATTCTGTGCTCCTCAGCTAAATTCATGTGAGGTGACATTTATCACCAGAATGTGCCTATGTGGTTTTTTCACTATCAGCAGCTGAAGGCAGACAGTAGCTCTTTCCAAGAGTCAAATGTGGCTTTAAAGAGTAGCTGCTGCTCACAGAATGTATATTTATCCCACATTTATTTCTGGCAAACAAGTTTGGCTGATTTTGTCTTAGCACATGATAAGCTGGTCTTATACTAGGTTAGATGATTGGTCAAGCCCAATATTGTCTATTCTGATTGGCAGAGATCTTTCCTACCCCTGATGATCCTTTATGGAGAGGCTGAGGGAACCTTCTGCATTTACCACATGTGGTCTGTCACTGAGTTACGGTGCCTTCCCGTCCATGTATGTTTGACCAAAGCTAACAACCAGACAAAACAAAGGTGTTTATACACCATGGGAACAGAACCCAATTTTAAACCATTTCCATCTTTCTATACATTACTATTTCCAGCCACAACCTGATTGGTGTGAATCTGGTTGTTTGTATTTCAATGTATTTGAAGTGTTTAATTGGGAAGAAAGTTACACAACTAAGATGGTGGTGACTATCAACATTTTAAAACAGCAGTAATAATAATTATTATTTATTATTTATTAATGTAATGTAACAGTGCTAAACACTCTTTTGCTTAAGCTGTATTTCATTAATAGTTTAAGATATATATTAAAAATAGAGCCAGAAAGCCATTTTAGCACTAAATGGAAGACTGATTAAAAAAATCAAAAGGGTGCCCCATCACAAGTGATATAAGTAATGTGTGCTGGCCTGTAAAGGGTAGTGCTGAATGCATTTGCATTCCTTTTGTAAGAAAAAAGATGGAAGAAACATGGGGGGGGGGAATGCAAATGGACAATGGCATCATGTGGGCCCCCATAACATGCAGATGAACGAGACATGGCGATTCCACATTAATGCCTAATGTCGAAGCAGCCTTGATTGCCTACTGATTCCATTCAATCCCATGCTTGTACTCTAGGCTTTGCTGAAAGCCTCAGTGAAAAGCCATAGCTCAGTGGTAAAGATCTGCCTTGTGAAGGCCCATGGGTCCAATTCCCCAGAGACCCATGTCTGAAATCCTGGAGTGTTGCTTCTAGTCAGTGTAGACAACACTGAGCAAGATGAACCAATGGTCTGAGTGAGGCAACAACTGGCAATCTGGGTTTTCTGCAGATCACCATCTGTTCCGATTCAGCTTTAAAGAGCAGGTTTTTGTGGAGAAAGCTCAAGACGAAAAGAAACAGACCAGAGAGCTCTCAGACACAGAGCTTTAAAGTGTGAACCATGCATGGAAAGTTTGGAGGAAAGGTAAGTGTGGACAAGCCCTCCATAATAGGCACCTTCCTACATTCCTATGGTCTTACATTTGGTCATCTTATGAATTATTTTCTCTTTCTCTGTCACTCGCTCTCTCTCTGTATGTATAAATGTCTTATCATCTTTCACTTTCTGTAAGCCATTTCCTTTCTTTTATAAAACACAGTAGCTCTTTTGGCAGCAAAGCATCAGAAGGCATTTGCTGTTGACAAGTGGTATCCATAGCCCACTTCCTAGATCATATAGCGCAACTTCATGATGGTGTGCTACAACCAGATACGGAGGCATTAACTGGCTTAAATGTGCAAAGCGACTTCGTTCCGTGAGTAATTGCACTGAAGAATGATTGCTCTCCCTGTGCCCTTGTCCCAACGCCTTGCGTTAAGACCAAAGAAACATGTATCTCTCAACATCGCCGCAGCTAACGATGACATGACTAGCAAACGCTGGGAATCAAACCACAGCCAAACAAACACCAGGATTTAAATGCCATTAGCACACAAGTGAAGACCTTCTGCTTGCTAGGATTCTTATATCCCAAGAGTACTAATTTTCAAATCACCCTGCTAGCAGAAGCCCCACTTAAACATGAGTCCCTCAACTTGAGAAGAGGAAGACAGTATACCCCCTACAATAAGAGGATAGTATATACCAAGGGTGGACTGACTTTAGCCTTGTGCACAGCGGCGGAGAAAACCACTCAGGCACCTGGGGCGATACGCCTAGGAGCGGGGCGAGCTGCCCATGGGGCGGGGCACACCGCAGGGCCTCTGGAGTCTGCCTGCCTCCTCCCACTCAGCCACCCTACAGCTGGAGGGGCAGCAGGCAGACTGTTTGGGCAGTGCAGAGCCTGCACGCACCCTAGCCACCTGGGAGAGACGCGTGGCTTGGGCGCGCTGCAGACCCCGTGGTGAGTGCCACCTGGCATTTTGTCACCCCTCTCTGTGGTGACACCTGGGGCGGCCTGCACCCACTGCACCCCCTTCTTCTGTCCCTGCTTGTGCATCTACTAATTCCTAGAATGAAAGTATAACAATGAGCTCAAGGTGGGGCTGAAGTGCCAATCAACTCCTTTCCCCCATCTAATTAGATGCAATGATGCTCAAAGCTCATCATGAATGGCTACCAAATAATCTTAAAGGAACAAACATGTACAGGTAATGGGGAAATCATATACAAATGTGCCCTGCTACAAACTCTAATGAAGTCCCCCACCAAAGGAGGGGCTAATTGCTTCTAACCCTCTATCCCTCACCAAGAAGAGAACAAGCAAACGGTGTTGTGCCTATGTTGCTAAATTCCTGGTGCTCCTTCTTATTTCCCAGTGTAGCACTTCATGAAAAGGAAAATAGAAACACACAAATTTCACAAAGGAATTTGCACTGTACAGTTTTCCCTCCAGGGTGATAAAACTATTAGCTTGAAACAAACAGTTTTTAGATGGAAATAGATCTTCCTGCAGAGAACAATGCGATTTTCTAGTATATTACAGAAAGTTGTATGTTTCTTCTAAATAAGAACCCAAGGAAGGTGGAAAGGAAGGAAGGAAGGGGATAGTAAGAAAGATATCAGAGTCCCACAAGATCAATCTATAATCATAATGAAGTGCTGGCGGCAATCTGGCAACTTTGTAGCATCTGGGAATAGAAGGTCATTGGGTCTAATTATACCGCAAAGAGAGGAAAGGAAGAAATGTAGCATGTAGCTGTATTCAGAGCCGTCTTAGATTTCAATCTAAGGGAGTGCAATAAATAAATAAATAAAATGCTTTGGCAACCAGAATAGTATCAGCTGGGAAAGGCTGGGAGGCAAACGATCAAGAGGGCCTTTATATATTTCCTCAGTGGTGAATATTGTGCTAGTGAAAGATGTCAGGATGAATTTGGGCAGTGGGTGGAGGGGCAGAAGAGTGAGAGGAGAATGAGTCCAGGGTTGGGAAATGTGTTTAGGTTAGAAATCCAGCATATAGGTTTACGGCTTTAGTTTTACAAGCCAACAGTGATGATCTCTGCAGATGTCACTGGGGGTCCCATTTGTTTCTATTCAAGAAGACCATCATTGGTATGGGAGTCTTCATCTTCTTCAAGAACAACACTTGAGGATACCCAGAAGGATCAGTGTGTCTCTCAGTTCTCAATAACACATGCCCTCCCTCCAGGAAGGAATTGCAGAAGTGGGAATTGCAAAGAAGCAGGGCAGCTTCTCAAGGATACAGTAGCAGAATCCAACTCTTCATGAGCAAGTCCTAATCATCATGCAATGACAGATTTCTGGGGCAGACTTCAACTACTGCGCGTTTTGTAGCCCTGAGATGATTGTTTCTCCAAAGAACAAGAACAAGCCTTGGGAATGTCTTGCTGTGATCCTCCTAAGAGGATAAGCAGTAGCAGAAACACAAGTTGGTATAAAAAACAAAACAAAACCAGAAACACGCACACATTTGGATCTTTCCTTCTAACTATTTCTTGCCTATCTTACAGCAACAAAGGAATAGACAAATGATTCCAAAAACTAAGCAGAATTGATCCTAGACAGTGCCAAGATGGGGCACTGCCTGTGAATCCTATGTAAGCCACTCTGAACTTTGGAGACAAAAGGTGGTATCCGTACACAGTGGCGGAGCTTCATGCTCTGGCACTGGGGAGTGGAAAACAGGCAGGGGCAGGGCTGGCGTGTGTCCTGGGGGTGTGGTGTGCGTCCTGGGGGTGGGGCACACCACCTGCAGGGACGTGGCGCCCAGAGCGGGGGGGGGGGCAGCCATGGTGGCACCCTACCGGGATTGCACTGCCGGGGGCGGTGCGCTCCCCCCGCACTCCTCTTCCTCCGCCAGTGTCCATACATAGCAAATGTGCTAGTCTTCTTTGATGGTCTCTTATCATATTTTCTTCTTCGTAACAAATTTCAACCATATGAGACTGATAAGGAACAATCTGACTGGGTAACCTTTTCTGGTGACACTAAGAAATGTGAAAAAGTTGCCTAGTCAGCTTGCTGTATTAATCCTATCTGTTTTATGGTCAACAGCCTTCTTTTGTCGCCAAGCTGTCTGCCCTCCCCAACTTCCTCACTATTTTAATTCCTTACCCTTTCTTACATTATGGAAGGAGCCACTTCGTACCTGGCAGACATCCTTTCACCTCAGGGCTTTTTTCAGCTGGAGCTCACTGCAGCTGAGTTCCAGCACCTCTCAGGTGGGCACCATTGCCATTCAAAGAGAACAAGGAAGAAGTTCATGGTGAGCTCAGGTACCTCTTTTTATAGAAAAAAAAACAGCACTGAGCAGCCTGTATCGTTAAATTGGGGTGGCTAAGCTGCCGCTGTCCGGATGTTGTTGGACCCTTCATTCCTGACCACTGGCCATGCTGGCTGAGACTGATGAGCATTGTAGTTCAACAACATCTGGAGGGCTACAAGTTAGTTGTCCATCCCTGACTTAAATAAACAAGCTGTCAAACAATGTGGGGTAGCTGGATTGGAGAGCCACTCAAAGTCAAAAGGGTGTTTTGCTATTGAAAGAAGACCAAAAGTGTCTAGAACGATGCCCTGCTCCATCTACAGAGAGAGACAGGCAGCCTGAAGTAAGAAGAAAGTGTCAGTTTTTACATTTAAGGATTGGTGCTTTATGAGGCTTGATGTCTTAATGCTTCCTCTGGGACTATTCTGCATGAGTGCATTGCACAGGTGGCCCATTGCAATTTATAGTCACAATAATTGAACAGGAGAAATAAGAGCCTTGAGCCTTAACAGCACATGGGATGCAGCTGGTTTGGGTGCTTAGGCGGTAGGCATAACTTTTATATGACAAAGTCTCTTTCTGAAAGACAGGAAGTTGTTCTCTCCTCCCTAGAAGCGTCATGCCCCACTTTTTTTGTAGTTGTGCATACCAGGGCATGCTCCTGGAATCACTTTGTCAAGCCCTAAAATGAACAATTTAATCCACCATAATTTATATGGCTATGGAATTCTTTTCAATGAACATCTGTGAAAGAGTCAGTTTGAGAAATGCAGGAACCAAGTTGTCATTAAAGCTGGAGACTTGAATGAATATTTTATGATCCTCTTTTTCAAGTTTTTATGTGCTAACATCTCATATGAAGTTTTCTTTCAGCACGCGTGCAAGGAAAGCACGGCCTTCGCCCCCCTGAGTTGCCTCCTTTGGGAAGATATTGCAGGATCAGCTATCCCTGAGTTTTCCTGTTCATCACTCAGTTTTAAATAAATGACCAACCATCTTAGATTGTTTCTTGAAAGAGCAACAGGCCTGTTTACTGTGCCTGAAGCATGCTGCCCCTGCTGGTTTGGGAAGTGGTGTGGGTTAAACCATAGAGCCTATGACTTGCCGATCAGAAGGTCGGCGGTTTGAATCCCCACGATGGGGTGAGCTCCCGTTGATCGGTCCCTGCTCCTGCCCACCTAGCAGTTCGAAAGCACATCAAAGTGCAAGTACATAAATAGGTACCTCTCCGGCGGGAAGGTAAACGGCATTTCCGTGCACTGCTCTGGTTTGCCAGAAGTGGCTTAGTCATGCTGGCCACATGACCTGGAAGCTGTACGCTGGCTCCCTTGGCCAGTAAAGCGAGATGAGCGCTGCAACCCCAGAGTGGGTCACGACTGGACCTAATGGTCAGGGGTCCCTTTACCTTTTTATATCTATCCTATTATTTCCCAAACTTCTATCCACAATGAGAAAAAGAACTAGAAATGTTTTAAGCTGCTAATGTGGGCACAGCCTCATAATCAAAATAAACACTTCTTCTAAAAAAAGAAATCTAGAATGTCATTAGGGAAGAGAACCAACCATTATGAATATGAAATTAGGCTGTAATACTGTGTCCTACTGAATTCAATGGGTCTTATTCTCAGGTAAGTAGGGTAAGGATTGGAGCCTAAAATAGTATCTGTTTATTGGTGTGTATAACATGGGAAGTTTAAAATCAGTTTCATTAACACACAATTAGAATTATTAAAGATAGTGGGAAGAATATAGTTGGTACCATATTCACACTGTTAAGTGTGAACAGCAAGTACAATTCTCTGCTTCTAAAAGTGTGGTTGATGGGATGGGGGGAGGGGTCAGCTCAAATATATTATGAATTCAGAAGCCAAAAATGTGTCATTTCACATCTTAGGTGCTTTAAAATGAATTTTCCAGTATAAAGGTCTGTATCCTGGGCATTGATTGAAAACTACTGAAGGTAATGGAATGAACAGACCAGGCCCCATAGATGTTTACTCAGGAGCAGGGTTGGGGGAGAAATTGAATTCAGTCCACACTGAAATCTAAACTTACCCAATTCAAATTTTCTGGAACAATATGAGAACTGAAACACAGCCATCCATCAGAATTCACACTTCTACAGATTTTGATATGCATTTCTCTAGCAGAGCAATGTGTACAAAAATGTGTGCATTAAAAATCCATATTATTAGGAGAAATTGCTTTACTTTGTGCTTATTAGGCAAAATTGCAAATTTCACACTACAGTAAAATGCTGGCAAATTTTCACGAGGACAAAAATTGTAAACTGTTGATTCTTGCTATAATAGGGTGAGATAGCACAGTTCAATGGGCTGAGAAGATATGAAGTGAATATGGCAGCAAGGACATGAATTTGTTTCATCTGCACTCTGATTTGTTTGCAGAATCCCAGTTTTCCATGTTGAGCCCTATTTCCCAGAAAATACCTCTGCATATTTGGAGAAAAATGAATAATGCTGTTGCCTCTGAAGTATATTCAAGCTTCTGCCACAGGAGGTCACTCAACAGCAATGCATAAATCTCTGAAGAAGTGTGATGTGAAAGGTGGCAGGACCTGTTCAAAACATTTGAAAACCAAACCTGGGTATGTGTACATGTCCATTCTGAATATACCGAAGGGCAGGATTTTCAGCTGACCCTTTTGAAACCATATTTATTTATTTATAAAAATATTTATATTCTTCTATTTCTAGAAAAAATATATTAGAGCTAATTACAATTATACATTCACTGTTCTCCTAGCCTGTTTTTAGAAGTGAGCTGAGCTGGTGAGAAAATAATTGATGAAAGATGGGGAAGAAAGTTGGGGAAGAATTACACTTCCCTCACCAACTGACATATTTTGGTCATAAAAAATAGAACCTATCATGTCATTTCTAAAGATGTGACCAGGGCAGGTGTGTGAACAAATACGGCTATATGGCTGCCTGTATCATATCTAATTTGTTTTGCTCCAAGCATTTCTGGTTTTATGAAACCTGGTTTGTGGTTAAGACTAGCAAAGCTAAGATGGAAGAGAGGAGATCTCATTTGCAAAGACTGCATCTCTCAGCTGCTTGCATCCCATCCCTTGTGTTCACTTCCATGTCAAAACACACTGCCCTAGGGTGAAGGCCTTCTGGGAAATGATATATAATGAGCTGAAAAAGGTATTTAAGTATACCTTCACCAAGAAACCAGGGGCCTTCCTTCTGGGCATTGTCGGCCAGAAGGTGTTAAAGAAGGACCGAACATTTTTCATGTATGCAACAACGGCAGCAAGGATACTCATCGCTAAAAACTGGAAGACTCAAGAACTACCCACACTGGAAGAGTGGCAGATGCAACTGATGGACTATATGGAACTAGCCGAGATGACTGGCAGAATCCGAGACCTGGGAGAGGAGAGAGTCGAAGAAGACTGGAAGAAATTCAAGATTTACTTAAAAAAATACTGTAATTTGGTTGAATGCTAAGAAAGGATGCTAGATCATAAATAATTGTGCACCACTAAATTAGTGAGAATTAAGATGATAAGTAAATTTGAGGAAAAATTATAAACCTTTTGGAGAATTTATAGATTATATTTAAATGAATTTGACATAAGAGTGTAAACAAGATGATAAATTGCTGGCAAGAATTGGCAATGATGCAAATGGGAGCGGGAGGCGCGAGGAAGTCCAAAGATGTTATGAAAAGATGTTATGATATATGTTATACTGTTTTTTATTTTTGCATTCATGTTTGAAAAATCCAAATAAAATAATATATATATATATATATATATATATATATATATATATATATATATATATATATAAAAACACACACACTGTGGTGCACTTGTGCCTGATTCTCCAAGTCCTGCACTGTTATACATTTAAGCATGTAAGAGTTTCTGGGCTGGATTTTTTTTGTCTCCACTTCTGTATATTCACATTTATTATTGACCCTATATTACTAGATCTGTTTAGCAAGGCACATCCAGTCCTGGGTTTGTCTCACTCTCTGCTGTTTCCATTCTGCTGCAGTTCCGCTTCTGCTAAAACCTATGTTGTTGCTCTTATTATCTACTATGTGCAAAACTTATGAAATTAATTGCACAATTAATTTCAATGCATTTCAGTGTAAGTCAAACATCAAAAACAATACAGTAAATTAAATCCTTATTTGCATATCTTTGGCAGTTATTCAATACTGCCAATACTGATGGTATTTGCTTGTATGATTTCCATTCATGACCTCTGATGAACATTTGAAATGCAGGACTTTCTGCTCTCATTTCCATTTCAAATGAAATCCTCCAGCATCCCTAATACCCACCCACCCCATTCCTTAGTGTGAGATTAGATTGCAGTTTATTGAGAATTCATCATTTGTAATTATCCTTAAAATGAATAAAATATCAATTAAATAGAATGCTGTACCTGATTTTGTAATTTCCTTTAGGCTGAGGAGGATCCATCCATCAGAACTGGAGTCTGAGGAATGGGATGGGGAGGGAAGTTAACACAAGCTTCTAAACAATGAAAAATGTCAGCTCCCCACTTTAGCTTCCAGTGTGAGACTATAAAGCCAGAGTGTTGAAGTAGTTACCATGGGGTGGCCAACATAGTACCGTTCAGATAACATTGACTACAACTCCCATCAGTCTTGAGCACTGGCTACACCGCTGGGTAAGAGTGTAGTACAGTGGTACCTCGGGTTAAGAACTTAATTCGTTCTTGAGGTCCATTCTTAACCTGAAACTGTTCTTAACCTGAAGCACCACTTTAGCTAATGGGGCCTCCTGCTGCTGCCGCCGTGCTGCTGGAGCACGATTTTTCTTCTCATCCTGAAGCAAAGTTCTTAACCCAAGGTACTATTTCTGGGTTAGCGGAGTCTGTAGACTGAAGCATCTATAACCTGAAGCATATGTAACCCGAGGTGCCACTGTATCAGGCCCTTGGTTCAAATTTTCCCTCAGTTCAGTTCAAATTGCACACTGAACTTGGGGCAGTTTTTCTCTTTCAGTCTAATCTACCTCTCAGGGCTGTTGTGAGATGAAAATGGGAAGGTCGTAAGAACTGAAAGCACCTTGAAGAAAGGATGGGGGGAATGAACAAATCCAAGTCCTGTTGATGGGCCGGGCTGGGTTATGTGTGATACTATGGCTGTGTACATACCATATATTTAAAGAACGCTGGAGACTGTAGTTTTCCCTCACAGAACTGCAGTTCCCAGTGTCCTTAACAAACTACAGTTCCCATGATTTTGGGGAAACTCATATGCTTTATGGTGTGAACGCAGTTAAGGTAGGAAGTTCCTTTTAGATCTTTCAGTCCTAGGAAGAGCCTTTGCATGGTTTCCCTTTGATTATATGGAAACTTACTGTCCCATTTAAATACTGAGCATTACAGAAAAAAGAGATGGTAAATTACATATTTTCTATGTCTCAACTTCTAGGGAGCAGGGGGAACCTCCCTACAATTCTGATTTGCCTGTTGATCTCCAGCATTGTTTTTGATGAGTTGCTAAATTGCTAAATTGATGGGCCAAGCAATTTATTAGGTGTTTTGTCTGTTTTTAACTGCAGTCTGCCTCTCAAGGAAACAAGTATTGTCTGTGGTGTGGAAGATGAGTCTCTGTGTGATGAGAGCCATGTGTACCAAGCCCCCATTTTTCATAACTGCTGTCATTTTACAGATGTATGACCCTCTTCGCCTGGTTACGGAGAAGCCGGGGGTGGGGTAGAGAATGGGGAAAGAAGATAATATACAGGGCTCCACAGAAGAAACTCTGGTAGGCAGATACACAAATCATGTCATGCAAACCAGACCCGGCTAAAGGAACATTGCATCCCTCTTCAGAAGACAATAACAGATAGGACAGAGAAAGATGGAGTCTGAGATGATTAGGAAAACAGGAACGGTTAATGGATAACAGCAATGTGGCGCCAAGTAGTTCATTTCATGTCATAAAGATATGAGAAGCAGCACAAACAGAGAGCAGGTAAAAGGTCTTTGAAATTCATCCAATCAATGCAGATACAGGCTTGTGTCCCCAGTGGATCTGGCAGAAATGGATACAGATGGTGGAAAAGTTAATTTATTTCAAATGGTGTCATTTTGTTTTCTTGGGTATTTCAGCTTGGGATTCTTTGTAATGGGCCTACAGCTCCAGTCTATGAGGGTGCTGCAGCACTGAGCACATACAATGAGAACCAGAGCTACCATTTTGATTCTCGAAAGCAGCTACAGATGTGATGGAGATGTATAACCAATGGGGTGCAGTGACCTCTCTCCCATGCTTTGCACGCAGGTGGACTCATGGTTGATCCCTAGCATCTCCAGCTAGAGCTGGGAATAGCCCTCGTCTGAAATCCTAGAAAACCACAGCCAGTCAGTGCACTGCAAACAACACTGAGCTAGATGACTCAGTGGTCCAAGGCAGCTTCCTTTTATCCTCACCAACTGGCAACCCTTCTTCATCATCTTGAAAGGAGGGACTTGTCCATTTGTCTCTCAAGTGAGATGGGAAGGTTCTTTCTACACCAGGGACTTGTGTCTGCTGGTAATAGGGGAATATATTCAAGTTCCTGTCAGGCAGTGCCATTTTTCTAGAAAAAGAGGTGCCAGAACACACCTCCCTTGTTCTCTTAGAATGGCAATGGCGTCCACGTGAGAGGTGCCAGAACTGAGTTCCAGTAAGTTCCAGCTGAAAAAAGCTCTGCCCTCGGGACATTTTGACCGGCAGACACTAACTCATGAACATCCATTGAAGCTGAATGTTGGAAGATGCAGGACTTACAAAAGAAAGTACTTCTTCACACAGCACATAGTCAAACTTTGGAACTTAGTCCCACAGGAGGCAGTGATGGCCACCAACTTGAAGGGTTTGAAAAGAGGACTGGGCAAATTCATGGATGATATGGCTATCCATGGGTACTAGCTGTGATGGTCATGCTTGGCCTTCATGCTTGGAGTTTCTGGAAGCCACAGGAGGGGAGAGTGTGCTTGTCCTCAGGCCCTGCTTGGTGGTTTTCCACAGGCATCTGGTTGGCCACTGTGAGACAGGATGCTGGACTTGATGGGCCTGATCCAACAGGCTCTTCTTATGTTCTTATGCTGTCTCCCATTCACTTTTTTTAAAAAGATTGATTTAGGTAAAGGTAAAGGGACCCCTGACCATTAGGTCCAGTCGTGGCTGACTCTGGCGTTGTGGCGCTCATCTCGCTTTACTGGCCGAGGGAGCCGGCATACAGCTTCCGGGTCATGTGGCCAGCATGACTAAGCCGCTTCTGACGAACCAGAGCAGCGTACGGAAATGCCGTTTACCTTCCCACCAGAGCGGTACCTATTTATCTACTTGCACTTTGATGCTAGGTTGGCAGGAGCAGGGACCGAGCAACGGGAGCTCACCCCGTCGCAGGGATTCAAACGCTGACCTTCTAATCGGCAAGTCCTAGGCTCTGTGGTTTAACCCACAGCACCACCCGCGTCCCGTTTGATTTAGGATAGAGTTCAATTAAAGCTATGCTTTTCAGCACAGCACAGTATGATTATACAATAGTTGTTAACACGGGTTACATTTTACCCTGATCAGTTCCATACAAAAGGTCAACACATTCAAATAAAGAAAAGTCTAACCTCTGAAATAATAAGATCGTTAATTATTGCAAAGTTCAGGCTGCAATTCAACAAATGATGCTGCTTCCAAGATAACCTGCGTAGGGAAACATAAAGATCAGTCTCTGTGTGCAGTGGTTACATCACATATGATAGTGCTGCCCAAGATGGTATTGTGTGCCCTTTAGATAAATATCCCAGTCAACAGATGCATATAGACTAAAGAAGAGCAATTGAGAAAAATGCATGTGCTGGGAAAGTGCAAGGTAACAACTCTAAGCAAAGTAGGTTTGTATTGGCATAAAGCCCTTTCAGAAACATTTGCGGTTCATTTTGATCAATGGATTTGAAAATTCTGCTTTGTGGATATAGCAAATACTCAGCTCTTTGCTTAACGAGGTGATAAGGGGCTATAAAGTCAGCTGAGATACGACATTGCAAACAAAATACTTTAGATTGTAGGTGCTGTTTTTGTACCGAAACACATCTGCCTCAATGTTGGAAGCAGTGCCCTTCACTGGTGTTGACAATGGCGGAAGAAAGCACTATACAGAAGTCTGGAACGAAGCCGACTTCACTTCAGCCTATTTAGGCAAACTAGAACTCTGAGCAATGGCATAATTCCTCCATGAAACAGCTTGGCTGAACACAGTGGGCCCTCCCCAGGCTGAAGAACAGAGCGGACTGCAGAATATCTCTTCTGATAGGAAATGGGAGTATTGTATTGAAAAATGCTGTATCCCGTTCCCCAGCATGAAGAATGACTGCTTGTCAAAGAAGCAGCAGTACTTTGCATGCTACTTCAGATCATCCAGAACTACTTCTCTAGGCTTGGGGGCAGGCAGGCTGGTCTAAGAGCAGCACACATATATAAGGCACTGCTTCTCACTTTGGGAGCAATCTGAACCCAAGTTCTGCAGGGATGAGCAAGTTAGGATCCAGTGAATTAGGATATACAGTAGTGACCATTGATAGTCTTGTTGTCTATGTATCTGCCTAATCCTCATTCAAAGCCATCCAAGTTGGTGGCCATTCATTGCTTTTCACCTGGTGGGATAGGATAGATCAGCTTGTATTTCTTGCTGGGGAGGATGCCTGCCAGGTAGGAAGCTGCTCCTTCCATGGTGTAACAAAGGGTAAGGAAAGAGAGGGTGAGGGATATGGGGCAGACAAAATGGCAACCAAAGAAGGATGCAGTCACCTCTTAGCCGTCCCTGAACCAAGCCACCATATTCATTTCTATATCTCCACCAGTGCCAAAGAAGGTTGCTGTTGCTGCTGTTGTTATTGACAATAGTTGCCAGGCTTAATCAACATTTGAGAAAAGCTTTGAGAGCCTGGAATAAAAGTGACTATAGTATAATTGCAAAGTCACCTTAATAAGGATAGTGATCTGTGATAAGCATCTTGATGATGAACAAGATTGAAAGTAATGAATGGATCAATCCAAATCACATTCCTTATTTATTCTTTTTGGGGGGCAATGTTATTTTCTTCCAAATCTTTCCAGATCTCGGGGCATGCAAATATCTATTTTCTTTGCAGTAATGCTGTTAAGAGCAGCCTGGATAGGAGAAGGAGGAGGAGGCATCCCACAGAAGAGATAAAAGAGTACAAAACAGCTCCTGATACCGTGGAGTGTAACCAATTCCTAGGAGTGAGCTTGTGCTTTTGAATATTTATAATTTATAAACTGGGAACACATGATGTTCTGCTTTTCAAACAGTAGCTCATATTGCATATGCCCTCCATAGACGTGGGATGAAAAACAACAACAGAAAATATGCCCTTTTGTTCCCCAATATTTGGTAGTGCTCTGTGATTTTCATCAGAAGTTTGGCACAGGAGTCATCTGACAGGCTGCCTTATCTATTAACAATGTATAGATTGGGCCACCCCAGACAACATAATTTGGAGTGCTGCATTCCTGCTAGTTCCATTGAGTACTTACAGCATGATACACTAATCCAACATAAAGACAGTGGCAAATGATGGGGTTAGTTTTGCTGTAGATGACAACGACGGTAGAAGAACATTATTGGAGGTAAAAGGTTTTGCTTCTGCTTCCAGTGTTGTACTTATTTGCTAATTTGGACTGGGGGAAAGGCCCTAAATTGGGTTGTGCCACAGCCTCTGGGGTTTGAAGCAATCTTTTATTTGTCCTGAATATTCCAATTTTGCAACATTCATCTTCACTGGATTTTTGCAAGCAAGTTTCCTGTAGTAGAATGCTTTTTTGTACATTATTTTCACTAAAGTATGCACATCTGTATGCATTGTCCACTCACATTTACATTTCCTAGATGTTCTTTGGCTGGATAACTGCATTGCAAAACTTGGAGACATGTAAATTTTTGCTTCAGATATTGAAGGCTAGCTGTGGTTTGGTTCAGGAAGTGTGAATTCAGTAAGCTCACATGAAAATGTGAATGAATTTCACCCTCCATCCCTGCATGGGACCTCTAGGGGATAGCGCCAATGCTTCAAAGAGGTTGGGGGGGGATGTATTCCACTAAAGCCAATCAGATAGTTTATCTGAAGGAAAACCAGTCAACAAAATACTTGAGGAGGTCTAATTGGTCTAAACCACAAGGCCAAATTATGAAGAGGGCCACAGCTCTGTGAGACTGATAAAAAGTGTTTGTGCCTATACAAAACAAAATAAAAAATAAAACTCCAAGGTGGCTCTCACCTCTGGAGGCTAAGGCCCTAAAAAGACCCAATATGGAGGCCAAATGGCCAAAATATTGGGAAATATTAGAAAAAGATGGAGACAATTGGAAATTGCAGAGTTTAGAGAAAATGAAGGATAAGGTGCGAGACTGGTTACATTATGCTCAGATTAAAGAAGTTTTTAAAAATGATAAAAAGTTAGGGTTCCAGGTGGAGAAATCGAAGTTAGAAACTGAATTGTTAGAACCAAAGACTAAGGTATTATCTAGAATGTATAACTTGCTGTTAAAATGGAATACACAAGACGAAATGGTTAAATCGGCTATGATAAAATGGGCACAGGACATTGGGCATAACATTATGTTTGAGGACTGGGAAGGGTTGTGGACCACTGGGCTGAAATTCACCGCATGTAATGCTCTGAAGGAAAATGTAATGAAAATGATATATAGATGGTACATGACCCCAGTTAAACTTGCCAAAATATACCATTCGTCTGATAATAAATGTTGGAAATGTAAAGAAAATGAAGGAACATTCTTTCACCTCTGGTGGACATGCCCTAGGGTGAAGGTCTTCTGGGAAATGATATATAATGAGCTGAAAAAGGTATTTAAGTATACCTTCACTAAGAAACCAGAGGCCTTCCTTCTGGGTATTGTCGGCCAGAAGGTGTTAAAGAAGGACCGAACATTCTTTATGTATGCAACAACGGCAGCAAGGATACTCATCGCAAAAAACTGGAAAACTCAAGATCTACCCACACTGGAAGAGTGGCAGATGCAACTGATGGACTATATGCAACTGGCCGAGATGACTGGCAGAATCCGTGACCTGGGAGAAGAGAAGATGGAGGAAGACTGGGAGAAATTCAAGAAGTATCTACAAAAACATTGTAATTTGGTTGAATGTTAAGAAGGATGCTAGATTATAAAAAACTGGCCACCACTAAATTAGATTTGAAATTTGATGATAAGTGAGACTAAAGAAAATATAAAATTTTTTGGAAGAAGTGCTAGATTATATTTGAATGAGTGGACATGAGATTGTAAACAAGCTGATAATTTGTTTGGAAAAAACTTTTAACGATGTAAATGGGAGCGGGAGACGTGAGGGAGTCCAAAGAAGTGATGAAATTATGTCTGTGATAGAAGTAAGATTGTTTATTATTTGTGCATTTATATTTAAAAACTTTAATAAATATTTATATAAAAAAAAAACAAAACAAAATAAAAAAATTCCTTCCAGTAGCACCTTAAAGACCAACTAAGTTAGTTCTTGGTATGAGCTTTCGTGTGCATGCACACTTCTTCAGATACCTTCTTCAGAAGATACGCTTATTCAGAAGTGTGCATGCACACGAAAGCTCATACCAAGAACTAACTTAGTTGGTCTTTAAGGTGCTACTGGAAGGAATTTTTTTATTTTGTTTTGACTATGGCAGACCAACACGGCTACCTATCTGTAACTGTGCCTATACAAGCAGTGGAACAGAAGCACCCACCCGAACAGAAGTTTGCTTGTTATATGTGTCAGCATTTATGCATAGCTGTGTAAGAGCCAGGCGGTGCGGGGATACTGTACATCTTCAACCCTTGAATTGTACAGCGATAAGACAGACTCTTAGGATTAACAGCCCTGTCAAGGGGAAGTCTCTGAAGTGCTTATTTGTTTAGATGGAGAATTTCATTCATCATTAAGGGAGTGATAGAAATGGAAGCCCATCCGACGTGGTATCTGAAGCCTACCTGGAAATATGTTGAGGGTGGTGAGATTAAACGCCGTCCCCTTTCTGGGTCTGAAAGTAGCACTAGATATGAGACATATGACTTCTAAACTATTTGCTTTCTTCCCTTTCTCTTCCCCCTCCCATGAAAGCATGGCAAGCCCACTTGAATGAGCAAAGGCTTTTCATACAGGCAATAAGAGAACAAATGACATTACAATTTTAAATGCAATTTTCCGGTCATACTCTAAGATTAAATAGTGCACGTTTATACAGTAACTTATAATTGCATTTTCCTCATTTTGTTCCTCCTAAATTTGTTTAAATTGATAAAACCAACACATGTGTATTGTTTTGGAAGTATTAATTAGAGATGGAAAGACTACAGTCCTACCTTCACTTAAAACATCATAGAGTTCAATGAGACTTACTTCTGAGTAGGCATGGTTAGGCTTACAGCTTTATTTATTATCTGCTATCATAATAATTACTGCCCTGCCTTTCTAGAGTGAGAGTACTTACTGTTATTAACATCAAACAACAAAGTCACAAATATAACAACACAATAGCTTAAATTTAAAAACAGAAACAAAAGTTTCTGTTAATAAAAATAATAAAAGCCTTGCATTTATTATCTGGATCTGAACCCAGTGCTAAAATAGTAAAAGGAAAAGATAAAGGTACCCAGGACTGTTAGGTCCAGTTGCGGATGACTCTGGGGTTGCGTGCTCATCTTGCTCTATAGGCCGAGGGAGCTGGCGTTTATCCACAGACAGCTTCCAAGTCATGTGGTCAGCATGACTAAGCTGCTTCTGGTGAACCAGAGCAGCACACAGAAATGCCGTTTACCTTCCCGCCGGAGTGGTACTTATTTATCTACTTGCACTTGACGTGCTTTTGAACTGCTAGGTGGGCAGGAGCTGGGACTGAACAACAGAAGCTCACCCCGTCACAGGGATTCGAACTGCCAACCTTCTGATTGGCAAGCCCTAGGCTCTGTGGTTTAGACCACAGCGCCACCCATGTCCCTTTAAGCTAAAATAGTGGGGAATGTCTATTCCATAGCTAGAGGCCTGTGTGCTGGGGACTTCATGGGAATGTAGACCTATGCATTGTGGAAACTATTTAGAAGTAAATACCATTGAAAGAAATGGAAACTTCTGTTTACTAAGTAACTGGAATATAATAGTATGTTTACACTTACATTTAATGTACACTTATCACATTTTCCAGTGCTGTATTTCAAATCCGTGATCCCATGATGTTCACATCCTATGACGTTCTGCATGGTCATCCTGTTTCTTTCTGAAGAAAAACAAAAACATTTGAAGGATTTTCTTCTTCTTCTCAAAGCGGCTTCACAGCAATTGGAATCCACAAGCCAATACAAGTCTGAACACCTTTGCCAAAGCCACCTCTGCTGCTGTGGGTGGTCTTGCAGTAGTAATATCATCATGGGAGTGAACAGGACCCAATTCAAAATAGCATCTTCAGAGTGCAGACATCCAGAGTGGTCAGAATGCGCATGCTCAGATATGCACTTGACACCCACTAGTATTTCTCAGCAATGCCACATCCGCTCTTACTGTCAAAACTTTGAGTGTGTGCAGATGAGACTGATGGTACAAACGCGTGTCTACTACGGATGGGGTAAAAACAGTACCTCCCCTAAACATTCCTCGGTGTGAGCACATAATAATAATAATAATAATAATAATAATAATTTATTATTTATACCCCGCCCATCTGGCTGGGCCTCCCCAGCCACTCTGGGCGGCTTCCAAAAGAATATTAAAATACTATGATACATCAAACATTAAAAGCATCCCTAAACAGGGCTGCCTTCAGATGTCTTCTAAAAGTCTGGTAGTTGTTGTTCTCTTTGACATCTGGTGGGAGGGCATTCCACAGGGAGGGCGCCACTACCGAGAAGGCCCTCTGCCTGGTTCCCTGTAACTTGACTTCTCGCAGTGAGGGAACCGCCAGAAGGCCCTCGGTGCTGGACCTCAGTGTCCGGGTAGAACGATGGGGGTGGAGACGCTCCTTCAGGTATACTGGACCGAGGCCGTTTAGGGCTTTAAAGGTCAGCACCAACACTTTGAATTGTGCTCGGAAACGTACTGGGAGCCAATGTAGGTCTTTCAAGACCGGTGTTATATGGTCTCGGCAGCCGCTCCCTGTCACCAGTCTGGCTGCTGCGTTCTGGATTAGTTGTAGTTTCCGGGTCACCTTCAAAGGTAGCCCCACGTAGAGTGCATTGCAGTAGTCCAAGCGGGAGATAACCAGAGCATGCACCACTCTGGCGAGGCAGTCCACAGGCAGATAGGGTCTCAGCCTGCGTACCAGATGGAGCTGGTACACAGCTGCCCTGGACACGGATTTAACCTGTGCCTCCATGGACAGCTGTGAGTCCAAAATGACTCCCAGGCTGCACACCTGGTCCTTCAGGGGCACAGGTACCCCATTCAGGACCAGGGAGTCCTCCACACCTGCCCGCCTCCTGTCCCCCAGAAACAGTACTTCTGTCTTGTCAGGATTCAATCCCAATCTGTTAGCCGCCATCCATCCTCCAACCGCCTCCAGACACTCACACAGGACCGTCACCGCCTTCACTGGTTCTGATTTGAAAGAGAGGTAGAGCTGGGTATCATCCGCATACTGATGAACACCCAGCCCAAATCCCCTGATGATCTCTCCCAGCGGCTGCATGTAGATGTTGAAAAGCATGGGGGAGAGGACAGAACCCTGAGGCACCCCACAAGTGAGAGCCCAGGGGTCTGAACACTCATCCCCCACCACCACTTTCTGAACACGGCCCAGGAGGAAGGAGCGGAACCACTGTATGACAGTATGACATATTGAAACAAATCATATCCTGATCAGCAATATGGGACCTTTGGTGATGTTAACATCTCAGGTAGAAAGCGTTTTCAGGCGCAGATTTAGGGGAGCGTGACTGGTTTACCTGCACTGGGAGCTGAGCTGGGAGGGCGCTACAGGGGGCACTACAACAGTGATGGAGAACAGAAGGTGAGAGGTGGGGAAGGAAGGAATTTTGGCATTGAGCAGGGTGCCACTGAAATTTGAAAGCCCAAGGTCCACCACTGGCATTTTGAAGAACAGCTGGAAAAACAGACAAGTCACTCTGAGTTAAAAATGTGGACATACCCTAAGTCAGAATCACTTGTACTCTAGTCCCTAAACGACCGTATTTTTTGCTCTATAAGACTCACTTTTTCCCTCCTAAAAAGTAAGGGGAAATGTGTGTGCGTCTTATGGAGCGAATGCAGGCTGCGCAGCTATCCCAGAAGCCAGAACAGCAAGAGGGATTGCTGCTTTCGCTGCACAGCGATCCCTCTTGTTGTTCTGGCTTCTGAGATTCAGAATATTTTTTTTATTGTTTTCCTCTTCCAAAAACTAGGTGCGTCTTATGGTCTGGTGTGTCTTATAGAGCGAAAAATGCAGTACCTTACTAGCATGTGCTTCAGGAAATAAAATGTGTGGAGATCTATTCTGAAACCAGCTTTTACAGTCTGGATCGTTTTATTCTAGAATGGCAAAATGAGGAGAGGAAGGTCAAACGCAGACATGCTCTAATTTGATGGGAGAAGTAGTTTCAGCATTCAGTTGTTTGTAGGCATGATTGTATGTCAGCATCATGTTCAAAGAGGCATGAAAGGTGAGAGCAGGAGGGGCTGTAAGATATAAAACAACAGAGAAAGCAAGAGTGGTTCCACCCTGTTGGTGGTCTTCCAGATACTGGACCTAATTGGATGTTAACTAATTAAAGCTATCTTGTTCTGTCATTTTGACAATGTGTGCAGTGAAACACGTTGGTGAAGAGGATGCTTGTTTTCCTGAGCAATAGAAACAACAGTGCTGACAATTCAAATACAACTCTGTGTGGGAGAAAAGCCACAATGTTAATTTTGTATACACTTCTCTTGGAGCTCTATAGAAGAGTGGTTTTACATTGTATTTAAATATGTGAAGGGCAAAATGGGATTGAAAATAATAATATTCTAAGGACATTTAATTTGATGTTTGGACTCTGATCCTAAACACAGCAGGTGGTTTTTAACTGGGGCCACATTGACACCATTCATTTAAAACACTATGATGTCACTTTAAACGGTCATAGCTTCTCACCAAGAATTCTGGGAGCTGTAGTTTGTCCACGGTGCTGAGGGCCCCTCCAAGAGATACAATTCAGCATTGCAGGGGGTTGGACTAGATGACCCTTTGGTCCCTTCCAACTCAAGATTCTATGATTCTATGAATTCCTAGAGTTCCCTGTGAAAAGGGATTGAATGTTAAAACACTATGGAGAATGTTTCACATTATTCCACAATCTTGCACAACAGAATCATGGAACTGTAGAGCTGGAAGGGACCACGAGGGTCATTTAGTCCCACCCCCTGCAATGCAGCATTCTCAACCAAAGCATCCGTAACAGATGGCTACCCATCCTCTGCTTAAAAACCTCCAAGGAAGGAGAGTCCACCACCTTCTGAGGGAGACCATTCCACTGTCAAATGGCTCTTACAGTCAGAAAGTTCTTCCTGGTGCTTAAGTTCCTCCTGTTAGGAAATGTGTTATGTACTGAAGTTCTCACCCTGGGCCAGCAGGGGGATACTGTAGATAGTTATGCAAATAAGGGATCGAAAGTGACGTCAAGTGATTGGATAGTTTTAGAAAATTGTCACAGTTACGTTGTACTGGAGCTCTATATAAGCAGGCTGACTGAACCCTTCAGTTCAGTTCTGTCCTGGCCTGTGAATAAACAAGAGCTGTTGAAGAATCGCTGTGTCGTCTGATATGTTCACCCACAACTTAACAAAATGTATGCTAAAAATCCTGGAAGGTTATGCAGCCAGAATCTGACATTTTACTCGCCTAACGTTTCCCTGTTTCCCACAGGAGCGTTCGCTCCAGGATGAGCAGGAAACATTTACAGAAGCCCCAAAACTAACATGTCGATTTGATCGCAGCGCCTTTGACAAACCGGTGTGGTTTAACATGAGGCTATGAGACCAAGCCTAGAGCGAACTTAACTTCAGAAATAGGAAAGAACAGATGAGAAAAGTGCAGTGCGCAACCCTGTGTTGAGGACCATAAATCCTGTTTTAAATCCTGCTGTAATTTTGGCTTTCCGTCCTCTCCCCCCCACCCAACCTGTATTATTTCACAACTGATTACTTCTGACTGCTCAACACCCAGTTCCCTCGGAAAGTGCTAATTAAGAGACTGAAGAGGCTCATCTAATATTTATACTGGTGGTGTTGCACTAGATCATTTTGCAGTGCATGAACAGCGTCATGAAGAAGGAATTAGAAGCAGTATAGCTCTGAGCCCCAGATAATCCTTCGCTGATTAGTGAGATTCTCATTGCCACCTATTCTGAATGCACTCCTCTCAGGATGTTGATAAAGCCTTTCGGTATCGCAAGATGGACTACCAAGCACAGCGCTAGCTTTCCTACCCAATCAAAGCGAAGCCCCCAGTTCACCTGGTTAAGCTATCCTAATCCTAAATCGGCTTTTAGATTGTCGCTTAACAACTCTGAGGTACTCCAGAAGGATCCAGCGCAAATCCGGCAGTAAATGAGGCCTAGTCTGAGTGAAAACGAACAAACAAAAAGCTTTGAGGAAGGGGGGCAATATTTTTCACCCCCTAAGACTTACAGGGGGGAAATCTATTCAATGAGAATTAAGGTGTCACAAATTAGATGGTTCTATGAAGTCAACCTTCCTGTAAAGACTTTGAATTTTCCAGCCTACGAAAGATTATATACAATTGTATCTTAAACCCCATATGATGACAAATAGGGGATTTTCCAAGTGGTGTTGTGGGTTTTTTTTACACTTTGGAGGTTATTTTTGCACAGGGAAATGACAAAGAATAGAGCACCACAGAATTTTAAAGTGTAATTATTCTGTGTGTATTTGTTAACAATGACAAATGTCTGGGCAGCCTGTCCAATTATCGATTAGATCTGTATTTCAGACCTTCCAATTAACCTTTATGTTAAGGTATCATTTTGTGGTAAAGAGAAGGCTGTGCCTTGTAGCGAAAAATTGTACCCTATAATGTATATTCTTGAGTAATGGTATATATGGTGCGCCGCAAATCTCAGCGCCCTTTATTGACTATTTTAACAAGAACATGTTTGAACACTCCTGCCGGACGCTTCTCCCATTCGTAATTAAAGAGGGGGAAAGAAAGCCAAGTTAAGCACAATGGCAGAGAGGCTTCATGCAGACATGCACTGGCGTTGTCAAGGTTGCTTGGAAACCCCTAGACTTCAAGAGATTATTGTATGGATGAATAGAAATGCTGGGAGTCATTTCAAGTGCTCTGAGTTGGGCTTACTGCTCGTTTGACTTCTCCATTTAAAGAGCAATGCTTGAAAGAAGCAGCCGCAACTTCCCTGCCCACAGCAAGCTTTCAAATCTCATGCATTATTGGATAAAATCAATATATCCTGTTCGGTGGTTGGAAGCTTCTGTTCCAAAGGAATGGCATGCTTTGGAGCCCGCTGACTGAATCTGGATGCAAAAGAAGTGCCTGATTTGCTGGTGCTGCAGAGAGAGAGAGAGAGAGAGAGAGAGAGAGAGAGAGAGAGAGAGAGGAGGGTGTCAGTGCCACCCTTGCTTCTGTTCTCCTTAGGAGCCAGCTGGGCTTTGGATGAGCCAGTGGCTCCAGAGCTCAGCTCTACCCCAGGCTAGAGTTAGAATTGCTCTAAGAAACAACTAGCCAACTAGTCTACCAAAACAACAACAACCCAACATGTGCCAAAAAAAATTAAAATGGTGAAGTTGACAAGTTGACAGTAACGACTGAATACCTTGAACTGAAGCCTCTTTGCTCTAAAGAGGAAGTCTGTTTTGCTCAAAGAAAACATCAAAGAATTCAGCATTCTTTTCTTGCTCTTTTTCTTTTCTTCTTTTTAAATATATACACTGTTTTGGAAAAGGGGGTAAGGAAACAAAAATGCCAACTGCATAAGGGGCAACGACACCAGCCAGCAACTCACACTTACAGTAGATACAATGAGCTGTAGCCAATGGTCCTCCTACTTAGAGTAGACCTATTGAAATCAATAGACAACTAACTTAGGCCTGTTAATGTCAGTGGGTCTACTCTGCATAAGACTTAGTTGGAGGCAATCCACTGAGTACCAACCAAAGATCACTGATTCTGGAGCTCCCCCCCCCCCGACGATGGTCCTTGAGATCTAAGATATCAAGGTCTATTATTCTTCATAAATAAATTGAGTATAATAAACCCAATACACAAACCCCATCCTGTGGTGGTTTGTCTTTTCTTGTGGGAAGTTTTAGCAGTTCAAGGATTAGCTAGCTTTCCCCTTCCATGAAGGGTCTGATGTAAACCCTTGTACCAAGAGCTTAAAGTCTTAAGACTGTTAGAAATTTCCATCAGTCAGCCGGTATGTTCGTGAATAAAAAGTTAGTTGCTGATCTGACCCCACTCATTGCTCTCTGGAAAGAAGCCATCTAACTACAGACATTCAGCTGCGCCAAGTGAGGGAGAAGGGGGGGGGGCAGTTATTAATAGAAAATTAATGGGGCTGTTTGCATTGACATTTGAAGTCACATATATACCTAGGATGCAAAACCACCCATATCTATAGATCAATTTGTTTGAACATCAGAGTCTGGATTTGCAACTTCAAATTAAGACCCCTATGATGGGCCGGGGGGGGGGGGAGAAGAGGAAAGAAACATTGCACCCTCTTTTGTAATTCAAGAACATTGTGAATAAAAAATATTTTAACAAATTATTTTGTAAATCTATGCTGAGCACAGTGTGAACTGTAGAATTTTATTGTATATAGAAAATTTCAGGCTGTTAAAACTGTGTGCATCTCAAACAATGATCCTACTCATCCAAAACACTAGCCCTTTGCAGGGTCCCCCCCCCCAAGTGGAACAGTTCCTCATATGTGTAGAGTGCCCTTCACATGCTGTCTGAATGTTCAGATGGTGTTCTTTCAGCCTGGGTGAGTGGGTGTCTCCTCAACCATCCTAATACAACCATGTTCTATCTATCTCATGACAAGCCAGTGTCTTGAGTAGGGAGGGACAAATCTGTCAAATTTGGTTTGTTTCTGTTTCTCACATTTCCAGTCATCAGTTCTGCACATTCCCAGACCAGTTTGTGATATATATATTTGTCATGAAAATTAAAATTTCAGTGTGAATTTCTTCGAATGCACACATTTTTTTATACAATTTTGCCTAATATGAATCCCCCCCCAAAGCAAGTTCTCCTAATTTCTCCTGCTGCCAGTGTGGCTATTTCTGTGGCTCTGACCCAACCAGTTGACATGGCCCAAACCTGGGACACCATATTCCTGGTATTCAAAATCCTGCACGAGTCATGCAACATGTGTGGCATTGTGGATCTGAAAAAGTGCTTTTGGGGGGCATGGAACAAAACACGCTTTTTTCAGGGTGAGATCTCGGCCAAAAATTGTGCTAGAGCAACATGTCCAAAATGGCAGCTGTGCTCTTGAGGGGAAAACCAAGATGTCCTAGTCCCCCCCCCCCCCGGGGCAGTTGACAGGTATGAGATGAGCCATTTCAGCTTAGCCCTAGAATTTTTATCCCTCTTTAAGAAGAGTTCTCTTTTCCTTTTTTACTTAGTAAGGAAATGAATGAATGGATACATGCACACATGTGTATATGGCACCTTGAAAAATTAAAAGGCCAACAGCTTCCCCAAAGTATGGGGTGGGGCCAAGAAGACTGAACAGGGATGGCTCTACCATTAAGGCTAGGTGTAGAGAAGCTTTGGTCCTCCAGATGTTGTGGAACTACAACTACCATCAGCCCCAGTAAGCATGACCAATGGCCAGGGATGATGGGAGATAGAGCCCAGTAACATCTGGAGGGCCAAAGCTTCTGCACACTTCCATTAGGCAAAGTGAGGCAGCTGCCTTGGGTAGGACATTCTGGGGAATTGTGGCAGGACAGTGATGCCAACCACCTGGCTGTTTCTCATGAGTTCCCCAGGCACTTCACTCTGAGCTGGGTTTGCCTGCACCCTTGAAAATTGCCTGGTGCCCACAGATATAATAGAGGACACTATCTCCTAGCCACCATTGAAATAAGATTCAAATGACACCTGACATCTGGGCATGGGATGGGCAGCAAAATCTTGCCTCAAGTGGCATGATGTCTCAGGGAAGTCCTGAAACTTAACCATGTCCCATGTGCTGGTATCCACACTTGTCCTTTCCTGTGAGAACCCAGGAGAAAACTAGACTTGCACTGTGGGTCAAATATTCACTCTGAACTTGGTTTATGTCAGTCTTCATCCTAGGTGGTGATGAAGTCTACCAAAAGGATGGACCTATTCCCTACAGCGGATTAATACATAAATAAAATCTTGCCAAATGGCATTTCATGAAGAACCATGAATCCTAAGAAAGATTGGCCCATAAAAGAGAAAACATTGCCCCATACCTTTTTCTAAATGGTATTTAGACATTGGTACTGACATCTGTTTACATGATCACATGATTGGAGCGACAAAAAGGGGTCAGGTCAAGGGTGCACCTCGTCCCACCACGTTTGTAGTTGAAACAAACAAGCTAATAAAAGTTAGGTTAGTTAATTTTTATAGCTCTATTAGTGAAATGCAGAGTTTATCATCGTGGAGGAAGGCAAAATCACGGTAGATTTTAAAAAACAAACAGCATGCTCCGGACTGCACAAACACCAGCAAAGTGTAGGTCAGTGGCTAATCAAAGCTGACAGGGACAACAATGGGCTGGGGAGTGACCAAAGGGCAGAGTTCAAGATATGGGAAGAAAACCAAGAGAAGTAAATCAGCTTAAGTCCAAAATGCTTCAGATCAATTGCGTTGGGAGCCTTGGTGAAAGAGCTAAACTAGGTGTGACATTAATTGCATGATTGCAGTGAGCATGGGCTGCGTTACCAACTATTCTGAAGCTACTATTCACTCGGGGGGGGGGAGTGGGGAACTTCCATTGGCACTCATAGGATTTCCCTTCCTAGAACAATTTCCTAGGTGGAGATTTTCTTTGGGACCATGGTGTGTGTGTGTGTGTGCACACGCATAAAAGAGTTAAATCCGGCCCTCAATCTTGATTCCCCGCAGCTGCTATTTAGAATTTTGAAAATTATCACAGAATTGGTGTAAATGTGTAGTCTAACCCACACAACAAAAGACACTCATCAGCAGGAGCCCTTCTCCATGTGCCTCCTCTAAGGGAGGGTTTTCTAGTGGTAGCTCCCCAGTACAGTGGTACCTTGGGTTACATATGCTTCAGGTTACAGACTCCCCTAACCCAGGAATAGTACCTCGGGTTAAGAACTTTGCTTCAGGATGAGAACAGAAATTGTGCTCCAGCGGCGCGGTGGCAGCGGGAAGCCCCATTAGCTAAAGTGGTGTCTCAGGTTAAGAACAGTTTCAGGTTAAGAACGGACCTCCGGAATAAATTAAGTTCATAACCCAAAGTACCACTGTAGTGGAATGCTTTTCCCAGGGAAACGTGACTGATACCATCACTGTCAGCTTTCCAGCACCAGGCTAAGACCTTTCTGTTCGTCCAGGCTTAGGGTTCTTAAACTGGATCTGATGGCAGCTTTGTTCGTGGTGCTCTTTAGTGTAAGGTTACCAGATTTTTTTCAGTGAATCCAGGGACACTTATTGTTTGCTATGTACATGTGAATGCTGAGAAAGCTGTAAATCCGGGGACTGTCTCCGGGAAGCGTGGACATCTGGTAAACTTACTTTAGTGGGGTGGGGAGAATTTATCCTTTTTATAGTTACATTGGATGAGTTCTGTAGAAATTACGTTTATTAGATCTTGTTTTCACTTGTACCTGGTTCTTAACTCATTTTTAAAATCTTGCTTGAATTCTATGGATTCCAAACAATAAATGTAATAGTTAATAAGATAAATAATATTATACACCCAGAGCAGGATAAAGCTATGTATCTATCTATATGCAATATTGAGATTCTTAATCAAGCATGGTGGCAGTAAAGTGTTACAGCCAAGAGAAGCTCAAAGACACTGAAAAGCCTCTGAAAAAATGGGCAGATGCCTAATATCCATCTATCTCAGTAGTGTCTACACTGATTGGCAGTTGCTCTCCAGGATTTCAGGCAGAGTCTTTTTCAGTACTACCTGATGATATTGGACATTAGACACGGGACCTTCTCCATGAAAATGTTTCCTATTGAGCTGCACTCCCTCCCTCAAAAACAAGACCTTTATTCTTCACATGCTCTGTTCATTAGCAGCAAAAGCTGAAGACGGCTCAGAACTAGTCCCATCCTTTGGCACTGATATCCTAAGGACACAGAGATGCCATGTCATTTCTTCATTCTCCTCCCATACCTGCCATGGATCCAAGTTACAAGTCCTGAGGGACACAGCTGCTGGGGAGAGATGAGGGAGAAGAATGTAGCTTCAGCCACCCTGCCCAACCATACTGGTGTATTTAGTGATAAAAGCAATATCACCAGGTGATGATCTGGCTGGCAACCATCGCAACGCTCATTTCACCCAACCATACTCTAGGGGTAGACTGATGTTCTCCCCAGGAATTATCTACAGACATGACTTTAGAGATAGGTTTGCAGCAACAAGATATAAGCAGCAATTCTTCTTTGTTGGCAATGAGGGATTAAAAGGCAATCTGTGCACAATCTTGTAAAATTGAGGCAAAATCTAGGTCAGAGGTCTTGGGTTTAGTCATATGATGGGGCTTCTGAAATTCACTAGTTGCAAATTTGAGTCCTAAATCATTTGAGATGTAGAAAAGTAGGAAGATGCATTCATGATACTAGAAGTGCCAGGGAATGTGGAAGCATGAGAATGTGCTAGCAGATATGTCCATGCAGTGATCTCATGTTGGGAAAGGAGCAAAAGTTAGTGTGTCGTACATGGAACACGACACATTGCATTATTTGCACAGCGTAGAAGGTTGGACAGTGTTCTCAAAGCTACCAATATGTTTGACCAAACTGCTGGAGGCAATGGAAAACAGGAGTGCCTGGCGTGCTCTGGTCTATGGGGTCACGAAGAATCGGACATGACTAAACGACTAAACAGCAACAACAGCAGGCATATGAGTGGGATATCAGCTGCCAAGCCCTGCTCAGCTCAGATGCAAGCTTATTAGATAGCCTTAGGAAAGCCTCAATCCACCATACGTAAGATCAGGATGATAATAGTGGCTTACCTAACAAGTAGCTGTGGTGATGGTCACAAATGTAGATGGTTTGAAGAGTGGATTAGACAAATTCATGGAGGATATGACTATCAACGGCCTCTGGTAATAATACCTCCAAGATCAGATGAAGTTTTGCTTTGAATACTAGTCACTGGAGAACACAAGCAAGAGGTGGAGATTGTGCTCATGCCTTGGTTATGGACTTTCCAGGGGTATTCTGTTGGCCACTGTGGGAGACAGGATGTTGTACTAGAGATAGTTCTGTGATCTGATCCAGCAGAGCTCTCCCAATGTTCTTAAGATTATGTGCATGAAGTTCTTTGGGCAATTAGGAAAAGTTCCATACAAGCACCAGTTCTATGTATAGCAAGGATGGGGAATCTGTGGCTCTCCAGATGTTGATGAACTGCAGCTCCCATTATCTCTCCCCACTGCCAGAGCTGGCTGGGGCTGATGCAGGTGGTAGCCCAACAATATCTGGAGGGCTATGCTCCCCGCCCCCAACAATGTATAAGATTACGCTGTTGTTTTGTGTTTCATTGATTTAAATGGGAGGTTAAGTATGTCTCAAAGAAACCAATGAGATCTACAGTGGTACCTTGGGTTACATACGCTTCAGGTTACATACGCTTCAGGTTACACACTCTGCTAACCCAGAAATAGTGCTTCAGGTTAAGAACTTTGCTTCAGGATAAGAACAGAAATTGTGCTCTGGCGGAGCGGCGGCAGCAGGAGGCCCCATTAGCTAAAGTAGTGCTTCAGGTTAAGAACAGTTTCAGGTTAAGAACGGACCTCCGGAACGAATTAAGTACTTAACCCAAGGTACCACTGTACCTTTTTCCATTAATATTCACAGTAACACAGGTGCATGGAGACTTCATAGGACCTACTAATGAGTATCATGTGATGCTTTGTACTGGAAGAATGTTCTTGGGTTGTGCCTTACAAAAGATAGGAAGCCAATCCATTTCCCAGATCAGTTTGGAAGCTCTCCCAGCACTTGTTGATTATTCTTTTCTTTTTAAACAATGTGCTGTAGAACATTCTCAAATGTTATGGAATCTCCCCTTCTAACTAAAACTGAAGTGAAGTAACCCCTAATAAGACATGAAATTGCTGCCATCTCATCTATACTTTCCCCCGGCGGGGCTCATTCAGCGTGGATGCAACTCTTAAAATGCACTGAAAACACACATGTTAATCTCTAAAGATGCGAGTAGCTTTGCTGAAATCGATGTCCTGAATGTTTGTAAAGATTTGTGGATATAGAACTATTTGCAGGCCCAGGAAGTAAATGATAAACCACACAGAATCCAGTAGTTCATAATAAGTCACCCTGGCTGTGTTCCAAGAATTGTTGCCAGTAATAAGAGTTTGGGAGGCAGCCTCTATCTAAAAAAAGATTCCTTTTTACCATTAAGGCTTAGTCTGTGTGCTCATCCTTTGAACAGAGTGGGCTGTTTATTTATCTGTATGTGTGCATAATAGCCTGAGACAAGGTAAATCCCCCCCACTTTTCTTTCTTGTCTTTCAGGTATTTTTCCATCGTTTCTTTGTGCGTGTCTGTTTGATTTGAGCAGGCTCCTTTTTTCTTTCAAATAGAACTGGGGAGTAAACAAAGCACCTTTGCATTATGAAGAAAGGGGGGGGGGAGAGAGAGAGAGAGAGAAGAGGCAGCTGAACAATCGACCCAGCAAATAACACTAACTCCTTTTGGCACTTCTTCTTTCAAACCTGGAGAATTAAGAGTAAATGAATTCAGAGTAATTAAGAGTAAAACAAAATTTTAAAAACCCCATGCACCCCCCACCCTTTATCCCACCCTCCCAGTAAACCCCAGCCCCCCAAAAATGGCATGAACACACACCAGAAATATTTGATCTGGTCTTTGTTTGTGTGCTAGTCTTTCTGATCTACTGAGGGGCAAGAAAGTGGTACAGTGGTACCTCGGGTTAAGTACTTAATTCGTTCCAGAGGTCCTTTCTTAACCTGAAACTGTTCTTAACCTCAAGCACCACTTTAGCTAATGGGGCCTCCCATTAGCCGGAGTACGATTTCTGTTCTCTTTTTTAAAAAATAAATAAATAAATTTTTATTAAGATTTTAAGGATTACAGAAAAAAGGAAAGGTAAGAACAATACATATATAAAAAGAAAAAACATCATCAAAAACCAGAAAACAAAAAAAGAAAAAAGAAAAAAAACAAGTCAAACCTGTACATCACTTACTTACATTCACTTATTTCCTTGACCTCCTCACGCCTCCCATTTTTGTATTCTAATTCAATTTGTTATTTCAGGAAATCCTTCCAACCTTATTTTTATCTTAATAATTTGTCTTAATATACTATAATTTTACATTCTCTCTTTCATCAACTCATTTTAACTTAATCCTTTATGTCATTTCTACTAAAACCACATAATTTCCTTTTCCCAACATCTTCCTAACAATCCTTAATTTTGCAATATTTCTGTAAATAAACTTTAAATTTTTTCCAATCTTCTTCCACCGACTCTTCACCTTGGTCTCGGATTCTGCCAGTCATTTCCGCCAGTTCCATATAGTCCATCACTTTCATCTGCCATTCTTCCCGGGTGGGTAAATCTTGTGTCTTCCAATACTTCGCGATGAGTATTCTTGCTGCTGTTGTTGCATACATAAAGAAAGTTCTGTCCTTCTTTGGCACCAATTGGCCGACCATGCCCAGGAGAAAGGCTCACGATTTCTGTTCTCATCCTGAAGCAAAGTTCTTAACCTGAGGTACTATTTCTGGGTTAGCGGAGTCTGGAACCTGAAGCGTATGTAACCCGAGGTACCACTAATTGCTATCCTGCACAGAGTAAAGAGCAGGAAGGTATTCCATCCATACGTGCATTTATCACTGAATCCATTGTTGGAATAATAGGCTTATACCTGACTCAGTCAACACAGACTGGCAGCAGCTTCCCAGGGTTTCAGACAAGGAGTTACTCCCAGCCAGGGCTTGTTTGGGACTTTCTGCATGCAAAGCAGATGTTCTACCACTGAGCTGCAGCCCCTCTCCAGAGATCCTCTCTAGATTCACAAGCTGTTCCTGTTGATTCTCCCCAAGAGGAAAAGGCTATCACAAAGTGAAATGGGAAGCTCTTGCTGTTTTTCTCTAGATGGCAGCATCTACCTTATGGTCTGTCTTCTGAATGTGAAACAAAATTCACATGCAAGACATGAAATGCTTAGCATTCTGATTTGGTTCTGAATGTGTAGATCCCCATGGCTGGAGTACGGTATTTGCATGGCAGTGCTACTTACTCAGCAGTAAGTCCCCCTGAGTTCAACGGGGTTTGCTTACTCGCAGAGAAGCAAAGGGAGTGCAGCCTTCTCTTGCGTTTCTCAGTTTCTCTTGTTGATGGCAGTCTCTCTTCCCTCCCTATCTCTTTTCCGTGAAAATGACATGGTATCTCTATGGATGTGTTTGCCAAGATTAAGGAGCAGGTATTCAAATGGTGTTACTGAGTGCAATGGTGCATCCGCTATTAAGCAAATGGTTGCCATTTACTCCTCCGGAAAAAGAAAGGCAGAGCACTGTCCAAATTTGCAGTGGGAGAAGCACCTTCCAGCTGAAACATTGGCTAGCTCAGCCCTTGCTGATGAGAAATGCTTGCACTGGTGTAGTGCATCTGCTGCACTATATGAATTTCCCCTATAGAAACAGAATATTAGTGACACTGACTGGAATTTTACTCGTATTATAATAATTTGATGGCTAATAAAAGGCAACAGTTTCACTTACAATGCATTTTCCTGAATGAACTCTGCTCCCCTTGTAGTCCATACATCAACATACTAAACAGATATATACATTAAGAGAATATGATCCTCATGTGGAGTGTCCGACTAGTGGAACAATCTTCATGGGTTCTCAACCAAACTGAGCACACACCAAGATACTATAAGAAATTGGGACATTGGCCAATTTCCATAACTTCATAATCCTTCTCTTTCTCTGAACTGCTAGGACTCAGCTAGATTGGTAAAGAAAAAGTGAACTATATGTGTTGTATACATAGCTGTCAACTTATAGATTTGAAAATAAGGGATCAGCAGCCAAAATAAGGGATTTTCCGGGCACAAGTATGTTCAGCTTCTGAGCCCCTCTGAGCCAAAGGCAGAAAGCCCAGCCAGCAGCCAAATGAAGCCTCATCAATAAGGGTCAGCAGCGGGACATGGCGCTGGGATAAGGGACTGTCCCGCCAAATAAGGGACACTTGACAGCTATGGTTGTATATGCAGTATAATATTGTGCCACCAGATGGCACTGTTGGAGTCCTGTTCCTTCCTACTGGATTTCCCTGTTTAAATTACGACATGTTTAACAGAAATGCTTCTTTATGTGTCTAGATTTAGCCCTAGTCATTCAGAGTGGGAATATCAAAGAACTTCCAAAGTCAGAGAAGGATATCATGACTTAGAAACTCTAGATCGTCCAGAAAAATAATCTGATCCAGAATGCAACCATCCGAGCGAGACTTGTTGGAAGCTGGATGGTCATTGTGTTGGACACAATTATGGTACCAGCTGTGCTGGTAACCAATGCAGTTCTAAGCTCAACTTAAAGTGCTGTTTATAACCTTTAAAGCCTTAAATGATTTGTCTACATTATTTAAAGGACCATAAATGGGCATCCAGGAGAGGCAAAAAGTACATCCCTTTCAATAGTTTACTCTGCTCCCCCACCCTCAGCCTAAAAAATACATTCAGTTTCTCAGAGGCCTGTCTACACCTGTATCAATTTACCTGCACATTGAAATCAGTAAGGGAGGTCCTCCTTATTTGCCCACCACCAGGAGAAGTGAAATAGGCAGGCACAAGGCACAGGGGGTTCACTGTGCCAGCCCTACAGTTGTGGAATTCATTGCCAGCCAGGCTCCATCAAGCTGTC
Organism: Podarcis erhardii; assembly: GCF_964252035.2. Taxonomy (NCBI): domain Eukaryota; kingdom Metazoa; phylum Chordata; class Lepidosauria; order Squamata; family Lacertidae; genus Podarcis; species Podarcis erhardii. The sequence goes on from NC_138512.1 coordinate 55,177,182, forward strand.
AGTCAAGATCTGAAGACCTTTTTTCCCCCTCCAGAAGAATGGCTTTATTGGTGGGTCTGTTTTCTACTGTTGGGCTTGACTATATTTTAGTAATCTTGGCTGATTGATTTTTTGGTTGTTGCCAGTTTCTGCTATTTTTCCTATGAGTATTGATGTTCAGTGTTTTGCTGAAATGTTTGTTATTTGTTTAACATTCCATTAATAGCAATTTTGCTTGTGAATTGCGGGGGGAATCAGTGCAGTTTTGAAAGGTTCAGTTCATCATCTTGATGCAAAATGGCATCCAGTACTATCCAAATGAAGGATAATGTGTGGATGTTGGTACCAAAACATAAACCAAAACCTCTCCTCAGTCTCAGGAACCATCACAACAAATTTGGTGACAATATATTCAGAGGTGTCAAAATGGCATCTGAGGATTTCCAAGCATAGACAAAAATCCACTTCTCAATCTCAGGAACTGTTGCACCAAATCAAGTGGCAATATTTTCAGTGGCATCCAAATTGGTGCAGCTTGGAATCATCATGCCAAATTGGGCAGTGACATCTTCGGAGGAATTCAAAGTGGTGCAGTTTGGAATGGTGCAGTCTGCCATCTTGATTCAAAATGGCACCCAACTATTTCCAGATGTGGACCAAAATGTGCTTCATGCTGTTGTGAAACCATCATGCCAAACTGAGAGACAATATACTGAGAGTCATCCAAATTGGCACTGTTTGGAACATTTCAGTCCGCCATCTTGATTCAAAATGGCTTCCAACATCTAAACATAGATGGGAAACTGTTCCACCACCTTGGGGACAAGTCATGCCAAATTAGGTGATGATGTTTCAAAGAGGCATCCAAACCAAATGAAAACAGACAGGCAGAAACCACTTTCCAAAATATATAGTAGGTTATATTGTATATTTGCCAACTTCTGAGATTTTTCTCAAAGATGAGGAATACAAATTTCTTGAATAAATATGTATATATTCCACACCTTTGAGAAAATTCTCACAAGTTTGCAATTCACATTTAGGTGTGCTGTCACTGCATGGACAGTGAGAGCGAGTGTGCCAGGTGGATGGAGAGAACATAATGCTCCCATTCTCAAGTTTCCTGTCAAGTAATGGCCAGATTGTTGTCGTTGTTACTTGGGTGGGGAGAGAGACAATATCATCCTATATGGCCCTATTTTAAAAAACAGAATGCCTAGTGATGATGCAGAATAGTGTAAATAGACAATTTCAAAGGAAGTCAGAGTGCTGTTCAAGGAATGGAAGCTGATAACCAAAATAACCAAACAAGGATCAGACAGCATTCAAATGAGTGAGGAAGAAAGAAGGGTCCCAGAACTCTGAGCCAGGAAATGGTTGTGAAGCACCAGCTCCACTGAGATAACATTTGAAGATATTAAGAAATACCTGTATAAAAGGGTTACGACTCCACTTTGCCATGCTGTTCATAAAGTGAGAAGAGCTGTGAGCCTTTCTCAAGCCAAGAGGAACAGAAGGGTCATGTTTAATATAATAATCAAGTAATCCATAGGCATTAGGACAAATAGCATACTCCAGATACACTTTCAAAGGGCAGAAGAGCTATCGTATTGAAATCAGATGCCGTGTACATCACACATAATTTCTTCCCGCACTCCACTTCTGTCCTGCTCTGCTTCTTTCTGGCTCTGGAAATACATCTGTTTCTCCTCCCTCAGTTGATATGATCCAGTTAAATCCAGGCTTTGGAGACACTTGCATGAAACATCCGCGATTCCTTGATTTTTCAGAACATAAATCTTGCGACGAGCCTCACTATGTAGGCCTCTGTTATGAGATCATTTTCCCTATGAAATGCTATTCCGCCCCCCTTTGCAGCTATATTGAGACCCATGCAAACATAGCACTGTCAAAACTGATCTCCATATAACACACCAAACAATTGTTTCCCCAGAACACTGATGAAGAGAGTGAAAAGGGTAAGAAAAGAAAAAAAGCTGCTAGCTAGGGCTCTTCAGCATTTTAACAGGCAGCTATGGCATAATTGGAGATCTCGAGAGAATGCAGACCCTGAACATATCAAGTCACAAAAGGCTTTGCTCAGACGGAGATTCTGAAAACAGGCAACCTGCTATCAACAAAGATGGCGTTCTGTGTGTCTACTGTATTCCCCTCTCACAGCTACAATTCTCAGAGCAGTTTAACATTCCTTTTTTCACAGAGAACTCTTGGAATTGTAGCTCTGGGAGGGGAATAGGTGTCTGCTAACAACTCTCAGTACCCTTTAACTACAACTCCCAGGATTCTTGGGGAGAAGTCATGACTGTTTAAAGTGGCATCATAGCTATCAGTCAAATCAAAAATTAAAAAAGGAATGGAAATGTTTTGAAGCTTATATGTTAAAATATTGTTCTAAGGAAGATATGCTAATATGCCTAGAATAAAAATGTAAAGTATATCTATGATTTGGAAAACAAAAGAGATAAAGGAAATACAAAGAATGATACATTTGGAGAATGCAAAGATAAAAGTGGAAATAGAGATTCAAAGAAGTTGAATTGTGGCGGAGGGAAGCTGCAGGTGGAGGGGGGAGTATTATATGATAAGTATGTAATATTTGCCTTCAGTATTTTTGGATTGTATTCAATCTATTTTTCTTTTTTTCCTGTACTACTTACTTAAACAAAATAAATAAAATTTAACATTAAAAAAAAAGTGGCACCATAGCATTTTAAATGTATGGTGCATACTTCCCAACATTTCTCCAATGAAAATAGGGGCGTCCTATTCCATCACCATCATCATCATCATCATCATCATCACCACCACCACCACCATCATCATTTTATTATTTATACCCTGCCCATCTGACTGAGTTGTCCTAGGCACTCTGGGCGGCTTCCAACATATATAAAAACAATAGGAAACCATTGAACATTAAATACTTCCCTATACCAGGCTGCCTTCAGATGTCTTCTAAAGGTTGTATAGTTACTTATCTCTTTGGTTCAGGGGGTCGCATAACTCCATACCCACAAACATTTTTCTGATGAAAACAGGGACACCCTAAGGAAAAGCAGGACATTCAGGGATCAAATCAGAAACCAGGACGGCTTCTGTCAACCTGGGACTGTCCCTGGAGGGTCTGCTTGGAGGGTCTGCAATAGTGTCACAGTGGCTCTACTTGAATACCTCCTACTGTGTTTAGGATCAGAGTCCCAACATTACATAGTTTTTAAATGACATGGCCTTTTCCTCCATGAATTTGTCTAATCCCCCTTTTAAAGCCACCCAAGCTGGTGACTGTCACTGTATGTTGTGGGAGCAAATTCCCCAGTTTAATGATGTGCTGTGTGAAAGAAGCAGTTGCTGGGAACCACAGAAGGGGAGGAGTGCTCTTGTGCCTCTGTCCTTTTTGAGGACTTTTCACAAGCCCTTATCTGGGTGGCCATTATGAGAACAGCAAGCTGGACTTGTCTTTATGTTCTTTAGCACTTTATTTTGTCTGTCCTGAATCTCCCAGCATGCACAGCTTACTACAGAGGTCGGCTGAAGCTGTTCTCAGTTTTATTCCCATTTATTGCAGACAGGCAGTGAGGTTGTCTGGATCCTCCATAATAACCGAGTGTTCAAGTTATGTATCATTTCCAGAAAAAATGGCTAGAGTGGAAGCAACCAGTAGCAAAATGGGTTTGTGTAGTATAAAGGAAGTGTGGGGGGTTTTTTGGAAGGGGGGAGAAGGGACAATAAATCACTCATACTGTTGCATCCCAGTAGTATCTGGTTTTGAAACAGTTGAATTAATTAGGTTAATTCCTTTCCAATATTTAGAAGTTAGGAAGGCAGACTGAGACAAACCTCATCCTAAGTCTTCCAGGCATTTCCCTTCTTAATCCATTCCACTGGCGGGAGGGATTCATCTTACTTCTTTCAAAGAAAAGAAAAGGAAAAGAAAAGAAAAGATGTGTCAAGTTGGTTTGATGCTCTCTGACAATATGGAAATAATATTCCCAGTTCAGTATGGACATAGTTACACTAAGGAATAAAGCTCTTTTCCCAGCAAATGCTGGGAATTTTAGTTCTGCGTATGATGGGCACTTGCTCAGTTTAAACAATCAAACAACGCGTCACCAACAAAGTTTTCATAAAATCTGCAGCTGGCAATTTATCTGCATGAATGCAATCAAATTATGCTGAATTATTATAGCTTGAGCAGAAATATTATTACCAAGGTCCGTCCCTGTTCCAAGCAGTTTTCCATTTGCCACACCATTTTCCTGTTCTTTGCCTTTGAATCAGAGCATATTTCAATCCACAGAAAACCCAATTGATGTATGTTCTGATTCCACAAAAAAAGGTTTTCCTATGGGAAAGCAGCAGGACAAATGGAAGTGTGGACTAGCACACCCTAGTCCTGAGAGTGGGATAAAGGAATCTCTAGCAGAGAACTATCAGTGCCTCACCAAACTATCCCTAGGATATTTTCAGTTAGAGTGGTATAAAACTAATATAGGTTGGTAGGGCAGATAAGTCCAAGCTTCTGATTTCTCTAACAGACTTTCCCCAAAGGACCAAACTCTGATGCCATTGGCAGTGAGGTGTCATCCCTCCCGATGTGAAAACGGGCTCTGTTACCTGCTATATACATTTCTACATATACATTCCTAAAACATGTACATGTACGCACACAAGCACACACCATGCACAGTTGTGTTTTTACAGTAGGATCTGGACTGCATTGCATAAATTGTGTTTGACATGAAGTGCAGTTACAAATATTTCAAAATTGCGTGTGGGGAAAGCTCAAGAAACCCATTCCCATTGTTATCTCTTCATATTTTATTATTTTCACAGCAGTACCAAAAGCTATGCAACTAAGACCAGATTAGCAATGGAAACTTTTTCTTAGAAACAATTCCCAAAAGATGCTTGCCCATAACTGGCCTGATAGGTATCTGAGCAAAATCAAATGTGAGTTGTCCAGCACAGCCAGGCTTCGTTTGGAGATGCATAGTTCCTAATGTTCCAAAGAACCAATAAACATTAAAGTTGTTGGTTTTCTTTTGCCTTCTATGCACATAGATGCTTCAAAAATCCTTATCTGCATTTCTCCTTGAATTTTGGATTTTTGAATTGCTTGCTCTTGTTTCTGAAATAGAACTGATGTGTTAAGTGAACCACCAAACAAGTCTTCTGTTTTTCCATAACAAGGTCCTTGGAAGATTTTTGCGTGGGTATATTCTGCAATATGGCATTGATGCAATAAAGGAGCAACAGAGGTGGATTTATAGTGGACCAACTAGATATCATTCTGCCTTATTGGTTGTTCTGCAATGCTTCCTCAGTGTTGTCCAATGTTTACCATCTGGAGATGCAAATTGGTAGTATAGCAGATCAAAAGCAGGAGAAAACAACAAGTGTGGAACATTGGTAGTTATAAAAAGTTGCAGGCTTTCAGCAGGAGGCTACAGGACATGGACTGACTGGAAATGAAGCTGTATGTCCACCTTGAAACATTTGCAGGTGTGGATGTCAGGGACTGGATGGATGCAGAGGAACGGTGGGAAGAACCAGCTGGGGAACCCCCAAGGGAAGAAAACTCAGACCCCAGGGATTGGTGGAGGGATGATGATGAGTGATCAGAGAGAGATCAGAAAGATAACAGGGCTTAAAGAGCAGGGAGAGTTTGTGGCGCAGAGAAGTCCAGAATAAGAATCAGTAGCTGCAGCAGAAGAGTGGGATGAGGGAGGCCAAGAGGCAGAGATTTCAGGCTGGGAAGTGTCTCCCCCTCCTGCTGCGATAAGCTCCCCTCCCTCCTAGTCTCCCAGAACCAGGAGAGGCATGAAAAGGGCGGAGGAGAAATTAGTCATGCGGGTGCAGTATCAGATTGCTTGGGAAAAACCCAGGAGTGGAAGGGACTTAGGCAGCTGTGGGATGGTGGGGACCTTAAGTCTCTGCAACTGCTTTGCAAGACATACCGAAGAAGAGTTGGTGTGCTCATTAGGTTTGACACTCCTGTGCAGATCCTGGGTTTTTCATTTATTTTTAATGAAGTGTTAACTCCACTTGCTTTGTGTGATTTACAGCTGGCTCACTCCTGACAGTGTGGATGCATAGAAAGTGGGGTCGGTTGTAACCAATCCAATACCATCAGAAGCAGAAATAATCATGAATGCACAACAAAAATGGCATCTGGATGGGGCATTTCTTATTAATTACTTGTTTTTCTCACCCCACAACAAGAATGTTACAAGCTTTTTCTGGGCCTTGCTTGGGGACACTGGATCAAAATAGTTGATCCAGTTTTCCTTTCTACCTGCTGAGCCTTGCCACTCATAGAATGCTGTTCTGGAGGGCCTCCAGTCTCTGAGACTAGCTGTGTGTGTGTAAACATCAGACCAATCCCAACTCCTTGGATCTCAGTCTATTTATTGAACCTCCCCTTCTTTTAAGGAGCTGAGAGCAGTATAACCAAGGTTATGAACTTGCATATAAAAATGAGAAAGGATTGGCACCATACCTGATGGGAATTTAGTAGTAACATTTCAAACTGGAAAGAGGCTCCTACACTTTTCCTGAAGGCTTCCTGCGTGGCAAGATATGTGAATATTGTATTGACCATAGCCTGACTTACGAATGGAGCTTTACAGCTACCCAACTGAAGTACTGTATTTAGGAAAGGGATAACAGCTGCACTCAATGGAGTTTTTATTGTCCTTTCAAGTAACTCAACCCAACAGCAGCAGCAGTAAGCAAAGTGTCGTGGCAGAGCAGAGAGCAGCACAGCCCGTTTCTTGAGGTCATACTGTAAGTGCACAGTTATTTACCTTTCTGACTGCATTGTGCTCATCATACCTGTAGATGGTGGGAACTACTCAAAGACTGCTCCCCATTTCTGTTTATAGGCATAATTCCTAAAAAATATAAATTGCCTTGTCTTCCAGAAAAAAGGCACAACATAATTTATCAGTGGACTTGATTTCAGTCTGCTCTCTGTCCTAAAGAGTCATTTAATGTAAGTAAGGAACATGCCAAATGCACACACAATTTAGGAAAGACTTTAAGTCTATGAAAACCATTTGGAGTCACTATAGAATTGATAAATGGAGGAACTCTTACCCACAATCAGTACAATAATCCGAAAAAGCAACATTATTAAGCCTTTTTGGCAAACAAATCACCTTTAAAGGGATTTTGGAAAGACTTGGCTATCCATATATATAGAAAGAAAAGCTAAGAACCATACTGGAAGGATTGCATTAGTGAGCCACAGTGCTAACTCTTGGAAATGAATTTTGACAAGTACTCTTGCTCAGTGCTTTTAAAACTTCTACTCTGATTGTGGCTACTCCTCTGTGTTCATTCAGTTAAGCAGAATGTTACAGAGAGTCTTCACAGAAGCAAGGAGTCACAGAAGCTTCAGCTGGGTCATAGGTGATGTATTTACAAGGAGTGGGATTTATAAGGCAGCAATCATGAGCAATAAGCACTGAGATTTAATGGGAGGAAGACTATAAGACAGGAATGGACTGGCTAGTGAGCAGCCAGGAGAAAAAGGAATTTCTTTGGAATGATACTGGGAATTTGTACAAGGAAGTGCAATGACAGCAGTTCCAGGTCTGAGGAACCTCTGTTAGGCCTTGGTGGACTTACCAGGCAGAACCATTCCAAATTTTGTCACTTTATTTCTGCAATTTTCTGGGTTAAGGGGGCTGCGTCAGATTTTTTCTGGAATCAAATAACATGGAAATGAGTCCTAAGCATGCACTATATTTCATACGTTTTCCAGAAGTGGCTTTTATATCATATGAAAGTTCAGATATAATGTGGAAATCAACAGGGACATACTGAGAAAATGTAATAACCTGTCATATGAATGCAGCTATTACCCGTTTCATGAAAGGAGGCAAATATAGAGGTTATCCCTGAAAGATCACTGTGTATAGGCCTATTTTGCTTTTAAACACAGACTATAAGGGGGGAAAGGTGTGAAATGAATAAGCTAAGTACTTTGAAAGCATTGTATGCTAAGTTTACATAAGCCAAGGTGTGGCCTGCTTACTTGACACACTGAAAAGGACTGTCCAGCTTTTCCACTGTGAACAAACCTGCAGATATCAATTGTGTGGACTGTGGATCTAAGGATAAGAAAAGATAAAAGTTTTGTTTTCCTGTGGCAATCAATATTGCTCTTTCATACACTTAATCTTTAGCTATTTTAAATCTTTTGTTTAGAAGGCAGATTTAGCCCATTGCCATTTATAAACATGCTATTTTCAAACAAGCCACCTTAACTATAGCAGAAGCAGTTTCTTGATGCAAATCCACCAACAAAGAACTATCAGCATCTAGTCCAACATTATCAATGCCAGAAACGTGACAGTGGCTGCATTCAGATAGTGTTTTATTCAACTTCCCAGTGTTTTCTTACCTGATAATGTCCCTTTGCAAGGCACTGTGGGAATGTTCAGGGAGGCAGGAGAGGATATATTGTTTAATGATATCCTTCCTAACTTGCGTTAGCTAGTTCTATATCTAAGCAGAGTTTAAACATTCCCCTTTAAACGCACAGCGGTTTGCTTGTTGCAGGCTAGTTTTAGCCTCTAAATATAGGATTCCTGGTAAGATCCCCTCTTGTCCCTCTTAAAAAGAATAAACACGACGATTTTATTAAAGTCAACATAAAAGTAGTTTACTCACATTCATTCAGCTCACAGTTGGATCCCTGAAGGCAGACTTATGTTACAAAAGAATATACACATGTGGAACTATCCCATAAGAGAGTTAGTTCCTAAGTGACTGCGAACAAGCAGTCACTTCTCCTCACACATAGAAATACAGAATGGAGAAGAGTAGAAAGAGGGAGCGGTGTGTTCCCTGCCTTGCTCTTGTTCCCAGGCAGAGAGAGGGCCAGATTAGACCATGCCCGCCTCTAGTCACATGCAGAGGAAGTTTGTCCCAGCTCAGGAGGAAACAGGAAGTTTTCTCCTGGTGGGTACAAAGCATCCCCTAGCATGTTCACTCTAGGAATGTTGTACTTGACTGCTATGTGTTCCACATCCCACAGGCACATTCAAACTGTGCCTCCAAAGGAAGAAAGAAAAGAATCAGGAACATAGTTAGTATTGAAAGTGCACCCTGCAGAAGATGTGTTTGTGTGTGCTCTCAGGTTGCAGCCGGGTGACTGGATCCTGCTCCCACACCTGCAGTACATGAACCAAAACACAGCTGCCCATCAAAATTGGCCAAATTTTGTGACATAGCGTTGCATCCCAAAAATGTGTACAGAAATGCATATAGTGTATTGGGGGAAGCATGCATAAAAATGCATATAAGAAGCTCACTTGTCAGTGTAGTTCTGGGACTAACCCTCTGGCCAGATCCAGTTCCAGACCCTGGTCTACACTGACCACCAGCTGCTCTCCCCAGTTTATTTGACTAGTTGTAAAGGCTTGCATTATTATTTTTTCCATAAGATTTTATTAACACTTTTTCATAATACAATATGATAAAAGAAACTCATCTTAAAAAAAAGAAAGAAAACATAGAATCTTCTCTCAAAGGTAGCTCCTAACCCATGTCACTTGCAGATAGTGGACACTCACAGTTCTCACCTGGGAGCTTTCCTTTCTTCTAGTCTCTCACCCTGGGAGATTTTCCCTTCCCTGCCTCTCACTCAGGTCCTTTCACCAACCATCCACCACCTTCATGTGTGTAATCCTTGGAACCCAATAATGGCCCAGAGGCCTGCATTAAGAAGACTGTCCAGCATATTCCAGTCCCCAACCAACTCAAGCAGTAGCATGGAAAAGATGTGGCTTGGATGCTCCAGGGAGAAAACATCGGTTTGCACTTCCTCTTTTCTATAGGTAAATTACAGCACAGTCCTGTGCATGTCTGCTCAGGTAAATTTTACAGGATTAGTCACATTACTGTCAGCTATTGAAATGCTATGCCAAATCAATCAGGGTTAAATTAAGAAGCAACATTTGCTAGATCTATTTCAGTGACATGTATATTGGCAGTAGGAATTCAACCATCATCTCTAAAACAGTATTAAGTTTTATAGTTTATAGTTCATGTTCAGATGCAGTTTCATTGTGGTGCATGTTTGGACTGCAGCGCTTTGTTTTCCAGAGCAAATGATAAAATAAGATTAGACTACAAGCGGAGAACTTTTTACTGGCCTTGTGCTCAAGAACGTCATGTCTGATTTTGGAATGACAAAAAAAAAGCTAAGCTATTTATTCAAGAGAGTGAATGGGAGAACTGGTGAATGTGAATGTCACAAGCGCTTGTGGTTAGAATTTCAAAGTAACATTCCAGTTTCCTGTATGCTTTCTTGCAGGAAACTGATTAATTTAGAAGCTTGACTTGTGGGCTGTTTTTTTTTTTAAAAAAAATCTGCCACACCCCATGCTTTGCTGTCACTTGCTAAAAAGTGGCCTTTCTTCTGGCTGTAGAAATGACTCCTTTCTGATTCCTAGATTTCAGAATCTAGACAGTAAACTGGTCACACAGGATAGTGTGATGAGATTCATAGAGCTTTTATTTCTAATACCAAATCTATCTGGTCTGGTACACTATCAGTTTACGAGAGCACTGTTCTTTCCCCCATGAACCTCATGGAAACCCACCATGATACTGGGAGATGAAGGTATAATTCAGAGAAACAAGACCAGGAAGGGTCTTTGCTTCATCTCTTAGCTGCTTGCTTATAATCCCCAATGATGCAAGATATACACTTAATAAGCGCACTAAGCTGTGATCTTTGTAGGGATCAATGGACATAACTGCAGATTCAAGGAAACATTTAGATGAAACTGTGCGGAGAATTCATGACAATGTGCTTCTGGAGCAGATGCTAGGAAGACAAACTGGGATACTGAGGGGTCTGCCACTTCCTCCTGAAGTATTGTGCACAGTGGGATCTAGGCTGGTGAGGGAATGGGCAGGTGACCTCTTCACCATGTGCACATTTGATTTGAGATGACAATTTATTTATTTTTTGTCAAGGATTGAGCATATGGCCAAAACCAGGTAACCTGAATCCCTGACAATGTCTCTGTTATGCTGCAACATCCAGTCTTAATTTTGATTATACCTTCAAACACCTTTGGCATGCAAAGAATATTCTCCGCCACTGAGCTGTAGCCCCTCAACATTCTTCTGTGTCACATGGAGTGTACAGAGAGGCTTTGTCCCACCCCATGCCAGGGGCGGACTTGGGTAATCTTTGGTAGCATGGTGCCCTGAATGAGCCCAAAATTTGGCATCCCGAAATGGATCTTTTCAGTGATGGATCTTCTCAATTTTGCACGCCCTCGGCTCAGCACCCTGTGCATGAGAATCGCCCACACAGCCCTAAATCCAGCATTGCCCATTTACATGTTACACATGGGGAAAGAGCCCCATGTGTATGACATGCAGAGAGTTTGGTCGGTGAGAATGGAAATCTTGCCCTTGACCAGTTTCTGGTTTGCACGGGCTGTTGTGACGTGGGGTTTGTGATTTCAGCTCTCTTGACATAATATGCTGGAGACAGTTCTCTAGTAACACTTCTTTATTTAAGCAACAAGACTGAAACTTGAGGAGGGGAGAGCTACATTTATAGGGACAGGGAACTAGCTAGAAAGGATACATTTTGGAGGGAACAATATCAGGCAATCACAGTCCTGCCTTTTGGAGGCAACCAATAAGACAGAGGATCCAAATACAGCAGCTTAAATGAACCAATAGTAGCTGTACCCTCTGGAACCAAAAGGCAGTTACTTTACCCTAATGCAAATACAGACAATAATAATACAGATATAAAATCCTTTGACTCAATACACAACACCCCTCCCCCCCAGTGAGCACAGCAGACGTAATCTCTCAGGTACTGTGGGGTCCTACAACTTCTACTTGATCTCCTGACAACAGGTGTTGCCGGTTCTGGATTGGGTGTCACCTGTGGTAGGGGGGCTGCTATAGGGGTTTCGTCAGGAACAGATGGAGTCCCAGACATCTCAGGGTCCCCTACCTGTACCTCGTCATCCTGAGGACTAGCAGACCCTGGTTCATTTGCTGAAGCCCCTGGTGATTGCACCTCTGGGCCATTTTCACTCTGGTCTTGCAGCTCTGCGTCGTTAGCCAGGGATGAATTATCAGACTCCTCCCTGCTGAGCGCCCGGCGCCTCAGCTGATCTATATGTCTCTTCCAAACTTGCCCATTTTCCAAGGTCACATAATAGGACACAGGTCCACTAGCCCGGGTGACCACACCACCCACCCACCGCGAACCTCGTGAATAGTTCCTCACCCAGACCAGATCTTCAGGGGCGAAATACCTTGTTGTGTCAGTCTCAGCCTGGGGGTTTGCTCTTGAATTACGGTTTGGCATTTTATCCGGGTGGACATAATCCAGCACCGTTACCAATCTTCTACCCAAGAGCAGCTCAGCTGGCGACTTGCCCGTCGCAGTACATGGCGTCGCATGCTGCAAAAATAACATTCGCGCGATGCGAGCTGACCAGTTACCCTCCATTAAGCGCGCAATGGATTCTTTGGCTGTTCTTACCATGCGCTCCGCCTGCCCATTGGAAGATGGGTGAAATGGCGCGGATGTGACCCCTCTTATGAAGTTATCAGCCAAGAATGCCTTGAATTCTTGGGATACAAAAGCTGCCCCATTATCTGATACAATGGTCTCAGGTAACCCGTGGGTTGCAAACAGCTGCCTCAACACCTTGATTACGGCAGCTGATGCCATGCTAGGGACCATCGCCACTTCTAACCATTTGGAATATGCATCGACGATAACCAAAAAGACCTTCCCCTGGAATGGCCCAGCAAAATCTAAGTGCAGCCGGCTCCAGGGAGATCTGGACTGCTCCCACCAGTGAACTGGTGCTCTGGCCACTTCTGGCCGCACCTCTTGGCATGCCTTGCATGTTCGTACCCATTGCTCTATGTTCTGGTCCATTCCAGGCCACCACACATAACATCGGGCTAGCGACTTCATCCTGACCATTCCCGGGTGTCCCATGTGAAGCGTCTCAAGAACCCTGTTTCTCAGTGGTGCTGGGATGATCACCCTATCTCCCCACAGGAGACAACCCTTATGCATGGATAACTCGTGCTGCCTTGTCGCATAAGGCCTGAATTTGTCTTCATGCGGACCACCTGGCCACCCCCTCCCCACCCAAGTGAGCACACGGGAGAGAACAGCATATTTCCTCGTTTTCTCAGCAATATCAGTAGCCATTACAGGAGCCCCCGGAAGTGTTTCTAGCATCATTATGTACTCCGCTGGAGCAGGATCCTCATTGCTCCCGCCAGGAAGGGGCAATCGACTCAGCGCATCAGCGTGGCACAACCGTTTCCCCGGCACATGGGTCAATGTGTACTGGAACCCGTTCAGGAATATAGACCAACGCAACATTCTGGGGGAGAGAATTTGTGGCGTTTGTTTGTTCGGGTTGAACAACCCCAACAGTGGTTTGTGGTCCGTTTCAATGGAGAAATGACGACCGTACACATAATCATGGAACTTTTTGATTCCTGCCACAATTGCAAGTGCCTCTTTGTCAATTTGAGCATAGTTGCGCTCCGTGGGCGACAACGTACGGGAATAGAAAGAGATGGGCTTTTCTGACCCATCCGGTTCCCTATGACTCAGCACTGCCCCCAGGCCGTATTGAGAGGCATCACATGCCAGGACCAGCGGCTTCGATTCATCATAATGAGCAAGGACGCTCCTGCTACTCAGCATTCCTCGCAAGGAGTCAAAAGCCTTCTGCTGCTCCTGCCCCCATCGCCACACATTCTTTTTCTGCAACAGTCTATGTAATGGTTCAGCTACCGAAGCTTTCTGGGGTAAGAATGAATGATAAAAGTTAATAAGTCCCAGGAATGACTGCAACTCCGTCTTGTTCTGTGGTCGTGGTGCCTCGACGATGGCCTTAACCTTAGCATCTGTGGGGTGGATGCCTGATGCATCAATTTTAAACCCCAAGAATTCCACAGTTGGCACCCCAAAACTGCATTTTTCCTTTTTTAGTTGCAACCCCACCTCCTTGAACTTGAGCAACACTGCACGGACACGCGCAACCAGTTCCTGTGGGTCTTTTCCAGCAATCAAAACGTCATCAAAAAATGGCAAGACCCCCGGCAGACCTCTTAACAGGCGTTCCATGAGCCCTTGAAAAATCCCTGGGGCCACACAAACTCCAAATTGTAATCTGTTAACTCTGAACGCCCCTTTATGTGTGACAATAGTCTGTGCTTCCGCTGATTGTGGGGTTACTGGCAGCTGTTGGTAAGCTTGTGCCAGGTCAAGTTTGGCGAACACCTTGCCCCCAGCCAGTTTAGCCAACAGATGTGATACGACTGGAATGGGGTATGAATTTCCCCTGAGTGCCTTATTGATAGTACATTTGTAATCAGCACAGATCCTAACTTCCCCATTTGCTTTAAGGGGCGTGACGATTGGAGTCTCCCACTTAGCGGAGTCCACGGGTGAGAGAACTCCCTGCTTGACCAATTTATCCAGCTCTGCTTCAATCTTGGGTTGCAGTGCAAATGGCACTCGCCTTGGTTTGAGTCGGATTGGGGCCACCCCAGGGTCCAATTCGAAGTCAACTGGGGGCCCTTTATAACAACCCAGTTTTCCATTAAAGAGACCAGCAAATTCTTTGTATAATGCCTCGCTCATCTCGGGGCAGGTTTGGATTGAATTAAGCCCTGATATACTCAGTCCCAGGGCGGGAAACCAGTCAGTGCCCAAGAGACTGGGGTGACTGCCCTTCGCAATCACCAGTTTGAGTACCGCCTGTTTGTCCCGGAACTGTACTCTCACGGCACACATTCCCATGACATGGATGCGGCCCGCTGAGTATGACTGCAAAGTTGCCAGGAAGGGCTCCAGAGGGGGCAACTTACCCCTGGGGAAGAATGTCCTCGCGGTCTGGTCCGACACGATAGTGAATCCAGATCCGGAGTCCACCTCCATGTCGCACAGCTGACCCTCAATCTTCACCTTGACGTGTGCCTTGCCTTGCGCTGGAAACTGCACGGCCCTCCCGTTGATCTCCGTTACGTAGTTGCAGTCCTTTAGAACATGGTTTGCTGTGGGCGATCTGCGATGCTCCAGTCTAGGTGCTCCTGTCGCTCCCAACGCCGCCGATCTACAGACCCTGGCGATGTGACCTGTCTTTCCGCACGTCCGGCACATAGCATCCCGGAAACGACAACTCTTCCGCTCATGGTTTCCGCCACAACCAGGGCACCTGCCTCGGTGATCTTTGTGCACTGTGCAGGCCTGATGCACTGACTCGACCCCACGAACTGGGCTCTGGCTCGGAGTAGCCTCTAGCTCGTCCATGGCATGCACAACTTCTATCTGTGGCTTAGGGGCCCTGCGACTGGCATCAAGCTCCTCTCTTTCATAATTCTCCGTGGCGGTGGCCTCCTTCAAGGCTGAAACAAGGGTAACCTCTTCTTTAGCCACGATGCGTCTTCTGGCTTTCTTGCTGCTCAGACCACCGACAAACCGATCCAGGAGAGTCTCTTCCAGATCTTGGAAGTCGCAGTGCTGAGCGAGCTTCCGCAGTTCAGCTAGAAATGCAGATACAGACTCCCCAGCACGCTGCTGCCTCTTATGAAACTCCATCCGCCGGGCCATCTTGGTCTCAGTAGGCGCTAAATGGCTTGTTAGGCAGGCAAGAATATCTTTGAGAGATGTCTCACTTAGCTTCGCTGGGGCAAGCAATGCCTTGGCCAGCTTGAAGGTCTCAGGCCCACAGTAGCTCAGGAATGTGGCCCTTCTTTTGCTGGCATCGGTGATCCCTTGAGCCACTGCGAAGAACTCGAAGCGTTCGACGTAGTCTTCCCACGTGTGGGGCTCTGATGGCTGGAAGGGCTCCAATACCCTTGGACTCTCCATTGTCCTGTGGGCAGGGTCGTCTTCTCAGCTGGCCAGTGAGTCTTGTTCTTAGCTACAATCCGGACTCTGAGGCAGGGCTGCGTTTAACCGCTCCTCAGCATTCCGGATCCCACCTTCGTCGCCACTTGTTGTGACGTGGGGTTTGTGATTTCAGCTCTCTTGACATAATATGCTGGAGACAGTTCTCTAGTAACACTTCTTTATTTAAGCCAGTGTTTCCCAACCGGTGTTCCGCGGCACACTAGTGTGCCGCAAGACGTTGCCTGGTGTGCCGTGGGAGGGCACACTCATTGAAATTAGAATTAGACTTTTGCCCCCCGCCCGCCTTCAGAAGAGGTCCAGGACCTCTTTGCTCCCCCCTGCCTGCCTTCCCGGGAGAGCGGAGAAACGCAGCGTGTTTCTCCGCTGTCCCGGACAGCTTTTGAAGGCAGGCAGAGGGGAGCAAAGACTTTCGCCCCCCGCCCGCCTTCAGAAGAGGTCCAGGGCCTCTTCTGAAGGCGGGCGGGGGGCAAAGGTCTTTGCTCCCCCGTGCCTGCCTTCCCGGGAGAGCGGAAAGTCTTTGCTCCCCCCCTTCAAAAGCCGTCCGGGACAGAGGAGAAACGTGCTGCGTTTCTACGCTCTCCCGGGAAGGCAGGCAGGGGGAGCAAAGACTTTTGCCCCCCGCCAGCCTTCAGAAGAGGTCCTGGACCTCTTCTGAAGGCGGGCGGGGGGCGAAAGTCTTTGCTCCCCCCGCCTGCCTTCAAAAGCCGTCCAGGACAGCGGAGAAACACGCTGCTTTTCTCCGCTCTCCCGGGAAGGCAGGCAGGGGGGGAGCAAGGACTTTTGCCCCCCGCCCGCCTTCAGAAGAGGTCCTGGACCTCTTCTGAATGTGGGCGGGGGGCGAAAGTCTTTGCTCCCCTCTGCCTGCCTTCAAAAGCTGTCCGGGACAGCGGAGAAACACGCTGCGTTTCTCCGCTCTCCCGGGAAGGCAGGCAGGGGGGAGCAAAGACTTTCACCCCCCGCCAGCCTTCAGAAGAGGTCCTGGACCTCTTCTGAAGGCGGGCGGGGGAACAAAAGTCTTTGCTCTCCCCGCCTGCCTTCAAAAGCCGTCCAGGATAGCGGGAAGCGCTTCCCTGCTATCCCGGACTGCTTTTAAAATGCTGGCGGTGGGGAGCAAAGCCTTTCGGCCCCCTCCGGCCTTCCCGGACCTCTTCTGAAGGCCGGAGGGGGGGGAAGGCTTTGCTCCCCACCGCCAGCATTTAAAAGAGGTCCCTGGAGATTTCCCTATAGGCTTTCTTCTTGCGAAGCAAGCCCATAGGGAAATTCATCTTGCGAAGTGCCTCAAAAAACGGAAAACCCTTTCGTCTTGCGGGTTTTCAGTCTTGCGAGGCATTCGTCTTGCGGGGCACCACTGTATATATAGTCAATATAGGCACAGAGTTAATTTTTTAAACATTTTCTAATGGTGGTGTGCCTCAAGATTTTTTTCATGAAACAAGTGTGCCTTTGCCCAAAAAAGGTTGGGAAACACTGATTTAAGCAACAAGACTGAAACTTGAGGAGGGGAGAGCTACATTTATAGGGACAGGGAACTAGCTAGAAAGGATACATTTTGGAGGGAACAATATCAGGCAATCACAGTCCTGCCTTTTGGAGGCAACCAATAAGACAAAGGATCCAAATACAGCAGCTTAAATGAACCAATAGTAGCTGTACCCTCTGGAACCAAAAGGCAGTTACTTTACCCTAATGCAAATACAGACAATAATAATACAGATATAAAATCCTTTGACTCAATACACAACACGGGCTACAGCCCTTCATGTGTCTAGATATAAATGCCCCATTCAGGCATTCAAGGATACACATAGTGGGAGGAAAAGAGCCTGCCACTCTCTACTTTTGAGCATTCATTAAATATACAGTTTGAATGCTTTAAAAAAGGGTTCTTGTGTTTCCAAGATTCCACTACAGCAAGATACAAATGGCAATATGGAAATGAAGAGGCGGGGCCATGCAGTTGGCAATTAGTCATTGGCTTCTACTGAATTCTATAAGACAAGAGTTGAAATCTGCAACATGTTTGAGAAGAGGCACTTGGGTTATGTTCACCAGGCACCCCATGCCCGAATGTGCTTTTTTGTTTTACTTCCCCCCCATAAAAATGAATGGCTGAGACACTCACGTCTGAAAGATATGTCATGTGTTCTTAGGAATACAGGATTGTATCCTGTGTTAGGCATATTCAGAAGAAACCTATTGCATTCATTCATTCATTTGTTACATTCCATTCCAAAGTTGTTCAGAGCAGGAAACAACAAAGCAGCAAAACAGTGCAATTAAAAAATAAAATAATATTTAAAGCATTAAGAACTTCTACAAATATTTAAGTACAGTCACATATCCTCACCTCTAATAATTTCAAGGTTGACTGGAAGAGCATCTTTCAGACATCAAATGCCTGGATGAACAGGAATGTTTTAAATTCCTCCTGAGTGTTTTTAATGATGGAGGTGTAAATAATGTTAAGAATTAATGGACATAACCAACTTAGGTCCATTAATCTCAGTGGATCTTCTATGGGTAGAATACAGTTAGATGCAATCAACTGTTGCAACGGAGCCAAATTATTTCACAGAAATTATAATCAGATGCACAAGGCCTCCAGCTGTTCCTAATTTATGTAAGTGCGGGGAAGAGAGGAAATTTGACTGTTTAAGTTCCAGAAAAGATCAAGTCACAACATCCACTCTGATGCTCAGAAAAGAAACTGCTTAACTTCCCATCTTCTCACTAACCGAATTTGACAATTTTAAAACCATCTTGAATCTCAATCCTACTGACTGCCATAGATCACACTAATAAGATAGAACAGGATGGGGCATATGATGCCAGTGAGTTGATGAATGCTGCTTTGAAAGACTCATTAACGAATGGCAGCTTTTTGCCAAAATGTTGTTAATGTCCCCAGAAGTCTGAAGACGCTGAAGACAAAGGTGTGCTATTTTTTTGTGATGAAATGTCTGCTAAATTTTGTGACAGCGTTTGCTAAATCCCTATAATTAGCATGGGCCCCTGTTAAATGTCATGGGGTATTTGATGAAACAGGGCATGAACTCTGTAGCAACACTCTGGGGATCTGTAATGCTATCCAGTGTGACGTTTGGAATTTAACTACTAGATAGGGTTTCCTTATCTAGGAAACACAGGGGAGAAAGGCATTTGTCCAGTCTAATGACCCCTGTTAACAGATTTATGCCCCTCCCTCAATACCGACTCTGTCCCCTCTGCCTCACACCAAACAAATGCGTTATCGAGATAATCAAACAACATTCCAAAAACCAGAAACAAAAATGAAGAAAATAACCCAGTTTGGTTATATCTTATTGCAGGTTTGGTTATTAATATATATGGAAAGAAAATAGAAATCTTATAGTTACACCCCCCCATATGCATAGGATACAGTTTGGTATATTGCATATATCCATGCACACACACACCTATCTGTATGTATACTGCTGTTGTGTTGCCATGTAGTGCATTGCTGTTCCCGGGCCATAGATCAGATTCAGAGCACATGATTTGCATGCAAAGGGCTGCATGTTCAATCCCTGCCATCTCCCATTAAAATGGTCTTGGGTAGGTGATGTGGGAAAGACCAGGTTCTGTCTTGTGGAGCCTCCATCAGTGGGCTGCATATGTTTCTATACATATAGGGAATTACGAGGGCTTCCAGTGAGACTGTGGATTTATACACACGGGCTCCTGAGGTACAGGGGAACAGGCCCAGTGTCACCATGCTGCCCTCAGAGGGGTCCCAAGCACCATGGTGTCTTTTTCTTCATTTTCAAAAAATGTGGGATGCGCAGTCTTCAGAGGACTGCTGGGCCAGACAGCTGGAGACACTACCATATTAATTTCACCCATAATGTCCCTGGGTCCCACCTGCAATGTAGCAGCACTTTGCAATGCTATGCTAGCACAGGGCCCAGAGATATAATGGGGAAATTATTGTGCTGGCAGCTCCAGTCTCTTGGCCTGGCAGCACAAGGCATTGGATGGCCCCGAGAGAAGAACCAGTCCTTTCAGCTCCGCCACTTGTCCCCACTGCCATGACCCACTGCTACTTTCCCCTGTCACCTAGTAAGCTTGTAAGCTAGTAAGCCAACTGGAGGGAGGGCTGTGGCCTCCAGGGTTGTGTCTGTGGGTGCCACTGGCCCCCTAAAACAAGGCTTTGGCCCTGTAGAGTGAGGTATGAACAAGGCTTTGCACTAAACTAATACTAAATAATCTCTCTTGGTCACTCTCTTTGCAGGCAGTAAAGGTACTTGTGCTTTCCCAGTGTTTAGTTTACCTGGAATGAAGGACAGTGGAGACTCTGGTCTCTGTAAGTTATTTACACATATATACAAACTGAGCATAGGATGGAGGAGCTCAGAGCATTAACATTCCAACATATATTGCCTCCTTATTAGGTTCCCGGGGAAATCCCCAAGCCATAGCTTTGGGTTCAGCCCAGAGCAAGACAACTCTCTATGTCTCCAGCATCCAGCATCAGCCAAAACACATGCCTGAACAGCCACCTACCCCACCATCATATTGCTCTCCTGCCTAGGCTGACATAACATCCAGCCAGGTGAGGAGGGAAAAGACCCCACCCTCATTTGTCTCTATGGCAACAGAGCCCACTCTTTAAGATGCCGCTGATGGGTACATAGCTGAGTAGCTTAACAGAGGAACTGGTTTGGCAGGTTCAGCAGATTGTCTTTTCTAGATTCAAACCTCACAGATACAGGACCACAGGCCTGAAAGGGACTCACAGGGCTACATTCCCTTCTGAGCAAGCTTCCAGGGGCCACATTCCAGGGGTGGGGGGGACCATAGACAAAAATGGATAGACCAATGGATGTTACAGACTCTTAGCTTTGTACTGGAGGCTACATTTTAGCCATGCAAAAGTCAGAGGATTTACACACCCAAACAAAAACTTCTCCACCCTCCATCCAGGCAAGCAGTGGGCTCATTACTGTGCAAGGACACATTCTAGCCAGGCAAAAGCACTCAAGGAAAGCATGGAGCAGGGCTGGAAAGAAGGGAGTATGGCCTGGAGAGAGTCCTGAGGACTGGATTAAGAGAGCTGGAGGGCTGGATTTGGTCCCCATGCTTGAGGTTCCCGACTCCTGATCCTCAAATGCTATATATTACACTGTCAAATTTTGTAGTGAACAGGACAGAGAGAGCTTTAAAACATAAATGATTATTTGTATTGTTTACAGTTGAAATAAGGCACAGATATGGCTTGGGACAAATCTACCTGTCCTAATTATGAACTGTAGCGCAGCAGGTAGAAAAATAAACAAACCGCTAACTTTCCAGGCTCTAATCCAGCAGATTCAACACATTGATGTCTATAGATATTTGGTTTTAGTGTTCCTAACACTGAGTTGGACTGGCCTCCAGGCTGATAATTTACCAGGTGAGCATAATGGGCTCAGTCCACTGGAATCACCTTCTGCCCAAGCCCTGTTTAGAACAGGACCTGTACAGAAGTTCAGGCGGATTGTGCCATCTGTCAGTAGGAAGAGCTCACATAAAACTTAGGTAAGGAAAAAAGTTACCTATTTTACCAAGGACTTATTCTGAGATTAAACGTAACCTCAAAACAAATAGGTTCTGTGAGTTTATGCTAACTAGTCTAATTAATCTTCATGTTTGATCTTTGGACTAATACGTTGAACTAATTTGGGATTAAAAGATTACAAGTAACATTTTGAGTTGAAAGCTGTTACATGCCTCATGTCAACACTGCGGTGACAGAATTAACCCCGGAAGCCCTTTGGATTCCACACACTAGATGCTGCTGCTTGAGCAGAGTTAAGGCGACTTATTAGTGAAGGCATTATAAAGTGCTCATCCTGAAATGTTAGATGCTAAGAGCACAATGACAAAAGTCAGACACTTTGGGTTTTGCTTATTGTATCACCAGCATCATAATCCTCCTCCTGCATCATCCTGGGTTTCTTATCCACCCTTCACCACAAGGCTACAACCATATAAAAATACAATAACAAAATTAGTTAAAACAGTCTGCAAACACCACTGTTGAGTTCCATTCGGAAAAGGTTTTTTAAAAATGCTTTCCAATTGTAATGTTTTTATTTGTTTATAAATTTGTATATTCTATTGTTGTAACCCACCCTGGTACCTCAGAGTGAATGGCAGGTTAAAAAAAATCTTATAAATAATAAACAAATAAATAGCCATTCCTATTCTCAGGAACCCTGATAATGCAGGATTCCTGATTACAGGGAGGTTTGTAAGCATGTACAAAGAAGTTCAAGTGCAAGAAGAGCTCTGCTGGATCAAGCTGGTGGCCCACCTAGTTCAGCATCCTTTTCTTCTAATGGCCAACCAGATCACAGAATCACAGAGTTGGAAGGGACCACAAGGATCATCTAGTCCAATCCCCTGCAATGCAGGAATCTTTTGGCCCAAACATGGGACTTTAACCCATGACCTTGCTATTAAGAGTCTCATGCTCTACCAATTGAGTTTTCCCAGATGCCCATGGGGATCCCACAAGCAGGACCTAAATGCAACAGCAGTCTTCCCACTTGTGATTCCCAGCAACTAGAGACTGTTTGCTCTTGGAATCCCCTTTCAGACCATTCTTCTGAATACAGACAGGGATAGAGATAGAATTAGAGAACTGTAGAGTTGGAGGGGACTCCATGGATCATCTTCTAGTCCAATCCCCCTAAATGGCAGGAGCAAGGCAAAGGTTCTGCCCCCAGGCTACCTCCCTACTTTGTGCCCTCACATGTTCTTTGAATGCCTGAGGAAATGTATCATAACATTTAAAAACAGTATGAAATTAATAAACAAGAACAGCAGATCAAAAAAGGACACATCCTATGGATGCTGGAAATCATCCAGTCTGAGGACACAAACATGCCTTCAGGTAACTGTGGAAGACCCACAAAGGTGAGACCTCAGTTAGGGGCTTCACAATCTGGACACTACAGAGAAGGCCCTTTCCCTCCATTCCACCAGCTGTTCTTCAAATGAGACTCACAAAAGGCTTCTCCTATTGACCTTAGTGAACAGGCAGGATCATACAGGAGCAAAATGCCCAGTGTAGGTAATACCATTATACAGTTTAGTTACTAGGTGGCCTTGGTCTCATTTGTACCTGGGCAGACTCAGAAGTTTCCCATTGCTGTTCTTATTTAAGAGATACAATAAAGTTCTTGTCTAGCTTTGTGTCATCCTAGCCTCCCATGACAGCCCTTTAGGTACCCTGGTCTCAAGCTGTTTATGGCTTTGTTGCTGTACAATAAATAAACTACTACTACTACTACTTGGGGTTTTCCCCCCAGAGCTACCAAAACATTTGGCATAAATCATGCATTAAGCATTTCCCCATAAACCAAATGGACAAATGGGTCTTGATGTTATGCACTTCTTTCCATTAAAGCTGCGAGTCCCCCTGATGATTTATTGCTTGGGTTACTTCTCTGAATTACTGCTTAACCTCCTTTATATTAAAAAGGGGGACAGGATATTGGAGTTTTCTTAAAGTTGGGAATTACTAATGGCCCAAATAAGATGATTCAGACATGTTTTATTATACTCTGTCATGAACCATGCATTTTTTGCACGGGAAACCAATGATTAGTCCAACCTGGGTCACATAACTTGGCCAAATCAAGGAAGGTTTTGAAAGCTAAATAACAGAATTAATAGTAATGCTTATTTTATTCTTCTGGATTCATGGAGTCTAGTCATTGTTTGGTGATTCTTGTAATTTCTTGAAAGAGAAGCAGGGAGAGTATAGGCTTCTATTTTGAAGAGCACACTTGAGTACTTTATGAGGTGATGATAGCAATTTAATACCAGATGCTCATTGCAACTAAAATTTAAGGAAACATACCTTGCCTCAGGGAAAGGAGAACAGTACTTGGATACAATATGTCAGTATCTTCAACTAAATCATTGCCATAAAATTACAATGTTTTCTGCTAATACCTAAAATATTCTACTGCTTTAGCTGGAACATGTTCTTATTCTTTCCTGTTCCAAATGGAAACGCATTGTGTCATGCGCTTTGCATTCATAAATACTTAACATCTGCCACCTAACTTCCTATATACATATTATTCAATGACTCCTTCTGAATCATTCATTAAGGTGGGTAGGGAAATCTTATCATTTTACCAATGAAAGTGAAACTCTTTGTAGTGCTGGTTATTCCCAATGTGGCTGAAGTTGCTAAACCAAATCTACTCAGCAACAAGGGGATGGGGTAACTGGTAGAGCAATCCAGTCTCCCCATCAGTCTGTGTGGAGTTTGGACTGAGTGGAGGTGGACCTTTGGTGGCCTGCTGGTGGGGGGCAACAGTGGTGGACGTTGGGGTCTCTCCAATTTCAGTGATGCTCTGTGTGATGCCAAAATTCAGGGCCCTCACCTCTCACCTTCCATTCTACCTCATAGTTGTGGCACCCCTGAGGCTCCATACCCAGTGTTACCAAACTGGTTGCATTCCCCTAAATCTGCCTCTGGGGCCAGCTCAAAAATGGAGAGTTCTGAGACTTGGGAAGAGGCAGCACTGAGGTGATGCCATGAGGCTTGATCTGTGCTAGTAAATAATAAATTATTATTTATTATTTATTTATTATTTAAATAAATTCTTAAGCTAGTGCTTAATAAATGTGCTAGTCTGGACTGGTGAAGGGATCAGGCCCAATCTTGAAGAGAAGAAGAGTTTGGATTTGATATCCTGCGTTATCACTATCTGAAGGAGTCTCAAAGCAGCTAACGTTCTCCTTTCCCTTCCTCCCCCACAACAAACACTCTGTGAGGTGAGTGGGGCTGAGAGACTTCAAAGAAGTGTGACTAGCCCAAGGTCACCCAGCAGCTGCATGTGGAGGAGCCGAGACACAAACCCGGTTCACCAGATTACAAGTCTATTGCTCTTAACCACTACACCACACTGGCTCTCAATCTTGCTGCCAATACTACCTTCTACTCCTGGTCCACCACTCGTACCCTAATGCACCAAAGTGGTAAAGCGAGTTCTCCATCAACAAATCTTTCATGTCTTCTAGCTTGAGGATGCCTAAGTTTGATACCCCCTTTCTTGGGTTTTGGTGGTCTCACTGACCCTAAGGTTATGAGTCTCATGACACTTCTCAAAACATACATAAAATATATGAGCCAGGAAGAAGCTTTGAGTCACATTATGTAGCCTAAGAAAGTGGGTAGCAGGAGATTCTGTCTGCCCAGCTTGGCAACCTTGGAAGTCAGACAATTGCGCTGAGATATAGCTGCCATTAGAAGATTCAGGATGCTTCAGACACATTAAAATTGGTGGAGTGGTGGCCATTTGCTGTATCTCTTGTCTTTATTCCATGGAGTCAGGCTTCCCTTAAGAACAAAATTGGTGAGCACAATAATCTCAGGTGTTTGGCATCCAGGCTCCCTGACAGCTCACATTTCCATTAAAGCCCAGGAGAAGACATAATGATGTAACTCCTCCCATGGTGCTTTTCCAGATCTGGAAGTATGGGAAGCCATGGAGGCTGCAGAATGCTGGATAAATGGTTAATGAAAAGAAAAAGCATCTCCCACCCCCGCCGTTCTACCCGGACACTGAGGTCCAGTGCCAAGGGCCTTCTTTCGGTTTCCTCACTGCGATAAGCCAAGTTACAGGGAACCAGGCAGAGGGCTTTCTCGGTAGTGGCACCCATCCTGTGGAACACCCTCCCACCAGATGTCAAAGAGAAGAACAACTACCAGACTTGTAGAAGAAGCCGCCCTGAGTGGCGGCTGGAATTCTAAAGTAATTTTAAAGCACACTGTGAATGTGGCAGAAGATAGAATCCTCTTTTGTGGGGAAGAAAAACTTTTTGGGAAACTGGTGGACAGATTTTGGCATGGGATTACTCAACATCTAATTATGAAGGCAAATCAGAATAAGGGCAGTGCTTAATTCCCTCATTCTGGAGCATTATGTACAAAACAATGGCGCTTGATGGGTATTGGGAGTGCAGTTTGTGCCACTGATCCATACACCTCATATTTCACACCTGTTCATGCCTTTGTCCCCCCCCCCCCCCATTGTCAAAATGCCACCTAATGTTGCACCTTAAGAACAGGGTGCTGGTGTTTGGGCTAGGCTGGGTATGTGGAATCTTGTCTCCAGCCTCATTTTCTCCACACACCAGTGCTCTATGCATCACTTTACATAAATGACAGCAAATACCACAACTGAAGCCTATAAGAGAGTTGTCTATATGGGCTTCTGAAGATCTTACCTAACCGATGTTTGAAATGAATATCATTCATCACACAATTACACTTTTCCAAGGTTGAGTATTCTTATTATATTTAAAAATAATTATACACAATGAGTATGGTTCACTTTCCTGTCTGCAGAATCCTTTTGCACTTGTGGAGTTTCCTCCTACTCATAGAAAAGTACTAGAATACACCTGATTGTACAAAGTTGCTGGACAACAGCCATAGGTTACAATCCTATAAACAATTATGAGGAATAAGACCCATAGAACTAAGTTGGACATAAGATTGAACTAGTGAATCTATTTAGACTGCCACTCTTTGCACTTTATTCTGCTCCAAGAATGTAGAATGCCCACAATCCCATTCTTAATGACCATACTGCTCTTTCTTATGAACTTCAGGATCATGAGCAGAGAATAGAAATTGTATCTCTGAAGTGTGAATTGGAAAAAAAGTTTCAGATTTATTGCTTTGTATCTTCTAGGTACGATGGTACTTATTTTTCCTCATGTGCCATTTAGAAGTTCTTAAATAAAGGACTCTTATGCCTGCTAAGGGAATTGACACAGTTCACTAAAATAATTTCATTCCACTGGATAGCAAGGCATGAAAAGCTGTAGTTCATCTTTTCATTTATACCACAGTCTGCCAGGGTATTAAATAAATTCCCCTCCCTCTTCCACTAAGTGGTTGGCATTTACTCAGTCTTCAGTGCTGAAGTTACTTTAAGTACCGTTTGAGTTATTAACTTCCCCCCTTATTTGGATTTATATTGAAAGTTGTCATAAACTACTGCAAGTTGAAAATGGTGTCTGGAGAAATCCACGTTAAAAGCATTATTTTTTCTGAAGTATTCATCATTATTCTTGGTCTTGCAGTGGCATCCTCTGAAGCCAAAAGAAGTCCTCAAGAAGAAAATAAATCAATTATGGCAAGATTATCTCATGCTGGTTATTATATTAATATGAGAAACCCGAAAACAAAATTAGGCATCAAAGTCTAATCAATAAGTGAAAATCACTTTCTCACTTTCTTCCACTAGAAGAATGCTTATGTTCATTTATTTATTAAAAATCATTTCTATACTGCCTTTCATTTCAAGCAGAACAATAAAACAGGAAGGACACAGGACATAACGAAATACAACACTAAAAACATATAAACATATATCAAAATTTATAAATGTGTTGGAAAAGCCAAGACAGGCAAAAGGAGGTATATCTTCACACAGTCAATAGCTAAACATCAATCAGGACAGTCAAAAGGGATGCGGGTGGCATTGTGGTCTAAACTACTGATCAGAAGGTCAGTGGTTTGAATGCACATGACGGGGTGAGCTCCTGTTGCTCCTAGCAGTTCAAAAGCACATCAGTGCAAGTAGATAAATAGGTACCACTGCGGTGGGAAGGTAAATGGCATTTCCGCGTGCTCTGGCACTTTTCACGGTGTCTGTGGTGACTTTATGATATATGGTTTCTTTACACATCTACACAGCCCGAATCTGGATGAAGAATGTGCAAAGCAGTCACATCTCAAGAGGGTCCTTTTCCTACCATTGCTGTAGCCTCCAATTCCAAGAGTCCCCAAGCATCACATCTAATCCCCTCTGCAGCATAAAACCAACTGCCTGCCTTATGCTCTGCCCACCCCACCCCCGCTTGCAAAGGATACATCTTTTTCCAGTTTGCTTACCTCATAACCCAGTGCAGTTCTGGAAACCTCCCCTTCCCAACTCTGGAACTGTATTTTGCTATTTACACTCCGCTCCCTGTGGCCAGCAGAGATTCTTTCGCCTTGGTGAAGAATTTACTAAAGCCAGGAATTAGCGGTGTAAAAATACTGGCTGGACTTGGGTTAAACTATTCTCTCCTGTGTTCCCAGTCGAGAAAAAAAAAGACCATGCTTTTGTCATATTTGCTTGCCTTGCGTCAGGGACAGTGGCATTTGCTGTCTATGAAGAAAGGTCACACTACCTGACGAGAAATAGTTACGTTATGCTTCTAAACCATCTGCACTGTCTCTTTCTTTTCTTCAGGAAACAGCAGTAAATTCTTTCTGGATCTTCCAGATATTTTTTTTAAATCTCAAACTACTTCTGGTTAACTGTAAACCGTATAGGAGAACAGACATTTCCAATATTAGATCCAGCAGCAAATATATCAATGTGGACTTGCCTGTCAGATTTGAAATGCAAATGTAAAACTTACATTGGACAGAATGTTCATTTGCATTACAAATACATCACCTCTTCTGCATAAACAAGCATCTGATGTTAACATAAATTGCAGGGGGAAAAGAAAAATGCTCAAGGGCAAATTAAGACTCGTGTGTGTGTGTGTGTGTGTGTGTGTGTGTGTGTGAGAGAGAGAGAGAGAGAGAGAGAGAGAGAGAGAAACAATGTGTTGTTTAAAGCAAGCAAACAAACAAACAAACAAACAAACTTGGGTTTTTAAGCAAAGGTTTTTGAATGCTCATAGATTATAGGTTTTTGAATCCAGAGTAATTGGCATATCACAATTATATATGCATGATTTATAAAGAAATCCTATTAATTTCAGTGGAATGTGGGGATATATTCCTAATGAAAATGTATTGGTATTTTAGTACAATTTCCTTCAATGAACATTTTTTTATACAGTTTGACTAATGTATACATTTCCGCAAGCAACTTGCCCTAATGTAATGTATCCTGTGTTATTTTCACTAACATATTCATTTTTAGGCACACCTTCCCCTAATTTATATATTTTTATAAGCATTGTTCAGTTTGAGAACTACATTGCAAAATTTGGATAAGTGTGAGTTGTTTCAGTTTGCATATTCATTTGAAAAATGCAAATTTGCCTTTAAATGTGAACTGAATTGACTTCAATCTGCCCCTATTCCAAGAAGGATATTAGCATAAACCAAAAGTCTTCTGCCTAATTTAGTTGTGCCTTGAGTTTTCTTTGGGTATTGTTTTTGCAACTCTTCTGTCTGTAGGTTGTTTCTGATGCATTATATATAATTTGTTAAGTATTTCAAGTTAGTTGACAGAAGGAAATACCCATATGGTTATTCAAGGATTTTGACTCAAAGATTATATATTCATTGAACATATTTGCTATGTTAAGCATAAAAGAGCTAATCTATTCTTATCAAAAGGTCACTTATTATTTTAGCCTTTGAATGCTTTTATATTGCTTAATTATTTTCATTTTAAAATGGCTGGGGGTTCTTATACGATTTAAATAGTCTTCTTTTTGTAAGGTCCTGCTTTATTTATTTCCAAATGCATACTCCAGTTTTGTTTATAAAAACAAACAAACCTCAAAGCAGTTTACAAAAATATAATAAAACAGAACGAAAGCGGCTCAAATTCATAAAATAAATTTCATACAGAATTTAAGGCTATTTGGCAGAAATAGTACGTAAAGACTGACTTGAATTGAAAGCACATAGCATTCCCATTAAAAAACTTGCAGGCAATGAGAAACCGATAACAGGTTTATAAATATTTGCAAGGGATTATTTTTCACTGGTTCCCTCTGTCACTTCAAAGGACAAAGATGGACATTTTTACCAGGAAAAGTGCAATAACGCTTGACTGTTGGAAGGGTAAACACTATTTTAATGAAAAATGGC
Source organism: Podarcis erhardii (assembly GCF_964252035.2). Classification (NCBI taxonomy): domain Eukaryota; kingdom Metazoa; phylum Chordata; class Lepidosauria; order Squamata; family Lacertidae; genus Podarcis; species Podarcis erhardii. The sequence goes on from NC_138512.1 coordinate 55,206,992, forward strand.
ACCAGTCTTCCACAAAAACAAACTTGAGTTTGTCCTGTGCATATTTCACATTAGATCATGCAGAACTCTTGTGATCTAACTTCCCATAATGAAACAACTAGTGAATGAATGAATCAAGGCTAGCTTTAATCACTATCCTTTGCATTATTAAAAAAAATATCCAAAAAAGGATTACGGCATATGCTTTTGAAAAATAAGTTTTAAAAATAATGCAAAATATACAAATCAAAGGTTGCCTCATTTCCCTTGAAATAAAGGAAGAGTTGCCATTTCTCCCAAAGGGAACTACAGGTGTTCAAATGGAGGCTTCCAACATATTTATGTATTAAAAAACCCATCTCTCTCTTGCCATCTGTCACTAAAGAAGACGAGATATAGAACAGTGGCAGACTCATGTTCAAAAGGCTGTCTTTGGGATAACAAAGAGAAAAGTTAATGGACACAGATTTACAAATTATTAATGATTTCTCTTGCCATTTTTGAAAAATGAACGCTATGCACACCGTCTCTCTTCCCAAACAGATTGCATTTTATTCCTCTGCAGTTTGTCCATCAGGCTTCACTCTGACAACATAATCCAAAACTAATCCAGAGCATTCAGTTTTCCTTGTTGGCTCTCATGCACACTGCTTAGACAAATCCTGCTACCTGTCAGCCCTCCTGTGTGTGCCAGACAGCCTGCCAGGTTAACCCCTGGGGAAAGCGAGAGACCTACTGACTTAACCCCTACTTCCCTTCCAATAATCCACTGTAAATATGTAGCGTTAACGGGCTAACTGCGCTAATCAGGGCTGGATCTTTTAAAATCTGCTTCATACACACTCGCTAAGTAGTAAGGATCTGAGCATCACTGTTAGAAAAGGGGAAGTCAGTGCATCCAAGTATATCAGCCCCAAAGCAGCAGATGGCTAGGACACACTGAAAGGATTTAATCACTTAAAGCAGTGTGTGAAAACACATGCATCAAATTGCTAGGCCACCTAGTTGCTTATGAATCCATCTGAATTGTCAGCACAAGGTCAGGAAAAAACAATAATCCACAGAAAGCCCAAGAAGCTCTACCTTTGATGTAATTTATTCCTCCAGGTTTTGCTTCTTATAATTCACTTTTACATATATTCCCCTCCTCTGTCCAGTACAGCTCCAGCTTTAGATTTTTGAAACCTGCACTTTAAAATAAATTTCTGAAAGAACTGGCCCTTGCCATCATAAAATTGCTTCCCTCACACATTGCTTACAATCAAAATTGCCTAGCATCTTCAAGCCTTTTTCAATTTGGAGGCCTCCTAAAATCCGAAACACACAGCACAACTTGAGTAACAAAGACTTTTCAAAGTACTCACTCTTTATTTGGTGTTGCAGGGGGGAGACCCCAAAACAAAACACCATTGCTCCTCATTGGAATTCAAGGCACATCACTCTGTCATTCTGTGGCAGCATCAACAATCCACAGCAGAAAATAACTTGCGTAAGCACGGCATACCCGGGAGCACTTAAAAGCCCCGCTAAGCTCAGCCACATGAGATCTGTAATAAAACATTGCTCAGCTCATTTAATGATTGGAAGGCATGATGTCCAGGACTCCAGGTTAATATCTGAAGTGGGGGGAGGTAGAGTTACCCATGGGGAGGTGGTCCTGAACTCTGTCATGAACAAAAGTAGGAAGGGAAGATCTTTTGTGGCTTGTGATAAGAACATTCATTTTAACTCAATTAAATTCCTGGCAGTCTCTTGGGAGGAAGAGATGATATTGATTCTTTATATTCATATATGTGTATGTACAAATGTGCAAAACATTTTGTACAGTACTATAAATCAGAAGTCTTTAAAAAATACTGAACACAGCAACTTTGCTATCATGATCACAAAACAAAAAGGCACTAAGAAAACAACAGCCCTCAAAAAACATTTTCTGTTAGTATTTAATAGTATAATAGTATAGTATTTTTCATTTAACTTTTAATAAATGTGAAAAATTGTTAAGGAACATTTGCAGCACTATCATTAGTCAGATTAAGAGTATTTTTGTGCACCTTGAAAGTTTTTACAATTATATTTTCTCAAGTAAACATTAATCATTCATTCATTTTGAGGTTTATTTTGGGAATGAAAATTGAACCTTTTTTCTTGCTTTTAAGCTATTCTTCTTTTCTTTTTGAATAATATATACATATCTGGGATTTATTTTCACAGAAAGAAAGAAAAAAAATAAAATGTTTCAAACCTTCTGAAACTATATATTTAATTGATTTTCAGAGGTTAATAAATATTCAGCCATACTAAATCTTAGGAAAGTGCATAAATTATTGTGTAAAAATGAACGGAATATGAGGGCTTTCTGGACAGATGTTAAATGCTTTATTTGAAAATGATGTAGGCACCATTCTGGCTATGCTATTAGAGCAAATACCTTGGAGACATCTGTTTTCTAAACTATTATCTTTTAATAAACGTGAATTGTCCAATGTTATCCTAGGCTAAATTAAATTCATGCAGCAAAAAGAATTCTTTTGCAAAGAATAACAGATGGCAAGTTTGCTAATCAAAATGTAAAGACATATAAGAAATAAAGTGGAACTCTGAAAACTGCAGCCACAAAATAATCTTAGTCTTGGCTGCCAAAAGTTATCCAGTCTTTAGGGATGCAAAGCAAATTAATTTTGAAATAACCTCATGCTGTGGTTACCTAGGAAATGCCTCAGTTTAAAGCTAAATCTCTTTTCTTTTGTGCTTACTGTTTTGCAGTAGTTCAGCAACCAGCACAGGATTTACTGAAGAGTCATAGCAGAGCTAAGCGACATGAGTCAATGAAACTACACATCGCAGGCATCATTATTGTTACACATTGAAATTTTCATTTCAGAGTGGTTGATAGTTTTGCTATGATAGCTGAACCACCATCCTTAAAGCTGTTTAAAAATACCAAGACTGGGCACATCTCAGTGTATTTCCACTGAATGTCGACTACTTAGGTCATTTGTTGATTATTTTTCTTCCTGACTAAGCAGCTGGGAGATGTTCTGTCAGCTATTGATCATGCAACTTATCAGCTATTCACAACATACGTCTTTGTAGCTGCTGCGAAATCTAAACAACTTGGATTCATTAATTAACCTTCTCATATTTGGCAGGAGGGGGGAGTAAAAGTAAAAAGTATAGATGGCCTCCAAGCTGCTGTTGTTTTTAATTCCTTTTAAATGTTGACCAAAGGAGAAAAAGAAATAAAGTGCTAGTGCAAGACACAGTCTTTTGTGTGTATGGGGACATTGTGCTTGTTGGCTGTGGAAAAAAAACTCTGTATGTTCAGGGGCGATAACTTTACCACAGCCAGCTATAGGAGCCAAATATAGTAATAGGATGGCAATGTGTTCTCCTATTCAGAGGTCAGTCTCCTAGCTCAAGGCACCCTTTCTTCGAAAGGCTGACTGGCTTAAGTCCAGTTTCAACAGCACCCAGACAGCTGAACAAAGAGCAGCAAGGTCAGGAGGTTCTGAGGGTTGAGATGCAGAGCCCAAGGCCTGCTTCACATTTGGTCTCACACAAAGGCTAGAGTGGCCTCTGCAAGAAGTAGGGCTTTTTCTATAGTGTCCATAGCACTTTGAAATGCTCTCTCCCAAGAGATTCATATGGCCACCTTCCAGTCCTACTCCAGCCATTAGGCAGAGTGAGGTGGGGGCCCCAGGCAGAAATTGTGGGTGTCACAAAAAGGCAACAAATTGTTAGGTATATAACTTAGTATTGTTGAACTGCAGGGCTGTCTTAAGCATATGCGGCGCCGGGGGCAAAGATCTGCCCGGTGGCCCCCCCCCAGTTGCTCAGTCCCAGGTGCATAGAAGTGCAGAGCTGGCCAGCCACCTCAGGATCTTGCTGGCTTGATCGCCCCCGAACTCGTGGCGCAGAGCCACCCACAGCAGAAGAGCCCACCACAGCACTCCAACTGACAGGCAGGCCCTTCCCCGGACCCAACTCTTGGGCCCCTGACTCTTGGCCTGGCGCCCCTGAGAGCCCGGCGCCTGGGTGCCCCGCACCGCTGGTGCCTATGGGTAAAATGGCACTGGGTGTGGGGAATGTTCATGGGGTTTTCTGCTTTAGGGGCTAAAATAACTTGCCTGGTGTGGCCACTATATTATTATTATTATTATTATTATTATTATTATTATTATTATTATTATTTGTTAGTTACTTTATTTTATCCAGGGCAACCCAAAGGGATTTACAACCAAACAATATATAATGTTACTTTGGTGGAGAGAATGGCTTGAGCTGGCTCCTTCCTGATGTTGTTTTGAAGGCAAGTCAAGATTTTAACTGTTTTAACACATGTAATTTTTGTATACTCCATTATATTGTAAATCACTTTGTGATCGGGAAGCGATTCATAAATGAATGAGCTGGTGGCCAGGCACTCATTAAGAAGTCATTGTGCAGTTAACTTAAAGTGCAATGCTATATCTATTTCAGAAGTAAGTCCCTTTGTGTTTTATGGGTCTTACTCCCAGGTGAGTGGGTACAGGGTAGAAATCTAGGCTTTGGTTTAGGGTTGGCATTGTGGAAAACAGGGTTCTTGTGTCTTTAACAGCTCTAGCTCCATAATCAGGACCAGCAGGACATAGCTGGCTTCCCACGGTGGAAAACACAAGGTTGTCCTGGGATTGCTTTCTTCAAGTTTTGGTTATGCCATGAGTCCCTTGGCAGCCATTTTATGACTGGCACCCACAGCACTCTCTCAAAAATAAAAATGCCCCCTCTATAGGTATCCCTGTAGTACCTTTTTGACTACAGGCCTAGAGTGATTCTGGCCTCCTGCCGCATTCCTGACTTATGGCTGTCTAGCCTGTGCTTTAATTCCTTCGGTGGAGGAGAGCCCATCATCTCCCAAAGCAGTCTCTTCGGTGTCATCCAGGCTACGGGCTCAAACAAGACTTGTTCCATGTCAACTCCCAGCATAAGAGTTCTGTTTGATAGACCAGAAGAGTCCTGTAAAGTTGAAATGGTACATTTTCAAATGATATACATAAAGATATGCCATTATGTGTTAGTCTCAAGAATAATTTTATGCAGATTCTCCATGCCTTTCTATTTTATTAAATATATCTTTTGTTCTTCTAAAGAGTCATATTGCTAAAATGTGTCCTATGTAATCTGTTGATACTGAACAGGCACCTCATGCTGAACGTATGTTATAAGCGTCTGGGTTCTTGGGCTTTCTTTAATAACTTAAAGGCACATGTAAATTGTGGTACTATCAATGCATTTCCAAAAGCTAACACACACAAATAAAATATCCTTTGTCTTTTTGCAAAACTACTCTACCCTAAGTGATTATTAGAAACTTGGGGAATGTGAGCCTATTTAAACTTCAAGGCAGAATAAACAATAGATAGTATCCATCAGTCTCACTAATCATTTTGGAATGTTTTGTTAGACCCCATTTACTTTGGTCTCCTCCTTTTCAATCATGTGTGGCACTTAAAGCTCCCTTCTACAATGAAAAGTATAAGAAATGTAACAAATGCAAGAGCTAATGTTGTACACAAATACAATATGTGCCTTATGTACAATATAACATGCTGTCACCTAATGATCCTAATATCAGCCAGGGTACAAAAGAATGTTTGCAGAAGAGTCCATGTGCAATGTGACATCCATCCGCATCTATTCCACCCTCTCTGCTGACTGGCGAACATCTCTTGAAATTTGGGTGAGCTTTGAACAAGATATCCTGGTAAAGTTTGGATCCATGGGGAGAGAGGTTCTTATGTACAACAATGAAATTCCCACTTGGTTTAGAAACCAGAAAACCCCTGAAGAAGAAAGACCTTTCAGTGCCAGATTTATGTATAAGCTAAACAAGCTATAGCTTAGGGCCCCACTCTCTTGCCCCCCCCCAAAAAAAAATTAAAGGAAAAAAAAACTGGATGTACATTTCCAAAATATAAGATAAAAAACAAATAAAATAAAACCTACATACAGCAACAGTGTTTTGTGTTGTGTAGGCTTCTATGATGTAAGTAATGGGCCCTGCCTGCTAGCCTGCTCCCTAAAATATCACTGGTTTGCTCATTTCTATATATAGGGTGCCTACATTCTGCATGGACTGGTTGCATGGCAACATGTGCAAATGGCTTTAGATACCTGTTGGTCCATAAATTACCATATAGCATATGTTCAACACAAAAAACAGTGACAATTTGTTGTTGACAAAGGACAGCTGGACATATAAAGGGCCCCATTACCTACTCATCTGATGAGTAGCTTAGGGCCTCATCAAACCTAAATCCAGTCCTTGATCTTCTACTTAGGTCTGAAGCACTCCACTCCACTCCACATAGGTTGACTTTTGTTCCATGAATTTGTATACTTGGACATATGCTGAATCATTTAAGAGACTGGGGGGGGGGTAACATTTTTAAATCCCCTCCCTCCCTTCCTCTTGTCCTTAGGGGGGAAAGTGGGAGATATAGCTCAGTGATAGAGCACCTGTTTTGCTTACAGAAGGCATTGTGTTCAATCCCTGGCATTTCCGGGTAGGACTAGGAATGTTCCCTGGAGAGCTGCTGCCAGTCCGTGTAGACAACCCTGAACTCAATGGACCCATGGTCTGATTCCTGTGTTGTGCCTAACTCAATTTTACTGAAAAAGTCAATTTGAGTCAGCCAATTGGTGCGAAAGGAGGATAGAACTTTTTTTTATGTACGCCACAACAGCAGCAAGAATACTCATCGCAAAGTATTGGAAGACACAAGATCTACCCACCCGGGAAGAATGGCAGATGAAGGTGATGGAATACATGGAACTGGCTGAGATGACTGGCAGAATCCGGGACCAAGGAGAAGAGTCGGTGGAAGAAGATTGGGAAAAATTTAAAGTTTATCTTCAAAAATATTGCAAAATTAAGGATTGCTAGAAAGATGTTGGGAAAAGAAAATTATGTGGTTTTAGCAGAAATCACATAAAGGATTAAGTAAAAATGAATTGGCGAAAGAGAGAATGTAAAATTACAGTATATTAAGACAAATTATTAAGATAAAAACAAGGTTGGAAGGATTTGCTGAAATAACAAATTGAATTAGAATACAAAAATGGGAGGTGTGAGGAGGTCAAGGAAATAAGCAAAGGAAAGAAAGCTATGTAAAGGTTTGATCTGTTGTTTTTTTAATTGTTTGTATTTTTTCAGTCTTTTTTATTTTTCTTTTTTCTCTTTTTTCTCTTTGTAATCGTTAAAATTTGAATAAATATTATTTTAAAAAAAGTCCATTTGAGATGAGAAAAATCTCAAACATTCCCCGTAAAATCCTGGAATACTGGAGAGGATTCTATGCTCCTGCATGATATCAAATTGAAGTTGTGCTGCTTTTAAGCCCAGCAGAAATGAACTCTTTGAAGGTCTCAATGTGATCCTCATTTATTCCAAAATATCCCCCACATCTTTCCCAATAATCCTGTAATTGCTTGCCCACTAAGATAAGGTTTGTCTTGCCACAACTTGTGCCTTCCAAAATAGCAACAGCACAGAGACGATGCTAAGCTGGCAGTGTTCCTCTCTGCTGATTATGACATTTGGTTTCTTTGCCTTCTTCACTCAATTTGCTCTAGCAGATAATCTGATATTTCTGCTACTCAGTGGAGAAAACTTGGCAGCTGTGGAAATCTGTGGGTCAAGCTCTGGAATGCTGTTTTCCAGCCATGGAATACACTAGTGCTTATTTTGACTCATGGGTTTTGACTCATTATAGCAATATACGCTAGATATTAATATCGCTTGCATTTTCTAGGAAGCCAAATCTGTAGAGCAAATTACATGTTTAGGATGCCTTTATCTGAGCACTACTAGTTGAACGTACTTTTTAGATTGCTTTTCAAAGCTTCATTGAAGAAACCAAATATTCAGAGCTAGAGTTTGCTCTTGTTTTGATTAAGCAGAAGGACCGTGTGTTAAATATTCCACTGCACATTCTAAATTCCTTGAACAGTCTCCCTCCCCAGGCAATCAAAGGAAATCAAAATCTTACATTTTCCTAAGTTTTCTGATGGCTCATGTAGCTGCAGCACAAGTATTCATTGCATTTCTATGAGAATTTCAGTGTGATGGAGCAACAAAGTTTCCAGACTGGCTGTTTATTGAGCACTCACTCATGCTGATACATTTGCCCAAAACTTCCATGCAGGATGTACAATGCTACCCATTTATTGAGCATTTATCCTTAGAGGGTTGCATGGAGATTACGTGGCATTGCCAGCCAGTGGTGGCTATGTGTATTTCTCTAACTTTTTTTAGTTAGAAAAGTGATGGGATCATTGCACTAGAAAGTGTGAGCCAACTTCCAAATCTGGTGCAAATAAACAGCCCATTTGGAAGTGTCCTAAGCACTTACTGTGGAGGAATGGTTGATAAAATTATTGGGCATGTTTAATTATATAAAAATCATCACTGACATTTATTAAGGGTTGGAAACTTCCTATGGACTTTTTGTGTGAAAGATGAAACAAATTTGTAATATATGGACGTGAAGATTTAAATATCAGTTTGTAGAAGGATGATTGGAAGTTAATGAGTAGGGTTGCCATACATCCATTATTTCCTGGACATAGCCGGAATACTGTAGTCGGTGTCCAGGTGGAAAACACTAAAATCTGGCTGTATGTTGGCAGTGTTTGTTCTGGCAATTTCCCTTTAAATTAGCTCAAAATCTCCATTGCATATATCTATATATCTATATATATCTATATATATCTATAACTAACTAACTAACTAACTAACTAACTATCATCTATCTATCTATCAAGAACTTTGGACAAAACTAAAAAAAGCTCCACAGCTTTGGAAAAAAAGAAAGAAAGGGTTTTTGTGTCCAGGTTTTCACTTTTTGAAATATGGCAACCCTATTAATGAGTGAACACTATATTTAGCTGCAGGACAAAGAACTAGAAATCTTTCTAGCTTTCTTAATTTCTCCCCACCCCCTTCTCTTCTTTTGCTCTTCCTACCTTTCTTTATTTCCCTTTTACTTTTTTCTTCTTCTTTCCTCCGCCGTTCCTTTCTAGATAAAACATCTCTTTTATTTTTTATTTATTATAAAAAATACTTTGTGTTGGGTATGAACTTTTGTATATCTTTGAACAAATATCTATCACCTACCTACCTACCTACCTACCTACCTACCTACCTACCATAAGCTTCCATACCCACCAGTCTCAAACATGCAAAGTGCGAAGTAGGCTAGACCTGTCCTCACAAAGACATCACACACAGCAACATTTCCCAGACCACTGGAAGGTAATCTCTTCAGCATGCATAGGCTTTACTCCAAAGGCCAGGGTTCTCATGTCTGTGGAGGAAACCCTCCTTTCAACAGCTACTAGCCGTGATAACTATCGTATGTTCTACCTCCACTCTTGGAGGCAGCAAGCCTTTGGACATCAGTTCCTATGGGGAGAGTGCTGTTGCACCCAGGTCTAGCTGGCAGGCTTCCCCAGGGGATCTGATTGGTAGCTGTGAAACAGGATATTGGAATAGATAGACCTTTGGTCTCAATTCAGGAGGGCTCATGTTCTGATACTCATGCAGAGCCAATCCTGTATCAGCTGAAGGATGTTGTTAGCAGGCACCTTGTCAAGGGAAAGAGCTTGCATTGTGCATTCCCGCGGGCACCTTTGACCATTCAGAAACAAACACCCAATTTCATTTAGTGGGACACTCCCATTGAACGGCATACCACAAAGCAACTTTCGTGTCTTTGCTATATCACAATTTGGAAATGAGCCTTTACTTTAAATCCCATCCACATCACAGTATGTACAAACCTGTGTGCTTAAATTGTGTGCATTGCATTAGGCCCCCCCCCCCAGTTTTATTTCACTTTGAAATAGGGGGAATATAAGTATTTTGCATGTTTATATGTTAGAGGGTTTGGATCCCCAAACAGATTTAACAGTATTTGCATATGCAGTAATATAGAACAGGACTGTGAATATTTGGTGACTAAGCAAAGTTCACTGTTTATCCATAAGCCATTACAATATTAATTACATTTATGTTACTATTAGAATGTTAAAATAAAGATAATCCAAATATATATATGCAGGGGAGAGTTTTAAAACTCTCATTGTGTCAATTTCAGAAAATGATTACAGCATTATTTTTGCTTTTGCTTTTTTAAAACATATCTATCATGGCCTGGTTGCTGCTACTGCAAATGTCACCATCTTAAGAGTTGTATATTTATTTGGATAGCACCAAAAATGTTTTACTTTCATCATCATTTACATTTGGCAATATTTATGATACCATTTGTGTTGTAACATAAGAATTTTAAATTCAACTAGTCCTACTATATTATATTTGGACATGCAATACAATTTGTCTTTATATCTTAGTCCAAACCATTTAAAGACTGCAGAATGAAGTCTGGCTCCAAGTAAGAGCTGCTTCAGTCACTGCTATATACAACATCCAGCGTTTGTATGGATTACATTTTAATATTCTCATGGAAGCTTAATTAGAGTGGATTATTACAAGATCATAAGAATATCATGCTGCAATAGGATCATGTAGCATGGAGTATTATAAGCTGGCTAATATTTCAAACTGTCTCTCCATATTATTTTGGCACAAATGTAATAGGAGCATAGAAAGCTGCCTTTTACAGAGTTTGATCATTGTTCAGTCTAGCTCACTACTGTGTACACTGGCTGGAAGCAGCCCTTCAGGCAGAAATATTTCCCATTCCTACCTTTCGGTGCCGGAGACTGAGCCTGAGATAAAGGTAAAGGACCCCTGGATGGTTAAGTCCAGTCAAAGGCGACTCTGGGGTTGTGGCACTCATCTCACTTTCAGGCTGAGGGAGCCAGCGTTTGTCTGCAGACAGCTTTCCGGGTCATGCGGCCAGCATGACTAAACCACTTCTGGAGCATCGGAACACCACAACGGATGCCAGAGCACATGGAAATGCTCTTTACCTTCCTGCTGCAGTGGTACCTATTTATCTACTTGCACTGGCGTGCTTTCGAATTGCAAGGTTGGCAGGAGCTGGGACAGAGCAACGGGAGCTCACCCCATCGTGAGGATTCAAACTGCCAATCGGCAAGTCCACAGCACCACCCGCTTCCCTGAGCCTGAGATATTAGTCTGCTCACCCTCATTGGTGGGCGGTTGCTTACAAAGCATATTCTCCACTACTGAGCTAAGGCCCTTCCTGAAACAGAATACCAAGTTGAACATTGTATTTTTAAAGGCTGTGCTGAATTTTCACCAACTTAGCTTTTCAAAAGTGGCTCTTTCATAGAATCATAGAATTGTAGAGCTGGAAGGGATTCCAAGGGTCATTTTTAGCAACCCCCTGCAATTCAGGAATTGTGCCCTCAGCCTCCTTGGGCAGCCACAAAGCAGCAACCTTCTAGTTAACAACCAGGTGCACTGACACAATGTGCCACCGGGGATATGAGAGATATTTGCCAACACACCAAAGAGTCGAGAGAGAAATATTTTTGGGTAAACAGGTTATATTTATTGACTATAACAAATTAGAGAATCCAAATTAACCAGACTGAACCAAATTAAATTTGTCCAGGCAAGTGGGTGGTGCATGCTAGAGCTTTGCAGAATTAAAGCGAAACTGAAAGAGTTCTCCATGGGTGCTGATGGACATGTAGAGAGCTTCTTCACCTGAGAAGGAAACAGAGCCCTTTCCCACATCATCCAAGCACATGGATAGTGTTCCCAGAACGGACGTTGGTGGTGCTGGCTGGCAGTGTGCAAGGGGTGTTGTGAATAACACTGCCTACTTGACACTCTGGTGACTGGAACTTGAGAAACTGTATTGGCCCTTTCAGCCTTTCTCAACCTGTGGGTCCCCAGGTGTTGTTGAACTACAACTCTCATCACCCCTAGCTAGCAAAGCCAGAGCTCAGGGATGATGGGAGTTGTAGTCCAACAACATCTGGGGACCCACAGGTTGAGAACCACAGAGTCTAGATTGTCCCTTCCCTCAATAGCAATAGTTAGTTATAGGCTTTTCAACCAACTATTATTACCTGACAAATAATCATCACATTTGAGCAGATTTTGCAAGCATGTTGCCAGTCACAGCACTGTGTTGGAGAGAAAATGGAATGTCTGAAGTTTAATTTGTGTCAAGTTAAAATGGAAGGGGAAGCAGAAAGACACATGGGCAGCCACAGCAAACTGCAGAGTTGCACTGAAGCTATAGTTTGGTTTGGGAATCTAGGAGGGTTTTTTCCTTCCTCCTACTCAACTGATAGGAGTGGTCAGAATATAAGCAACCCTGTTTTTTGTAAAGGGATGCAGCATGGTCTTAAAATAGCACTTATGTCGGCTTTTGTCGCATTAACTGTGGGAACTCTGGTGGAAATACATTTAGGCACTTGAAGACTATAAGTTCTGAGATAAGCCTGACTGATACCGTGAACAGCTTTCTTGAGAGGTAAATTGCATGCAGAAACTAAACATGACAGGCGGAGATAAAGCACTTATTATGATTAATACCAGAAGATGTAACAATCTTTACTTACTGCAGCCCTGCGGAAGCCTTACTTTTTTACCTGGTGATAATGTTTACCATTCCATTTGCACTCCTAGGGTAGTTTGGAGTTCTTCTTAGCTGACCAGTTTATCTGTGAGAATTGGCACCCAGACATATTTCAATTTTGGCATTATTGCTGTGCATTGTTTAACAGATCTATAAGACCTAACATCTTACACACCAATTAAAATATAAAGCATGCTGACAGAAATAAATTTCTTTCTTTTTTTATGACCATGGCCTTAACTGTGCCATCCATCAATTGTTATGGGTCTTCTTATGAACTGTTTACAGGATGTCTCATGCAAACATAACTACTCAGACTCCTTTTGTATACCTGTGAAAAGTAGCCCTCCCCTCCCCATCAATGACTTTAATAAAGGTGGTGCTAGCATTGAAAGAAGCCATGTTTCGGTTCTCTTTTCTGAGTGTCTTGGAGTGGTTAGATGAGGACAGTTTTCTGTGGTGCTGTTCAAATTATGGAGCTCTTATATTTCAGGCATCAAGCAAAGTCCATCTTGTTCTCCCCTGATTTTTTAAAATTCAACTTGCATGTGCTAATTTACTTATTTATGTTTCACAAGAAATGAGGGGAAAAACAGGAGAAGAGAAAAAGAAATGAATATTATAAATTAAGCAAAACTGAATAAACAGTATCACATAAACAATATAGAATACAAATACAAGGGAAACTAGTGGCTAGAGAATCAGAGACATAGCATGTGGCTACTCATATAGTACCTAACCAAAGTATATAGTTGCACTACACATCTTGCTGTTCCAGTAATGCATAAAAAGATACATTTTTTAAATTAAATCGACCACCTTGGAGCACTTGGGACAGTATATAGTGGGCAGAGGGGATTCCAGTTGTGACTAGGACAAGGTCAAGGGTTGAAGACATGGTCCAATGTATTTCTGCTTAAATTATACTAATTTAAACTATTATATCTGAACCACATGATGCTATAAAAGTATTCACTGAATAATAATAATAATAATAATAATAATAATAATAATAATTTCTGACTTTGCATCTATACATATAAATTTGCATGTGTACATTTTAATGCAGATCTATGCCTTATCCTTGATAATGCTGCTTCTTCAATACACAAGTGGCCAGCATAGGAAAGAGTACAATGAGGGCACCTGTACACAGGTGTCTGTTCTTTCCCCCTTTTCAGCTACTAGCTTGGGGAGGGAGAACGAATTTAAATCAGACAAACAGAATGGGAGGAAGGCGGTAAAGCTTTTGCTGTACAATGGCTTCAGTCCAAATCATGCCCCTATGCAGCTGCTTTTAATGAAACACCTCTCTCTCTCTCTCTCTCTCTAGATATGATCAGCATCATGTAATTTAGCCCTTTGTAGCCATCTCATGCATTAGGCCATTGCCCTCTTATACTGCCCTATTCCAAACTTAGGTTATATACTTGGACTTTGGCTTTTAAGCTTTCTTTCTCAATGTTGCCTCTAGAATTCCTTAATCACTTGTATATTCGCTCACTAGCCAGCAAAATGTCTGCCAAAGAGTGGAGTGCCTTTCAACTCCAACAAAATATATGAGCTTTGACAGAAAGGAAAAGGTGGAGATGTTAAGCAAACCTCCTCCCCTCCCCCTCTGCTTACCTCCTGTCTCCCTCCCATGTATAATTTCCTAGCAGTAGCTAAACTCATGGAAACTTATTTTCTTAATTAAATTAGACGTGAAATCAGTGGTATAGATTCAGTCCCCTGTTTGTGGTTTTCTTTTTATTAATTAGATCTGTGCCATCTGTCTCTGTTTATCTCTTCCTCAACCTTTTCATCTACTGTTTTATGTTTAGATGTTAAACACATATTGGTTTTCATGAGGGCTGCTGGAGCTACCATCCCGAGCCGGAAAAACACTCCAGCTTTCGTCTCGGCAGAACCCATTAGAGGAGAAAAATTGAGAACATCAGACAAGTACACAAATAGATAACAGAAAGGTTCACCAAATCCTGCCAACGGATGGATAAAATAATATTGCCACTATAGTTCATCTAGGTCTCAGAAAGGCTCTTCACCATTAGCTAAACAATGGGTTCAGCATTAAGGCTTGGGTGCATTAGTCTCCTGGACACCTCAAATCTTTGAACAGATCAGAGTACTTTTGATGGAGAGCAACCACCACTCAGACCACAAATCAAGGAGAGAGCTAGGAGGTGAGCATCTATGTCAATTATGTTTGAATGGAGCTCCCTGGAGGTACCTTTCCAGTCAAAGGGCAGGACATAGAGGCCTATGTCATGCCCTGCTACCAAAAGAAAGAAAGAAAAAGGAAGGAAGGAAGGAAGGAAGGAAGGAAGGAAGGAAGGAAGATGAGCATGGGAGGGAAGGGCCTAATGGCAGCCCAAGAAATTTTGCTGCCCGAGGCAAAGGTCAAAATGATGATGAGGGTTTGACAAATTCATAGAGGGTAAGGTTATCAGTGGTTGTTAGCCATGGTTTGTGTGTTCTACTTCCACTGTCAGAGCCTCTGGTTGGCCAATGTGAGAAGAGAAGGCTGGGCAATATGAGCAGAAGTCTTATGTTTTTAGTTCAGTAGCCCATACAATATAACCTAAAACTTAGCATCCAAATAATTGTTCTGTTTCATGTTTTCGACAACAATAACAAAAGTGTTTCTGAACTGGAAAACAAGTATTTGGCCTTAGATCTTTTTCTAAAATAATTGTAATATATTTAAAAGGTTTTTATACCTGCCTTTACAGTAAGCATTTCCCCTTTATATGTGACTCGTATGTTTTCTTTTTTTAAAAAAAAAAGTCACGACAGAAGAAACAATTTTTGAGCTTTATTACATGAGCAAACTTTTGTTCACATAACTGAGGTACATAGTTGGTGTAAAAGGGCTGATTTGTGTTAACTATAGTTCAAGAAGCATTAAGTGAAAGTTCCAGATAAACAGTTTTTTAAATGCTGGAGTTTGACTCTAATGGAAACGAGAGATATTAGGCAGTTAGATAATAGTGCTCAAGAAAGAAAAAGCTTAGATTATTGAAGGCGAAGTCTATCAGCTGGTGCTGATGGATACAATGCACTGGTCATTTCCCCAAGTTGGCGAGGCTCATTTGACAGCAACAAGGAACTGAGCCTTGAGTGTCATCAGTCCAGTACTGGAGTACTCTACCAATAGAGATTCAGCAGGCGCCTTCTGGGTCAACTTTTAAATGTCTCTTGAAAACTTTTCTATTCCAGCCGGCTTATACAGGCAATTAAGAATACATCTTCTCATAAAAGCATATTGGTGATTTAAACATTTTTGTATGGTTCCTGTTGTATGGTTTATGTACAACTGCTGTAAATTGTTCTAATTTTTTTTTTTATGAATACAGTGGTACCTCGGGTTACATACACTTCAGGTTACACACTCCACTAAGCCAGAAATAGTGCTTCAGGTTAAGAACTTTGCTTCAGGATGAGAACAGAAATCGTGCTCTGGTGGCGCGGCGGCCACAGGAGGCCCCATTAGCTAAAGTGGTGCTTCAGGTTAAGAACAGTTTCAGGTTAAGTATGGACCTCTGGAACGAATTAAGTACTTAGCCCGAGGTACCACTGTAGTAGTGTGCGTGTGTGTGTGTGTGTGCTTATCTTTCTTTTACACAAATGAACCAAAAGCATTCTACGTCTGTCAGTTACTCAGGATGAAAGTGACAAGGGCATAATTCATTATTTGGCTTGGCGAATTTTTTTTGCCACAAAGCATCATTCAGAAGAAGGTACCATTCAGTGGTGCCAACTTGAATAAAATATTGGGGGGGGGCAGGTAAGCCCTGCCCCACATAATTGATCCAAGATGCAGCACGCACACACCAATTGAATGGCAATGCCCATCTACTTTTTTGGGGGCGGGAGGCCTGTCCTCTCAAATATTTTACTTGGGGGCCCAAAGTGACCTCAGCTCCTATGAGTTGGCTCCTATAGTGTCATTAATGTTTGATAGCAAATAGACATCTATGTGTGCTTTTTTACATTTTGTGAAAGCTTGTCCAGGAGTTTTCAGTTGGCCTGGACCACGGCACAGACATGCAGTTTTAAGATGATGCTCTGAGACATTTAAACGAATGGCTTCTGGTGACTCACATCCACTCCAGGTGCAACCAACTAGCTCATAAGAGACTTATGCTAATTACAGCACATTCAGTTATATAAGAGGATAAAGAATTGAGGCAAACTGTGCTGCCAACTGGGTTTCACTCAAATGTAGTATTTCAAATCAACTATTTAGCACACCCACACACCCACATACCCAGGCTGCCACCTACAAATATATTTTCTTTTTTTCCTACATGTTGGTGAATTTTGATCTAACAGAGAAAATTAACCTCCACAAATGTACAATGATATATAAAAAAATAGTTTGGCACATGACATAAATTCCTACAAAATGCAGAAACATAAGGACATGATTTACATCATTAGTACCCAACTACATTTCACTAAACTCCAAAATATTGTGCTTCATATGAGGCTGAGGTGCTTTCGAATTGCCCTCATACCATTAAAAAATAAAACTGTTTTAAGAGTAGGGCTAAGACTATTTCTGCTTATACAATTTCCATGTGTGCTGAGCTGTTAAGTACATTCTACAGTTATGTTTACAGACTCATTGAAGATGTCCCCCAGGTGCAGCTAAGGTCACATTGTTCAGTAAGTGGGTCACCACGATTCTTTTGCTTTACAGCACAGGGACCCTCATCTCCCACATGGAACATGAAGGAATTAAATGAGTAATTCTCATTAGAGCTAACGGGCATTCAGTTCTGAGATCTATCCCGCCTCTAGCCACTTCCATTCCTCCCTTATGTATTTAGAAGAGCAAGACCTTCATGTCTCCACACACCTCATTTAATCATTAGTCTAATAATATTTTAGGCCCATTTCAAGCTCTCTTGGAAAAATAGGCATTCATGGCCAAGGGGAGTTCATCCCCGCCCCCCCAGCAGATGTACTGTTAAACTGAGTAATATTTCTGCCAAGAAGCCCAATACTACAAACATTCAATTGCCATTTGTAATGTCCTCCCATTTACCTTTTGGAGACTAATCACGGCAGTAATCTGGTAATACCTGGAAGTAAGGGTAAGTAAATGCTGAACTGTGCTTCTTTGCACATATTTTCTTCATATTAACATAGTCTGAAGCACTGCATGGCAGTATAATTTGATTTCTACATCAACCTTTTCTAAGAGGACACGTGAGCATTTAATTTTTTAAAAACATAGGCTCCAGTCCAACTGGAGTGCTGTTTAGGAGGAGATATGTAATTACACCAGAGTCACTAAAATTTTGAGGCCAGTGGACATATTTGTAATTTTGAAAAAGCACAGTGGCCACCAGTCACAAAATGGCTGTTGCTGGCATAGGCCGCTGCAGTACATTTTATTAGGGTGTGCTCCCAGGGAATGAATGAATGAATGAATGAATGAATGAATATTTATTTATTTATTTATTTATTTATTTATTTATTTAAACTAAGAACACCACGGGTGAATGTGTCTGTTCACCGGAGGGTTGGTGGTTGAAGCCCCCACAGGTACGGCTGTGGGCTGGATTCCTGCACTGCAGGCAGTTGGACTTGATGACCCTTGGGGGGGGGGTTCTACAATTCTATAAGCAGGGATGGGGAAACAACACGACAAAGGAATAAGGACAAGAAAGATGCAAAAAGTTAACAAAACAAACACAACGAGAGTGGTCAAGAAGCCACACCAGGATGTTTTTTTCCTGCCGTAAAAAAGACTTGCGGCCAAGCTGACCAGAGGCAGGGCAGTTCTGGAAGGCTGAGGGAGTGGGAAATGACTCCTCCTCCTCCTCCTTGTCAACACACAACAAAAGCAGCCCCTCACCCCCACAGATACCTCTCCACAAAACATGGCAATGGGCGCTCAGGAAGAGAAGATGTCAAGAGACAGACGCAGGCAAAAAAGAAAGAAAGCCTGGAATGATTCTGCAGCTTCTGCCCACATCTGAATCTGGATGCAGTGATTGGCTGGTGATTGGCTCAAGTGGCGGCAGAAGAGATTGAACCAATGCAAACAAGGACTGAGCAGGAAGAGGAAATAGACTCTTGTGCGTTGTGGATTTTTGAGGGGATATTTATGGAGACCTTTTGTGACTGCCACAGAAAGTACCATGTTGGTGACCACTGAATGATGTAGCCAGGGTATATTTTGGCTTCCTGATCTGTGTACATGTGAACATACAGAAAGATGGGAGCATTTTGAATACCTTCCCTCTAACCACTAGGCAAGCCTTTTCTTACCGTAGGCAACTTGTACAACAGGCATAGGCAAACTCAGCCTTCCAGATGTTTTGGGACTACAACTCCCATCATCCCTGACCACTGGTCCTGTTAGCTAGGGATGATGGGAGTTGTAGTCCCAAAACATCTGGAGGGCCGAGTTTGCCTATGCCTGCTGTACAAGCCATACATGACTTTAGAACAGAGTGTTCTGATCCCGTTCCTTCTGGCTCTTTTTCACAGGCAATCTATCAGGTGTGCCTTTTGACAAAAATCCTTTTCACCACTAAGTCACAGCCTGGCTCCCAGACAACTTCTGTGCCCTATTTCGTTCTGACTCATGTATTAAAGGGAATAAATCTACAAGTTTGGACTGTAAAAAGGGAGAAAGCCCTGCTTGCCCCTGTACATCTTCTGGATTTCATTGTGAAAGATTTCTTTCATGTTTGACTGATTCATGCCTGATGTTGAAAGTGCATTTTGCCAAAATCTTATACTCAGCTTTTATTTTTGGCAACAGAGCATCTCATAATTCAATTTGTAACCAAACGGGGAATATCTTTCTTAGTCTGATAAGTGATTGTGCCTTGCAGTAATATTCAGAGCCTTATATTATAGCAGACATAAACAAAAGTTCCTAAAACTTCAAGACACATAAAAAAAAATTCCTCTTTTTCTTCTCTATTCCAAACACCCCAGTGCTTTTCCTAGTAGACAGCTATGGTTCAATCTACTGCTTTCCCCTACCCCTATTTCATTGCATCTGAGCTGTCCACAGTTTCTTCCAGCCTCCTTATCAGTGGAAGAAAAGGTATGAGACCATTAACAACGTCCTCAAGTCTCACCTCCTGACTTGACCCCTCCTAATTTTAGCCAAATCATCCATGTCCCCATAGCCTTCGGGAAAACAAGAGGCAACGGGGCTGAGCTTCCTGAAGTTTGACAATACTTTCCTGCTTCCCCTTTCCAGCCTGCCCCCCACTACACAGCCCCACAGCCTCATAAAACTACAATTCCCAACACCCTTAAACTATACTTCCCAGGACTATTTTTGGAAGAAGAATGTGCTTTAATTGTATTATTCATACACAGCCTATGTAATTGAATTCTAAGTTCTCTGACTCTCCACAAACCAAAACCCCTTACACATCATAAGCCCATTCCCAGAATGCTAAGAAGAAGATGACTATGCAAAACTGCTTCCAGTGATAGCTTGGTTTTTTAAGTGGCAGAAATCTTTTGCAGGGAGAAATATTTCAGTCACTTGAGCCCCCACCTGCATTCTAAAGTGATATAGTCTGGACACAGTTTTACTAAGCCTTGACTCTTCTAAGTAATGGAGAAATCTAGCCCTTATGGCTCAGGTGCCCATTTCAAATACACTAGGAGCCATGCCGTAGGCCCAATTCTGTGGAAGTTGCGAGTTACCTGTATTTCATTGGCTGATGCATGCAAGTTGAGCTCTCAGATTTAAAATTAGTTTGAATAATGCTTGCAACAAGATTTGCAATCTGAAAAGTGATTGGGGAGTGGGGGAACCCCACTTACCATATTTACATTAACAAGCAACTAGTATATCAGCTTGTGGGATGTTACATAACATGAGACTCCCATTTATGATTTATAATATTGACCATGGAGAGCCCTGGTTAATCTATTCCTTGCACTGCTGTTTTCTATCAGTACTGGTCATACCCATTTCTTCTCAATAAATAAGAAATGGCAAGGAGATAGATTTGAAAAGGTATCTACATTATGAATACACTAATTTGACAAGTCTGGCCACTGCACCCTAAAGCCCTCATCCTCCAAGCTACACATGCATGAGAGGGCCCTGTGATTTTCTGTCCTCAAGAGAATACTCTCCATTCCTTCTTCCCTGTTCCAGAGAAGCAGATATGTTGCCTCGGCTTGTACATTTGGCGAATCATTCTTTCAAAGGACAAAAATTATTTAAACACACTTTCTTTTTAAGTGAAAGGATGAATGATAAATTATCTCCATTCATAGATGGGCCAGAGTACAGCTGCGTTCTATTATCATCAGTCAAAAATGTGGAGTTTTGCCATTGGACCTGTTCCATGTTCTTTCTCCATGATGTAAACAGCAGCTCAGGAACATATATCAAGAACCGTCTGTTTGAAATGTAAGGTGAACCAATTTTTCTACATCTATTTTGGTTTGAAGATATAAACTACTGTTGCAATTTATACTAAATGAACTCAGAAATGCAGCAGATTATTTTTCAGTGGTGATATCAAGTCAATGCTCTTTTCCTGGTGATGGTTGATTTGATCTCAACCGAACAGGAATGTTTTGCTTGTACTGAGTTGACTCTTCCAGAAAATTATTTATATATACTGTAAGGGAGACTGGAAGGCTAGATAGAAAAGCCTGGAAGGCTGCATTTGGCATCTCTGAATATAGCTCAGAGAGATAGCCAGCAGTGTACCCTCATGGCCTTATAAAAGGTCAACCAAGCTGTGGTACAAACTTTGTCCCACAGTTTCCTAATGGGAGGAAATGGTTCCCAAAGTTGTGTGTGAATGAGAATATAGGAAGCTGTTGTACGCTGAGTCAGCCCATTAGTCCATATAGTTCAGTATTACCTATTCTGACTGGCAGCACACTAGGATTTGAGAGAAGGTTATTGTCCAACTCTACCTGGTGATGCCAGGTTTGAACCTGGAACCATCTGCTTGCAAATCTCGCATGCTGCCACTGAGCTGGGGACCTTCTCCATGTGAATGTCGCACATCTCTTTGGGACTTGAATGTACTATTCTAGCCTTGCCAGAGCACACGTACTTCATATCTATGAAGCTGATATAGCTAAGCAGAACTTACTTTTCCTGAAGATCTGACCACCTGTGAAGGATGCATCAGAGCTTTGGGGTAGTATTTACACATTGGATCATGCCTTTGTGGTTGAACAGCAGTGAACTGGCTAAGTAATCAGCATGCCACAGTGCACGTTATCTATTCAGCAATGCTGTGCAATGATGAGCAGATACCTTTAAAGGCCTTGACTCTGGCTATCTGAAGGGCCATCTCCGTGAATATGAACCTGCCCATACACACAGATTTACAACCAAGGACCTGGTCTGTGTCGTCCTCACTCTCTCTAACTCCACTATTAATCTGAGTGCAGACTGTGGAATGCCCTCTTGAGGGAGCCCCATCTGACTCCTGTGCTAATGGCTTTCAAATAAACTAGAAAACAATTTTCAGCAGGCTTCTGGTGCTGCATGGTTGAAAACTTTTTAAAATTAAGTGACCTGGTTCTGCCGCTATAAGAAATGCTTTTTTTATTATTCATTTTGGTCACATGTGATATTGTCATTGTACTATTATTATTATTATTATTATTATTATTATTATTATTATTATTATTTTGTTCTTTATTTATTACATTTGTATCCTGACTTTCTGTCATTATAGAACTTGTGACGTTCTCAGGTAGGGTTGTAGTTCTCTGTATGCTTTCATTCTGTGCCTTGACAGAACAAGCTGGTTGTGATTAATGTATATCTAGTTCATGTCAATAGGGCTTCAGTGCAAGCAACATCCTTTGGATCTGAGCTGCTGTTACTGGTACTACAATGGGACTGATGCCTTGGGTCCCTGGCCCCAACCAGTTTACAATCTCAAATAGGCAGCAAGGGTGATGACATGGAGAGAGGAAGGGAATGGCAAGAGAAGCAGGTGAGCATTTTCATGTGATCAAACTACTGTGCAGCAATGTCTCTGGATCTCAGTCTCCTTCACTTGACAACTAGGCCAAGTTAGAGTTTTCTTATTTCAGATTGATCCTGCCTTATCCAGAGTTGGCAAAAAGCAGAGGACTTGTCAGTTACGACAGGCAGAACCACAAGTAAATCCTGAGCTTTACATCACCATCTGCATGACATACAGACGTATATCTGCTTCTGCCACTGTTTGGCTTGTCCACATTGTATGCAAAATCCACGCTGAATCATGAGCTAAAATGCATTCTCAGCTAACCCTTGTTTAAAGACTGCGATGTGACAGATATGTGCAGTGCCAAGAAGGAAGCGATGGGTCTTCTTAAGCTCTAGGGGGTTCTGTAAGAACCAAATGGATGGTAATTGAATTATACCAAGTTAGACTGCAGTCCTATCCTATACGCAATTATCTGGGGCAAGTTGCTTTGAACTCAGTGAGACTTTGTTCTGAGCAGGCAGGCATTGGAGTCCACGACTGATGGGCTTTTGTTTGTTTCTGGTTTTATTTGTTGGATCGGTGCTTTAGCCCAAAGTTAACCTCTGAACAAGACCTCACAAATTATGGCATCGTTAACACAGCTCTTGGTTTCTGTGTCCTCTTAGCCTAGAATGTCCAGACATTATGTCCTCCGCATGTATATGCACTCAAATCTATTTGGGACACATTCTATACCCATCAACTGCCCTGGAAGAATCCTGACACCCCATTCCTTGCCCCACCCCCCACAAGACCATGATGGCCATTTTGGGAGCATTGTTCTTGTGCAATCTTGGGCCAAGACCTTATTCTGAAAAAAACATTTTTTTCAGGACTGCAATATTGTGCAGTGTTCCAAAATCTGTGTTTTGGGGTGTTGTGCCCGTAAAAGTGTTTTTTTCAGGGTCTGTGATCTCTCACTGGTTACATGATCCATGTGGGATTTCAGACCAGGAATATAGTGTTCTGGATCTGGCATGTTGAAGGGTATGACATTCTGTTGTTTTTTTTAATGGAAACTGACTTGTAAATTGCTCCTCAAAGCTTCTATTACATCCAGGAGGTAAGCTTCCATTAGAGACAATGTGGTATAGTGGTTAGAGTGTTAAGTTCAGCAATATATGCATGTATTATGAACACTTTACCCTAGCTTATCTATTTTTTTTACACACTACTTACCAGGAGAACTGCACTGCAAAATTTAAATAAGTATTAATTCTGAAAGACTGCTATATTCTGGTCTATGTATTATATTGGAAAGTTCTATTTAGGTAGGTTCATCTTTAAATGCAAAATGGATCGAATTTCTCCTCCACCCCTACAAGAAAACAACAATTTTTTCCAAAGTCCAATTCAGTTCATCAACCAAAGGGAAAATGTGGATATTAAGCAAAGCCCATTAACAACAGCAGATTTCAGGTTACTCCTATATGCAACTACTGAAATACAGATAGACAGAAAGACAGAGAGGGAGAGAAATCAGCTTGTCGGATCGTTGCCAAAAAAGAAATTACTATGCATGGAGCAGAAGACAAAGGTCAAACAACACACATCATTTTTGTCAGCGATAGGAGTATAGCGATGCTTGCAGCAAGGTCTACCTAAGTGATGCTGTAAAAGCAGGAACCGATAAGGCGGAGTGCTCACAACTTAGCAACAGCTTTGAAAGTATTGTCAATAAATGCTACAGTTTGAAAAGAGGCCAACTGATAGGATGCGATAATGCTGCACAATTGAAGCAGCACTTCAATATCTAATCTGGGGATTAGTGTAGATCGGGAGGTTCACACTATGAAACGTGTCAGGGCTGAATTTATAGCTTTGGTCCGCTGATATAAATAAATTACAGATTAGGGGAGACAAAGTGCATTGCAGCTGATCCAAAAATATTGCCTCTTTTAAAGCCAGACAGACTCACATTTTAAAATCCATTAAAAGGGAGCAAATTTCAGGTGTTCAGAGACAGCGAAAGCATGTCTCCAGTGTTTTATTTTGCTTATTTATTATATATATATATATATATATATATATATATATATATATATATTATATATATATATATATATACAAAAAAAAAATCCAACCTTCCTATTGACATGGCCTTCAATGCAGTTTACATTATTTTTTTTTAAAAAAAGCAGGATGATAAAGCAAAAATAAAAGCATAGCAGTTAATACAATTAAGCTTGTGCTCTTAGAACTGGCCAAAGGGAAATTTTCGCACAACACATAATTAATCTATGGAATTTGCTACTGCAAGGTATATTGATAGTTACCAAGTTGGATGCTTTAAAAAATGGTTTGTGCAGATCTATGGAGGTTAAGGATATCCATGGCTGCCAGCCAGGATTAAGCTGTACTATAGTGTCAGAAGCAGTTGGGACATAAAATCATAGAATTGTAGAGTTGGAAGGAACCCTGAGGATCATCTAGTCCAACTCCCTGCAATGCAGGAATATGCAGCCGTCCCATACGGGGATCAAACCTACAGCCTTGGCATTATCAGCACCATGATCTAACTAACTGAGATAACTGCCTTATAACCAGTGCTTTTCTTCTAGAAGAAAAGATGCCAGTTCTCATGGTTCCTACAGTAAGTGCTACGTTTTTGTCCAGTACTTCTCTTCTAGAAAAAAGCATCTGGTAGTTATTATTTATTTATTTATTTATTTATTTATTTATTTATTAATTATTTACACCCTGCCCATCTGACTCAGTTTCCCCAGCCACTCTGGGTGGCTCCCAACAGAATATTAAAAACACGATAAAACATAGAGCATTAAAAACTTCCCTAAACAGGGCTGCCTTCAGATGTCTTCTAAAAATCAGATAGTTGTTTATTTCCTTGACATCTGATGGGAGGGCTGCCACGGGACAGGCACCACTACCAAGAAGGCCCTCTGACTAATTCCCTGTAACCTCACTTCTTGCAGTGAGGGAACTGCCAGAAAGCCCTTGGAGCTGGACCTCAGTGTTTAGGCTGAACGATGGGGGTGGAGATGCTCCTTCAGGTATACCAGTACTGTGTACCCCCCCAGAAAAAAGGACTGCTTATACCTCTGAATACCCACTGAAGTGATTCCCAAGCCCTGTGACTTGTGTCCTCCTTGCAAGCTTCCCACATGCATCCGATTGGCCACTGTGAGAACAGGATTCTGGACCAGATGAACCTTTGTCTGCTCTGGCAGGGCTCTTCTTGCAATCTTAAAGGCTGGCTGAGGGGCATTTGGTGCCCTCCACCTCTGGAGAGGGGAACTCATTGTTGAAATTATTTTATTGGTGAAAAGTGTACATATACATCCCACTTTTCTTCCAAGGCTCTTAAGGTGACAAACATGGTTCTCCTCATCCTCAATCTATCCTCACCTGTAAAGTAGGTTAAGCTGAGGGATGGTGGCTGATCCAAGGTCTCCCACTGAGCTCCATGGCCCACAAGTCCTAATCTAAAAGCCCATCTGTGGCATTAAACTGAAAAGGCACATTTGCTTACAGAAGCCCTCTAGAAAAGGTGGAAATCATAGATGTTCTTCTAGTGATGTGCTGACATTGGAGTCTATAATAAAGTTATTGGGAGCATGTCAGGGTGTCCAAGACTCTGTAGGGTCCCAAGTATCCAAATTTCCCAGACATTCCCCACCCCACAAGGAGTCCTGCACTGCAATGGGAGGGGTGAGAGAACCATTAAAGGTATGGGGGGAAAGTGCAGCCCCATTCTCTGCTTTGGCTGCAGTAAACTGGCTTAGGAAGTGGCAGGAGCTCTGCCACTGAATCGTCACACATACACATACACCCAAACACAAGAAACTCTGTCCCATATCACCTAACATAGGCACCAACTTCTGGAAATCACAGGGGCCCAACACAATGACCTGATGTCACACACACAACTTCACAAGGAGCCAGGGGGCACAGCCAAACACATCCTGCTCTGTGTTCTCCCTCCTCCACCCTCTGAACACTGGGGGGCCGACCTAAAAAAAGTTGGGGGGCAACATGCCTCGGCCCCTAGGAATCCTATGATGGCACCATAGGATTGCTCTGCCTACCAATAGGAGACAAGAAGGCACAAAATGCACACTAATGACAACAGCAACAATGAACCAATCAACAGGACAACACAAGAGGTTTATTGAGCCACCCTGCATTGCTGATGAAAGTTGAGCAAGCCTGTTTAGTAGCCTGTTTTACCTTAGCACTTATGTAGCATGTATTTCAGACTTCCAAACCTACAAACTCTGAGGTTCGGTGGAGCCGAATCACATGATCTGTCCTGGAGTGAGAAAGACCAGTTGAACACTTTATTCTTTCCATGTGTTAGTCCACTCACTGGGAGTGAGGGGGCAGTATATTCAAGCAAAGGTACAGTATTGATGTATTGTGGGAATATACTGTTCAAATGCCCCCCCCCATTCCCCACAGTACAGTCACAATCCCAAAAAAATTGATTGCCAGCTTTTGATGTATGAGCACTTCTTTGAGGAGTCATGGGCCCAGTTCCTATATTACTAGTGGATCAAGTGTGCTTCTTTCCCATGGCTAGATCCCATATTTCACCAGCAATATTTGGATGATGGCATCATAAGGAACAGGTGGGAGGTTTGGTTTCCAAGGCTGTGTTGCTAGCTACCAAGGAAGTAAAGCACTGATGTAAGCTTCCCTTTGTGTGAGAGGAGAGGGATTAACACATGAGCCTCAAAAAGGAGAGCCTAGAACTCTTGTAAACTTTAGTACACTACAGCACTTCAAAAAACCAGCTGACTTATGCAGTATCATTTAGATTTTATTTTTCTGTTTTGACTGTTAGTTTGTTCAAATCTTGAATTTACATTTTGATTTTTATGTATATTGTCCTGGGATCCATGTTTGGGTTAAGCCATGGTTTAGAAATGTTTAAAAAAAACAATCAAACAATATTCTTCGGGATGTAAAGGGCTGATAAATTGCACATAGGTCATCAAGGCAACCGGTTCCAGATTTTGTTTGGCTAAGTTTTACAAATGGGGATGACAAAAGAAAAAGAGAAAAGGGAGATCCTCTCAATTGTTGGGAGAAGGGTGGTTTCTTTACAGACTTGTTCCATAGTGAATCCAATTGCCTGATTTACAGAATATTACAACTAATTAATTAATTAATTAATCCACTGATCATTTTTCAGCGCAAGTTCTTTTTCATAGGTAGCGATCTTAGTAAATAGTAAAGGTCTGCACTGGCCACTATATTAACCTTCAATCTGTATATGCATAAATCAGGCCAATGGACCATCAGTTTCTGCATTCTGTACAAACGTCTGCCATTTGGATTAATTTTAGGCTGATTGTGTAAATCACCCCCACCACAAAAAAATCCTATGGAGTTTCGCTTATTTCCTTTTTTGCTGCTTGTTGGGGGATGTGTCACCCCAATTTATTTTTTCTTTCTTCAGATACAGGAGTACTCTTTCCACACATAGAACAAATTAGAATCAGGAGCTGTTCTTGGTTTTTGTTTTTGTTTTTAAAAAAGGAATGAGGTTTCCATTTTAGAGAAAAATCTAAAACAGTATTTCAAACACTGTTTTCAAATTGAGCTTAGAAGCTATTAAAAATCCTGCCAAATAAAAGGAATCTCCGACTGTCACGCTTGTTTAATGTAATGCATATAAGACACTTGGTGGTGGCTGCTGTTTGTTTTTCAGCAGCCGAGGGAGCCTAGTATAGCTGGCAGAAGCTGTTTCGCAGCACTTGCGTGGAAATTTCAAAGTGAAATTTAGTGGGGTATGACACGCTTCTACTTTCTTTATTTTAAAGCTTGATTGACACATGCATCTGTTTCAGTGTGAACAAAATGTAACTCCACGAAACCATGTAATCCTTGCCTTTGACATTATTACATAGGAGATGCCCTTTCATATGGTTCCTGTCAGGGGAGTGGGTACCCATATTTACAGTCTAAGAGGCAAATTGTTGCTGTTCCTATTTAATTAATTGAAATTATGTTCCATGCTTTCAGCTGAACATTTCCAGTCTGTATTGTTACAGATTTAGAGTACTACAGTATATTAGTGAATAGCAGGAATTAATAAATCATAGTATTCAGGCAATATTTGTGACATTGAAGAGAAAATACAGATGACAGTGGTACCTCTGGTTAAGAACTTAATTTGTTCCGGAAGTCCGTTCTTAACCTGAAACTGTTCTTAACCTGAGGTACCACTTTAGCTAATGGGGCCTCCTGCTGCCGCCGCCACACGGTTTCTGTTCTCATCCTGAAGCAAAGTTCTTAACTTAAAGTACTCTTTCTGGGTTAACAGAATCTGTAACCTGAAGTGTCTGTAACCTGAAGCGTCTGTAACCCAAGGTACTACTGTACAGTAGTTCTTCTGAGTGTAGTCCATGCAAAGTAGCCTGTTTGGGCCAGTTGAATGTAAAGTGGTACGAACTTAATGTGTTCCAGAGGTCCATTCTTAATCTGAAACCATTCTTATCCCGAGGCACGCTTTTGCTAATGGGGCCTCCCGCTAAGTTCACACCTCCGGCGCGTGATTTCTGTTCACATCCTGGGGCAAAGTTCGCAACCAGGAGCAGCTATTTCTGGGTTAGTGGAGCTCATAACTCGAAGCGTTCATAACCAGAGGTACCACTGCAGGTCATTATGAAACAGTAGACAGTCGTTATCACCTCAGGAGGAACCCCCCCAGGTCTGTGTAAAACCAAGGTGATGGGGAGGGGTGTGAGATGGCAGGAGGAAGGTCTGAGTTTTGGCAGGGCTTTCTGCCAGTGTGGTGTAGTGGTTGAGAGCAGTAGATCTGGTGAACCAGGTTTGTGTCTCCGCTCCTCCACATGCAGCTGCTGGGTGACCTTGGGCCAGTCACACTTCTCTGAAGTCTCTCAACCCCACTCACCTCACAGAGTGTTTGTTGTGGGGGAGGAAGGGAAAGGAGAATGTTAGCCACTTTGAGACTCCTTCGGGTAGTGATAAAGCGGGATATCAAATCCAAACTCCTCCTCCTCCTCCTCCTCCTCTTCTTCTTTTCTGGAAAGAAGAAAGGGAAGTGGGCAGAACCCCATAAGCGGGAGCTGAAGGGCAGAACCATCTTGAGAGGCTGGGAGAGAGGCACAGGAATGGCATGTTCAGTGTCTTGGACTGTAATACTGTGCTGGTGTTGGGAACAAGCCCTGCTTGAGAAGTAATGTTTTGAACTCTCTCCCTCTCTGTGGAAGACTCTAGGTGCATATATCTGTAAAACATATCTTAAAATGCTACAGCCTCTGCCATGTCTGAATTTCCAACGGAAACATAACCCTGAGACCCTTGGAATCTAGTTACCGCTCAGCAGAGATTGGGGTGGTGTGTAACAGTAGTAACACATTAGCAACTTTGGGTCCACAATTTCAGGCAATAATGCACAAATAAAAAGCAAAAGAGGTGTTCAGGTGCAGAGAGAGTGTCTGAGCAAGGGTGTCCCAGAGAGCTAAGACCTGCTACAATTTGTTGAGATGTGCAAGCTCTCACTGGCTCCCACCAGAACCATCTGCGTTTGTGAAGTATGCCTGTAGAACAATGGAAAAATCTTAAGGGTTGACTGAATATGCTCCAAAAACCCAATAGGTATAATGTGCTCCCCCTTAGAAAAGGAGTTGCAGATGGGCAGGACGGGGTTGGCATGAACACCTGGCTTCCTTGAGTGGATATCAGAAGACCCAGTCCTCCCTGCTGTCTTTATCTCTTCTTCAGGGTGAACCTTATACCTGGGTTTGAAGTGTTAGAATAACCAGATGACAGATGAGAGTTGGAGTCCAACAACATCACACTGGTGACTCAAATTGTATATGATAGGCTTAAAGGTGGGGTGAGGAATCCCCAGCCTGTGGACCTAATTAGGCCCACCAGGCCTCCTCATTTGACCCATGAGGCCATTTCAGACAATTCTTGACCATTCACATTATGCCTGACATCAGGTGTGGGGCAGGTCAAGACCTGGTTCAGCTAAAACAAGGTTTGCAGGCATGACTCAGCTCATCACTGGGTCTTGAGAACACACAAGACCCTTGATCATCCAGTCTTGCTAAGTCTCTTGCAAAGCACCCTGACAGTCTGATGTTAATTGGGTCTTGTAAAGCTCATTGAATAGCACACTGCAGGACCTGACAGTTGTTGGGTCTTGTGTGACACTTGTATGCACGAGATTTAACAAAACCTGGTGATCAGCTGATTCAGTTGCAATATGTGAGCTGTATCTTTGCTTGCACTGCTTGATTTCAAACCTGGTTGGCCAAAAGGGATCACTTGACATCAGGTGATTGACAGGTTGGTGGTCCTGTCCAGGTATAGGACATAGAGAAGAAGAACTGGCCCACCAGCTGAATCCAGTTCACCTCTGATTTAAGGCTTGGTATAACAACATTACTTGGTATGTGTTTACCATTTTCAAGTTCTAATCCTTACAATAACTTTGTAAGGTATTATTATCCTTCATATTGCATATTGCAGATGAGGAGACGAAGGCTTCAAGTCAGTAGCTTAATTATGTGATCTGATCTGAAGTTTACATTAGCATTTATTTGGCATAGCTTGAAAAACATCTTCCACTTTCAATACGCTTTTATATATGTGACTGTCCTGCCTTTAGGCCTATAATACCCCCCCCCCCAATGGTGCATCACATCATTATATGTTTCCCCTCAGGAAAAGCAGGAAATCCTTCATTCTCCTCTTTTGACACTTAGGGCAAGTGGTAGCTTTGTACTGGCAACTTTTGACGGTTTCTCCAGAAACACAAATGCCAATAAAATCAGACGAAGTGCCATGGGGAGGATCCATTTCAGCCCACTAGTTTGGTTCCATTATGCTGTGCATTCCTATAAAACAAAAGACTGGCATCATGACTGGTCATAAATATTCCTTCCATTCCAAATGAGTCATCAGGGGGTTCCTACCTTGAGATATTATTTCCCCTTCCCTTAGCTTTTAAAAAAGGAGCCATTGTTTCCCTCCTTATTCTGACCATGTAAATCTGTTGGCTAATGGAGGAACAATCAGAGGTTTGCCTCTTGTGCGACTGCAGAAAGAGCTATCAGTAAAGGGAGGAAAAGGGACACATTTCTTTCATTTGTGAGAAATTAAATCCAGGTTTAAAGCTCTTCTTGAGCCACTACTGTTTGCTTTCTTTAGAAGGAAGCTGTGCTGGTGCCAGACCCCAGGAATGCAGGCTACATGTGTCAGCAATCTCCACAAACTCCATCTAGAGCCCTTTATATTCAATATTGGGATATTTATTAGGAGCAAGTCTTCCCTGAAGTGCGTTATGGGGGTTTATGCTAAGCCATTGGTAGCCTCATGTAGGGTCCCCTTCCTCTTATTTATCGCCAGAGATGTTTAGAGCAATGCTAATCCATTTCCTGGGGCATCCCACTGAGATCCAAGGCTCATTATTAACAAAGTCCTTTCGGACCATGGTTTCCAACAGAGGTTTGCAATTCAGTACCTGGAATCTTCTTTGCTGGTTTCCCATTAGGCAGACTAACTCTTGGTTTCAGGGGGAGAAACCCCTCCACCATGAATAAAAATAGTTACATGATAAATTAAGTATCTTTCACTCACTCTCTCTCTCTTTTCTGGTCTGGCATGACCTTCGTTTTGTAAGACATTTACTTGCCTGCGGTGTTTTTGTTTGTTTTGAAAATGCACTTCATGAACATCAACAAGCTCTGAGGATGTAGCTTAGAGTATAATTTGATCCCTTTTGCTTGTGTGCTGACCCTGCAATATAATTAGCTAACTATGCACATAAAAGCATAACGGAGATTACTTCAAAACACTCTTCAAAATGCAGTTACAGAGTACTCAGATTCCCAGCCACCGTAAATAGAGGTAGCTTAACTTACAGAAATGGAAATCTTTTCATTGGGTCTCCCACTCCCACCCCAGGCCTAACAACAGCAGCAACAACAACAACAATACTAGTAATAACTACTACTACTACTACTACTACTACTACTACTACTACTACTGTACTACTATTAACCACTGGCCTTTCACCAACAAGTCTCAGGGTGGGTTACAACAATACAAAATCAAAAGTTAAAAACATTGGAAATGGATTACAACAGGCATAGGCAAACTCTGGCCCTCCAGATGTTTGGGGCTACAATTCCCTTCATCCCTAGTTAACAGGACCAGTGCGCAGGGATGATGGGAATTGTAGTCCCAAACATCTGGAGAGCCAGAGTTTGCCTATGCCTGGATTACAATAACAGAAATAATGTGGGCCCTGAAAACACACATCTTAGGAGTCAAAGGCCAGGGTGAAGAGGTGTGCCTTCAGCACTCACTGAAAACTGCTTAGTGAAGAAGTCAGACATATCTCTGTGGGGAGGGAAGTCCACAACTTAGGGGCTGCCACTCTCACAGTTTCCAGGGACTGACGACCATTTAATTTAACCACATGTACAAAGACAAGGCTAGCTGCCTGCCAGCCCTCAAGAATTCACTGCTTACTTTAGTGGATTTCACAGTTCCTTCAATAAAATGTAGGCTAACATTAATGGCAATCAAAAACTCCTGCAGATGAAATTGCTACCATGTCATGCCTGCCTATTGATTTTTTTGTTTGCCTCCCTTTAAGGAGCTTCTGGGTTGGATCATCTATGAACTCAAGTGTAAGACAGGAGAAATGGCACTTTTAAGAGCATTTTATTTGGTGATATCTAAAGTAAAGGTGCAAACCACTTGCGTATCAGGTGGAAGTGTTATCATGTTCAGTCAATGATAGTGTCCACAGCGACATTGCAAATTTCCACATCTAATCGCATAATTTTGAAGCAGTTTCAGCCGCAGTTAAATTCTGCAATGGTGGTTTACTGGTATACAACTTGCTGCTTTCCTGTGAGTAAAGGTTGCAGAGCTTTGGACTTTTCAGTTTGGAGAAAAGGCAAGTAAGTGAGACATTGTAGAAGTTTGCAGAATTCCATATGGTATCGAGAAAGTGGGCAGAGAAAAGGTTTTCTCCCTCTCTCCTAGCTCTAGAACTTGTGGACATCCAGTGAAGGGGAATGTTGGAAGAGTCAGGACAGATAAGACAGTACTTCTCCACTCAGCACGTAGCTAAACTATGGAACTTGTTTCCACAGCAGGCACTGATGTCCACAAAACTTGGATGGCTTTAAAAGAGGATTGGACAAATTTATGGAGGAGAAGCCTATCAGTGGCTACTAACCCTGACAGCTGTGCTCCATGGTCAGAGGCAGTAATGTATCTGAATACCAGTAAGGAAGATGCTGTTGCTTATGGGTCCAACTTGCAGGCTCCCCACAGGTAACTGCTTTGAAAACAGGATGATGATGATGATGATGATGATGATGATGATGATGTTTTATTTACACCCCACCCATCTGGCTGGGTTTCTCCAGCCACTCTGGGCAGCTCCCAACAGAATATTAAAAACACGATAAAACATCAAGCATTAAAAACTTCAGATGTCTTCTAAAAGTCAGATAGTTGTTTATTTCCTTGACATCTGATGGGAGGGTGTTCCACAGGGTGGGCGCCACTGCTGAGAAGGCCCTCTAACCTGTTACTTCGCTTCTTGCAGTGAGGGAACCACCAGAAGGCCCTTGGAGCTGGACCTCAGTGTCTGGGCTGAACAATGCTAGACTAGATGGGCCATTGCCCTGATTCAGCAGACTCTTCTCGTGTTCTTATGTAATTGTCAAGGGCATTTCAAAAGAGCACTTGCCAATATCAGTTTCAATACCTGCTTACAGCAACCATCACTGAAAAATCGATTTCATTTCAAACTGCATTGGCTTCATCATTAATACAGGAGGGGGGGGGGAACCTACCAAAATAATTTCAGATAAAGTCCTTCCCCATCTGTCTCCTTTGGGAAGTTCAAAGTTTTGCCATTCCAGACAGACCTGAAACCCAGCCTGGCTTTAAAAATATTCTATTGTTTGTCTCTGGTGTTGTAGCTCTAAGTTAAATGGGGTCTAAAGCTCTTGAGGCCAACCACTACCCAAACATTGTTAAAAGGCTTGTTCGATGACACCTTAATTTTTCACAGGCTGCAACTGCAGCCCAACTCCCACCCCCCTCCTTCATAAATAGCACATTCCTAGGCAGGCTCCAATCGTGGATCCACACTCAGATGACCCCTTGACATTTCCCAGTCACTGCATGAAGGCTGTTCTCTCTCTCTCTCTCTGGAAATAATCTAAACATTGATTCACCAAACTGACAGAAAAGAACCAGAGATAAGAAGAAAACTGTCTATAGACACTTACAGAGTTAGCAATCCTTCTTGAACAGGACAAAATGCTTACAGTATGCTTTAACTGGAGAAATGACCAAATGCGGTTTGCCTTCCACAAACAACCAGAATGGAAGTTGGGGCAGTTTGTCGTAGACCAAAATGGCAGAAGTCTGGATGGTTAGCAAGCTGATACTCTAACAAAGCAATGAATTAAATTAATAATAATAATAATAATAATAATAATAATAATAATTTATACCCCGTCCATCTGTCTGGGCTTCCCTAGCCACTCTGGGTGGCTTCCAAAACTGCTGATTTAATCAGCAGTTAGACTTTGTAATCTTTTTTTAATTATTTGGGATCAAAACTTCATACCTATAGTTCAACCATATTCAGCCCACTTATGTACTGTGAGGGTAGACTGGTAACTAGGTATTTTCCTCATCTTCAGTTCATCACATTTCTGCATCTCTGTCCCTTTTTTTCTTCAAACCTCATGAAAATTTGCCAGCATTTCTCCTAATACACATTTTTTTGCCTAATGTATACGTAGCTCTCTGCAAGCAATTTTCCTAATATAATGTAATTTTGTGTGTGCTTCTCATCAATAAGTGCCTTTTGTGCACACTCCCCCCTAGTACACATATTTCTCTATGTATATTTGGTTGGAAAAAACTATACTGCAAAATTCAGAAGTATGTGAATTTTGAAGGATAGGTGTGGATTGGTTTACAGATTGTTTCAGAAAGTTATCTAGGTCCACATTAAAATGCATACTAAATTGAATTTATACCCTGTTCTCACTGCTGTTCTCATTATTCTCACAGATC
This sequence comes from Podarcis erhardii, assembly GCF_964252035.2. Taxonomy (NCBI): domain Eukaryota; kingdom Metazoa; phylum Chordata; class Lepidosauria; order Squamata; family Lacertidae; genus Podarcis; species Podarcis erhardii. The sequence goes on from NC_138512.1 coordinate 55,242,585, forward strand.
CATAGCTCAATAGAATCTATAAGTTAAGGATGATGCTTGCAGGAAAAATTCCTATGAAATCTTATGTATAGATAATGCAATTTTTTTTTTTTAATGATCCCAATTTGTGTTAATATCTAAGAATCTAGCATATGTTAGATTTTTTTTTTCCAAATACCAAAGAAACAAAACCAAAAACCCACAAGGAATAGTTACTGAGCCACAACATTTGTCCACCTAGCTTAGTTTTGTCTACTCTGTTGAGCTGGCTGAAGCTCTTTGGAGCTTCAGAGAGCAGTTTTCCCTGGACCTACCTAGGATTGCTTGTGACTGAACCTTGGAGGACCTTCTGCATGCAGACTGTATGTTTAATGCTGAAACTTTGCTTATGCCAAGCAGATATTTTGTACCTTGGCTTTGGGGCTCATGTCTGCATCTTATGCAGAGAATTACAATGTTCATAAAAGCCGAGAGAGAGAGAGAGAGAGAGAGAAAGAGAGAGAGAGAGAGAGAAAGAAAGAAAGAAAGAAAGAAAGAAAGAAAGAAAGAAAGAAAGAAAAGCTCCACCTGTAATAGATTAATACTTGCCTGTCCCAGTTTGTACAGCTAAAGAAACAAGGAGGCGACATGTCTGCCTAATACGTTTTTTGCACCGGAGGAAAGTGACTTCAAAATATACCACTTGTTAAGATATGGACCATGGATGAAAGATTGTCAAGTCATAAAGATGAACCGTGTTTAACATCCCACCTGACACTAGGATACAATGTACTCCCTACCCCCAATGGCTTTCAAAAAGAGGTGTCACTTAAAAGTTGAAGTGCTATCAGTCTGTCTGGGAAATGTCCATCTCAAGGCATTTTGCCGACTCTGAATTCTTGCCTGCTGCTGTCATCGGTTTAATAGGTTTATATCTCATCTCCAAGAATTATACACTAGCAGAATGGTTGAAGCTGGCCTGAAAGGAAGATGGGGAATGCTCTCAGTGCAATCCATTACTATCCTGTTTTAGAAATGTTTAAATGCCAGACTTTGCAGCATTATACAAATGGGAGACCGGCAGAAAATATTGAAGCTCTCAGATATCCATTATCTCAGAATGAAATAAGATGTAGAAGAAAGAGACTATAATAAAATGTGCAGGCCACTCCCATCATCCCTGACCACTGGCCTTGCTGGCTAGGGGCCATGAGAGCTGGGAGTCCGAAGCATCTAGACGTTGGCTTCTCTTGAGTTAGGGGAAGGGTGCAACAATTCTACTTGCTACTCAAAACACCCGATGAAAGAATGGTTGGACTTGATGTGTTGTTACTAGGAGAATGGGGAAGATGGCTCAAATACTGATTACTTAGTATTGGCAAACAATTATTGAAAATGCCTTATATGTTAAAATATTCCTAGAGTTTGCTTTGAGTACTGAAGCTAATGGCAAAAATGCTCATCTAATGTTCAAAGTAAAAAAAAAAGTGTAAATGAATAAGGGCACTGTTTTAAAATGGAAGAGATCCGCACCCCCAAATCTTTGTTCAAACATTATCGTAGTACTGCCCTTCATTTCACTTGGACCTTCTAGGACAGGGGTGAGCCTTTAACCTCCTGCCTCAGACCAGACACTCTCTCCTTAGACCACACCCCTCCACAACCCTTCTCCACACACTTATTGAATGTTTTTGCCTGGCTGGAATGTGCCCTTAAACTGTGGGAATGCCCGATGCTTGCCTGGGGTGGATAGGAGATATGGACATGGAGTGTGCATATTGAGAAAGCTTTGGATTTTGTCATGGCTGGAGTGTATCCCACTGTACAAAGTTAAGAGTCACCTCCATTACTCTGCCCACTTTTGCCTCTGGCCCCACCCATCACAGAATGCTGTCTCTGGAAGGATGCCACAAGGGAATGGGCCTACTCAAACGTTGGTTCATGCATGCTTATAGTGTTAAAAACAGCAAACAACCCTCTTCATTTTTACAGTTCGTCTAATGTGCTAAGGATTTTGCAAATTTTTATCTTGGTTTATGATGGATAACAAGCAAGCCTAAGGGCTGCCCGTAAAGTCAATGCGTATTGATGCTGAAGATGGAACTGCCAGCCCATTAAGTGGTGTTTAGCATGAGTGGGGGAAAATTGCACTGCGCTGTTTCCTCAGAGATGATTTTGATTTAGTGACAACGGTCTCTGTGCTAGTGTTTACCGGTTTAAAGGATTACAGAGCCCCTTACATTTTAAAACAACAGAGGATCCAGAAGTATTTTATATTTAACCTTTGTTTATTTCTTAAATCATGTATTAATGTGATTTGGGGGTATGAAATACACAGCGCTAAGTGTTCTCCGGCTAAATTGGAGTAATCTAGAAAGTGAGCTTTGACAGTGGAAACAGAGTGATTAATCTTCTCCTTCTTTCTCTCTTCCACTTTGCCTTTGGGGGCAGCGTTAAGAGTTTGCCTTTTACCTATGATAATTCTTTATGAAACAGGGTGGCTTCACCGTTGCATTTAGTTTGCCAGTCCATAATTTGACAGAGCTCCTGCAATGACTTTTATTTGTTAGACAGGTGGACAAGGATTGGTGTTGCCTAATAAGTAGCACTGTTTGTAACAATACTATCATACCATGACTTATTGGGTTAGAAAGCACAGGAGAAAAGAGAGAGGGGCAGGGAATTGTTACTGTATCTCTCACTGTACAGGCACATATACCGTATGTTTTTGTGTGAGAACGCATCCCACTATTGTCTCTGCTAACAGGTTTTGCAAGTTTTGTTTTGTAGTGCTTGAAAAAACTTGAAAAACCAGGATTGTCAGTGGGACCAAGCAAACATCTTGCTCAAACCACTTTCAATGAGTTTCTTAAAAGCTATTGTCTGCTCCAGTCTTAGGGCCCAATTAGACAAGATAACAGTTTCACAATTAGCAATTGTATGTGTGGCCTTCAACCTCAATATAGTCCTGGCCGAATTATTCTCCCTACCTGTTTTTTTAATTGGAGAATGTTATTATGTGTTCCAACAACAAGGGGTTAAAAGCCGCTTCTCCCATATCAGGTCCTGATCCAGATGTTGTTCACTGTGATGTGTGTGTGTTGTCCGTTCATACAATAGCTGATTGAATGCTGTGTAGCATCTCATTTGGCCCTTATTAATTTTAGGATTTAATTAATTTGATCTTCTAATCAATATCCCCCCCCCCTCTGAAACACTGTGTAGTGCAATAAGGTATAAATAATTATCTCATTACAAATTCTTTCATGGTCATTTTTATCTCTCCAGTTGGAACTTACCTTCACATTAAAGACACACATCCAGAAACACACACCCAACACTCTTTTCTTTCTTCGTCAGTGACAACTGTGTTGTATTAATGGGGAAATGTCCTCAGGCACTACAAGGATTAGTCTGTGAGTGTCCAGAGGACAGAAGATAAGAGAACTAGACACATGTTTAAGTTGTGGTAGATAGAAGGTGAAGAAGATTCTATGTTGAAGATCACGCACATCTTTGTAACCTTTGATCCACAATGTTCAAAATATGTGCTTTAATTGTGCTTTTAAAAACTCCTACTTTGCTGTACACTCAACTTGTGACACTTTTTTTATCTTTAGAGGAAACCCACCACTTAGTTGATGTGTAAGCAGAATCATGGGTGTCCTTAGCCCTGTTCAGATGTTCATTAGGTACAAATTACTTTATGGATGACACTAAACAGGTTGATATCTGCTACACCTACACCAGTCCTCCATAGGTTCAAGTATACCACTGAATGGAATCTATGAACATGCCTTTGGATGCAATCCAGTATCCTGGGAACTGGAGGGTTCTGAATTGTGCATACAGGAGCCAACTTGAGTATAGGCGCAGATTCCATGGAAAGGGTACATTCGAACATGCAGAGGTCAGGGCACTGTGCCAATGTGTCCCTAGCACTTTGCACTTGTCTTGGCCTCCTCACTCCAAAATGCAACTTCAGCAGTGCAGCTGTGTGAGGTAGGAGGTTTCCTTTTGCAATGTCTGAGACTTGGAGGGTAGAAGTAGCCTTGGACTCAAATCCTCACACAGTCATGGATCTGAGTTATGAAACAGAAATGTAGAAAATGGATATGCATTACGCTTCACACATTTATCTCTTGAGCAAATTTAATGTAAATGGTTAATGTCAATGGGTGACCATGAACTGGGTTCTGTGTAAGCTGCAGCTTAATTTTGATTCTTGCCACCTTCCAGGGCTTTCAAGAATGTGAATTCACCCCATGAAATATTGGCCTGAATACAAGCCTCACTTTTTCCCCAAATTCCGACTGTGAAAAGTTAAAGCGCGGCTTAAATTGGCGACCTTACAAAAATTGGCTTTTACGATATTGCTGCTGAAACAGACATATGGTAAAACGGAATGGGTGTGAGTGCCTGCGGAATTTTAGGGGAATGGCTTATATTTGGGTATTATCTTTTTTTCTCTCCCCCCCTTGAATTTTAAAGGTGCGGTTTATATTCGGGTACGGCTTATATTTGGGCCAATATGGTAGGTGTGTGTTGCTTCGAAATGACAACATCCATTTGCTATATGGAGCTGAAAAGCTACAGAAGCTTTCCCCCAGGCGCACTACCCTTGAGATACAAAAAGTGCAGTCAACATTGGCATATTCAAATCCTGCACAGTTCCTAGTGCCAGCAAATCCTTTCAACTTTCCCACAGAACAATTTCCCCTTGCCCATTAAGCAGCTGCAGTTCGACAAATGTGTTCTTAGTGTTGATTCAGTACATGTGTTTTGGACATTTTGATGTATGTCCCAGTGTTGTCTACTTGGTCGTATAAACAAGCATCCTGACATAACACATTCTCCTTGCACATGGATGAAGAAGGGAGGTAGAGCATATACACAACTCCTCTCAAGGATACAAATGAGGTGGTAAGAACATTAAACAAAGCTTTTAAAATGGATAAAGAATATAGTAGGGTGAAAGAGTAAAAGTAAAATAGAAACCAATTCACTCATAGGTTGGGCTGCTGGGCTGTAAAACACTGAGGCATACCCTCCAATGGGAAAACCAGGAAGGCAGCTTCCGGGGCTGCACTCCCATGAGTCACATGACCTATGCAAGACCGTGACCCTGGAAAAAAAACTTTTTCTGGCATGGTGCACATTTTGGGGCTTTGTGCAAGATCGCAGCCCCCAAAAAGCACTTTTCTGAGGCAAGATTGTGTCCCAAAATTGTGCGAGAGCATGGCATCCAAAATGGCCACTGTGCTCTTGTAGGGAAAAACAGGATGTCCCATTTTTTCCGGGACAGTTGCAGGTTATGCTGAGGCTATGCACTGTATATTTAAACAACATTCATTAAATATACACACTGTATATTTAAGGCACATTCAGAGCACATTCTTTCCCTCTGCAGTTTACTCCCCACAGATTTACAATTCCCAACAACCCTTAACAAATTGCAGTGCCCAGAGTTCTTTGAGAGTGAGAAAATGTGTGTTTGATGCGCTTTATAGGTATATTGTGCACACAGACACAGACACACAAGGAAGACTAACTTCTTGTGCTTCTGCTTGCTGTAGTAAAGCCATCAGTAACTTAACTCACTTCTTCAAGTTTAGTAACATTATAGTAATGCATATTTTTAGTAATGCAAATATATGGTAATGCAAATTTGCAGGAGTGTTGAGTGGCCAAATCCAGTTTGTTTTTGTTGTTGAACCTTGGGTGGGGTGGGAATAATGTGACCTTTTGGGTAAGGAGAGAACTTTGATTAGTTAAGTATAAAACAAAATGTATGATAATGATAATAATGCATTATTATTTTGAAGATATTTTCATTGGGAAAGAGCACTACATTATATTAAGTACTATTATATTAAGTACTCATTTCAAACATAACCACCAATTTTCATTTACAGTACATATTCTCTTTTCTCAAATTCTCTTTTCAGAGGCATCAGAGTGCAAATTAATTGACAGAGTGTCTCTCTCTCTCTCTCTCTCTCTCTCTCTGAAAAATTGAGTTTATCAAGCCTTTTATGCAATTCCTTTTTAGAATCAACATATACCTGGAATGGGAACCATTTCCCTAATAAATCATCCTTGATATTTGTGTGCAAAGCAGCCTTGATTTGCATAGGCACTTTTTCCATTATAAGCTATTCCTGTATTTTTCCCCAACTGAAGTTCCCCTGTGGCAAAATAAATTGTAAATTCCATTTGCAATTATAAATGTGAACTCAATAAACTGTGGACATCTTTAAATGAATCTGACATTCTGTCAGAATATACCTGAAAGTAAATTGTGTTTCCTCCAGGTTTTTTGGGAAACCACTGTCTAGCTGAGAAGTACAGAAACCATATGAAGCGGAGGCAGCTGCAGTTAGTTTCTGGGCTGACATGCCTGCATAAATCAATGGGCTGGATTCTTGTTTGCACTGCAGAATTCCTTTTGTCACATTACCATGCTAAAATACATTTAACATGATGTAGAATCAACACAGTTTGTAAGTGAGCTAAGCATTTGAGCCACACCGAGCTATCTCTTGAACTTTGGAACCATTTCAGAGTCATGTCAAATTCATGTAGGGTCGGTGACTGCATTCCTTCAGCCTAGACTGAAACATGTGGCCTCTGTAGTTTGAGAGTATGCAGGGAATGTAAGAATATAGAACTTGAATATAGAATATAGAAAGGAACTGACCAACTTGAGGGCTGTGAACTTAAGAAGAGACCTGCTGGATCAGGCCAAAGGCCCCTCTAGCCTAGCAGCCAGTTCTCAAAGATGTTTGCAGGAAACCTGAAAGGAAAATCTGAGTTCAATGATACTCTCCCCACTGAATGGCAGGTCTCAATGAGCACTTTGCAGGACCCATGCAGGCAAAGTGATTTGAAAGACCTGTGTAGGCAATGATATCAATAAATTGACAGGCAGGCAGCCCCACCCACCTACCAAATCTGACTTGCAAGGTAGGGGAGATTACAAGCTGGACCACTGGTCAGAACTAGTTCCCCACCACTGGTTTGATATATTAATATTCCGCCTTTCAGCCCCAAAGCAATTGAAAACAGCAATCAATGAAGACAGTAGTCACCAATATTGTTATGAGTTTGGAGTGTGTGTGTGTCAGTCTGGATTGTACCTTGTGCCCTTTTGAAACCTGTGTGTGAGGTAGAATCTATAAGATGAAACCAGCCAAACCCGTTCCAAAGGAATGACTTTGGCTGGCTAGTTATATACAGTGGTACCTCGGGTTAAGAACTTAATTCGTTCCGGAGGTCCTTTCTTAACCTGAAACTGTTCTTAACCTGAAGCACCACTTTAGCTAATGGGGCCTCCCGCTGCTGCCATGCCACCGCACATGATTTCTGATCTCATCCTGAAGCAAAGTTCTTAACCCGAGGTACTATTTCTGGGTTAGCAGAGTCTGTAACCTGAAGCGTCTGTAACCTGAAGCGTCTGTAACCTGAGGTACCACTGTACCATGATTTGCAAAGAGGTTGCCATAGAAACAGATGAGTGGGCCTTTCACCACCCACCTCACCTGACTGCTATGCCCTTGAAGGGGGGCATAGTCTGGTCTCTGCTACCAACCAGGATCCCAAGCACCACCAGGAGGCAGCCCCTGCCTCCCAGGAAGACCATTACAGCTCTATCCATTGGCCAAACCAAAAGCAGCTGCCCCAATATTTGCTTTCCCCTTTCCTCCCTTCCATTACATTTTCCCATTTATATTATGTCTACCCTGGGATAACTCAGTCAGTAGAGCATAGGACTCTTAATCTTAGGGTTATGGGTTCAAGCCCCGCAAAATATTCCTGCATTGCAGGGGGTCCCTTCCAACTCCATGATTCTATGGTTCTACCTGTTTGATCTTTTCATATATTTCTGCACTTTAAAAATGTTGGTTGCTTTAGAAGTGCTGAACAATTACTCTTCCAACAACAGTTATTTGAATCCCTGATTGTCTGCGATTGCCAGTGGTGACAATTCTGAAGACTGGTGACAATTCTGAAGACGACGACGACAACAACCCAGTGCTAGTTTGGCTTTAGATGCTTTGAAGCATCAGTGGACCAGAAAAATAATGGCAGTACATTGATACCAAATGACAACATGTTCAAGGAAAACCAGAGGAGCAGGGATTTGGGAATCATTTTAGAACCAGAAATGCTCCAGTTTTTCCCTGGTGCAAAATTCGGTGCAGTCCAAACTACATCTCAGTGTACTTTTGTAAGTGCAACACAGTGATTTCCCATAATACCCAGGCTGTCATTTCCCTGTGGTTCATCATCCACACCTTGAAACAGCAGCCTGAGTGACACTGTCAGTGTTTGATTTTCACTTATTTGCTGAGGGGTGGGGGGAAGAGTTAAGGCAAATATGAAAGTGATTTCAGCTCAAACTTCTTGTGCGAGCTATTAAAGCAAACAGCAGATCTTTGGTGTGGAATATGAAGCAAAGGTAGAAACAATAGGCAATCCCTCTGTGTCAGCATGAGAGGATTATCTCTGATCTATTGATAAATATATAGATATTTAAAAAGAAATATTTACTTAGCATAGTGAACGATCATCTCTAATTAGATGATACATTACACAAATACCCAAATACTAAAGAGCTTCATCTAAGAAAGACTGAAGGGAATTAGGTGGGTCACTCTTCTGCCTTCGGGATGTTCCGGGAAGATTGGCAGATGTAGCATCTGTTTGCTCTGAAATTTCAGGTGAAATGCAGGGAAGGGACAAACTTCAGGGAAGATGGCAAGCTGTGTTGCTTAAAGAGCTCCAAAAGAGGGCAGCCTTTGCCTCTCCCACCCTTGAAATCCTGACTCTATTGTGTCTGTCTTCCTTTCTTTTGACTTAAGCCATGTTGGGGCTCCCTCTGCTGTTCATTTTCAGTTTAAAATATCAAAAAGGAAAAAGGGAAGGAGGAAATGTAATGCAAACAATGTCCGTTTCTATCCTGTTCATTTAGGAGTCAAGCTGTTCCACTAGCACATTTGTTGTTATTTCATTTTCTATGAACTGTAGAAATATAAGTTGTTATCATCATTATTTAGATTCCTTACTCACTTTTCAGCAAAATGCCAAAGACAGGATTAAGATGAGCGACCTGACCTAGGATCTGTTGGATCCTGTATTGGTGCTGACTGGCACTGGATCCATTTTAGGCCCAGACACTGCACTGACCTGGAGCTAGTGCAGGGATCTGGCCCCATCTGCCTTCCACCATGTTCTGCTGCTGCCTCTGTGAGTGGCCTGGGCTACATATTATTATTATTATTATTATTATTATTATTATTATTATTATTATTTATTAAATTTGTATATGCAATGGTTGCTATGCAGAACACTAGAAGCAGGAACAGCAGGAAGTTAGTATTGTTTTGCAGGAGCTCAGTTACATGTGTTTCCTCACATGCTTCTTTCTTTAACAAGTGTATGTGAAGTGATATTTAATCTACCTGGATCGCAGATTAGCCAGTGATGGGTTCCACCCTGGAAGGTTCATATTCCAAGGTAAAGACAGTGTCTTGGCCCCATTTACCTTTCCATGAGGCAGAGTGGATTTTGAAATCTCCCACAATGTGAAGATGCTAGCCGTTCAACTAGCCGGTTCAGCACATGCTAATTTGACCCAGGTTAACTGAGAAACTGGATGTGAGATGTTAAAATTCCCTTTATGGTGACACGTTTCGTGCAAATGCAGCCAACTGATTTCAGCGGTGCCTTTTTCCACAGAGAAGGTGTGTGTGTGTGTGTGTGTGTGTGTGTGTGTGTGTGTGTGTGTCGGAATCATCATTGTGACTGTCTCTGGCATTCTTGTTGCAGAAAGAGCTCAGCAACACAACCCAGGCATGCGTTTTCCTACCACCCTACATCTTGAAGTAAGTAAGCCAGGATCACACAGAGGCCCTGCGCTGTGGTTAATCCCACTGGATTTGCCCTAGCCTTTCAAGCCCCACTTCCTGTCTGAACCCGCCTATACGTTCTGAAGAAAAAGAAAACAGGAATTCGGTGGGCAGCCATCTTCAAAATGCCAAACATTTGCTATGCAGGTTAAACTTCAAAGGGTCTTTGTGGGTGGGGAAAGAATCCTAGTCATTCTTTGACTTCAACAGACAGTGTGTAGGGGGGTATTTTCCCTCAAATCAGGCCTGAGCTCTTAATAGAGGGGAACTCCAGCTCGCCTCAGTGATGAGAATTTGTATAATCAAATCTAAAAATCTATATGCATTTATCTCTCTCTCTCTAACTCTTGGAATCAACACAACAACATAGAGTAGCTTTGGTCACAAAGCCTCCTTGCATACATTAACATTGCCTCACAAGATTTGTGGATATGTTTTCTTTCTGATTTCCAATGGCATAGTTTAACACAGAAGACGGATAACAAACAGACAAATTCCATTTGGCCATCTGCTCAGAGCTTCCTTTAACTGATATCTGAAGGAGGTCCCACCCGTTTCAATGCTACACTTTACTTTGAGAAAAGCTGGGCCGAGTTCACTTAATCGTTTTATATTTTCAACAACTGGAATAAAGAAATAAAATATCCCTGTGATCTCTAGAAGTACCTTTGGCAAGCAAAATGCTCTCCTCACTCTCACCCAGCAAAAGCGGTTGAAGCCGCAATCCCATTGAGCCCAACAAGACTTGATTCTGAGTAGACATATATAGCATTTCGCTATTAGATGGACTATTGCTAGAACAAGCGGGGGGGGGGGAGGCAGATAATAATGTAAGTAAAATTCATAACCTTCTCATCTGCTTCTTCAAATAGCAAACCCATAGCTTCTCTACAGAAATATTTATTAGTCCATAGATTGTAGAAAATCCTTTGGTTACCACATTACAGTAACTCAGAACATTAAAAAATTACTTTTGGGCAGGGATCTCAATCTCTCTCATTTCACCAGAAGCTAAATTCCAATGTAACTCAAGGGAATGAAATGTGCCCAAACCAAAACCAAGGGTGTGGTATCAAGACATTTGGTTCTCTGGATAAGTTTTTGTTTCTGTCCTCCAAATATGTCAACATTGGCTGGAAGAACAAAAAAACAACAGATTGCAATCAATAGGTTGTGGAGGATCTTCTTTTGTCATAAAGAAAACTTTAATTTGGGCAATTAAACCTGTATCCTTTTTGGAGGAGTTTTTTTTTTTTACCACGATATGTTACCTTGGCTAGGATTTGAAAAAGCAGCTCCACCCCAAGTGTAAAATTCAGTTGGTTTCCTTGTGATATTTTGGGTGTGGGTGTGTCCTTGGTGCTTTTTGGGTACAGAAAAACACACCCTGTAAATGGTAAATTGCTGAAATTTGTTACCGCTGTGCAGGTAACAATGTCTTAGAAAGACTATGCTACAGGCCTACTTATGTGTAAATTCTGCAACAAAAAGTATATGGGGTGTATTTAGAACCCCAAAGGTCTGGATTAGGTCAATAGTATGGCAGGCTTTAAAAAATGCAGATTCCCATGATATCCAAGGAAACCATGCAGGCTCTTTCCATTTGCCTGCCAGTAGCTGGGGTGGGGGCTTGCAGGCTTATTATGGGGTAGGAACTTCCCATACATGCTAATCTTTTGCAATGTCCGCATGACATTGTTAGCATCAAAATGCCAGTTTCATACTCCCACAATTTAATCTGGAGTTATATTTTCTGGGGGAAATGGGAACAGTTAAAAACAACTGTTATCAAGAACCAGTTTATGGTATCTCAATGACCTGCTTATAATATTCAGCCCCCGGGGAGAATCACTCTACATCCTCTGGATCATCCATCTCCTTTATTCTTGCGTCCTGAAACACAGAACATTTTCTCCTCCTGCAACAAAATATTCTTCTGTAGATAGACTTAATCCACTCTCTCTCTCTTTCATTCTGCTGCCAAACTTGGCCCCACTACAAAACGACATCATTGCCAACAAGATTCTTTAATGGAGTGCAGAAGAGGAACCAAGACCACAACAAAGGAAGACAACAGTTGCCTCTACTTGCTTGCCTTGCCCTCCAAAGGGCATATAGGCATTGTGGAAAGCCCCCATATTACCATCCTATCTTCAGCATCAGGAATGAGGAACCTGTGGACTCCGGATGTTATGGGACTACAATACTCATCATCCCTGACTGGCTGGGCTGATGGGAGTTGAAGTTCAACAACAGCTGGAGGGCCATAGGTTCCTCATCCCTGCTCAGCACAGAGCACCACCATCAATAGACTTGAAGACTCAAGTTCCGTTCTGTGCAATAGCCCTGTAAGGAAAATATTCCTTACAGATACCTTCCCCCCATCCCCAAATAGAAGAATATTACCTCTGACACAAGCAGAGAGCAGGAGGGATCAAGGACCTCCCTTCTTGATGTGCTCAAAGGATGATAAGTATGTTGTCAGGCAAGCATTAGCCATGCTACATTAAAGGAGAAGGCAAAATCCCTCCAGGGTCACCAGCCAAGTGTTCTATGCACTTAATGCTTAAATAAACACCTCTCTTGAAGTTGTAAGCTAGCAGCATTCCAAGCTCTTCCAAACAAACTATAGGCAGTAAAAGAAGAATGCGGTGCCAGCAATTCTGAGCAGCAATGTAGTATCTAGTACCAATATAGAAGAAGAGATTGCTCAGTTGCCACTGCCATGGAATAATAGAATAATAGAATCTTAGAGTTGGAAGGTACCCCAGCTAGTCCAACCCCCTGCAATGCAGGAATCTCAGCCAAAGCATGCATGACAGATGTCCATCCAACCTCTGTTTAAAAACCTCCAAGGAAGGAGAGTCTACCACTTCTCATGGGAGTCTGTTTCACTGCTGAACAGCTCTTATTGCCAGAAAGTTTTCCCCCGAATGTTTAGTCAGAATCTCCTTTCTTGCAACTTGAAGCCATTGATTCGAGTCCTATCCTCTGGAGCAGGAGAAAACTAGCTGTTGACTCATGTTAACCTTGTGGTCCACTAAGAGCCACTAAATCCTTTTCACATGTACTACTAGTAAGCTAGGTGTCCCCCATCTTATATTCGTGCAGCTGGTTCTTCCTGCCTAAGTGCTGAACCTTACATTTGTCTTTATTGAAATTCACTTTGTTAGCTTACGCCCAGTTCTCCAATCTGGAAATGTCATTTTGAATTCTGATTCTATTTTCTGCAGAATTAGCTGCCCCTTCCAGTTTGGTGACATCTGCAAATTTGATGATCATCCCCTCAATTCCTTCATCCAAGTCATTTATAAAGATGTTGAACAACAATGGGCCCAGGACAGAATCCTGTGGCACCCCACTTGCCACTTTCCCCCAGGATGATAAGGAACCATTAACTCTTTGTGTTCCGCCAGTCAACCAGCTACAAAACCACCTAACAGTTAGCTTGTTCAACCCACATTTTACCAGCTTCCTCATGGGAATATCATGGGGGGACTTACTGAAATCAAGATGCACTATTTCCACAGCACTTGCCTGATCCACCAAGTTTGTAATTCCATAAAAAAAGAAAAGAAAAAAGAAATCAGATTGGTCTGGCATGATTTATTTTTGAGAAACCCATACTGGATTTTAGTAATCACAGCTTCCTTTTCTAAATGCTCACAAACCAACTGTTGAAATATTTGTTCTATGGCCTTCCCTGGTATCACTGTCAAGCTCACCAGTCAGTAGTTACCTGGGTAACTACCCCCTTTTTGAAGATGAGGACAACGTTTGCCTGCCTCCAGTCTATAGGGACCTCACCTGTTCTCCTCTCCAAGAATTCTCAAAGATAATAGACAAAGGCTCTGAAATTGCATTTGCAAGCTCCTTTAGTATCCTTGAATGCAGCTCATCAGGTCCTGGAGATCTGATTTCATTTAAAGTAGCTAGGTGTTCCCTTACTACCTCTTTTCCTATCTTGGGCTGCAGCTCCCTCCTTACATCATTTATTCTGTTATCACCCACAAAATTACAGAATAGTAGCAACCTAACTCACAGGGCTAAGAACACAATTTTCAGTGTAACGTAATTGTTAAAATAATCAGATAGATCTCCTGATGCATAATAAGATCCACTTGGGAGAGCTCAGAAAATAGCAGTGCATGGCAGAAAACAGTAAGAAGAAGGAGGCAGTGACTAACATTATCAGTTGGCAATCACTGGCATCATTTCCTCTTGGTATATAATCCCTCTTTGCAAATGGTTAAATTCTTTGCCACAGTGACTCCATAGTGCAGCTTTCCTCAAGACTAAGAAATCGTTTTCCGTTCCACCTTGTATTCAATGCATGCAACACTGTTTATTTTCTGCTGCAGTTCGTCTTCCACCAAGAACTCTATTGTTCTTCTTGTCCACTGTGGCAAAATTACACAACTTGCACAATTACTTAAGGTATATCACCATTATGCTATTCTTCCCCTTTCATTTCAGTGCAAAGGAAATGCAGTGCAAATTGGTGGGGGGCATAATCAATGACATATCATTTGTGGACTGAAAGCAATAATAGGAAATACTGACTGTATTAGCTGGATTCATTTCCATTCCTAATATGGGACGAATAAGCAAACATTCACAATTTCTGCTCCCATTTCTGTCTTTGCTGGAATTCTGTGACATTCCTAATTATAACCTTGACTACAGAAGTATTGTGGCTCAGTCTCCCCCATTTTATTTGCTGATTCAGAGGCTCTAAGTAGAAAATACTTTTTATTTTCCCCCTCCTCTGCTTTTCAAAATATTTTCACTTTCCTTCTTCTAAAATCCTATATGCTTTGCCTGTCCTAGAATTGCCAGTTTCTTTCATCCATCCTCTCTGCTCACATTACATCCACTTTTCCTTCCTATGGCAGCTTCACTCTCTTCTTCTCTATTTATGCTTTTTTAAAACTACTTATGGAGCTGCTATTGTTCAACCTAAATGCTATTGCATGGCCAGTGGGTGGACTGTAGTGATGAGGCCCATGTGAAGGTGGACTGGAAGTGAGGCCCACCCCAAACTTTGAGAAACAGTGCTCTAACCATTTTGGAAAAGTGATACATCATCTCTATCACTCCACCATTATTTGCTGATCCTGATTCAAAATATATATTCAGAATGAAAATTGCTGATTGGTTCCCTAGTGAGTTAACATTCTTAAGGTGCAATCCTAAACATGCTAATTCCCACTGAAAATAGGATATTTATGACTACATAAACATATATATAAATGCAGTGCTTATTTCCATTTTTGGGACTCCCTGCCACAGGAACCCCACCCCCAATCCTTCTACTTCCTTAAAGCCACTTTCTCCTGAAGTGAGTCATTAGATGTGTATGGATTTGGGTCAGGATTCAAGACAGCAAGGGCATGGGTTTAGTTTCTTCAAGATATGCATGGAATAAACATCTTGGTGTGGAGGGATGGAAGAAGGTAAACTGCTACTTCTTATTGCCTAATATGTGTTATGAATGAGATTTGCACCCATTGCCCGTGCAACATTCTCTATGCACAACCTCACAGAACAGCTGTTCTGTGAGCCATTCTGCACAGATTACAAAATTATGCATACGATAATGCAAATATTGTTAAACAAGCACACACCCACACCCACAGCTGTACAAACTGCTATTCTCCCTTCCTGCCTGACAATATGTTGCCATGCTATAAAAGCCCTAATGCCCATTTTCAACGATTAGCTGTACATCAGCATTACCACCGCAAATCCACAAGTTTCACATCAAGCATTAAATGGGATGAATATTGATCTGCTAAAGAGGATTTATTTATTTCTAGCTCTATCCAAAGATCAACTGCTAGCAGCTTTTGGTGGATCTGTTGAGCTCTCACGGCACAAAGCTACTGCATACATGACACTGGACTTGACATTTCAGTTCTGGAAGAAAACCAAACAGTAAATTCAGTGCAATAATCCTAGATAAATGAGATGATCACTGGGAAAGCTGAGATAGTTAAGTGGTCTATCAGAGAAGTCCAAAGGAAGGTATTGAACAGTTGCTACACAGTAACCTTTCTCATGTCAATATGGCTGAAGACCATCATATACATCAGATGTTAATACAATCACATAATCTCATCACCAAAGCTGGCGTCTTCTGCTTATCTTTAAGCATGGCATAATTGTTCTGAGAACATAATAAACATGTGCCAGAAAACATATGCTTTATTACCTATTTGTATACCATGCAAGGGATTGTAAGACCATTCCTTCTCAAGCGATGCCTCATATATGCAATATTAAAATCACGCCCCTGCCCCAAGACCTGAGACATCTGTTTCATTCTACAAACGGGACTTTAGAATTTATACAAGTTAATACACTTTAAGAGGTTAATTTGCCGATAAGATTTTGTCCTTCCATTTGGGTTGATACGAGATGCTACACATCAGCACTGGAAACAATTTCCTACTGCATTGCATCGCACAATTGCCACCAATTGCTGCCTCTCCGCCCCTCCCCACACCCTATGCTATTTAAAATGCCCATATTAATGATAAGACTGCTCTGTCTGTCTTTCACACAACAGAATGAGATATTAGAACCCGAACGAGGAAGCGAGCTGTCCCAGAGGCTAATAATGTTGTCCTGTTCCACTGCTAAATTATTCATATTTATTTTATTGCGCACTCTTATTAATCTTTGCTAATTCTCTGATTAATTATGAGACAATGTCAATGAGAGAATATGAAAAAAGAAACAAAGAAAATGAAGCATGTAAATGAATATTTTGCATGCTTTTCATTTGAGCTCTTTATCACAAAGCAGACTCTTCTCTCCACCTTTTTGTAAACACACACACACACAAACCTACAACAACCTATCCTTCCAATTTTGAGGATGGTTCTGAACCTTGAAAAACGATTCCTTGTTTTGACTACCTGAATGTCCTTGCTACAGGTAGCACTTAGTTTTAATTAGGTTTTATCCGTAGGCTGGAGTATCTAGTTTGCCAAGGAAATGTACTGCTTTTGTTAAGTTCTGTAGCGTCAGTGGAAAAAGACTGGTGTAAACATCTGACTACAATAGAACTCCTTTTTATAAAGGCAACTTGCCATTTCCCCCCTGCCTGGATGCAATTTCATGCCATGAGCTGTACATTAATGATGATCAAATGCAATCTTGGTCATATTCAGAAGCTCTTAGGATTTTACATTATACAGGGTAGCAGGAACTTCAGTTTACTCATTTGTGGATGCAGACACACAGCCTCAACAACGTGGCTACAGCTAGCCACCAAAATGCAGCTTAATCCATGATGTCATTTATAAAACATAAAGAAGAGGCCAACGTTATATTGCCAATGGTGGCCAAGCCAATGCTCCTGGGGATCCCACAACAAGGGTGTGAGGGCAAAGTATATGTACGCGGACCAACTAAACCATTTCAAACTTATTAGCCCAGTTGGCTAATATTAGTCCATTGGCAAGATAACCATTACGTACCCACAATTTCAACTAATTTCAATGGGACTTATATGTATGTAATTTTCTGCTGGATCTCAGCTATAGAAATAATGGCTGCAGAATTCCACCAAGAACCAGATTCTCTCTCAGTCTTTGTGTAACTTGTTCCCAAACAGATGTATGGGGAATCACATCCAACTGCAATAACAGTTTAGTGCAAGGCACACCACCACCTTTCTATTTTCCACAAGCCAAATGCCCTTACAAATAAACTGTAAATTCACTGCAAATGAATAGGTAATATATCAACAAAAATGTGTTGCATCTAGGAAAACATCCTTGGCAAACAAAGCTAGTGTCACAGAGCAGTTAAGACACAGCATAAATGGTAAACCAGCATATTCACTGTGCATTTTTAATTCAGCCAAAGCCTTGCTGATAACTTACTTTAGGCAAACTACTATCTCTGATTTCTAATTTGGGAATAATAATGCTGGCATATATTACAGAGTTGCTGGAAAGATTTCTGAGTTGTGTACAGGATGTACCTAGAGCAATAAAATAAAATAAATGCTTCATCCTGTGAGGAAGACAGAGTCTTGCTTTTTGCATATGAGAGCTGTATTTTCAGTGAATAGGTGGTGAATAGAGTACAGATATTAGTTTCATTTGCAAATAGTGTGCATGATCCAGTTACCATCATGGGCTTTGAATGACGAGTGAAAAGCACAATTAATTTGGGCTGGATTATGCCTGTTGTGATTAGCCTTATGCAAAACCTGGAAATGATGTTGCAAATGCTAGTTTAGCTGCACGCAAACAAGCCCTTGCAAAGCTGAGTTATGTTTCCCATGAAAGCAAATAGGTAATATTTAGCATGCTCCTTTTAAGGCACAATGCTTTCACTTAACAATAACTCCTTTCTTCAGAAACACTTCAGAACAGATGCCACTCAGAAACAGATTGTGCGGCTTGTGGCTTGAATAACGTAGCAACAATTCAGATGTTAAGAAACTCTGACTTTGACCTTCCATCAGTCCTTTGTACACCCCATAACCACTTTTACCTGCACAAAATACAGGTCTCGTTTTGCCTTTTCATTAGTTTCAGAACAGATCAAGGCTATTTGTGCAAAGCCACCCTCCCTTACCTGGAGCTGATGCTCCCCCCCCCCCCACCAGAATTGTTTGCTCTTAAAATCAATGTGAGGAATGAGACGGGGATAGCAAAGAAGAAGAATTTGGTAGCTTGCTTGCTTCTGCATAAAAGACAGCAATTTCTATGTGGAACAAGAACACCAACTCCTGCCCATTAGGCATTGCTGGCATAAAAATAAAAATAGTGATAGCTATTCCCAGAACACAGCAAACAGATACTGTGAGCAAAGGCCAATTATTGCAGCCTTTGCTTCAACCAAATCATTACATCAATTAGCAGGACAGGCTTGGATGCCCAAGTAAGGGCAGCGTGACTTGACTGCGTATTGCATTTCTTTGTCAGCCTTGTGTGCAATAGGATTTCTTAGAAAGACAACTAGGACTCATTTCCACTTTGTTGCCTGTATACATAGACAAAAATAGGAGCATAGGAAGCAGTCTTATAGCGACAGGCCATTGGTGCATTTAGCTCAGTATTGTCTTCATTGATTGGCAGTGGCTCTTCAGGATTTTAGATGGGGAATCTCCTTGTCATACCTGGAGAGGCTGGGGATTGAAACTGGGATGTTCTGCATGCAAAACAGATGCTCTACCACTGAACTACAGTCCACAGTATTTAGTGTTTGAATTTATTATTCAGATAGTACCGTCAATATACATGACAGGTTATGTTAGACAACATCCCTACCTCCCCCCCCCCCATGCAGGACCCTGCCACTGAGGAACTTAAATTCTGTTTGTTGTTGTTGTTGTTGTTGTTGTTGTTGTTGTTGTTGTTGTTGTTGTTGTTGCTGCTGCTGTTGTTGTTGTTGTTACTACACACCCGTCACTAGCAGGTCCTGGGGAGGGGAAGGAACGGAATAAAATCACCCCCCCTTTCTGAGTGCTCCTCCCCCCCCCCCAAGGCTTTTAACTCATTTTGATGTATAAATGGCAGCCTTGTCTCCAAGTCAGTGAATCCACGGAATCTGAAATCTCTTACTAAACAGCCATCTGTCTCAGTCTGACCCTTTTGTTAAAAAGAGCCCTGGTACAAGCCACTGCAAGCTGCACAAAACCCACATGATGACCAGACCCCCTTTCCCCCAAGTCAGGAAGGCTCCCGGTACCCAAACCTCACCAAAGTCCCGGCAACACAAAAGTGATGCAATAAACCTCTCTAACAGTAGCTGATTTGTATGCAACAGTGGCAGCAAGGGTAACTCTTCGGCAAACCTGAATCTCATATATAATGCATAGCAGTTAATAAATCATAGACAAATCAGGTGGCTTAGGGCCAACAATACCCAAATAGTAATGGAGAGAGGGGAAAGATTTATAGAGAGGCAGACTCTGTCTGGATTTTGCTTTAAAGAGGCTTGCAACAGTGGACTGGAAGACCTTACTGTGGTTTTGCTCTGGACATCTGTGTCCTGCTGACTCATTCCATCCCTTTCCTCTTTTATACTCTCTCACTTACCTCCACAATGTGCGGCCTCTTTTCCATCAGAAATCATCTCCAGTGACCTTCCTGTGCTCTTGTCTTGCAAATGCAGAAGAAAAGCCAGTGAGAGGGTTGGGAGATTATCTCCAGGAATGTCTCACAGCCACATCTGTAACTAGGAAGCCAAATCTCTAGATTGTTGCACAGTATATACACAATAAGGAATCAGCAACTTATCTCAACGTGTGTGTGTGTGTGTGTGTGAGAGAGAGAGAGTTTGTGTTTCTCTCCATGTCCAAATTAGTTTAAGCATCCTTCCTTTCACTGACTCAAAATCTTTGCTGACCAGCTGAGAAATTATTTTACCTCTATGCTCACAGAGGAACAGATTTCAGTTTTATTTTGTGCACTAAGACCCAAATCCTCCTTGTGGTTCTCATAAAGAGAACTGCCTAAAAAGGATATTAGGATTTATTTATTTTTTAATGTGGATCTAAAAGGAGAACATTGAACTGAAACTATGCACACTTGGGAGAGTGTTTCTGGCATAAATGTGACTCAGAAAATGTGTCAGGTTATAATTAAGAGGAACTAATACTTTTCTATAAGCATGTCCTCTGAATGTTTTCAGTGCTGAATAATGTTTGTTTAGGCTAAACAAATTAGTTTTGATATATACACAAATTGAGCTACAAAACTGAAAGAATTTATTGTTGCACCAATAAGTTGGCAATATCAATTTCATTCAAATTATGCAATAAAATACTATTCATTGTTTCATATCATCTTTGTGATCAGAGCTTTCAGAAATGACCATAGTTTTGACCAACACTGTAATAGTCCTGCAAAAAACTCCAGATTTTTTTTTTTAAAAATAAAAAACCCTACAGGATTTTGGTAAGGATTATTGCACATAACAATGCATATGAAGAGTCGGGAAAGCACCAAAAGACTTTATAAAAGTTAAGGGTATAATCCAATATATGCTTACAAGGGAGTAAATGTTAGTGAGACATACCATGAAGCAAATATACATTAGATTTGGCTGCAAATATGATTGCAATTGTTGTTTTTGCCATTATTAATAATAGCAATATTCCAATAATCCAAAAAGCCAGCCCTTCTCTTTTTTATTTCTTATAAATACAAAGAGTGATATCTAATGTTAGTTATACTCAGAGTATATCCATTGAGATCAATGAACTTAGGTTCACTGATTTTAATGGCTCTACAGTGAATAGGATTTAGTTGGGTATCACTCAAAAGCATTAGTGTGAGGACATTGCATACATACATACATATATACATACTGTACATACATTCATACCCAATTCAGCCAAAATAAGCCCCCTTTAGTCACTCATATTTCAACAAATGCTTAACTTTTCTGCTGAAATCAGTGGCACTTTATTGGTGGAAATGATTAATTTTACCTGGATCATTCTTAAGACTTTTAAAAATACATCATTGCTACAAATGAAATGTGACAGCAATCTAAATGATGATGACAACAACAAAGGTATCACTACTGCTAATTGTTAAGATTGTTCCAAACACTTCAATGTTCTTTCTATTGCGCTTTAAAAGGAAATGTGCCATGGTTCTAAATGCTTATACGCTGATACCGGCGGCTGAAATAAAATTTGCTTCCAAGTAGGAATGCTTAGGAATGGGATGGCTGTGGGGTGTTGAAGGGGAACAAGGCTGTATTCCTGATGCACAGCCCAATTAAGCCAAAGTACTTAGACTTAAGGCCGTTCGGCTCAGCTTAATCCGAGCACTTTGTTTTAACTGGGAAGTGGATCGGGGAGTAAATATGATTAGTTTAGAAGGGGTTCCTGCAGATTAAAATCAAGCCATTTATGTAATAGAAGAAGTCCAAGGAGTAAATATTTTGAGGCGACATTCCTTTGTCTTTTTCAAGCCTGTTTTGCTTTGTGTTGTCTCTGTGAGCAATGAAGATCTGCCGCATACACAAAAGTTTACTTTCAAAGTGTGTGCATGCAAGAAACGAGAACCAGATATATTACAGATATCTTCCTAATGCCCCAGATCTTTAGGTGAATTAATCATCTTAGTTTTCATTTTATTTTTTTCCACTTCAAATGTATGGTGTTATTGCTTCTTTTACAAATTTTTACTTTTTAAAGAATCTATAATCCTGGGGAGGAAATCACACACAGCCTGAGCAAATTCTTTACAAAATGGTCTTTTCCCTGTTCATATGCGCTCTGAGTGCATACGATTATTCAATGTACAAGCACCTAGTTTATGAATGCCTATCTATAGGGATTGTAAACATAATGCTGGAAAGCACAATCAAACAGTGCAGCACGACATGCATTTAAAATGAACATGTGCATGTGTGCGCACAGACAAGCACATCAGGTCCAAAACTGCCGTGACACATTGTTCTCTCAGTTTATTGAGCTCATGTAAAACAAAGTAACCAGAGTATATTCTCTTAACCTCATACTGTCCTGTTCCTTGAGTACATTTTGTTGGGAAGCAAAGCTGTGTTGGTATGAGGATCACAGAGGGGAACTTGAACACTAGATGGCAGCTCTTGCTTGTTAAATGGCTATTGCCTTCTCTCTATTGTTACCTTCACCTACTTCCATCTACTATTTGCTGGATCAGAGGAAAGCACCAGCCCTTGCTGAACAAGGCCAGGTAGAAATAGGAGCTGCCCTGATCTTATATCTACCATCCTACAAAAAGAGGATGTCTAAATAATTGTTTTGAATTGGCTTCATTCCATCTTCTTCTTTTTGTTATAAACTGTTTTTCCTTACTGTCACTTGAAATATGCCTAAGCGGTAAACACGTCGTGCAAAGCAATATTATATTTATACTTAGCTTGTCTAGATAATTTCACTCATCTTAAAACAAACCAAGTACCTCATTATATAGCATAAAATACTGAAAAGTTTTTTTTGTTTTTGTTTTTAAAATAAATAAATTTAAATGTTGCATTTCTGAGTAATATAATCCTACACAGGATTGTATCACAGACACAAATTAAAGTCAGTTTTTAATTGTACCACATACACAAATTAAAGTTTTTTTTTTTTTTTTTAAGATCTTAAGTCATGAGAAGCAGCTTTTAGGTGCCTGGTGTGGTGATTTTGCTATCAGCATAATAATATAAGGAAACAAAAAAGTGTTGCATTCAGTGGTGTCTTTGCCTTAGCAGAAACCACTTCTGATTTTTGCTGAACCCACCCACCATTCACCCACTTAAGCCTCACTCCCCAGCCCTGAGGGTCGAGGATTACTCTGGAACAGAAAGCAATGTGGTGCAGAGGGCTAGACGATGCAGGAGCTTTCAGTAGAAACTGGGTGTCCAGACTTCCACCCATGGAAGTGCTTTCTGTTAAGGCAAATTCACCGCTGGATACAAGCCTATGAGACTGACCATCCTGCTCTCAAAGCACCAATGCCTGCAGGAGCCCTAGCAAAGCTTAAACAAATGAAGTGCATCGAGGCTCTCCTCTCCCGACTCGTAAACTGGGTTTTTAGTGCTTTAGAATATTTTATTGGCCAACCGAGTTTGTTTCATTGTTTGTGCTGAGATTAACGTAGAAGTAAAATGGGGTTTTAACATTTTATTGTGTTTTCATTAAGATAACTATATAACACAGTGCTGATGAAATGGTAGTTTATGAATTATGAAATGATATTTAAGCAGTGCTTTAAATCTCATTTATTTGGCATTTGGTTGGAATAGGTCCAGAGGAATTACACTTGTGAACAAGCAAATCAAGTTCTTTAGTGAGCAAAAGGGAAGTTTGCTTAAGCCCACAGTTTGACGGATTCATGTATGGAGCAGCTAGCTTATTTCTCACCACTCGGGAGCTTCCCCCCACACATTAATTTTAACAAGAAAAAGCATTATTGTGAAAAAAGTCACCTGTCCTAATATTATCAATATTCTCAGTAGTACATTAATAATTAAAGAGGAGCAGTGTGGTGTGGTGGCTGGAATAGAGCTGGGAAGATCCAGGTTCAAAACTCAGACAGAAACCTTACTAGGTGACTCTCTCATCCTAGCCTACCTCACATTGTATGAATAAAATGGTGGGGAGCGAGCGAGGACTATGTATGCTGCCTTAAGCTAATTGGGGGAAAGCAATAATAACAGTAATTATAATGGTAACAAATTACATAGTCACGTCATAAAACACATACACACATGGAAACAGATGGAAAACACTGTACAGAAATTGAAATGACACGGGAACTGCTCACAGGTTGACAATCTAAAGAAAAAGAAACAAAAAGAAGTTGGATGGTAGTACTGGAAGAGAAAGGCAGGACCGGCTCTAACATGAGGCAGAGTGAGGCAACTGCATCAGACAGCAAATATTGAGGGGCAGAAAGTGGAGAGAATTCTGAGCATGTGCCATGCAGTCTGTCCTGCATCCATTAAACTCAACCATTGCCATTGGGATGCAA
This sequence comes from Podarcis erhardii, assembly GCF_964252035.2. Classification (NCBI taxonomy): domain Eukaryota; kingdom Metazoa; phylum Chordata; class Lepidosauria; order Squamata; family Lacertidae; genus Podarcis; species Podarcis erhardii. The sequence goes on from NC_138512.1 coordinate 55,266,940, forward strand.
TGGAGAATGTTGAGATAACAGTCAATGCTCTGCTGGGCTTTTGTACATGGAATGGAATGGGACTTTTCTTTCAGGCAGCAAAACCTCTTGGGCCAGCCCTGCAGAAAATCATAGAACTGTAGAGTTGGAAGGGACCAAAAGGATCATGTAGTCCAACCGCCTGCACTGCAGGAATATGCAGCTGGCCCATTAGGGAATCGAAGCCACAACCTTGGCCTTATCAGCACCATGCTCTAACCCAGGCATAGGGAAACTCCAGCCCTCCAGATGTTTGGGACTACAATTCCCATCATTCCTGACCACCGGTCCTGTTAGCTAGGGATGATGGGAATTGTAGTCCAAAACATCTGGAGGGCCAGAGTTTGCCTATGTCTGCTCTAACCAACTGAGCTCCTGTGAGAAGTGAGTTGTTAACCCACTATCTAGTTCCGATGAAAATATAACAGAGCAAAAGATACACCAGGAGGCTTAGTTGGGTCAAAATTGAGTATACACTTCCAGAGTTAATGCTAAATACATTAATTCTTGTAAATGAGCCAACATGGATGCTAGAGGGTCATGAAAATTTGTGTCCCAGGTTTTTTAGACTCTTCTACCCATGTACTATTTGGAACCAAAGACTCCTGAAGGCACACTTAGTAACAGTTGGGAGGTGCAAATGCTTTTCCCTGCAAAATTATGGATTTTTTTCCCCATGGTTCTTCATAATTTCATAGACTCATAGAATTGTAGAGTTGGAAGGGACCACAAGAGTAATCTAGTCCAACCCCCTCAAAGCAGGAATCTTTTCTTCAAACCCACAACCCTGAGATTACAAGTTTCACGCTCTGCCGACTACTTTCCTGTGAAAAGATGGGAAATGGAAGCATCTAATGCTTCGAATTAAGGCTGCTTTCAAAAAGCAGAATGTTATTCATACCATACACTTGAGCAGTGAAAATAAATGTTCCTTGCATTGATATTTAAAAAATTAGCCAAGGAAATGTTATTCCAGAATTTGTAATTCCTTAGTTGCATTTCATAAGGAACAGGTCTGTTGGCTCACTCTAAGAATGTACTGTCTGTGCTGTGTCTAGCTCTGTGGTTTGCCTCTGTAGCTATATGACTTAGTATTCCACTGCCAATCACTTTTAAGCAGAAGAAAGATAATGTTCTAGCTCTTATTCCAGTGAGAGCAGATGAAAAGAGGAGAAGTTTTATGTTAATACAATGTGAGTAAATGGGCATAATGTCTACAGTAGTGCTCCTCAGTGCAAGCGTGACTTTAAACCCTTAAACGGACCTTATTTGTGTGGGAAAGATTTGTGTCATATAGCTAGGGATACACAAATCTGTCAATTTCGGTTTCTCTCAGTTTCTCATTTTTCCAATCTTAAATTCAGTTCTCCACATTTTTTAAAACTCAATTTTATTAAAGGTTTTCAACATATAATACAATAAAACCCCCAAAAGCTAATATTTAAAGAGAGCAAGATAATTCTGCACATTCCCGCAACAGTTTGATATATATATTTTTAAAAAGGCATAGTGAAAATTCATCAGAATTTTAGGGCGAATTTCTCCTGTATGCAATTTTGTCTAAAATACACATTTTTGCAGAGCACATTTCTCCAAATTTAATGCATTTTTTAAAAAATTATTTTCACTGTTGTATGCATTTCTATGTACACTTCACATTAATAAAGGCAGTTTTGTTACATGCTATTTGGCCGGAGAACCACATTTCAAAATTCAGAGAAGTGTGCATTTCAAAGGAATGGTTGGTTAAGTTTTTGTTCATGCAGTATTTCAGAAAATGTGAATTGCATAGGTTCACATTTTAAAAAAATGGAACTGAATTCCCACCCCCAATGCCTGCACAGAGCCTGTCTTGAAAGTAGGATGAAGCCCGACCCCTGCTGGCCACACCTCCCGTGGTGTGTGTTTGTTGGCCATATGATTCCATGAGCATATGTGTACATGTGGGTGTTGCTAGCGTTACACTGCATGACCTCCACAGCTCGCTCAGGTAATTCATTCAGTACACAAAAGGGTTAGAGTGAAACCCACTGATGTGACTGGCCACAGCCTCTTTCTTTGCAAATCTCATTTTGTTTATTTTAATAAGGCTACTGCATTATTTTAATTGGACTACTGCAATGCGCTCTACGTGGGACTACCTTTGAAGGTGCCCCGGAAACTGCAATTAATCCAGAATGCGGCAGCTAGACTGGTGACTGGGAGTGGCCGCCGGGACCACATAACACTGGTCCTGAGAGATCTGCATTGGCTCCCAGTACGTTTCTGAGCACAATTCAAAGTGTTGGTGCTGACATTTAAAGCCCTAAACGGCCTCGGTCCTGTATACCTGAAGGAGCGTCTCCACCCCCATTGTGCAGCCCAGACGCTGAGATCCAGCACCGAGGGCCTTCTGGCGGTTCCCTCATTGCGAGAAGGGAGGTTACAGGGAACCAGACAGAGGGCCTTCTCGGTTGTGGCGCCCGCCCTGTGGAACACCCTCCCTTCAGATGTGAAGGAAATAAGCAGCTATCTTCTTTTTTAAAAGACATCTGAAGGCAGCCCTGTTTAGGGAAGTTTTTAATATTTCATGCTGTATTGTTTTTAACACTTGATTGGAAGCCGCCCAGAGTGGCTGGGGAAACTCAGCCAGATGGGCGGGGTATAAATAATAAATTATTATTATTATTATTATTATTATTATTATTATTATTATTAGCACCTATAACTCAACCATAGCTTTACATGATAACATCCTAATACATGGGTCAGCAAACTTTTTCAGCAGGGGGCTGGTCCACTGTCCCTCAGACCTTGTGGGGCCCGGACTATATTTTGAAGGGGGGGAAATGAACGAATTCCTATGCCCCACAAATAACCCAGAGATGCATTTTAAATAAAAGGACACATTCTACTCATGTAAAAACACACTGATTTCCAGAACGTCCACTCAAGGAAGGGTGGTCCTGAAAAAGGGGTGTGGTCTGAGGAAAGTCTGGTGGGCCAGATGGGAAGGCTTAGGAGACTACATTTGGCCTGAGGTTCTCCCTTTTCCCTTTATTTATTTTATTATTTATTTCATAAAATCCATATACCTCTTGACTGTAGAAAAAATCCTCAAAGTGGTCTTACGTGTACACCAAGAAACGGCACTCCTTCAACAGAACATTTATTGTAGGAACAATTGCATGTAGTGCAGAACGTAGCATCACGGCCCTCTGAAGATGCACCCTAGAGCAATCTTACTAAAGTCAGTGGGGCTAACCTGGAGCAAATGATCTGAAGGTTGCACCCTAGAGAAAGGGGGGAGGGAATGGAGAAGGGGAAAATCCCAGCCTTGAATGCTTCCAAGCACCAATTTTGTTTAATCTGGTGCTTAACACATTATGTGCTAATGATACATTGGTCAAAGCCAAGTATGAATAAAAGCTTAGTCAGGATAAAATGTAGAAACTTCTCAGAGAGCAATGGTTTTTTTCCCGTTGCTACGATTCATAAAAAGAAAGACAAAGAAAGACTTTGTGAGAAATCCAGTATTGTACTTCTAAATGCTTTAAAGCTGTGCTCTGTGTCTGTCTGGCCATTGAATGTGTAAATTCTTTTAGACAGCAGGACCTAAGTCGTGGTATCTGCCTTCCAATAGTTTCTCTGAATCCCCAGAGTGGTTGGGAAAACCCAACCAGATGGGTGTGGTCTAAATAAATTATTATTATTATTATTATTATTATTATTATTATTATTATTATTCTCCTCTACCAGATAACAGAGCTCTACCCATAAGACATCTTCTTCCAGTGCCACAGCCTCAGATCGTGCTCACGGAAATCAGCATTATACAGATGTCCTTTCAAGAGATAAAATCTGCAGCTTAATTGATTAATGCATTAAATTATATGCATCTGCATATTTTTAGAAAGCCCAATATAGGTGCATCTTTGAGAATATTGAGAAAAAAGAGGAGTGCAGAACCTGGCAATTTAATACTCCATAAGAGCTGCTATTCAGGTTGTTTTGAGCATTTTTCTTTCTCATTCCCTATCACAATGAGATAACAGAACCACCACAGCTTTTTAACAAATAAGCAAGTCTTCTCTTTGGTCTCAGCTGCCATGGTTCACATTTGCTCTCACTGATTAACCCATTTGATTGACCAACCAATTCATTGATTAAGGCTTACAGCTCCAATATGGATTACAGATAAAAATTGCTTTCCCCAATGAATCCTAACTGCTTCCGGGTGGAAATTCACGTGGAGAGTGTAATGCAGGGGTGGGAAACCTATTTCAGCCTGTGGACCACATGTTCATTAAACTCTTAATCTCAGGGTTGTGGGTTTGAGCCCCAAAAGATTCCTATACTGCAGGGGGTTGGACTAGATGACCCTCGTGGTCCCTTGCAACTCTTCTGTGATTCTATGTTGGCAACTTATGGGGGCCACATGCCAGGGCGGATGGGGGCGCGTGAAGGCAAAGTTGGTAGCTCAACAAATGTGACCCTTACTTTTGTTCAAGCCTCAGAACATGTACAGTGGTACCTCGGGTTACAGACGCTTCAGGTTACAGACTCCACTAATCTGGAAGTAGTACCTCGGGTTGAGAACAGAAATCGCACAGCAGTGATGCAGCAGCAGCAGGAGGCCCCATTAGCTAAATTGGTACCTCAGGTTAAGAACAGTTTCAGGTTAAGAACGGACCTCCAGAATGAATTAAGTTCTTAACCTGAGGTACCACTGTAAAAGTTTTTATCTTCATTCATTCATTCATTTTATTTTTACGTCACTTTTCCACAAAGAAAGGATGATCAATGCGGTTTCCCTCACATGCATAGCTTCATTAACTTGTAACCCTGAGATTTTACTTTGGAGATTACTTTGGAGGTCTTTGGGGAGCAGAAAAGCCTGATGCTGTCTGGGTGACTTTGGCTCTTCATCCCTCCCTCTATCCTGTCACATGGATATTGTTGTGAAGATAAAATGGTTGGTGCTGGGGAAGCTTCTGAGCTCCTTGGAGGAAGGGCAGATACAAAAGCAACACGAATAACAATCAATATTGTCCTGAAGCCTTTGTGTTCAATGTCCAAGTGACTTTCTGGCTTCAAATTGCAACAAAAACGCCAGCCCAACATCATATACTTGTGTTCGCAAGTCAGGAACTCAGCTTGTAAACCGAGTCGCCAACTGTAACCATTGGTGCAATCTTATATTTGTTTTACTTAAGCCACAGTTTATTGGTTCAAATGCTAGAATTTCACACAGGCCTGCCAAGTCTACGATCTCTAAATGATGGTGTCCTTTAAACAGTGAGATGCCTGTGTGTTCAAAACATACAACGCTACTCACTCAAGGACTGGAATCAATGAAACTGGAGACGGGCTGCATAACCATTCGTTCAAATAAGTAACGTTTCTAAGATTACAGCTATTAGAATGGGGCACAAGCCAGCCACAATTAAGCACTGCTAAGTCTCGAATCAATGGGACAGAATTATGCATGTACTTAATTCTTCCATTAAAACCAATAGGTGCAATCCAGCCAAACATGAGCATCTTTAAACCCCATTGATTTGTATTGCGGCATAAAGCATGCGCTTAAATCACTTCCATTTCAGTCAATGGGAATTAAAAGTAGGGCTGAGCTGCAACCAATTACCCTCTTCTGTGTCAATTTTTGTTTGTGCTGAAAAGTGCCTCCTATTTTGAGGAGTTTGGGGCACTTGCAAAAATGTGTTATGTCAGTACTGTTCTTCTTGGTGCCGTCTCCTTTGGCTTTGCCCTCACTGCCCATGACCTCATTTACCCACACTGCCATTTAATTTTATTGACTGCAGTGGACAACATGCTTTTTGTTAATGATACCATGGTGCTACATTTGATGTGATGGCTCCTAAACAGCATTAATCTAACCGGTTGCAGTGATCAGTGTAAACAGGACTATGCACATACAAGGCAGTGAGGAGGGCAAAGAAGGAAGTAAGAAACAGCAGCAGTCAAAGAAACGAGCAGTACTGAAAATGCAATATAGCAGAAAATGTGCTACCTTCAAAGCAAGTATCAAAACCAGAGAACATTCTGTTCAGTCCTTTTTAATGGGAGCTTAATTTTGGCTGGATTATGCCCCTAGTAATTTTTAAGTGATTTAATTTGCTAGGATTGTGCCTATGGCCATACTGTCTTCATTTAAACTTATGGCAATGTTCACTGTAAGTAGCGGAGAGAGAGAGAAGTCTTATAAATATTGAGAACAGTTACAAAGATCATTCAGCTGAATTACTTTTCATCTTGATTGTTTTATCAGTTTTATTGTTTTCTGTGCCACTAGCTTGCCTTTCTTTGTCCTCAACATATCTGCATCAATTCATAATATCTAAACATGGGTTTACCTGTCAAGGAGGGCTGAGCCCACACAGATCGCAACCTGTGGGTTCAAACATGAATGACTAAATGGATAATAGGCTGAGCCTGTTTGCCGCAGAACAGATGCCTGCACACGATGATGGCATCATCAGCCTACTCCGAGCAGGTATGGGGCCATTACTGGTAATTACAGTTAATCATCCACAATAGTCTTTACCAAGATACAGATCAACTCTGAGCACTAGCCTAACAGGACCTAATGAGTGTAATGGAGGATGAAGAAAGCCTGATTAAACCTGTGAAACACTGAATGACCTGAACAGATGATGCATTGTAATTCCTCCTTCCCTCACCCTCTCCACAACCCATCGCTCAGTTAAATCAGTGTTGGTTATCTGGAAAATTAGTCACACAGCAAAGAGTGCATTTTGTGTTGAATGCAAAGGGATTCAAATTCCCTGCACTACCACAAGAAATGTCTTAATTTTGAATACAGAAGCAGATATGCAGTTACAAAGCTGTGCTCGCGAAAGAAGCAAAATCAGTAACACAGAAAGAGTCACCCAAGTACAGATTGTTGAAACAATCTTTCGGGTGCTCATGGCATGAAAGGGACTTATCACAGAGAAGGAGCTCCATCTCAGGGCTGCCAAAGGCTCACTTACTGGGGTTGCACAGCAAGATCCTTTAAGATCTCACAAGAGATATGTGAGATCTTGCCGGAAGCAGCTGGGGCTGCCTCAGTTCATCCCATGAGTGGGCTGGCCCTGCCCCATCCCATGTCACAAGCCTTCTCGGGGTCCTTTCCCCCAATGTCTATGTGTAACGTTGCTTCCCAACCTCAATTCATGGTCATCAAGAGTAGAGTCAGGAAACACACTCAGCAATGATGTTTCTTCTTTTTTCTTTAAAGAGCCAACTGGGGAGTTGTCGGACACCCGGTTTTGGGAAGGAAGTAGGAGGTTTCCAGCATCATGTCAGGGCCTGACACCTTCTTTCCAAATCCAGGAACCTTCTGCTCAGCTCATGGATGGGAGGTGTGATACTCACACGTGCAACATCAGGACACCACAACGTTGCCTCCCCATTGCCTTCACAAGTTGGCTCCTCTGGCCCTCATTGTTCCCCTACAAAAAAATTCACAGCCAGCCGCTGCTTTCAAGAGTAACTAGCACACTGATCGAGTTTTAACATATAGGCAATTTGTTCCCAGGGGTGGCTAATGGCAACCGCTCCTATGACCCTCACCTGATGCTTTACAATACCTGTGCAAAAAGCCCCTGCTGTGGTTTATGTGACCCTTTGGGATGCCTTTCATCAACTTTGCCGGCTCGTGAGGATCAGTTTGTAAGTAAATTAATTCATGATTTGTAGCTTAGTGGTGTGCGATTTACTCCCACTTTAGCTTTGTAGTTTGTGCTCTTCTCTTTGAATAACAAGGCTCTCTTTTATGTTTACTGAATATGCATATTTTCTACTTTAGTGCCTGCTTTTCATCTCGTTCTCCACTGGAATTATGAATTCCCTCGATAAGCAAGCCATTCCTACTTCCACTTAATGGAAATGTGATTAAATGAACTGCATATTCGATCAAATACAAACACGTTCAACACTTGTAAAGCTAATAGCATGTGCTAGAATGTTACTTGGAAAATATTTCTTTATGAACAGGGCCCGGGGGGACCCATAACCTGCACCAAAAGAGCACATTAAGTCAAAAGGGGAAATGAGTACACTACAGAGTAAAAAGCCACTGACTCAACAAAATTATCATCATCACCATGAACAACAGCAGCAAGAGCAACAATTTTCTCAGCAAAGAAGGAGAATAGTGTTTGTGTAAACCAGTGTGTTGGTTCCTCCAAAATAAATGTCACTGGGACTGGTAGAGTTCATGGATAAGCTTGTCTGCTGCATACTTGAATGGTTTCTTGGCATGAGGCAAAGATTATTTTATTCTCCTAGGGCTTTTAACATCTCTTAATATCATTCAATCATAATGTTATTATTTTATTTCAGCCTCTGCAGAATAATGGTAACTTGGTCAGTTTTTTACTTTTGTGGTCGGATTGGTTGATTGGCTCCTCCACACCACCTGTTTGTTCAGCATTGTCCCGATTCACTTGCGCAAAGATTTCGTGGAGAGGATTATATTTGGATTTTACTGAGCGTTTGTTATAATTTGTTTATAAGCAGGGGTACCAACTTGAATGAAATAGCATGGGGGGCAGGTAAGCTCTCCTCCACATAATCAATCACAAGATGCGGCACCCCCCCCCCCCAATTTGAATGGCAATGTTAATCAACTTTGGGCAAAGCCCAGCCCCCTCAAATATTTTACTGGTGGGATGGTGGCAGCGGAAGGGAGCTCTGCCTCTAGACGTTGGCTCCTATGTTTACCAGGAAGTTATAAGACAAGGAGTATTCATCCTGGTTTACTTGCAGGCTATTTAAATGGCATCCCATGAGTCACTGATTGATCCCACACTTTTCAATGCATTTCCACATCTCTTTCGAAACCTCAAAATGATGTTTTTTTTTAAAGTTGATTTGTTGCACTAGTGCAACATGGCCCTTTACTGCTCTTGAAATGCTTGGACCTACAGTTCCAGTTTGTGTCTAAATCTCGCAAAATACAGTCTGGGGGCACCAGGATTTTATCTATTGCTAGATCGGTTTTATTGATTTGTTGCATGGTTTGTTTTAATTTTGTCTTCTTTTACTGTGCATGTCACTTGTGTGTGTCATTTCTAATGGGATTGCATAAATTGAAATAAATAAGTAAATAAACCAACAGGTTGTATTCCCAAGTCAGCTTGTATTGGATCACAGTCTAGATGCAATCTGAAACACACTTACTATTAAGCCCCTATTAACCACCTCTTTGTATGAAACCTCATATCAAAGCATTCTTAAAAATGTTATTATAAACACCTGATTCTGACCACTTTGCTTGCAACTTTCATGGTTGTTTTCTTCTTCTTCTTCTTCTTCTTCTTCTTCTTCTTCTTCTTCTTCTTCTTCTTCTTCTTAATAACCTTGAAATTGGAAGAACAACCAGGTTGGGCTTCTGGCACCCTTGATCTGATTTCTAATTCTGTGGCAATTTTTGATAACCATAAGGGCTATAAGACTTTAAAAGAAAATGAAACAAGAATAAACAATGCTTCAGTTTTGAACTCCTACTTCTTCAGTCTACATCTGGAGAAGCAAATCCTTTTGCTTTGATAACCAGTAAGCTAACAGTGTCTGTCATATACTGAAAGGTGAACTTTAAAAATCATCAGAGATTCAGACTGGGAAAACTGATCTGAATCTTATCCCTGCTTCTTACATTTGAAGAACTAGGATGAAAATCTCACTAGAGCTGATTTTCTCAACAACTATTGGGCGCACCACACATCTGGGGAGATGCCTGGTGGGGAGGGTGTACCCAGCTTCTTTCATAGCTTCGTTCTTCTGCTATCTTCCTGAATGTGAAAGTGCAGAGGCTTATCAAATTGAAAATCTCTCTGGAAGAAAAACAGTCAGAGTAACCCCTGAAACCTCAAAAACGTCTCTGCTCAGGTTTGGGTTGAACTCTAGAAGACAATTTTATTTATATCGATTTGTTCATCATCAGCTCAAGGCAGACAGAAAGTTTTACTTTTGGGGAATGGAGGGCAAATAATGGAAGTATATGAAAAAAGCTTCCATCAAGATGGACGGAAACATAGACACATACCAAGGATGGATCTAGACATAGGGTGGGGGGAATGCTACAATTAAGTCAGAAATTAAATCGTTATAACAAAAGAAAAAAAAACTGCTATGGAAAATCGCATAGATTTTTTTTTTTTTTACTCTCCAGTGCCATCTGATGTTGCATGTTTAAAATGCATTCAAAAAGCTGTTTTTCGACTAATGTAGCTGAATCCTAAGTCTACATGTTGGGTGCTGGTGAATAATGTGAAAGGACCATTTTAAAATTTAGGAAAGTGTAACTTTTCAAATGGAGGTACTTATTATGAAATGCATCAAACTTTCAGCTACAATTTTTAAGTACAGGACTTAATTTTATTTTGGACAAGCTCTGGAGATCCAGCAATAGGTACCTGATGACATAAGAAGAGTCATGCTGGATTATGCCAAAGGTCCATCTAGTATAGAATCCTGTTCTTATGGTGGCCAACCAGCAGCCTATGAGAAGCCCACTTCTGTCTACACAGTATGGTAGAGGCTCTCCAGGGTTTCAGGCAAGGTTCTATCCTGGCCTGACCTGACATGTCAGGGATGGAACCTGGGACCTCCTGCAAGCAAAGCAGGTGCCTTTCAATTGTGCTACGGCCTTTCCAAAAGTTATAGTTCAAAACATCTGGAGGGCACCAGGTTGGGGAAATCTGCCCATAGGGATCTCCCGGTCTAGGCTGCTTACTTCTGAAACCCGACCAGAAAGTGTGACTTTCCCAACTGAGGATTCTTGAAGGTGTGTGGTGCATGATGATGTTGACATTAAGTGGAGCAGAGCGCATTCACTTTACTCTTAATGACAGCTTTATTTTGCAGCTATTTTCCCTTTTGTCAGCAGAGAAGATCTTTAAGCTCCTGTAAAGGTGTCTGAAGCCTGTTCCATGACTTTCTCACAATTGAGTAAAAGGAAAACTGAGGTATTTTGTTTATGGTTAAACAGCTGCAGTGACTCCCAAAAAGGAAACTTTATAGAGACACTTTCATTTTAACAAAGCTCAGAAAACAAAGAGATGACTGGAAACTCTCTCTCTCTCTATATATATATACATACACACTTAATTACAGTCTGTTCCTACATGCCTAATATTCTATTAATTCCAAAATAATTCCCATAATCCTTAAAAAGGGGGAAGAATGGAGCTACTCTGTTGTTACCTGTATTCCCACCAGTAATTATGAAGGCTAACAATGTCGAGTCTTCCATTTGCCAATATTATTATATTTATTAATCACTTCTTGGCAGTAGCAACCTGGTTTACAGTCAAGCTGAAAAGTGCAAGGATAGTAAAAAATACATTGAATCACAATATACAAGCCCCAGGAGGTGAAAAAATGGCCATCTTGTCACAGGCCTGTACAAATTGTAACCTATCATGTTAAAAAAACAGAGCATCAACCATGTATTCTGAGTCTGCCAGGTTCTTGTCAAGCCCTGGGTGGTATCCATTGCCCTCATTCCATTAGCTCAAGGTTTTATGTTTGTGCTAATAGAACTTTCCCTCCTCTCATCTTCTTGTGCCTACCCCAGATGGTTGGGGAGCCGCCTGAAAATATTTAGAGGGCTTGCAGGGGGTGAGGGGAGAGATCCTGGGGGAACTTCAACATCCATGCCAAGTCTGCCTCTGCAGGTGCAGCTTGAGATTTCATGGCTTCCAGGACTATCATGCAGCCATTACAGGCCCAACTCACATGGCAGGACACACCCTTGATCTGGTGTTTGCTACAGAGTGAGCAGCTGCAAAGCCCTCGGTAGAGTGAGGGGAGGGTTGTAATAAGTCCATTGTCATTTACAGATCATCGTTCACTACTCTGGAGAAGGCCCATGGAAAGAACATTGAGGAGCACTCCAAATCATTTGCCTGTGTATGTGCAATAGAAAATAAGAGATCTACACTGGAGATTGATTGCTGCAATACATCCCTAATAATAACAACTGTATAATTATAAGATTGTATAATCTTAGAAGAGGGTGTGGCTGAGAGGGGCATGGCTCTGACTATCATGAAGGGATCTTGCACTTCTAAATTTGCTGCTACACTAAATGAGGCAGAATATGAGTGCCATAAATCCTGAGGTGAATCTGACCAAACGCAAGAGCACATTATCATGCATATAATGTGATCCTGGTGGCGGTGAAGAAGGACTGCTTCTCCACCTTCACTGCATCCTCATCACCAGAGCTTTTCCTGCTGATTAAATCTCGGCTTGTTAAATCTCGCCAGAAAGTGGAGGTTTGGATGCCTATTATGACAGTTTTGCTAGGCACTTTACTTTGAGGAGCAGATCATTGGGGTCTGCAGAGAACTGGATGCCACAGTTCACATAAGTCCAGTGGAGGCATCCATAGCACATCTCATGAAGTGCTAGATAAATCCTATCTCATACCCTACAACACACTGCAGGCAAAAATTGGGATACCATCTTCCAGGATGCCATCTTCCCAATTTTTCTTGCAAGAAGGCGACGGCCATTTTGGGTGTTGTGATCTCATGCATTTTCGCTCCGCAGCCCCGAAATCACAGTGCAAAGCCACATGAGATCATGGAACCCAAAAAGGCTGCGATCCTCTGGTGAGAAAAAATGGGATCTCCTGGTTTTTCCAGGACATTTGCAGGGCCCCATCTGTAGGTGCTTTGGAAAGACCAGTCTGCTTACAGCTGTAAGGGTTAAATAAATAAATAAGCCATGCCCCATCCTCTATCATGTTTTTCAGATCTCAGTTTATATTCTGGAATAAAAAGATAAATCCTTAAAATGAAGTAGTTCCCCCCTTCCCAATGAAAAGTCCATTGACATCAGGCATCTACGTATGATGACTATCAGCAGCACAAGATGGTAAGAGGAATTGCTGATATCATTATCTTTAGTAATACTGAAATGTGCCCATAAGACAGAAATCACCAAAAGGGTTAATGACTTTCCTCTGCATATATTAGATGGTTTAAAAAGGATATCTTGCATCATAATCAAATAGATGGCAAAGCAGACCTCTGGATTAATTGTGAGGTTAGGGGTGTTTCTTCCTTGTAAACTGAAGCTTTGAGTTTCACAACTGGCCACACCTTTGGAACCATAAGAGTTCTTGGTTTATTAGTCACTCCTGAAGATTTGTGGTGATGACACATATTGTGGAAACATTTCTGCAAGATAATTTAAATTGGCTATTTGTTTTGGGCTGTAAGAGGTGACAGTTGCCTAGATTTAAACAAGTCAATAAGCTTTTGAGGTCAGAGTGACTTCGAGGTTAACAGTTTACCTCATTTAAAAATTCCACAGACGCTGCTGAATGAATGAATGCATCCAGATTATTTAATTCTATGTTTTTGTCATCGTAACCATACCTAGGTCCTTTTTTTTGAGGCCTCCTTTTCTCCATTTTCTGTTGCAGGGGAAAGAACCATCTAGAAGCATCCTCTGAGGCCAACCTGGAAGAAAATAATTTATTGTATCCTGCCTTTCCTCCTGTGAAATAAGTTAGACTGAGAGGTGGTGACTGGATCAAGGTTACCTTCATGTCTGAGTGGGGATTTGAAACCTGGAACTCCCATGTTTTAGTCCAATACTCTAGCCATGAAACTACCCTGGCTAACAATGTATAAACTATAATTTGGCTGGGGAACAAGTAACTGGGCTTTGCCATCTTTGTCTGGCATTTAGTCAGCACTGTTGATGGGATGCCAAATAAATATTATTGCAGTGTATAGTAAGGTAAAGGGTAAAGACACCCCTGACCATTAGGTCCAGTCTTGGACGACTCTGGGGTTGTGGCGCTCATCTAGCTTTACTAGCCAAGGGAGCTGGCGTACAACTTCTGGGTCATGTGCCCAGCATGACTAAGCCACTTCTGGTGAACCAGAGCAGCACATGGAAACACCGTTTACCTTCCTGCTGGAGTGGTACCTATTTATCTACTTGCACTTTGATGTGCTAGGTGGGCAGGAGCAGGGACCGAGCAACAGGAGCTCACCCCATCGTGGGGATTCGAACCGCTGTCCTTCTGATCGGTAAGCCCTGGGCTCTGGTTTAACCCACAGTGCCACCCGCGTGTATAGTAGGGAGAATTAAATGAGCAAAGTTGTTGTCTCCACAATAATGACAGCAATAATGTTGCTTCTGGATAATTGCCTTTAGTTTTGTCCAGCATTTGTTTGGGCATGATTTTTTCTTCATGAAGAAATGATTTTCTTCTTTATGAACACAATGTAAGAAAAGTCTGCTGGATAAAGCCAATAAGCTATCCAGTTTTCACATTGTCCAACCAGATGCCAATGGGAAGCTGGAAAGCAGGACCTGAGCACAACAGTTCTTTCCCCACTTGTGATTCTCAACAACTGGCATTCAGAGGCAGACTGCCTCTCACAGTGGAGGATAACAAGAGTCATCATCTTTTAGAGCCATTCAGGTTGGTTGCCATCACTACATCTTATAGAAGCAAATTCCATAACTTAACTCTTCCTTCTAGTTTTATGAGAGGAGGAGAAAACCTCTCTCTATCAACTTTCTCCCCACGATGCATAATTTTATACACCTCTATCAAGATTTACATATTCCTTTAACTGTGAAGCTTCTAGTTTGAATCACTCTTTTACATGTGGTGCTTTCTTTTTCTTTTTCCATACCTACAGACTGGGAGCGGCCGCCAAGACCACATAACACCGGTCTTCAAAGGTCTACATTGGCTCCCAGTACATTTCCAAGCATACAATTCAAAGTGTTGCTGCTGATGTTTAAAGCCCTAAACAGCCTCGGTCCAGTATACCTGAAGGAGTGTCTCCACCCCATCGTTCTGCCCGGACACTGAGGTCCAGTGCCGAGGGCCTTCTGGTGGTTCCCTCACTGCAAGAAGCAAAGCTACAGGGAACCAAGCAGAGGGCCTTCTCGGTAGTGGCGCCCTCCCTGTGGAACGCCCTCCCACCAGATGTCAAAGAGAAGAACAACTACCAGACTTTTAGAAGACATCTGAAAACAGCCCTGTTTAGGGAAGCTTTTAATGTTTAACTGACCACTGTATTTTAATACTTTGTTGGAAGCCACCCAGAGTGGCTGGGGAAGCCCAACCAGATGGGTGGGGTTTAAATAATAAATTATTATTATTATTATTATTATTATTATTATTATTATTATTATTGGAGAATGAATTATGAGGATACTGAGCACATGACTCTGTTACTTGGAGCATCTTCACACAGTCCTGATTTGATGCCGCGGCAAATAATTCTGTGTACAGGCAGTTCCCAACATATACACATAGCCATTTCCAAGGTTTACGGCAGTACTTGGACCTTCAACGGATCCTACCAGCCTTCTCGAATTGCAGGGACCAGAGGCTAAAGGACCCTCCCCATGTTTACTGCAGGGATTGAATGCACTGAAACAGTACATCTGATCCCCTTTATTAGCGCTATGGATGAGTCCCAATAAGCTATCATAAGCTGCATCATAGTAGGGGCTACATTCCAATTTTCTAGCATGCCAGACCAAGGGCTTAGCTGGATTACCACTCTGCTGATTATGCTATTCCTTCCCAACAGAGACATGTTTAACTCATTGGGGAAATGGCAGGCTTTCTATGCTCTCTCCTAGCTGTCAAGGGTAGGCTGCCAGTCACTGGTTGTGTAACTTAGGCAACAAAGTACTGACATGGAGCCACAAGCAAACAAACGAATCCCAAACCCTTCCATTGCTTATTAAGAAGAATTATTGAAACACAGCTTCTGTAAAAATGTGGTGCTCATAGCCCTGAGATAAGATTTTCCCACAGAGCTATAATACTATTACAACCTATTGATTATATGCATACCAAATAATTATGAATGAAAACATAACGGACCATGTATTTGTAATTACCATTTAAATTTTGTTGCTTCCTTTAATTGTTGGCTGTTGCTATTTGTTGTTTGATGTTGACAATTAGCTACACAGAAGTTAAAATAAAGATTTTTTTTTTTTAAAAAAAGAAAGAATTTGCACACTGAAATTTGTTGAGAAGCTTCAGCCCTATTTTTCAACATTTGCCATGCTTAGAAATGAACCACCTGCAAAACTTTTCACCTTCTACTTTGGAATGTGCTCTGGTGCTACCCATTTTTTATCTCAGGAACTATAGTTTCAGCAAACAGCTGAAATGACACCCACAGCATAGGAAATCAAAAGAGACATGGGACCACCAAGGGATTGGCTACTTACAGCACAATCCAAACCCAAGATCCACTGGGATGATGGAGTTTGGATTCAGTGGATCTTGGGCTATCCCAGCTGATCCAGGGCTACAACAGCATAAGTGCTTAACCCCTGTTAATCCAGGGATACGCTTAAGTCCCTCACCAGGCCTCATCTGATAGAATTTAAGCCTGCAGTGTATGGGCCTATGGCTGTAAATAAAATTACTTACTTACTTACTTAAGCCTGCAGAACTTACATTGGTGTAAGTCCCCCCCCCCAAGGGGTATTCCAGAGATATGGTGGGACAGAGTAAGAACTTACACCCATTCCAAACCCCATTAAGCTCAGCCACATGACCTTGCAACCCTGCAGAACCAAGCCAGCAAAAGGGATGGTATGTCAAATTCCTCCCAACTCCTTTCTATAGTTAGGATTGCTCTGTTAAAAAAACCAAAACCGCAGGCTTGTAGTCAAGTAATGTCTACTCAAAGTAGACCCACTGAAATTAATAGACCCAAGTTAGCCAGGTCCATGAATTTCAATTGGTTTACTCTATGTATAACTACCATGGGATGCAACCTCCAGTCTCTGATAGCGCAGGGAGCCTTTTTGTGTTCTGACCGCCAAAAATACAATCCCAACTCGACCTGATACCTTCACAGCACTGCACCTGCAAATAACAGCCATGCTCTTCCCATGCCATTAGAGAACCAAAGTCTTTTCTCTAGACAGCCAAAGACATCTTTGTGTGATGCATTATTCAGGGCAATACCATCTCTGATGTGCCCTGTTCTCTTGGGAACCACTTCTGAATGTCATATTTGCAGACTAGCGCTAAAGTATATTGAAATAGGTACCATGACTGGGGAGCTAAATGCTGCAGTGGGTTAATGCATTAACCTCTCACACCTGAAGACCTGGGGTTCAAATGAGGTTTAGGTCACACGCAGAATTATTGGTATCTCACTAAAGTGCCCAGTGGATATTTGTCTACCTCATGGTGAATTGCCAAATGATCTGTCTTCCTCAGCACGTATGACTATAGGCAAGGCTTGCGTGGATATGCTGGAAGACTTGTAGTAGTATTAAATGTAGAAATGTTCTCCGCTTTTTCATGTGGAGCCTGTTGTAACCTAAGTTTAGCTGATCAAGATGTGCTGCATTCCCTTGAATGGGCCCTGAGGATCTAGATTTGGGCCCCAAATGCACTATACATTAAAAGCACTATCACACCACTTTAAACAGTCATGGCTCCCCCCAGAGCATCCTGGGAACTGTAGTTTGTTAAGGGTGGTGAAAGTAGTTAAGAGTCCCCTATTACCCTTACAGAGGTACAGTTCCCAGAGTTCCCTGGGATTATTTCTAAACACCTCTGGAAACATTCTACATGCTATTTGGTTGGATGGCTGTATCACAAAATTTGGGTAGGTGCAAATTTTTGAAGGCTCTAATATTGACCTGGGATACAAGGCGAGTTGTGTGAAAGCACCCAACAGAAAATCACCCTTTCCCTTTGAACATTGCCAGGTGGCATCGGAGGCCTGGTAAAAAAGGTACAAGGTAAAGGACGCAGGTGGCACTGTGGTCTAAACCACTGGAGCCTCTTGAGCTTGCCGATAGGATGGCTGGCAGTTCAAATCTGTGTGACGGTGGTCAGCTTCTGTTGATCTGTCCCAGCTTCTGCCAAAGTAGCGGTTGGAAAGCACACCAGTGCAAGTAGATAAGTAGGTACCACTGCAGGGAGAAGGTAAACATGTGAAAACACCCAACAGAAAAGGACCCTTTCCCTTTGAACACTGCCATGCAGCATAGAAAGTCTGGTACATGGACTGCATAGCTGGCATTGGTGCCAACCAGCAGAATTTATCATGGGCTGCAGAACCCAGCATGCTCCAATTTGCCAGGACTGAATGCACTGAAACGGCAATTCTGCCAGGCAGTTAGATCCAGCATTAGTGTTTGGATTTTTTGCATTGCCTTTACCCTTCTATCTCCCCACCGCCCACCAGGCCTGGTTCCCTCCCCTTCACTATACCTGCCAGTGATTACTGGAGTTTTAAAAAGCTTCTCATTTAGACGGAGAGCAAAGAACCAAAATATTCCATGCTTTTATTACTTTGGAGGTATTTGATCAAGGACGTTAAAACAAACTTAACACTGATACCCTCATTTGCCTAAAACTGCAGTAGATTTAGCTCAGAAAATAGCGAGTGTCACACGTCTGGCTTTAAAGCTTGAAATAATCTCTGCAGAACATTAGAAAAAACATCTGGGATCTTCCTTGTTTAAGTAAATCATGACACCAATTGGTTGAGGAATGAGGAGCTGCATCAATAAGAAAATGTGCCTTGGCTTTATCATCATCCAGTGCAATCCAGAGACAGGTCTGTCCTGCAGAATGATACATCATGTTAGGTTTAAAGTATAAACAGAGGCATTTCTAGCTCTCTGGTGTTGTTAGTGGCTGCTCCAGTGCATTGCCCCAGATTACAGGCATTTTCCCAAGGACATGATGTGCAAACATAATGTGAATTTGTCTATATTCAGAGTGTTAAGCCTGTCCTTCAAGTAGTCCAGGATGCAATTCGTATACCATTCCTGCAGTCGTGTTTCAGTGCTGTGTGTGATTGTTATTGGAGACACAGGTGGGTGATATTAGACTCTGGACGTAATAGTTTTATAGGGACGTTCATTCATCAGATGGTAATGTGGATTTACCACTTAAAGAATGTGCTAAGCAAATTCTGCTGTGTTTGGGGTGGGGTGGCCAGTGATGCATTGCCAAAAGGTAACACCAACATGCATGGATTTTGAATACAGTAATGTATATGCATAGACACGCATTTGTAAAGAATTACTATAATTTAAAGAGAAATGCATAGTGGGGAAGATACCAGATGACTTGGGTGATGTTATCTTGAAAGTAGTCTCAGACTGGAGAGCCTTCAAACAGAGGACATATTCATGTGGAGGACTGACCTCAACAGCCCTTCAAAACAGAGGACCGCCCTCTGTAAAGTAGGACATATTGCCACCACATTTGGGGAGCCCTCCTAATTCAGCTAAGTAGGGCACTGGATTTTATGCCCATTACCAGAGAAATGGGGTGAGCTCCCGTTGCTCGGTCCCTGCTCCTGCTAACCTAGCAGTTCGAAAGCACGTCAAAGTGCAAGTAGATAAATAGGTCTGGCGGGAAGGTAAACAGCATTTCCATGCGCTGCTCTGGTTCACCAGAAGCGGCTTTGTCATGCTGGCCACATGACCTGGAAGCTGTACGCCGGCTCCCTTGGCCAATAAAGCGAGATGAGCACCACAACCCCAGAGTCAGCCATGACTGGACCTAATCGTCAGGGGTCCCTTTACTTTTACCTTACCAGAGAAATGATCCAGTCAGAGATGTACTTCTAGGAAGAACTGGCACAACCAACCTCCTTCCTTGGAGGTTTTTAAGCAGAGGTTGGATGGCCATCTGTCATGGATGCTTTGGCTGAGATTCCTGCATTGCAGAGGGTTGGGCTAGTTGACCCTTGGGCCCCTAGAATCATAAATTATATGATTCTAACACAGAGGAACACTTTGTAGCCTCCTTCTATGCTAAATGCCCAAACTGGACCTATCTGTGGTAGGAAAGTTTTGGATAAGGGAACTTGAGGTGGTCATGTGTCCTATTTTAGATGCTGTGGTGGACTGTCCAATTAAAGATAAAGAGGCATCAGAAGGGAAGAGCAGAGGTTCATCAAAAGTTAGCTGCTGGACAGCAGACTGATATCTCTAATTGCGTTGGAAAGTCTGAAAAGGGCTCAGAGCCTAACAGCACATGTAGGAGAATCAAATGAGGCAACATATCACTGCAGAACAGAGGTGGGAAATCTCACATCTGGATGATCCACCGCCAATCAACTTTGGAAATGTTCCACTAGTATTCTGGTATCAAATGTCTCATTTGTTGTTTTTCATCTTCTGCTCAAACCTACCACTCCTAAATGTGATTCAAAACACTTCATGAGCTTTGAATGCTCAGATATTGTTTCTTTGACATATACCGTAATGGATATTAGGGAGATATTAGGGAGAGCTGCTTCCCCACTTGGTCTTACCATTAAGCATCTGGCAGATGAATATGACAGCTCTCTGGCCCATATCTCTTTGGAGCATCTTTTTGGTAGGTGAACAAAGGGATTAGTTAGGCAAGAGTCCTCTTCAGGGTATGAGCCAAAGGTTTTCCATCATAAACACTCATATTTTGGGCATGAATCCTTTCCACCACATTTTTTTTTTTTTTTTGTAAACCATCTGCCACGCATTAATAACTTTAGCATGAGCCAGTTACAATGTTGAATATTTAAAAACTTTTTTAAAAAAACCAAACTAAATTTGGCTCAAATATGGGCCTTGATTTGTGAGTGTAGACTTGGAAATCTGTCTTTTGGAAAACAGTATTTGTATTCCACCATGAGGGTATAAAACAACAGTGTGCTTGTGCAACCAGGACTGCAAGCAAGCAGAGCTTGGATAGGGAATGAGACTCAAATTGCATTTAAAGGTTAACCTACATACAGTGGTACCTCGGGTTAAGTACTTAATTTGTTCCGGAGGTCCGTTCTTTTTTTTTTTTCCTATAAATATTTATTAACAATTTTTAAATACAATACAAAAGAAGAAACAATATAACATGTATCTTAACATAATTTCTTAACTTCTTTGGACTTCCTCACATCTCCCACTCCTGCGTTCCTCACACACACACAAAATTTTTTTCCAGCAATTTATCGCCTTGTTTCCAATCTTATTATCTAATTTTCCCATGTTTTTTCTCTAATTTTAGATATCCTTTGTTCAAATCCTAAGAATTTAAATATAATCTAATAATTATCCAAAAGTTTATCTTTTCTTAAATCTCACTTATCTTCATAACACCATCTAACTTAGTGGTGCCAGATTATTTATGATCTAGCATCCTTCTTAACATTCATACAATTTACAATATTTTTGTAAGTAAATCTTGAATTTCTTCCAATCTTCTTCAACCGTCTCTTCTCCCAGGTCTCGGATTCTGCCGGTCATCTCGGCCAGTTCCATATAGTCTATCAGTTGCATCTGCCACTCTGTTTTCTTAGGGAAGGTATACTTAAATACCTTTTTCAGCTCATTATATATCATTTCCCAGAAAGCCTTCACTCTAGGGCAGGTCCACCAGAGGTGAAAGAAAGTTCCTTCGCTTACTTTACATTTCCAACATTTATTATCGGACAAATGGTATATTTTTGCAAGTTTGACTGGGGTCATGTACCATCTGTATATCATTTTCATAACATTTTCTTTCAAAGCATTACATGCAGTGAAGTTCAGCCCAGTGGTCCACAACCTTTCCCAGTCCTCAAACATGATATTGTACCCAATGTCCTGTGCCCACTTTATCATAACCGATTTTACCGTTTCATCTTGTGTGTTCCATTTTAACAGCAAGTTATACATTCTTGAAAGTACCTTAGTCTTAGGTTCTAACAATTGATAGAGTTTTAATTTCTCTGAGAATCGGCTGTGACTTCGGATTTGATCTTAACTTCTTCTCACATTGTTCCGGAGGTCCGTTCTTAACCTGAAATTGTTCTTAACCTGAAGCACCACTTTAGCTAATGGGGCCTCCTGCTGCCGCAACGCCGCCGGAGCACAATTTCTGTTCTTATCCAGAAGTAAAGTTCCTAACCCGAGGTAATATTTCTTGGTTAGTGGAGTCTGTAACCTGAAGCGTATGTAACCTGAAGCATATGTAAGTTGAGGTACTACTGTAATTTGCACTTTCCAAAACAATATATGCACTGAAACACAGACATTCTTTGAAATTTGCACATCTCTGAATTTTGCAATGCAGTTCTACAGTCAACTAAAGTGTGCCAAAACCACATGCTAAAGTATGCATAAAAACACATATATCCGTGAAAATAATGTACAGAAATGCATTACATTAGGGGAAATGGCAATGCACAAATATGTGGTTTTTTTGAAAATTTCCACTGAAAATGTGTATAAAAGAAGAAATTTGTGCTAAAATTATTATGAATTCACAAACATGGAGAACTGAGGACCAGAAAAATGAGAAACTGAGAGCAGCAAAAATTGGCAGATTCACCGATTCCAAGAGGTAAGTGCTGAAGGCAAGTGCTGCTGACCCAGTTCAGGGTGGGTGGTGGTTGCGGCCCATTGCAGTGGCCCCTTAGGGCCAAAAAATCATCCACCCTTGTAGCCAACTGTTGGATTCATCAGCCAGCCATAATGGCTCCTGGAATTGCTGGCCAAGACTTTGAATTTTGGCCCGATCAGGGCCTTTGCAGGGGGTGGTGCTTTGGTGAGGGAGCAAGTCTTCACTCTGATCCACTGTCAGTGAATAAAAGTCAGCTGCACTGCCCCTGTCCCTCCCTGCCCCCATTCTTTCCCCATTCTTCTGCGTCCAAAAGAATCCACACATTGGTCATTGTGTGTCAGCTGCACGCACGATTGTTGCTTATACTATCCCTTGTATGTTTCAGCAATCATACTTGCCCTGTTTGAGTGTTCTAAATTACACAGTTAAGATTACATGGAGCAGAAAGGAAGCAGGGGAACCTGCTTGATGTATGTAGGCTTCCCTTCACAACTGAGCACCTTCATCACTGTTGGAGCCTACGTGTGTAGGTAGGCAGGTATTGTGGTGGGCGGTGAGCTGAGATGACCTTAGCAAAACCAGTGGCCATAGCGCTACTCTGTTAACTGTGTTTAAAACACCCAGAAAGGTAGGATTGCCATATTTCAAAAAGTGAAAATCTGGACACAAACATTATTGAGCTTTTTTTGGCAAAGTTATCAAGCTTTCCTTCCTTCCTTCCTTCCTTCCTTCCTTCCTTCCTAACTTCCTTCCTTCCTTCCTAACTTCCTTCCTTCCTTCCTAGTTGTTGCGCTTTCTTTTTCTTTTTGGGACAAAGTTGTTGAAATTCCAGACGTATAGCAACCCTACAGATGGAGCTCCTGACACATTCCATACAAAAACAAGGAATTTAATTGGGTAGGTAAAACATGGAAGTTTGCAACTACCTAGACAGACGACACATCAGATTCAAAATATGGCAAATCAAGGCTAGTCCCTTTCTCCCCCAAGGTTTTCCAACCCAATCAACCCATATACAAACAATCCAAGAGATACCCAGGTTTACAATATTGACAAGTTAATAATATCCTGCAGAGTCAAAAGTGTGAACTGAAGCAAGTGCACCATATGGTTGGGCCCAAAGCTTCAAAGCATATTATCCCCCTTCATTATACAGAGCTGGAATGTGTCTCTTCAGCATGATATTTGCAAAAGTGAGATACTGATCTATGAAGGAATATGTTTGATGTCTATATTTATTCATCTTACTGAAAGTAAGTCTCATTTCCTAGCTGGCTTTGTAAAGATGGAGGGAGAAAGACTGGTTGTTGGCTTGTGTGGGGGTTTTTTCATATTCAGAGATCTTTACAGTTTGTAAAGTCATGAAAGACATGAAGTATGGCGAGTTCTTTTAGACACTTTGCAAATGACAGGCTGGCTGCTATTTCTTGCAGCAAAGTAAAATCACTGGCACTCTCAAGAAATGAGAGCAGAATAAGAGAGAAAATTCAAAGCCTATACTCCCTTGAACTCTGAGAGGTGGTAAAGCTGGATGCTATTGGCTTTTCTTTGTTTAAATATAGCAAAGTTTGTTGCCCACAACATATGAGGATAGAAAAGCTGTTTTCATGAAATATCCCTGTTTATTTCTATGTACTTTGACACAGGGATGCTTAAAACTGTCAGTCTCAGTTTCTCTCTCATTTTATTTTTCCAATCCTAAATTCAGCTCTCCACATTTCCACATCATTTTGCCTTAAAAAATAAAGTTCTCATGAAAATGCAAACTTCTCCTAATTTAAACATTTTAATGCAAGTTTGCTTAATATCATGGGCTTCGCCGAGGGGGCAGGGACAGGGGCCTACATCAAGTAAAACAATAGAAATACATAACTAACTGGCCAATCACATTGGTTCTGCCGCCCCAACAAAAGTCCTGTCCGCCCCCCACCAACAAAAATCCTGGCTACGCCCATGCCTAATATGCACATTCTTGCAAGCAATTTTCTATCCTATAATGCATTTTTTTGTATGTTTCATTAATATATACAATTTTATATGCACACTTACCCTAGTATTTCTGAACGCGTTATGAAATAATATGCATTCATTTCCAATTTGGAAAAAGTATGAATTTCAAAGCATAAATGCAAGTGGAACCAGAACAGTGTTGATTCAAAGACGAAAAAGCACATACATCTGTGAAGTGAATTATGTTCAGATAACAGTTAAAGGTACTCTTTTTTAGGGGTATCAAGAACTTCATATCCTACAGGTGTGGATACTGTATACTCCAAATCCTGTGGGGTACAGGATTTTGCACACACCATCCCACTAGATGCTGTACTCATTCTTTGTAAGCTTATACAATGCTGGCTTATGCATAATGACACACATCAGTTCTCTACAGGAAACTGGAAGCAGATACTGTGTTGGGGAGTGTAGCCTATTGCTGTGTTATATGGTGTGATTTGAAGAGGTTACCTAAAATGGGAAATGTAGCACTTTTGCCCCAGTAACACAACTGCCATAGCCATGATTTATATAAACATGTGGCACTCTACAATGCTCTCCCCTCTATAAAATCATCATTGGACAGCTGGGTGATGTTAACTAAGACCTAATCATAAACATCTGCTAAGTTTACAAAAAAATATATATCTTGCCTTGATTCCCAGATTTGCCTCAAAGAAAATATACCGTGAAGCTGTATGCACAAATTATTTTAACCATCTTTCTTTACTATTTTAAAAGTTGTCATTTATATATACTAACGCCTAGGGGTTTTTTCCCTGACACATGCACACTAACAAATCAGATATGTTTGGAGTTTGCTGACTGTTTTCTAACACTTAATAAAGAGATCAGATGCCTTGTAGTTAACTTACGGGTTGCCAGTACCTTTGGTATTGGGTTGCTTGTGGCCTCAGACGAGGTTCCATTTTGCTTTAAATGCAACTGACAACTTAAACCCACTCCATTTTTTTTATTTTTTGCTACAAGTTTCAGTTTAAATAGTTGGGTGTATAAAGGAAAGTCATCTGGATTAGCCACCGAAAGTTTATTTGCAAATAATGCAGAACATGATTCAAAATATTTTGCTGTCTAACAGTTTCTGTGGGCCTCCCACTCTTTGGGTAGCTCCACTAATACAACTCTTGTGAATTTCATTGATGCTTTGAGGATAAGTCTATTATAAATTATGCCTGCTACCAGTAAGTATCATTGTTTTCAGTAAATCCCATTGAACTCAGTGGGCCTTACTTCTGAGTAGACATGCGGAGGATTGCATTGTTGATTGATAATATATTTTAAACTTTACAGATTGGAATAACTGCATTCTATATCCTTATTCCATTTATTTATTATTTGGTTTTGGGGCCATGTGCAAATTTGATGAGTCCACTTCCTTGTATACATTATCTGCATCATTTTATGGTTGCTTGTAGCTCAGGTTTCGTGAGTAAATATTGTTCTGTGTATATTATTTAGAGTATATTATTTATTCGACCTTACTGAGTACGTTACTTATTATTCATACATCATTGTCACTGTCTATGGCATTGTGCAAAGCAGTATAAAGGACAAGGCAGGAAACTACAGATTAATATTAGATATGTGTGAGTTAAGGAAATGAAGAAAAGGACTTGGCTTATTATGGGAGGGCAGGGATAGGATTCACACAGCCCTCCAGATGTTTGTTGGACTCCTACTCCCATGAGTCCCTAGCAGGATGGACAATGGTAAGGAATGATGGGAGCTGTAGTCCAGCAACAAATGAAGGGTCCCAGGCTCCTCAACCATACAGTGCATAGTATTATTATTACCACACTGCATAGTACACTTAACACCTCAGTCAATGTTCCTGCTAAGGAAAATTAGCTGGGTGCCTCTTATTTGCCTTTCCAGGCCAAGTCCCTCCTGTTATTTGATATTGAAGTACAGTTATTTGGAGTAACACCCACCTCTGAACTATCCAGGACATCCTAGAATTACAGAAGTCACCCCAGCTTCTGATTGGATCCCATGATGTCCCATTTTGGTTCCCCCAAGAGTGCAGCCCCCAAAGATGCCTGTTTTTAGGGACCATGCTATCGCACAACTCACCTGACTTCCACAAAAGCATGGCCCCCCAAAAACACCCATTTGAGGGCGCCCACGCTCTTGCAGAAGTCACCTGGCTCCCACAACAATGTGGCCACCCAAAACACCCATTTGGGGAGGCTGTATTCTAACACAAATCACATGGCTTGCATGGGAGCGCAACCCTGAAAGATGGGTGTCCCGATTTTCCTGTGTTGAATGTTATAAGTTAACATAACCTCTGAGTAAATACAGATGGTTATTCTAGGTATGATATGTTAAAGTTATAAATTTAATGTACATAATCTGTACATTAAGAAGCCTATTGCAAAAGGCTGGCATTTCCCCCCCAATTATGCAAGCAGTCTCATGACTTACCTTGTGACTTTCTGCTGTTGCAATTTAAGAAGCTGTATATGTTTACTTAAGAGCTACTGTGCCTGCCTATGTGAGATTCTGACACACAGAGGAATGAAGCAGATGCAATTTGATTTTAGCACTGAAACTATATTTTAGTGGAGATGCTTAATATTTCTCTCTGGGACCAGAGGGAGGGGAAAGTTTAAGAACTTAAACTCATTGCCAACAATATGTTACTTTGTTGTTTTGTAACATTTGTATTTTTCTACTTAGTATTTAAGACTGTGCAGTAAAGCTTTAAAAACTCGTTCTTCTGGTGAAAAGAATTCATTTCTGCACAGGAGTCCAGATCTGGAATCTTGTTGTACAACTCTAACATAGTATAAATGGACAGAGCGCGTTCTTTTCTGTGAAAGCAAACGCTTCAGAATGCAGCAACTTTGTGTTCAAACACTTCCATCACTCTTAAACTTTAGAACATGGGAATACATAACCATGATCACCACCCAGCATGGTTAAAGGCTAGGGACAGTGGGAGTTGTAGTAGAGCCACATTGATTATCCATGTTTTAGAATGTCTCAAGAACTTGGACTACATAAGGCCTTAAATCTTTTGAAGTGTCTTGTAAATGTGAGCTAATGGGCCAAAAATGGAAAGAAGAGGAAGGAAAAAAAAAATGAACACAGGTGGATGAAGAAGTGATAAG
Source organism: Podarcis erhardii (assembly GCF_964252035.2). Lineage (NCBI taxonomy): Eukaryota > Metazoa > Chordata > Lepidosauria > Squamata > Lacertidae > Podarcis > Podarcis erhardii. The sequence continues at coordinate 55,294,450 of NC_138512.1, forward strand.
AATGAAAACAAAGCTGTTCATTTGACATGGCATTGACTGTGCTTGTGGAACCTGCTTAGAAAGGCCTGGCCTCGGGGGGTATTGCTCTGTAACAAAGTACATGATTTGTAAGTTCGCAAGTCGAAGGGCCCATCTTTGATCCCTGTTAACTCTGGTTAACAGATGTAGCCAAGACCTATGCACCACACTTTGAAGAGCTTCTGATAGTTAGGATTGATGGGCTAGGGCAGGGATGGGGAAACTATGGCTCTCCAGATTTTGTTGGACTATGACTGCATCATCCCTGATCATTGACAATGCTAGCTGGGGATGACGGGAGTCTTGCAGTATTGGGGGAGGCTGTGGGTTCTCTATTAGCTTGACTAAGTAAAAGGCAATCTCATAAGGAAACAGGATAAAAGTGGTCTAGAGCAGGCTCACCTCTGTCATGCAGGTGCAGAACAATATTCAAAACCATAATCTTGTATTAGGTGATATCATCTAGTCACCCTTGCAATTAGTGATTATCTTATACTCTGATGCACAGAGGCTGATATCATGCATGTTTTCATCCTAGCTAATGCAACCATGGTGGGGGCAGCGGGTATTCTTATTCATAATTTCCAGTCCTTTCATGAATCAGAGGAAAATATAATTGGGTTACTAACCACATGGACTCAATACGAACATGTGATGGAGAGGTTGAACCTGATACCTTTAGATAATGAAATGTCTTACTAACTTACTTCACAGTCTAAGGACAAGAGCACTGATATATGCATTAAATAAATGTGATCTTCCATATTTTAATTTAGAATAAACATTGATGCAGACTATAGATCAACATACTCATTTACTTCTAGTTTGGGATCCCCGCCCCCCACAACAAGAATGAGGAACTTGCTGCTTTTAAAAAACCCCTGAGAATGTCATGATTTGCCAGGCATTAGAAGCCATGTTCTGCAACATGCAACCTCAGGCTCATAGGTTTCTATTACACCATTGGTTTTATATGAAATATTTGACCGCAACTGACCTATAAGACACTGTAGGAAAATGACCCAGCTGGTTATTCTCCTCACCCTGGTTGAAATTTGCTTTGTCCACTCTGTTTAGCAAGATCAGCGAAGTGCTTTGCACACATGCTTAGACAAGAGGTACAAGGAAGAGTTATACACAAAGGTGTCAGACAGTCAGAAACAGACCTTTGAGAAATGAGTGTTTGAGAACCTGTGTCTTTCTTAGAAACCACAGTGTATGATGATGGTTTTGTAAACACCAGTGCCTTAGTGTTAAAAGTAAGAATTATGACAACCTTGCAGAGAACTATTGCTAACCATGGCATTTACTTAGTATAAAGATCACATATTGAGTCAAACAGCAGGATGATTAATGATCCTATATTTTTTTCAGATCCCGCAGCCCCCAATCCTAATTCCTTGTCTGTGCCATGTACACTCCAATCCTGATCATGTTTATTTGCAAGCTAACTACTCTATTGATTCCAAAGGAACTTTCAGATTAGAAACATTGGATAGCAATCCATTGTACTTTGCTTTAATTAGTTACTTCCCATTTTAATAGCTAAATTTTAGTGCCTTCTTTAAAAAACAACAACAAGCAGGCGATCAATATTAAAACTGCTCTCAGAGCTCTCAATCAAAATAAAATTAAGCACTCGGGTCCTTTTGAAATATAATGTGACTTAAGTGCTTAACCTTGTTTTTAAGTTCTAGTGATTTAATGTTTTTGCATATTCTGCTCACTTTGTCCCATCCAGCAGTCTGTTCTGGATGGAAAAGCTCAGTTGCAGATTTATTGTACACAGCAGTTACCATTTATTTCAATGGAGAGACTTGATCCATATCTTTGCAGATAGGATGAAATATTGGATGATACATCTCCCCTGAGCTGGCCCATCACATGGAGGAAATTGAGTTCAGCCAACACCTCCATGTTCACCTGATGTGCCAGCCCAATGTGCAAGTGTGTAAAATAATAATAATAGTAATAATAATAATATATTCTTTTGTGCTTTAACAGATCCTAAGTTTTAATTGTCCTTGTTGTCTTTGTTCTTTTATCATAGCTGGTATTCATCTTCTATGAGTTGTTTTGAATATTGTTTTCATAGAAAAGCACCCTATATATGTTCTAAATACATACTTTGTTTGGATTTATGTCATGTTCTTCACTGACTCTTTCTGTCCCATCAAGAAATTAACCTAAATAACAATTTCATCAGCTTTCTGCTTTGGAACAATGGCTTAGGCTCTGCATAGCTGTGTAATGTGATCTGATACTTTATTATGTTTTTAACACCACCATTATCTACAGGAAATGCATATTTTTAAACATTTGCCAAACTCTTGGCAGTGCATCCTAACTGGGGGAAAATGATAGTCCTTGTATTCTTTAGTGATTGTGGTGGAAGGTATTTGGAAAACTGGCACACCTTGTTTTTAAGAATGCCAATAAAGGCCAACCTGAGAAAGTGACCTGAATAAACCAGTCCAAAATTAAACAATCAAACCCAATTAATAAGTTTTCTTATCAGTTGAAGATCCAAGTGAAAAAAACACCATGCATTCTGGTGCCTTACTAGACAGCTGTTGATGTCCACAGCCTAGAGTGATGGGTGCTGATTTGGGAGATTTTGAATTCCAGCCCTGTCTTGGTTGTGGGTGATTGTGAACAACTTACTATATCTCAGCCTCAGTTTCTCATCTGCAAAATGGGAATATTACTCAGCAGGGCCTGACCAGGGAGAAAATGGCTTTTGCATAGCAGTTGTTAAAATAACTTTGTGGGGAGGGTATGAGAAGGGCTTTTCCTTAGACTACATTATTGATATATCTCTTACGGCCTAAAAGCAGAACTTGTGGTTTCAAAAAAAAATGGCCTTTCCTGTTTGGTGAAGGTACCAAGAAATCCTATTCACCCTCCCCAACATGGACACTGTCAAAGAGCAAAATAATAATGATGAAACCTGTCTTGCATTTCTTTGCAGGCCCCCCCTCCCACCATTGTGAAAGAGTCTTCTCTTGTTCTGCCTCTTTCTCAACACATATCAGAATTTCTGTAGGGTTGTCCAGTTGAGCTAATTTATCTGTTTAGGTTGGCCATGTGAAAGGTGTGTAATTTTCTTCCCATTAAACATTTCCTCAGCACTCTGCAGCCTCCTTAGCTGCCAACACTTCCTTGATCCAAAAGAGCCCCATAGGAGAAGTTCCTCATTATATTTTCCCCTGAGCACTGACTGAAACACTGGAAATCAGAGAGGTTGGCTACCAAGCATCTGAAGCAGATTGGGTTGCCGATTTTCTTTTTACAGTCCTTCCTGAATCTTAAAAAAAGTATTTCCACACTGATTTCTTTCAAAGTAAAAGATTCCACTAAAAACAACAACTAACTGCATGGTACACAGCTTTGCCACTTTCCTATGCTTACAGTAAGGACCAGCTGAGTACATCATGGGGTTTTCAAGAAATAAAGGCACCCAGGAAGGCTGGGGAGTGAAAGCCAGTGGATAAATTACTTGTAAACTTAAAGAAAGGACACTCACAAACACCCCTTGGCCACCTTGAAAGTAAGGTAAGAACAACAAGAACCATGAACCCAACTCATGAGAATTTAACTGAATTTTTCACTTCTATGATTTTTCAATTGCAATTTCATAGTGTCATCAATTGATGGAAAATGGTTTTTTAATTTTTTTTGTTAGGAAAGCAGGAGGAATTTTTTGGCACCACGCAAGGGGAAAGTGTTACACCAGTCAGTGTCAAAAGTGTACAAATAGCTACTGGATTAGATGTTAACAGGAAATAAAGAGACAAGTTTCCCCTTCAATAGTAGCTCTTCCCTTACAAAACTTTTTAAAGTATTCTTTGTAATATATATGTGCGTGCACTCATGTGATCTGGTGAATACTTGAAAGCAGAGTTTTGTAGTTACCCTTTGCAGTTAAATGTAGAACCACAGGAGACTTGAATGAAATTCGTACAATACAGCAGGCAGACCAGCCATTCTTGTGGTTTCTCCCCTTCTTATTTGCTTAATTTGATTTTTGTCAAGCACTCACTAACATTATAAATCTCTCAAGTGAAATAACAATAATTTGCATGTGTTAACACCTTTGATTAAAAAGGGGGAGGGAGAAGGGAGAACATATTCTTTCCTAGTTTTATGGTTTCTTAATCATAAAAACCTGTTTCATCTCAGCACAACTGCATCGTCCTGTTTGTAATTATGGAGACATCACTGTAGAATTTAAACATTAGTGCAGAGAAAACACTTCTGCGATATGTCCTGGTTATTTTGCCTCATTTGATGCTGCATCGTTCAAGTATTCCCCAAGCCTAATGACAACTTATTTATTCATGCTTATCTCTGCTTTGGATAATTTGAGAAGGGATTTCTAGTTGTCTTGCAAACAGATGAGGGACATTTTTGCTGACACCTTTTAGTTAGCATTATAGGAGGGAGCCCTGATTTATTGCACAGATCAACTTAGCTTTATGATATACAACCTCGTATTACAACCATGCTTCCAATCTCCAAATTTCCAAAAAGTCAAAGAGGATAAGACAGTATGCAGGTGCAGGACAAAAAATAAAAAATAAAAAATACTCATGTGGTTTTTAATCAACAGGACCTGACCCCTAATGACTGGTGAAAAATCACTTTTCATTACTTGTGATTTGCAGATGGTGGAAACTCATTCAAACTAATTTGATTTCCTTTAAAAAAAAATAAAAATTCCAGCCTCCACCCCTCTGAGCCTTGTGGGCGAGTGTGATTTAAATAGCTGATGAAAAACTTCATTGCAATAAAGCATGCTCAGCTGCTCAGGATTTTCCTATCTTTATAAAAGAATCTGATTGCAAATCTGATGCATTTTGAATGGATCAGAAGAGTTTGAAAAGGAGCAAGATAAAATCAGACAGATGTGTAGGTCTGTGGACTGGGGTGCACATCCCCTTCTTTCCCCCTGCTAAACAGATGTTTGACAGGGAGGCATAGCTGGCCTGTACTCCCCCTCTCCAACAGGGGGGCTTATGTCAGGAGGGCTCAGTAACCTTTCCCCTAACATGTGGGTTTTGTGCCTGCATGGAAATTTCAGCATGGGTGCATTAAAATGTTGTTTTCCATCTGCAGTATATAAAGTGGTATAGTTTCACAATGATTGTACCATGTGCCTTTGCTTGAAGATCCTCACAAACTGCAGAGGACGTCCTCTTTCACTGATTTCCTTTTACATAAGAAGTATGTGCCAATGATGTTATGGGTTCAAAATGGAACTTGGTCCAAGAGATATGTAAGCAGAGGCCTTCTCCTGGAACGTGGGTCTTGGCTCTGCTCCTACAAATGGAAGAAGCCGGGGGGGAAATTATTTTCATGAACTAACCCTGATGTTTCTTGAATGTCAAAACTCAGTTCTGAAGTGCTGGGGACCTGAAGGATACAGAGACACTGGAATGCGTGCAGAAAAAGGCGACTAATATGAAAAGGGGTCTGAAAACAAAACATTATGAGGAACGGTTGATGGTTTGTTGGGTATGTTTATCCTGGAGAAGACAAGATTGAGAGGAGATATAATAGCTATTCTCAAATATTTGAAGGGCTGTCACATGGCCCTTCAAATCCAAGAAGGGATATTGCAACTAAACATTAGGAAGAACTTTCTGGTGGTTAGGAGCTGTTCAGCAATGGAACAGACTACTTCAGAAGGTGGTACATTTTAAAAGTGGCTAGATGACTATCCGAGAGGGATTCTTTAGCTGTGTTCATGCACTGCAAAGGGTTGGACTAGGTAACCCTGGCGTTCCTTCCAACTGCATATTTCTGTGAAGATCAGCATTTGAGGTGGTTCAGGGGGCTTCAGGGAGAAGTGAGGAACTGGTATAAACAACACAAACACAAAAACCCTCACTTTTCAGCCACAGAATCCTTTGCAGGACTGTAGCTCCTTACATCAACAAAAGTGGATCTCTGGAGCCAACCCGTGGAATTTATTGAGAAGGAAAGAGGGAAATGTGTGACTATGTGAAAAGGGTCTTTAAACCTGAAGCTGCAGTGGCTGTTCAGCTAGAAATGAGGAAGATGAACATAGGCTTTTACACACACACACACACACACACACACACACACACACACACACACACCCTTTCCCTTATTGTTATTCACAATATCCTTTGGCATACATGCCATACATACATTTAAAGAACACTTAAGCACATCCCCCCTCTCAAATAATCATGGGAACTGAGTTTGTATGGGTGCTGGGAATTTTAGTTCTGTAAAAGGTAAACTGCAGTTCCCAAGATTCTTGGGAGGTTGGTCAGACATGTGCTTAAACGTGGTTTAAATGCATGGGGTGTCAAATCATATTGTGCTGTCTAATTTCTTTCTGTGTTTGAAATGGGGTGTGTGTGGAATTTCCCCACATATCAAATTGTCTAGTTCTCTTTTTGCATCTTTGTTTCTTCTTCTCTTTCCTGTTTTGTTTTCTGCCTGGAATCTTTGGAAGAAAATGTGCAACCTCCTTCTCACTAATGAACATGTGGAGCTGCATCACACGCAGGGGAACAGACGTGCATCAGTTTTGCCATTGAGTAATCTGTATTATAATTTGTTGTGACATGATGTGGCCAGACATAAAGACTACACTTAATTTATGTTTATTCATTTTACATCTTGACATCGCACCCAGAAGCCTGCTGTATTATCAGCTAATCTTGGTGGAGCACTTTAATTGCTCGGCTGCTTTTCATGTTTGAAGTAGCCTGTGCAGTTCAGGCATAGCCAGCACAGAACCCACGAATCTGATTTTAATTTATGGAATGAAGAACTTTTTTTAAAGTATGCTTATATGCTAACTCCTAAGGCCTCACAAGCCACATGCTATACTCACATTAGAGCAAAAATAACTGAATGGTCCAAAGTAGCATTGCCATTAAATACTGTAAGAAGCAGCACACACACATATTCTAGTTATTGGTATTGCAAGGCAGAGGTTGCCAACGGGGTGCCCGTGGGCATATAGGCACATGCAGAGGTATTCCAGGGTGCCCACAGAATCCCTTTCAATTTACAGAATCCCTTTCAACTTACAGAAGAAGAGGGGAATCTAAAAATCTACCGTCTTTTCTAAAAAAACAAATGTCCTCATCCCTCTGTGTCCAGCCTGGGGGTTATTTTCCCCTCTCCTCTTAAAGGAAAGAAGATCAAGGGGACAGAAGTGATGGAAAGGAGGCTCAATGGCTGCTTTAAAAGGCAGTTGCTGCTTCTTCTCCCTCAGCATTATTTGGAGCGACAGCAGTCTGGCCCACGGCACATTGCAACCTGAAGTGAAAGCAAGATGGCACCAACTTGCCTGGCTGCTGAATTTTACCTCAATACTGGCTGACTACGAACCTTGCAACCAAGAGCTATCTGACTTTCTCGTTGACCTCAACTAGATTATTGCATTGTTTGCGTGTTTCCTAGGTGTCTAGCTCTTTGTGTACAATTGTGTTGTTGTTTAGTATATTTATGGTTCCAACTAAAGACCATTGTTCAACTTAAATATTTGTGAGCTTCATTCCACCTAAGCCCTGTAGGACGCAGAGGCAGAGATTCCCTTTGCTTTTGCAAGCACCTTTCCATGAATACTTTGCATTGCCTCTAATAACAAGCAATCAATTTATGTTTAACATAACACAGGAGAGCCTGCCGTTCGCCTCATTTAATTTCCGGGGCGGGGGGCGGGGGGGGGGGCTTTAAACAATTAAACAAGTGTATGGCAGCCACTCACACCTTCCTCCTTCCCACTAGGCAATTCCCCACCCAGGTTTAGCCATAAAAGTTCAATGATGTGTAAAGTGAGCCTTGAGCAACATTATTAGATGCTATCAGCCTCTGAAAGTGTGTGTGACAAGATCTGATAATATGTTGAGGATCAATGCTTCTTTCTTGCTTTTCGGCTCCCTTGAAGAAAAAGCAACTGTCAGACCTAGTGAAGAGATCACAGTTGCTGAGCAACAAGAGCAACATAAATATGCTTTTGCATCAACTTGGAAAAAGGAAAATATATGCTTAAAAAAAAAAAAGCCTGGTAGAAATGAGACCCATTGATTGGAGGGCAGGAGGAGAGTGAGAAAATATTTGAACCTGAGCGCTGTTAACACAAAGATATTAGTGACACCTTTCAGCAGAAACCTAAGATGGGCTGCACAGCTGTAGCATTCCCTCCACTTCTCTGCTGTTTATTGTGGCACAGCAAGTGGAAAATAACTGTGTTGCCCATACAGTTTCTATGACCCATAAGAACAGACCCTGTTTTTTGTATTTGAATGTCCTGGATTCTTGTGCTTTTATTAGGCTGTTTTATTAGTTTTAGGTTATACTTTTGTTTTAACAGTACTGTTTGTTTCTATATTGTACAACACTGATGGATTTTCAAAATATAAAGCAGTTTATAGATGTTTGTAAACAAACAAACAAATCATAGCCTCACATTCCTGGTCCATCTAGGATAACACTTAACCAAGTTAACATGCAGGAATACAGAAATATCTTATGGCTGGCTTCACTGTTGTACACAGAAAGAAGTGAGGAAAAAAAGTGGAGATGAAAGTCCTTGAAATAGACACACAATCCCTTTGTCCCTCTCTGATTTGTATACCACTTCATATTTCAGCAGAAATCTTGAAGCAGTTTACAGCCCCAGCTAGCCTAGTGAATGTACAGGGATATTAGGAGTTGTAGTCCAGAACATCTGGAAGGCCACATGGTCATTACTCTGGATTTAACTAATACTATTCGCTTGCTTTGCACTGAGTAATTGCTTCTTTTCTGCCTAATTCATGAAAGAAGAATGAAGAGAGTTTTGCAGAGAGAAGTGAATGAATTCAATGAGCAAAACCTATTTATTTATGGAGACGTATCCACAGCGGGTGGCGCTGTGGTCTAAACCACTGAGCCTAGGGCTTGCCGATCAGAAGGTTGGCGGTTCGAATCCCCATGACAGGGTGAGCTCCCATTGCTTGGTCCCAGCTTCTGCCCACCTAGCAGTTCGAAAGCACATCAAAGTGCAAGTAGATAAATAGGTACCGCTCCGGCGGGAAGGTAAACAGCGTTTCTGTGCGCTGCTCTGGTTTGCCAGAAGCAGCTTAGTCATGCTGGCCACATGGCCCAGAAGCTGTCTGCAGACAAATGCCGGCTCCTTCGGCCTATAAAGCAAGATGAGCGCTGCAACCCCAGAGTCATTCGCGTCTGGACCTAATGGTCAGGGGTACCTTTACCTTTATCTTTAACCAAAAATAAAGCATGGAAACTGAGTGATTTGATGTAACAAAAGAAAAAAAAATCTGAAACAATTTCCAGAATGATTCTCTTCATTTTTATATATCACAATAATATTTTGGGTAAGCATAAAGCAAACGTCATAATGTTATACCTCTTAAATTTAGTAATTAGCATCTATTGCTGCTTTGCTACTGTTATGAGTGTCTTAATATAACATTTAGCAGCTTCATCAGCTTCTAGCATGCTTACTGAAGGAAGGTCTAAATGACGTTGATGCAACTTGAAGCCCCACCTTAAATGTCGCTTTAGTGGGAAGTTTTGCAACAAATCCTTAAAAGCATAAACAAGGGGGAAAATAGTGGTGGGAGGTTAAGGGGAGGGGGGGGGAATCAAACAGCTCCATCTTGCACCTAATTCAATCCATTTAGAAGCTCTCTGCCTAAGCCAAGGATTACTGGTGATACCATCTACTTCAGGTTGCAGTGCCTAAAGAAAGCATCCCTCTTATTAAAAAATGGAAAAAGACAAAGTTTAAAGCCAAATAATTCAGGCTTGCATAAATCTTTAATAGGACCTGCCCTCTCAGGATTGGCTGTGTGTTCTTTTCTCTGCCCAAGGGAAACACAATATGTCTTAGAAGAGAATAATAGTAACTCCATCTTGTGTGTTATATGATATCTTCAGGTAATCCAGAGGATTTTGCCTTTGTCTGCCGTAAACACAAGGCCACCCGTGCATACAGTGTCCAGGCTTTTCCAGACTCCTCACCTTAGCAGGTGACACCCCAGAAGATGGACGTGGAAGAGTTAGGTAGCTCGTTGCTAGAGGCAAGTTTCCTCTCAAGGCTTTGGGGAAATATGAAACAAATCAGGCAAATTCTGTCTTTGCAAGAACAAAGTGTGACAAGCTGTCCTTCCAGTTTGCCAGAGCTTTGCAGACATGATTCCTTACCATTGTTTCTTATAGTAAATTAACGTAGTTTGTTGCATATGAAAAGTAGAGAGTGTTGGAAGTCGCAAATAGGCCAGTGTTAATATATTGAAATTGGCACAGCCCTGAATTTTTAAACTGGGAAAGTGTGATTAAGGCTGGAATCCAAACTACATTTACTCAAAGTAAGTCCCATTGAATTCAATAGGGCTTACTTCCAGGTGAGTGGGGTTAGGAATGCAGGCTAAAATTCTAATTCCAATAATAATGCTAATGACAATTTCTGTTCTAAAATCTCATAAAAGATTTCATGTACTGAAATTTTTAGATGTATATCACCAAGGCAAACTGGGCTGAAATTCCTACTCAGCCACATTGCTCTTAGGGTGACCTTGGGCCAGTCATAATTTTTTGGCCTCACCAACCTTACTAGGTTGCAGTAAGAATGAAACAAGACAATCCATTCATGTTTTCTAGAAGTTTTTTTTCTCCCCTTCAATGGGATGGTAATAAATAAATGAATGTCATAAACAAATGCAAACAAATTAAAAGGGAGGGGGAAACCCAACTCAGTACATTGCTACAGAGAGGAATTTGGCCTCAGAATCAAATAGCAATTTCTGTTTTCTTTTCTGAATAGTTTCAAACATCCTTCTGTGATTTGAGGTGGGGAGAGAAATAAAAATGCTATTCAGTCACAATCTCACCTGTTGATATTCGCCACAGAAAACATGCCTTGAGGTTCTGCTACATTTACTTCCAAGTTACGCACCTATTGATGGTGGGGAAATGCAAAACATGCCCGTGGCTTTGAGATTTGGAGGCTAATTCTTGAGTTTGTTCACAAATCTGGTTTAGAGATTTGTGTCTTTCTGGCTTCTCATAGATGATTTCTGTGACCTTCTGTCAAGGCTGAGCTGTGGGCAGCTGTCAGAGCCAAGCCAACAGCTGGGAGCCAGGAGCCAGGAGCTGAGCCAGGAGGTCAGCACTGAGTAATAAGCCAGAACGTACATCAGACCACATCAGACCTTGTTGGTTAGGGAAAGTCCCAGCCAAACCAGTGCTGTGCTGAACATGTCTGCTGCATTTTTATTTCTTATCATTCTCCATCAGTTAATGGAAAAAACAAACTGCATTCAGAAATTATCTGGGAGGGGGAGGAAATTTGAGTGACAATTCTCATAGATAGGGAGTAGGGTTAAGTAGAGACATCACCTTGCCAACAAGGTTCGCATAGTAAAAGCTATGGTTTTCCCAGTAGTGATGTATGGAAGTGAGAGCTGGACCACAAAGAAGGCTGATCGCCGAAGAATTGATGCTTTTGAATTATGGTGCTGGAGGAGACTCTTGAGAGTCCCATGGACTGCAAAAAGATCAAACGTCTCCATTCTTAAGGAAATCAGCCCTGAGTGCTCACTGGAAGGACAGATTGTGAAGCTGAGGCTCTAATACTTTCTTTGGCCACCTCATGAGAAGAGAAGACTCCCTGGAAAAGACCCTGATGTTGGGAAAGATGGAGGGCACAAGGAGAAGGGGACGACAGAGGACGAGATGGTTGGATAGTGTTCTCGAAGCTACCAGCATGAGTCTGACCAAACTGTGGGAGGCAGTGGAAGACACGAAGAGTCGGACACGACTAAACAACTAAACAAGATAATGAGAATAGCCTGCTGGATCAGGCCAGTGGCCCATCTAATGCAACATCCTGTTGTCACAGGGGCCAACCAGATGTCTATGGAAAGCTCATAAGCAAGATCTGATGGCAGGAGCACTCTCCCTTGTATCTATGGGAGACAGAATCCTCCCCCATGAACAGAGGCCTTGACAGGTGACATTTTCCCCTACTCAGTCTTTCTTGGGGATCCATTGTCTTCCACTATCTACCCTCCTTGATGCAAGCCCATGGAGATTGAGCTCTCTCCCAGGGAGAAAATGTTGAAGCTTCCAAAATCCATTGGCAGGGAGAAGAAGCCCACCCCACCCCCAGTAATAACCCTTGGGGTAACAGGATCATTGCTGGGGAGTGACATTTAACACACCCCAGTTTTTTCTGGGGAGTTTTCACTACCCCTTTAACCTCTGCAAGTCAGTGGATAGATCCCTTTTACAGGGATCCCCCCCCCAAAAAAAACAACCCAGGAGAGGGGAGAAGCCCAACACTGGGGGTGACATTTTTACCACCACAGTCTTTCTTGGGGATCTTTACTCCCCCCCACCCAATCTGCCCTCCTATGATTACTATTGTAAAATGATCAAGTCAGCCCTTGTGGGAGAACCATTGAAACTAGTGTTCTAAATTTTGGAAGGATTAATTCCATCAGAAGTGGTGGCCATTCCTGAAAAATACATCCAATTAGAACAGAACTTTAAAGATGCCTTGCATGAATATGCCTAGATACATTTGCCTATGATTTGACAGGCTTAATCAACCCTGGAAGGGCTTCTGTGCCTGCAAATATTGTCCACTTTGGCCAAAAGAGGGAAAAGTTAAATGTTCATTATAGTGTAAGGTTACCAGATGTCCCCGTTTCCTGGGGACAGTCCCTGGATTTACAAATCAGTCCCCATACAAAATCCATTGAAGTTGAAAAGTGTCCCCGGATTCATTGAAAAAAATCTGGTAACCTTATTATAGTGAATGGGAAACACAGAACTTCATTTTATTCAGAGCAGGTTGGAATCCAGACCACAGACTGAAGCAGAGAGAGTACAGAGTGACTCAGAAACAGACTGGAATTTTAAAAAACCAAAGTGAATCTTGGGCCATGTGCACATCACTAGGACCAAAGTTCCCTTTCTCTGGTGACAGGACTTAGTCTGTTAATGTTCAGAGTCCTTCTGATGGTGGAAGGTCCTTCAATCAGTGGCAGGGACTCTTTGGTTCCAGTCCATCACAATGAAGGCTATCCCAAGAGATTATGCTGTCTGAATTGGAGGACAAGGTGGGCCCCTTCCACTATGCCAAAAGCCAATGAACTAGCAGTTGAATTGTACTTTCAGCATCAACCACTACATCCACCACCAATGGGGCAAACAGCTCTGCACCTCAACAGAGATGAATGCCCATGGCCCTCCACATCTCCAAGGATCTGGTTCCCATGAACCAATTCACAAATCTTCTAAAACTGTGTACTTGCAATAGTGCAAGATAAACTACCTTCTTTTAATAGAAAAGGGGCTATTAATTAATGGGTCACTGCTGCATGAGACACCCATAGTAATAACTGCATGGCAACTGATTCCTAAATGAGTCAAGTCTTAATAATAAGATCATTGTGTTTGTGGTGACACAATCAATAAAACAACAATGGTGACCCACTTTATGATATATTAATTTTATGTTTTATTTATTGACCACTGGCAATTCATCTTTTTGTGTGTGTGTGTGTGTGTGTGTGGTTTTTCTTTTTTCTTTTAATTTTAAAGAACACTTCAGCTTGAGTTCAGCTGCACCAGGCAAGCTGAGGAAACTGTGATCCTGAGTCACTAAAGCGTTAATGGAGCTCATTATCTCTGAGAATATTCACCATTCTCTGCTTTGAAGCAGACAACTCTATCATTCGTTTAATAGAACTCTGCTGGAAATCAAACACATTTTTTATTCAAGGGAATGATTACTGTGTCTTGTTTAATTCTCGCCTAACAAATGTCAGCACTAATGTATTACAGATTATTCAGTCAATTTGATGGTTCCAGGTGAAAGAAAGGAACACAAATCTCTTTCTTTAGTGTAAAAAGGGTCAGCTGGATGACTTTCCACTGCATGAGCTGAGATGAGGCTTGACATGAATCAATCAATCAGGCTCAGTTTTACAGTTATAGTGCCTAATGCCTAAACATGAGCATATGGGTGGAAATTAGCACCCGATTATGGGCATACATGATCTTCCCCTGGAAGACAATAATATTGGCATTAAGCTCCTCAAGAGAGAAGATGCTGCTGGTTTTTAATATGTCTTAAATTATGTCAGGAAAAACACTGGAACATCACACAAAAGCCACAGTCGGTGTATATTGCTATCTCATAGAGCTGGAGATCTTTACAACAATATTGACACAAGAGCAGGCAAGCAAATGTCAGCCAATATAACATATGAAATACTTAACGTAACCAATTTTCAGCTGTCAATCAGCAGGGAATAATGACTGATGCAAGGAATCAATACACCACAATTGAATTCCAGCTCACAAACTTGTTTCGTTCGGCGCTATAAAAGACTGTCAAATGTCACACCCCAAGAGATGCAACAGGATTCCAAAGATTTATTTATTTCAAGCTCCGAAGTCTATTAGCAATAGTGCTCCTCGTGCAAGTGGAAAAGGAGTTTTTGATGGCACTACATTTTTAGCAATGACAATTCATTCTTTCTGGAGCCAGTTAATAATGATGCCAGCACTAAGTTCTATTTTCCTTAGCCATTTGCTGCATCCTCTAATGAGAAATCATATGCAATCACATGTGATTAAATATGGATTTCAAAACCTAACTGATTACCTACTTAGCATTAAGTAATCTTCTCAGAATTTTTAAAATGTAAACACTGATAGAAATGAATGGGCTACAGAAGCAGGTGTCATTTATGAAATAATATTGCTTGCTTAGCAATTCTGTCTAGTACAATATTACTCCCATTCATACTATAGGACAAATTTGGGGTGGAAGGGGAGAGAGAAGAAACTAAAACAGGCAAAGCTACACTAGATAGATGGGTTTTTTCCCTGCAAAGACCTCTCTTCACCGCACCCTACCCAGAATGAAGGACTAATTTTTTAAAAGAGATTTTCATTCCAAATGCTGAAAATCCACCTCTGGAAGTCTGCTCTTTTCCCCTCAATCTCCACTTTAGCCAGAAAGAAATACATGTATTTCAACAGTGCTGCTTTTGTTTTGTTGCGTTCAATAGATTCATCAAAGAGGAGTCCTGATAATAGCCCATATGGATTGTTCCTATACTAACATTTGCTTCACAAGGAGATATATGCTTAAAGTAGAATGGGAGACACTTCCTGCTCAGCTGGCGTGTGATTAAACTAATATCACATGAATGGTGGTCGGAGGTGTAATATCCATCTCATGTGTAGATCTGCTGATGCAAAAGCTTAGGATGTTGGCATGAATGTGGTCAAATCGGGGTCCTTTATCTTAACAGGGATGTGGATTGGCTCATTTTCTGAAAATATAAGCTGCATACAAATGTTGTATAGATCCCTGCCCCAATCCTTGCTTATTACTGTGTAATGTTTTATTTCATAAGTCTTCCCAGTGATATCAGTGAAAAAAGAAGCTGCTCAATAAGCGTAAGGATATGACCAGTGCTGGATTTAGGGTGGTGCAGGCAGTTCCCCTGCACAGGGTGTTGAGCTGACGGGTTGCTTGAGTTGCTGCAACTAAATGTAGTGCAATAATAATAATAATAATAATAATAATAATAATAATAATAATAATAATAATTTATACCCCACCCATCTGCCTGGGTTTCCCCAGCCACTCTGGGCGGCTCCCAACAGAATATTATTATTAATAATAAGAGCACTTGAGAACATGTGCAGAACAGAAGGCAAGATGGGTGCCAAATTTTGTCCTTGCACAGGGTGCTGTATTACCAAAGTCTGCCCCGATATGACCCACATTTATTGTTATGTAAGGCAAGTTGAATTAGCAAATAATTGGGGTGAAATTTACTATACAGAAGGTGACCGTGGCAATATTTTTTCCCCTTTTAATAAATGATGCCTATTAAACAATCGAAGACAGACTTGTTCCTATTGTTAAGGGTGCTTTTTAAAGGCAAGGGGGGGGGGGGGAGAGAGACAGAAGCAAAACTACTGTCCTTGTCCAAGATTGTCTTCACCAGGAGTGAAATAGGCAAACCACAAAAGTTGATATAGGAAGACCACTAGTGTGTTGTCTAATTTCAACCACTGAAACGGCTGTGCACTCTGTGACTTTATGAGGGATGAGGATTACAGGTCACAAGAGCGTCTTTATTTCCCACCTGTAGCTTCTGACAACATTTTATTAAGGATTTTCCCTTCTTCAGTCTCTGACCTACAGGGACAACATTCTAACAGCTGTTGCCGGACCCTTCCCCAAATGGCATAACGACAGATTAGCAGGTTCAGAAAAGCAGTATCATTTCATAAGGACTATCATTTATGACAGCCCACTAATATTTTTACAAGGCCTGTAAGATAAACACAGTGCCTCATTTGCTAAACAGAAGCAAGGAGCCTTAATGCACTTAAACATTTAATATATCTTAGCTGTTACCTTTTTAAAACAACAACAACAACTTGATGCACTCTTGGTCCTCTGATGATTTCTTGTTCTACAAAATAAATCCCTCCATCCTCAGCATTCATAGTATATTGTAGTAGTATTGCTGGTACTGTTGATAGTAGTATTAGTAGTAGTATTTAAATACATGAATTGCCATCATAATATATTAAAGTCAGGTGGATGCAGAAAATATAAAACTGCAAGCAAGTTTTTAAGCATAAAAATTGCAATTGCAATTAAATTAAAATTTTAAAGTCTGCTGTAAAAAGACACCCATGAATAGGGAAAGTGTTTAGGAAATAGGTAATAATACTATGGGGGTATTGTTTTATTGTATTTTTGTCTTACTATATTGCAAACCACACTGTGATCTTTGGGTGAAGGGCAGTATAGAAATTTAACACATGGTAATAAAATAATGAATGAAATTAGGTCTAATGCCCTCATTACAGAATAAAGTGAATTGAATGAACTGAATGCAATGGCTCCCTATTATTCACAGAAGGGCATCTGATCTAGTGGCCCTTCCACTTGATGGAAGGGGAGAGGAGGGGTGATGTTCTCTGTTCTGGGGACCCTCCAGAACAGCATGGAAGGGCACACAGGGAGTTGCAGGCAGGGGCAGAACAGAATCTGCAAAAAAATCCCTCTTCTTTCCCCATGTTGTAGACCTTTTTGGTGACTGTGGAAGAGTACCAACTTTTCCCAGAGTCTTTTGAATTAGTGTTGCCAACTGCATTGTCTCCTCTTTTTTTGATCATTCTGCATCATAATGAGAAAAGAAATTGCATTAGAAAATAATCAAAGGAGAAAAAGGCTGGATCTACATCAATCTTTTAAATGTTATTCGATATAACGTTCTATAACATTTAACACAGTTTCCCTTTGCTGGTGGATCACTGCAGTGCCCTCTGGTGTCACATTTTAATAACACATTTTAACGTTATAAACAACAAGTGTAGATCCGCCCAGAGACTGTTGTTGAAACTCTCTTGGGTGCGGAGCAGAGTTTCTACTGTGATTATCATACATCTGAGCTGTCCGAGGAGTGTTTGTGAGTATCCTTTATATTATTCTATAAATCATTGCTTCAGTAGTCTAGCCTTCCAGAGGCAGCCCATCCCATTTTGCCCCTTGAGGCAAAATGTGAATATGCCATCTCCTCCCCTCCCCACTCAGCTGCCTCTGCATCCTTCCGACCCCACTACTTCTGCTGCCACTGGAATGCCCTCCTGTCGCAGAAAGTCAATGAGAAGTAGATGTTCTGCAATGCCTTGCCACTTGCTGCCCAGGGATAGGGAAGATGAGCAGCAATTCCGAGCACCAGAAGTGCTGGAGCAAGCAGGATGTGACCTTTTGTCCTTCCACGATTTGAGGCCACTACTTCACTGTACCTAATGGTTGGGTTGGCTCTGTACTCTACACGATGAAGGCTTCCTAGGTGCCCAGGGAAATAATGGTTGAGGTAAACAATAGGATGAATGACGACTGGTGATTTTGAAAAGTCTTTACATGGGCTTTGATGGCTAATGTGTCAAGTGCTCTGGCTGTAGGGCTTGTAAGGTTTTAGCTGGTTTTAAACTGGTTCTGTTATGCTCACCTGATCATTTTCCTTGTTACCTTCATGGATTTCACACACACACGATCTATATTTTGTGATGTTCTTGTAATTAGATTGCTGTTGTCTTGTTCTTTGTTTTGTTTTTGTTTTTTAATTATAAAAACTAAATAAGTCTTTCCTTACCACAATGTACATTGGCCCCAAATGGTGACATCATATAAGTCTTTTAAAACAAATAAATTATCTTTCCAATATCTCCATCCAGTTGTGTTTCTGAGACTCTGGAAGTGAAAACTGTGGAGGACTCATAGAAACTTGGTGGTGGTGGGATATGGATTGGGGGCATAGCACAGGGGAAGGGGCAAGTATTAGACACCCCCTTCATCTGGGACTCATGGTGCTTTTTTCAGAAATAAAAATGTCAGGAGCCCCAACACAAAACCCCTATGTCATGTCTAATTTCACCCTTAAATATCTCCCCCCGCCCTGCTAATGAATAAGACAGAATCTCCCAAGGTAAATCTGATTTTCAGTTCTTTGCTTTCTATATTTTTTCAGTTGAAGAGACAAAGAAAAAAAAGAGAGAGTTCATGGTCCTGAAGCCTAGGTGGGCCTAAGCTTAATAATACCATGCATTGCCATTGTCACCGTCATGTCATCATTGTTACGTGCATATTATGTGACAGATCTGTAATGGAAGATTATGGATAACTCCAAAAAAATAGTAGTTAATACAACAGTTTTATGCACTTACTGTGGATAAAGGCAAGGACTGTATCACTTTATTATTTGTGGGGTGGTGGTGAGGATATGTTCTTAAAGTCTGAAATTCAGATGATCTGCTTTCTATTGCCATAGCTGTGGTTTTCATTATAATAAGAGGTTCTCGAAATTATGTCATCATAATTGTAGCACAGCCGACACTGTTATGTCAACAGCTTTAATATTGTTTCATTCAGTTCAAACCAGTCTCAGTATTATTTTCAGTGTAGGTAAAGTACAGCTCTACACACACACACACACACACACACACACACACACACTTAACCTGAAACCATTTGTTGTTGGGCTTACTGTGTTTAAGGGCACTTCTTAATAGGAAGGGACACTAGAAGCTGCCTTATACCAAGTTAGATCATTTATACCAAGTTAGGTCCATTTAGTTCAATGTTGTCTGTAGCTACTGGCAAGTTCAGGCGGGGTTGTATTCCAGCCCTATCTGAAGACTAAATCCATGGACTTTCATATAAAAAGAATGTGTTCTGCTATTAAACTACATCTGCTTGATCTCAGTACCTCAAAATACTGGTACTTTAAAAAAAAGTATTATTTTAATCAACTATTGAATTGTCACTTTTTCCCCCCACTACACATTTGAGCTTTCCTAATGTTAAACATTTCATGCAATGTCCAATATCTAAGCCATGTTGTCCACTGTCTAAAATTCATTCATGTTATTTCGTCTATTCCATAAAATTTATATATTGCTTTATTGTAAAAGTGGGGGGGGGCTCATGGCAGTTTTAGAAATTCAGAGATTTATATATTTTATTTATTTATTGCATGTTTTTCTAGAGATGACTCAGCCGTCTCTGAGCTCCAGCTTTATATGTTCATAATCTGGAGAACCGGGTTCGCGTCTCCGCTCCTCCACATGCAGCTGCTGGGTGACCTTGGGCCAGTCATACTTCTCTGAAGTCTCTCAGCCTCACTCACCTCACAGAGTGTTTGTTGTGGGGGAGGAAAGGAGGTTATTAGCCGCTTTGAGACTCCTTAGGGTAGTGATAAAGCAGGATATCAAAGCCAAACTACTACTATTCTTATTCTTCTTCTCCTTTCATTCTGCAAGAATCTATGTGATGGAACCAGACTGAGGTCACATTCATATTTAAAGCTCTGTTATACCACTTTAAACAGGCATGGCTTTCCTCTAAGAATTATGGGAGATGTAGTTTGTTAAGGGTGTTGAGAGTTGTTAGAAGAACACAATTCCCCTCAGAGCCTACGTTTGCCAGAATAGGGCTGGATGAACCACTCTTGGAATTGTAACTTAATGAGGGGAATAGAGGGTCTCTCGGGATGCTTAACAAGCTACAGCTCCCAGAATTCTCTGGGGAAACCACAACTGTAGGACTTCAATTAATCATAAGTCAGATTGTTTTCATGAGCCTACTCTAAGCATCCTACACCCAATGTAATTTGAAAAATGCTGAACTGTGTTATATGTTGGTTCTCAATAGCAGGATTTCTTTGTTAGTAATAAGTGGAGCAGAAAAGTACTGTTTTCATAATGCACCTAAAATATGATGTACACAAACATTTTAAAACAACCAATGCTTGAATGAAATATAATATTGAACATGATGAAGAACATGACAACACTGTGTTAGATTGAAATCAGAAATCTCAGAAATCTGTCCTTTTCTATGCAGACACGATATTGTGAAAAATATATGTATAACATCATCCCCAAAGGCCTACCATATACTCTCCAACATCACTCAGATGAAAATAGGGACATTGCTCCCCCCATAACTGACCCTCCTCGACCCCTCCCCCATTTTTTGTCCCCTCACTGCGGAGCATTTCCTGTCAGAAGAAGGGGTAGTGCTACCACCACTACAGCAAAAGGTCACAACAAACACATTCTTCACCATCCTGAGAAAACCCCTTAATCCCAATTTTATTTTATTTTCCTCCTTGGTAGGTTTACAAAAAGAAAAAAAAAACCCACACCTAAATAAATTACAGAAAGGGGTAAGATCAGACACAGAAACACAAAGCATTTTTAAAATAAAAAAATGTAGAGGAGAAATATACCAGCAGAAGTGTCCATAATGATATGTGGTTATTTGTGTGAGAAAATCACCGCTAGCAATCAACACCCATTTCCAAGAATGTGCAAGATGAGACATCATCTATTTCACATGGGAGAATCCATAAAATCACCTCCTGTGGAAGAGTTTGAGATGTCTGAAGTTATCCTCTATTTCTTCATGTGCCACTGTGTCACCAAGCCTAATTGTACTCACAAACATACCTCATCTTCCATAATGTCTTCAGTTTATTTCACTTAATATGCCCAACAAATCACCTAGAATGAATGAGCAAGTGCCAGACAAGCTCTTGCTGAGGGTCATCCTATTCTATGAGATGGCTTTTGTTAGGAGAGCTTGCAGCTTGGGTGAGTTACTCTGAAAAGATCACTTACAAATTCTGGAGTTCAAAGGCACATGCAGGAGCAAATTTATCTTGGCAGGAAGTATTATAGGATGAGGAGACATAAGAGAGAGAGAGAAAATAGCAGATACCATATCTCAACAGGTTGTGAGAGAACAACAAAATGGCTCAGCTTTTAGGAGTTAACTTAGACAAAGAAGCTACAGAAGCAGTGCTCTCATGTGGTTTAAAGTAACACATGCATTAGCTAGAAGTTCAGTGAGAAGTAAATGTATTTGCTTTTCTTCAACAGTTTTGCCCAGTCCTGTATCAGACCAAGTCACCATTCTATGGCATGATGACTGAATAATCTTTGCCCTGAAGTGTTGTCCTGAAGTAGCACCATTAAGCAATCTGGCAGTGGTAGTATATGTCAAAAAACACAACAATGTTCTCTTTGTGTGCATTGGGAACTCTGTGAATTGTGGCTCATGTGTGTGCAAGTATTTGGAAGGGCTCAGCCACCCACATTTCAGATTATCATGAGTACTCTGCTACCATTTAGGCACCAAAGTGAGTGGCAAGATCAATTCCGCATGTTGTGCTCATTTAAGCAAAAAATATGGACATAAATAATGATGGGGCTTATGAGAACATTTGAAAATCTGGCTCTCTGCATGCATTTTGAAAAGAAAAAGAAAGCACAAAGTTATGTGGCCAGATTTGGCTAACAGAAATAGCATGCTGAACTGAAGCAGCATTACAAATGACTTTAACATGAAGAGATAAGAAGTTATTTGCTCTTAAATAATTAACCACACCTCCCTCTCTCACTTCACATCTCTGTTCAGCTGTCAGGCAACCTGGAGGCCATGTTGCTGAAAGAACTTGCTTCACTAACAGCATCTGGATGCTTGGCAGATGCTACAGCCAGGGCTGAGGGTTTCTTTGGATTCATTTCCACACATCTGTCAGCGGTCAGACAATTTCTGATAGACTGTCTAGTCTGGTTTGTCGTCTTCAGTGCAATTTCCCTGTCAATCACCTACTATTTATGCTCTTCATTTCACTCATAAAAGTTGCATGGCATCAAATGTCTTCACAATGAGTGGTTGTTGTAGCAAAACAAAACAGATAAACCTGTGTTTTTCTTCATGTGCTTTATCCACTCTTGCCTGCTGCTCCACTATCACCTGAAATATCGTTATAAGAGCTTGAGTTGTGTGCCCATTTTCAAATCCCTGCTCATTTATGAAACTCTTTGGTGGCTTTGAATGACACCATGCAGATTACCAGAAATGGAAGGAGCTGGAACTCCAGAGGAAAGCTTTACTTAGTCCATTCAGGCCAGGACTGCCTATTGCTTAAGATGATGATGGTTCTCCCAGACATGAACTGTGAATAATAGGAGTACCAGACTGAAGTAACCATCATTTGCACCTGTGTGACTGTAGCCAATAAAGCATTCTTTTTAGAAATCTGAGTTTTGTGGCCTGTATGAGAATGCGAGAATATGGATCCCTGTGATGTAGAGCTCTCCCCAGCCAGCCACATTCTGATAACAGGGGCGGGGTGTGTGTGTAATAAATGAATTTGCATTAAAGGTCCTGACCTGTCTTCCTTTCCTGTTTTCTTGGTCAAATTAGATACATGCAAAAACTTCTGAAGGAACTGCATTTTTCCAGTTCCAGTTCCTGATCTTCAGCAGCAAAGTTGTTCAGAATGCAAATTTTATTTACTTACATTTGTGCTGATATTCCCATGAGAAAAATTAATCTGGATGTTATCACTCACAGTCAGATTGCCTTATGGGTTTTGTAGTTCAAGGTCACATAAACAGTAAGATGCTTGTGAATTTGTTTTAATTATAGACCCCTTCGTCATGGGCTTTGCAGCACTTTGACTGCATAAATTGATACAAACTATGTTTTGCTTTAAGTCATACTGCATCAGATTTCATAGTCTTGTATGTGAATAAACACAGTGTCATTTTCTCAGATGAAATGAGAAATTGGCAAAAAAACACCCCCCCAAAACAACTACCCCTTTCCACCAGTGGTAGAGTCTCATGGGCAGAACTCTGCCCATAGGGTCCAATTCTTAGAATACATACATTTTAGGGCTGAACTACACCCTGTTGTTTCTGTTTTTTGTTTTGCTGAAAGCACTCTCCCACCCAATATGCATGGTTTTTATTCACGCATCTTCAACAGCACATTGAATGTGCTTCTCAGATCTAGGTGCCCTGGGTGAAGCCATAAATTGATTCCACATTGACAGCCAATATAAAAGCAATGGGGCTTTTTCTTGTGCCACAGTTATGTGAGATTATTCTTTTCCTGAACCACATCCAGAATTCAATAGAATGTGTTAGGTATTATTTCTGAGCATATTTTGAAAGAAGCAAGTAGTGGCTTCTCTAACACTCTTCACTAATCTGTTTTAGAAAGGCAAAATGACATGGAATGCATTTATGATCGATTATGCTTTCAAAGTAAGGTATTTATTCAGCTACTCATTTTTCCAGACTCTGCATGCCAGTTTGAACTGTGTGGTGCTCATGGAAGCCATGTAGCTAGGAGCTCAATGCTCTACGAGGAGCAAGAAAACACATTTTAAGAATATCACTACAATTCATTCTTTCCTCTATTGATCAAATCAAAGTGTGAGTGCAATTTGCTGTTTTGTATTTTGATTACTGTAATGCTCTTTTTGGCTGCAATCCTTTATACATTTACCTGGGGATAAATCCCATCGAACCCTCAATTTGCCCCTTGTTTTTTGTAGCCTTTTTTGAACAGTTGCAAGGGATTGTAGAAAGCAAGTGAATTGAGTTGCCTACCTCCCCAGTCACCTCACATTCCCCATGCTCACAATGAAAGCCTAAATCCCTTCTCCACTGCCCCCTTCACTTCTCCCACACTTATGAGGCAGCAGCAAAGTTTATCTTTACCCATCCTTCTTCTCTCACTCCATGCCTCCCTCATATTCTTAACTCCTCAATGTAAATTTCACCTCCATCACAAATAGGGATATAAGAAAGCATCAATTTCCAGTCTGGCGTGTGTTCACTGCATACAGCAATGTTTCCATTTTGCTGCAGTTCAGCTCCTGGCAAAAATACAATGCAAAAGGGGAGATGGGAACTGCGTTGACTGGGCTGATTTCCATTCCTGAAATGGTACAAATAAACAAACACCCACAATTTATGCTTCTGTTCCCATTTCATGGAATTCTCCAACATTCCCTAATCATCCACACACGACCCTTTTGTGACTTTTCTTCTCTCTGATCTCATCTACAGTGGTACCTCGGGTTAAGTACTTAATTTGTTCCGGAGGTCCGTACTTAACCTGAAACTGTTCTTAACCTGAAGCACCACTTTAGCTAATGGGGCCTCCTGCTGCTGCTGCGCCACCGGAGCACGATTTCTGTTCTCATCCTGAAGCAAAGTTCTTAACCTGAGGTACTATTTCTGGGTTAGCGGAGTATGTAACCTGAAGCGTATGTAACCTGAAGCGTATGTAACCCGACGTACCACTGTACTTCTTTCACCATCTTGCTTTCAGAGCTCAATCATATGAGCATTTACTCAGAAGTCAATAGGGCTTCATGCCAGCCACGTCAGCATGCATGGGATTCCAGCCTTTGCCTTTCTTCTCACCCTTCTTTGCCTTTTCAGCAAACTGCACCTACTGAACTGCAGTGCCCTTCAACCTCTGTAGTGGCTCTGCTTATTTCTGTAAGTTACTCTTGGCTGGTGGGTTGTATTATGAGAGCCTTGCACCTACATTCACTTTTGTGATGACAATAAATGAGATACACAGAGACTTTTCTGTTTATTTCTTCAGCTGTTCGTTTATAGCAAATTTCTACTCAAACTTGTGAATTAGGGTTCATTTCATTCTATATGCCAAGAGAGTGAGGGAGCGCATTGAAGAGCTTTGACACAAAGCGAGAAAGGAAGAACAATAACGTGCCAAAAATGTGTTGTTATGATCTTTCACATGGGGCACTGTCACTGGGAGGGGTCTGCACTTCAGAGTCAGTCTGAACATGATAAAGTACAAAAAGTACAGCTGCAGAGTCCCTTTGGATAGTGTGGCAAGACATATGGAAAACGTTTCCTGACTTATGAAAAATAATATTGGGGCAGAGCGTAGAAAAGAATTTGGGTCAAGAGGGTGGAAAAAAATGGCATTTGAGCAAGCTCTTATACACAATCTTCCTGATAAGATGTAGGGGTGTAAATCTAGTGCCTCCATAATATGTGTGTGTGTGTGTGTGTGTGTGTGTGTGTGTGTGTGTGTTTCTATATTCAGAATTAGATGGAGTAAGAACCGTGGATTTGGTTGTTCCACAAGCTCCATCCCAAGTAGATTGTATCTACAATGTTCGTAGGAACAATGGACGGAGGAGATCAGCCTTGCTTGGAGCAGAAAATACACCATCCATTTCAAAAGAGGAACAAAACAGCCAACCGGCAAGCCACCTGCACAACAAAATACAGATACATAGATCAATAACAAGCATAGGTTCCAAAAATGGATGCGAGAAAGGACAATCTTGCTAGCACTGGGCCTTTTGAACATTAAGGACCATCTTCAGGTGGTATAGTAGGGGAATATGTTCATCCCTAAGCAACTAGAACTAGGGGACAAATTCAATTCAGTTTTCATTTAAAGACCTACTTAAGTATAAGTTTCTGAAATAACACAAAAAGTGAAACACACCCATCTTTTGAAATCTGCTCTTCTTTGAATTTTGCAAAGCAGTTCTCCAGCCAAGCAATGTGTAAAAATTGTGCACTATACTAGCATTAAATTTTTTTACTGATTATATTTTTTTTAAGAAACTAGTTTTTAATGAATATTTTAGACTATCTTGTCAACTTCTTAGAGATCTTTTGTTCTAGTAAGTGCTGTATAAATTAGGTTAAATAAAATAAAGTGCCCATAAAAATGCATGTATTAGTGAAAATAATATGCAAGAATGCTTTATTCTAGGGCAGGCATCTCCAAACTCAGCCCTCCAGATGTTTTGGGACTACAATTCCCATCATCCCTGACCACTGGTCCTGTTAGCTAGGGATGATGGGAGTTGTAGTCCCAAAACATTTGGGGGGGGGCAAGTTTGGGGGTGCCTGTTCTAGGGAAAATTGCTTTGTGAAAATGTGATTAGGCCAAATTAGCTCCAAATGTGTATATTAGGAGAAATTCTCACAAAAATGCTGGTTAATTTTAAGCACTTTTAAAAAATATATATCACAAACTGATGTGGAAACAGAAAAACTAAACTTCAGATCTGAAAGAAATGAGAAACTGGGAGAAATGGGAATTGACGGATTTACCCATCCCTACCTGCAACACAAGTGTTTGTTTTGGAAAAAAATAATCTGTGCTGTCTCTAAGAAATTAAAAGAACTAAAAAAAGAAAAGGGTTACAAGAGAGTACTAAGAACAAGGCATCTTTTTAAAATCAGAAAACAACACCAATTTAAGTGACAGTATATTTTGTCTTAGAAAGGAAAATCCTTTCATTCCATTAATTGAACAATCGCAGTCATCTAATGGTCAACTGTTGTAACCAGTTTTGACGCTGTATAATTACATGTGGAAAACAGTGATTGATTCAACTTGCTAATTTAATGACTCAAATGGAGCATTTCAGAGTAAGCTGCAACCTTATGCTAGTTAATCTTTGTGGTGTGAAAACTAGTGGGCAGCACCTAATTGCTGGCTACACAAGGGAGCCTGCTAGACTATTCATTAGATATTTGCTAGAAAAACCATTGTTGTTCAGACACAAACAGCCATTTCCCTTGGAACACCATTTCAATTGTGTTGCTGTTCCCCCATATACTAAACTGAATGATGGCGCCAGGTAGACAGGTGATGCTGAGGCATCCTTTGTTCCTAGTCTGCCTACAACTATGGGTGGTATTCAATTAAGTTTTACACAGACTCATTGAAATTAATGTAGACAACTTAGTCGTATTCATTAATTGAAATGGGAACGACTCTGAGTAAAGTGTAGTTGAATGCCACCATATGCTCTTTCTCGATCATGTACAACTTAACTGCTAAATTTCATGCACAATACATGAGTTTGCATCGTTTGCATCATTGAATGCCATCACTGATACATGGCTTGTGATCTCACATAGGAAGAGGTCATTCCTGAGACTTGTGATAACAGTGATGAAAGCCCCACTCTTACTGTACTTTTCTGTGTACAGTAGTACCTCGGGTTAAGAACTTAATTCGTTCTGGAGGTCCGTTCTTAACCTGAAACTGTTCTTAACCTGAAGCACCACTTTAGCTAATGGGGCCTCCCACTGCTGCCGTGCCACCGGAGCACTATTTCTGTTCTCATCCTGAAGCAAAGTTCTTAACCCAAGGTACTATTTCTGGGTTAGTGGAGTCTGTAACCTGCAGTGTCTGTAACCTGAAGCGTATGTAACACAAGGTACCACTGTATAAGATGATGACTTTTCCCATTAAAATAATGTTAAAAACTTGGAGTCGTCTTATGCATGGGTAGTTCAGAGTGGGAACGGGTGATTGGTTGCTGCCGCGAGTAGGAGATTGTCAGTAGCAATTGTTCTGGTGATTGTTGGCTGTGTCAAGGGCTGCTGTTGATTGGCTGTTGTTGCATTAATTGGGTGGGCGACTGGCGGCTTCTGTGACGTGTGCTACTGGCAGCGTTGGCCATGCAGGTGAGTGAGCTCAACAACTATGGGCAATCTCCCCCCATTTTTTAAAATTTGAGTCCCCCAAAATAGGGGACATCTTATACACAGGGGCATGTTATACACGAAAAGTAAGATATATAGATTCTGTGGCACAGGTGAAATTGAGCCTAGTTGAGGTTTGGACCATCTGCTACTACATTTTGAATTTTCCTTGGTCCTGAACTATATCTTGTTGGGTTTCTATTCTTCTCACTGTGCAGATATGTGGGATTGGTTCATCACATGTCTGTGTTATGCATTCCAGCACCGACTGTTGGAATCACGGGAGCAGATGTTTACTGTACTGTTTCCATTTGTTTTTGCTCTCACTTCTGACTCCTCTCCAAAGAAGACCAGAGAGAGGAGAGATGTTTCCTTTTGTTCTGCCTTGTGCTTAATAAAGTAGTTTAGTTCTTACAACCCCAGCCTAGCTCTGACTGCGTTTATCTCTGCTGGACTCAGAATGTGTGCTCAAGATCTCCAAGGCATGAGTCACTATAAATTGTTGGGGAAGGTGGTTCGGAACTCCCTGGACCTGCACGCTGATGGGAGACACAGGCTGGAAATGTTCCTGTCGTATGCCTGAGGGGTTGTCCTAGCCCCATCCAAACCGACATATCTATGAATGTGTCACAATTGATGTGGTCCATGAGTGAGGCCCATGTTGGTCACAGGCAGTGCTTTTTTCAGGGGGTGCACAGTACTGGCACCTCTTTTTTCTTCTTGTTGTCAAAAAGTGTGGCTCTTACTGTAACAACCTCATGGTGGGTACCAGCATCTATTTTTCTAGAGAAAAAAGCACTGGTAACATTCAGATCATATGGGATAGGCAAATTATACCTCCTTGGGGACAGCAGCACTGGCAGGCGAATGATATGTGACTCCTCACAGTAGGAATGGGATCTGGTAATAGAAAAGCAAGAAGCATATTGCTCAGTAACATATGAACTGGCTTTGTTTTCTGAAGGTCCTTTTTCTTTTGAAGGTGGGAAGGATGGCATTTGTGAGACATGCAGCATAATCCTATGCATGCTTACTCTGAAATGAGTCCCACTGATATCCATGGAGTTTAGCCTCAAATAAACATGCATAGGATTGCAGTGTAAGTGGATGTCTCTTTTCTCCTCTGCCCGTTTATGCTTTTATGGAGGCTGATGGCTGTCCAATGCCATGTGCTCACAATCAGAATGCAAGGATTTGCATTTAAAATGAGAATCTGCAAATTTCTGCTCCTTAATCTAGGCAACCAAATGCAAGTATATCACTGTATATATTGCACTGTGCCTACTCACTGCGAAACACCCGAGAAGGGATAGAACGGCGAGTTTCTCCTGATAGCTGTGATGAGATAGACTGATGTTAATCTGGACTGACAGTAATTTATGAATTCAGCATCACTTGTATATTGCCTGGTGTCAAGTATGTGGCTATGCATTTGGAATATGTGCACCCTAGCCACCGAACAGCTGGCTCTCTGCTTTCATCACTGAAGGCACACATGCTGCCTGTAACGACAGCCTGTTCTGTGATACCTGTATTGTGCAAAGTCTGGAGAAGGACCAGCTGTTTGCCTGTAGACCGTATGCATTTGGGGGCATTGTTAGCATGGTAACACTTTTGGCTCTTCATCAAAAGTCACTTGGTCTTGTTAATAATATGCAGGCCGCAAAGCTGACAACTAAACCGGTGCTAGTGAATCCAATACATCTTTCTTAAGTAGAAAAGGAAAGATTGCATTAGAAGGTCTTGGGTGCTGATGAGGAGAGAAGAGGCTCTTCCTATCACACCCAAAAAGTGGAAGAGGAAGTTGCACAAGGATGTTAAATGAAAACAAAAACAGAGTTCTGTTTCATTATCTGCCTTGCGGATGGAAGTGTTAGCTTTTATATATTTCATACATTTAATTTTATACCACCAACACCACACAAACAGAAATGCTTGCTGCTTCTATCCTACCACCCTAAACTGAGAAAATCTGGCACAATACCTTGTGTTAGGGGAACAGCAGCTGTGTAAGAAGCTCATAGAATCATAGAATTGTTGTGTTGGAAGGGACCACACGGGTGGCCGTTTTTAGTTAGTTTATTAATTTGACAACAAATTAGTCCCAAAATGATTTACAACAAAAAATAAAATATGGGAATAAAAATACTTAAGGATAATTACACAAATCAGAGTAAAAACACAGAATCACTGGTGTTTCCAAAATTCCATTGGCAAGCAAAAAGTCTTTGCCTGGCACTGAAACAATGACACAGGTGGTAGCAGGTGGGCCTTGCTGGGAAGAGCTTTCCCTAGGTGTGGAGCAAATACAGAAAAACCCTGTTCTCTCATTACCACCCTCTAGACCTCTCCTATACACACAGAGGGTCTCAGATGATGCTCTCATGACCTGGGAAAGTTCATACAGGGAGAGGCAGTCCTTTAGGTATCAGAGTCCCTGGCTGTATAACCCTTTAAATGTCAACATCAGCTCTCTGTATTATTACCATTATTCCCCCACCAGAGTTAACAGTTTCTTACCTGCCGTTCACCACAAGGTCCCACATCAAGTCTCAAAGGGTTAGGGCAAAGGGGTGTGACTTCAGAATGTGATGAAAACTACACAGTGAAGGTGTCAGGTGCACCTCTGTGGGGATGGACTTTGGTGTCTTGCTTCAAGGAATTGGCTTTCTCCCCCCCCCCCCCCAGCAGTAGATAAGAGATCAAACGAAAGGAATGCCTTACTAGTTAGAATCTTTAATAATCACAGTGAGAGAACGAAGAACACATCTCCTAGAAATGGTGGTGCTCCCAATTAAGGCTTACCCCCTCCACTTCCATCCCTATTAATCTACGTCACTCCTACGTCTTGCAGTCTGAGTTTGTATCCTTTGTGCTTTCTGTTCTGACATTTTCTGAGCTCTCTGTGACTTTGGAGAAGGGGGTGGATGCTATCCAGAGACTGTGAATCTGTTAACTCTCTTCTAGTGTTTCTTCTGCTAGCTGTTCCCCATCCAGTGTTTCTCAGCTTCTGCCTTCTGAACTATGCCCCTCTGCAAACCATTGTTCTAAATCTATGCTGTCCTACTCCTCCTGGGAAGATTCAGGATCAGGATCAGTGGAGGGGATGGCTCCAATCATTCTTCCTCAGTGCAGCCCTCCTCAGCACAGTCCCTGACATTTGGGGGCTGTCACAGAAAATGCCCTCTACCAGCCCACCAACCCTGAATTTCTGTGTGGTGGCACTACGAAGAGCTGTTCTTAACAATCAAGAGGGTCTGTAGTGGTCCTGATAGTAGAAGTCTGCACAGGAACCTTTGCTACTGCGACAGGGTTCCACTGTTCTCCTCCCCTTGATCCCTCACCAAATTGTTTGGGGGGGGGGACTCCCAGAACAACATTCAGGGGAGGAAGAGGGGAGATTTCTCCATCAGGCAAGCAAAACTGAGGTCTCCTCCCTATATGATCAGGAAATATATAGGAATGTCTCATTTTTGTTTTTTCCTCTTCTGAAATACCAACTCCACATTTTAACAACACAGTGGTACCTCGGGTTAAGTACTTAATTCGTTCCGGAGGTCCGTTCTTAACGTGAAACTGTTCTTAACCTGAAGCACCACTTTAGCTAATGGGGCCTCCTGCTGCTGCCGCGCCACCAGAGCACGATTTCTGTTCTTATCCTGAAGCAAAGTTCTTAACCTGAAGCACTATTTCTGGGTTAGCGGAGTCTGTAACCTGAAATGTATGTAACCTGAAGCGTATGTAACCCAAGGTACCACTGTACTTGTGCAAAATGTGTGTGCACATGGGGGTGAGATATTCTCTGAACATCCTTTGCCTGTTAACTCTGGTGGCACATTTATTTGCTCTAACAAATGAACATTATGCTCCGATGTGCCAGAGCAGAAGCCTGCCTAATACTCACCTTGCCAATTCCATTTGCTGATTTGCCACACAACAGAGACTTCTCACCCACCTAACGAATTCTCCTTGCTCCTTTCCAGAGATGGATTGCTTTATCCAAAGAAGGCATGAAGCCATTTGCTGTGAAATATTTCTGTTCAGCACTGCCTAGACTCTTTAAAAAACAACAACCCCTGCATAAATGATAATTGTACTAGTAACATGTTCTTCATTGTTCTCTTCCTGCTTATATTTCAGTTAGGGAAACTCAGAGACAGATGCAACAGCTGCTGCAACTGCTGGAAACTAAGCCTTTTTCATTTTTTAAAAGAACCCCACTCCGACCGACCATCCATGCGCTCTCCTACAGTTACAACACGTTCAGAGAGCACCGAGTTCAAAGGCATACTGAAAGGTCCAACGTTAAGGAGAGGATATTTGAGTCCTTGCGTCCAGACTTTGTGCCTTTAGAGAACTCAGGTCAACTGTACGCTTCAAATAACAATCAGAAATAGCACCTAAAAGCATTCTTTAGACACTTTCTTTGCTGGTTCTTTGCTTTTTCTCCAGGGTTGCACACCTGCCATGGAAAATGTCAGCTATGAACCCTGCATGGAGCTTTCACAAAATTATTTCCCACAAATAAACAGCGGCGCATATGCCTGACACCCAGAGGAAGAGGGAAATAAAGGTATTTCCCCTCTTTTGGGGAGGATTCTTTATTCGCTTGATGTGCAAATAGCTGAAGAATAACAAAATGTTATATAAAAGTTCCCTAGGGAAAGTTGCATTTCTCAGGTGCAGATATATCTATATCTATCTGTCTATCTATCTACCCATCTATCTATCATAATATATAATATGAAGGCCAACATTTTGTATCTATAGCTATGTAGAGATTATCTACAGCTATATTTCTGATCTAGACAAGACAGAGCAGAGTTGGGCAAGATTCAATTTTTAAAGGTCTCTCTGTGCTGAAGGCTGGATTAATTTTTCTATCTTATATGTGGCACAGCCACATGCTATTACATTGTGCATGCAATTTATATATGCATTTATGCCTCCCTAAATAAATAAATAAATGAGAGTGTGATTTCTCCCTGTCCCAGTGTCCATACTTTTCTCAGAAACCAATATGGGAGGGACGTCAGCCTCTTAGTGCTATCGCATTATGATCTAGTGACCCTGAAAATAGGGTCAGAAGGAGGTCTACCTGCTAACTGGAAAACTAATCAATATAATTCCACCATGGAGTTGGCACACACAGAGCGACGTAAACCTTCCCCCCCCCCTCCTTCTCCAGCCCAGTCTATGTGCCTCCTTCAACTGAATATAAATGTTAAATTTCAGTACTCAAATAAAATATTGTTATTTTTCCTGCACAATGAGCTGAAGTTAAGTTTTGTATTTCGAATGGTGATTATTCTTTCAATAGATGATCTGGATTTGAGATGGCTTAGTCAAGTACTAGGACTTGACTTTTTCATTTGTAAAAGGCGTACAAACATATTTTTTAAAATGTTTTTTTTAAAAAAAACTTTAATGCTGAAAATGGGAGCAGCATAACAATGGTGAGTCTAACTGCATAAACTAGAGAAACTCCATCAAATGAACCTGGAGCTTCATTTGCATTTACTGTGGGAGGAGAGCAAGACAAAGGGTAAAAGGTCACTGGTGACTAATTTTCTGAAAACTAGCAGCTTGTGTAAGTAATAGAACATTTATTGCATTTCTCTGTCATCCTAGCAATGAGCTAGAAAATCCATAAGAATTCCCAGCTCTAGCCTTTATTAAGGTATAGCCCTGGATTAGTTTAATGTCCAATTTAAAGTCACTACTTGCACCTACTTTGCTTACTTCTCTATACATGAATCATTTTCTCGTCCTGTTATTTCCCACAGTAAAAGTTACTAAAAATAAGTGTTTAAAAATTTAAAAGACACTTGCTTTTTTAAAAAAGTGTTTTTTCCATGTGTGTAGAGTGTGTCCTCTACTGAGATGTAAAAAAAGCATCATAAAAATATTTTGTTGTTAAAAAAGAAATCAAAACAGAAGAATGTGTTTTCCCTGGTGTGCATAACTCCTTCCGCTTGGCTTTGGCAAATATTATAATTGGAGTGTGGTCAGTAAAAACCAGGCAGAAGTGATTCTTGAATATTCAGTGCAGGAATCCTTGGACTAGCAATTTGTCCACCTTCAGAGACTTGGCATCAGGACAAATAATTAGACTTTCGGCAACTGCAAACTCTTATTAATTTGCTTGACAGGATGAAGGATGTGGAGGAAAAATGAAATGAGGAAGGGCAGATTCATATAAATTCCTAATCTAATTCCTAATCATATAAATTCCTAATCTAATTCCTAATCCTAATCATATAAATTCCTGGAGCTCCCCCCCCCCACATGTGGGTCACTTGGAAATTGCTGGGCATCTTGCAAGACAATATAATAAACTTTTTATCTTCAGCACCAGTCTCACTGGCCACATTCAAAGCATGCATTTAAAACACTATGGTACCACTTTAAGCAGTCATGTTTTCCCCCAAAGAATTCTGGGAGTTGTAGTTTGTTCCATATGCTGAGATGTGTTAGTAGGAGACCCTTATTCCCCAGAGTGCTTTAGCATTCAATCCCTATTCACTGGGAACTCTGAGAATTGTAGCTCTTTGTGGAATAGGGAGTCTCCTACAATTCTCATCACCTTTAACAAACTTCAGCTCCCATAATTCATGACTGTTCAAAGTGGTATCATAGTGCTTAAAGTTTATGGTATGAATGTAGCCATTGTCAAAGCTAGTCCTGTGTTATGAAAATCCCAGGCTCTAGGCCTGGCTGCTGCCAAGGGCCATTTTAGACCATCCCAGCACCATATTATGAAAACCATGGACCCTGGAATAGGGCCTTGTGTTGGACAGTCAAAATGACCTTGATCTCCATTGTTGGTGGGTGGACTCTCTCTCTCAAGTGCAGGGCAAAGTACAGAGTTTCTTGACTATTCCACAACCTCTTTGTGGACCACCTAAATGGAGGTTGATGTTTATTGTTTGAAAACCTCCAGGGTCTCAAAGGCTGCTGTTGCTTGCCCATCAAATGCCTACTGGACTCCTTGTAAACTGCCTTATATGAATCCTGGAGACAGGGAAGGACTTTGGTCTTCCAAATTTCAGTGCTGCCCTGTGTGAGGCCCAAATTTGGTTTCCATTCTGCTCAATTCAACATGTCGTAGTTGTGGCACCCCTCAGCTCAGTCCCCAGTGTGGTGGAATCAGTCACACTGTCCTAAATCTGCCTCTGCTAGAGATCATTTTAATATTTCCTAAAAACTGCACTGTAGCTGACTGTAGCTCAGCTCCTCTTTTTTCCTAGCATCATACACAGAAGGAAAAGACAATAAACCTGTGAGAAAATCAATTCATCTTATTAATATTCACCAAACACTTCAAGCTTCCCCATCTAGGCTAGCCCCCAGGAGAAAGTTCTGCATGGAACATATAGCTCCTACTGGCTTCTTTTACTAATCTCTGCCCCCACCTCCATTTTTGCTTCTCTTTTTCATTTTTCCTCCTCCTCTTCCTTTCAAAGAGTAGTTCACCTTACAGATGACATCAGAACCAAGACTCAAACTCTTTGTTCTCTGGAAACATAAAGTGGCATGTGAAAATAGGAATACTTTCCCTGTACTGAGTGTAAGTTAATTAGATAGAATACTTGTATTACAGTTATTAACTGCATCTAAAATAAACATTTGGATTTGTAATTCACCGACTTCTGAGTTAGTGAAATTGTGTGACTGCAGAAAACCTGTAATTTCTCCTGCCCATGAAGTCAATTCAAGTTTTTATATAGATTGATTTTCTTCCTTTGCTTTTTTTTCATTTTGAAGAAGCAGATCAGCAGCAGGGATGCCAACTTGAATAAAAAAATGATGCAGTGCACACAAACTATTTGAATGGGAGTGCCCATCAACTGTGTGGGGGCCAATTCCCCTCAAATATTTTATTCTGAAGTCCCCACAACCCCTAGGAATTGGCTCCTATGCCTAATGTGCTCTTATTGCAAACTACAACATTGGAAACAGACAAGGTCCTTGCGATGATCTGGCAAGCAACATGTTTCCTTGCCCCTTGTCCTGCTCAGATTATAAAAATTTGCAGAGGGGCTACGATCAAGCAGATTCAGAGGGTGTTCAATGCATCCTTGTAGAAGGGAATGATCCTGGCTGCCTTGAAAGATGTACACCACCATTTGCCAGCAACAATGATGCAAGACAGCAGGGTGCAGGTGAACGCACATGCTGCTGTCATCTTCTGCGACTACTAAGTAATGTGTTCGCACCTTGCTGGGCAGAAAAGTCTTTCTGTGAAGTGCATTGACTAAAAGAGATGGAAGTTAGGATTTCCAGACTCCAGGAAACATGCCTATATATTCAGGGGAAAATGTTGATGTTGGCCTGCATACCTGAATTGGGTTATTTTTGGATTTCGGCAGCATTCCCAGCATTCCGAACAACAGCATTCCGAACATTGTCCAGCAGCTATGGGAGAAAGGAAACCACAGTCATCAGGCATGCAGCTACTGGAGGATGAATAGGCTTTGCTAATTTGCAGCACAAAATAGAGAGCACATTCATTTACTGTGTGTCCTTAATGGCTGAGGCTGCTATCCTAACCGTGTTTACTCAGAAGTTGTGCAATAATTTTTAGGTTGCTATTAATATTTCTAGTTCAGCAGCATGTTTTGAGGAAGCTCTCTCAAACCATTCATGAGCTATGCAACAATATCACTGCTAAGAAATATATCTTATTTCAGCTGCGGGGTGGCGGGGGGGGGGGAGAGCATACCGTATCCTGAACACTGGACCTTCTTTCTGCAAAGCAAATGAAAAGAAGTCGTCTCGGATTAAGAAGTGTTGAGTATCAACACCTTCATTTGAACTCAATAGCAGCTACAGTTGCCCAGCATTTCTGAAAACTAAACCAATATTATTTAAAACAACCATTGATTTTGGATGGCCTTCTTAAAATGCTGTTACAGAGCTTGTTTTCTCAGATTGTAAGCACTCAGCAGTTTTTGAAAGACAGACCCTAATTCAGTGTCTCAGGCTTGGCAGCCAGAAACAGAGCAGTTACTTTTCCAAAGGTTGACCCATCCGCCACCAATTGCAAAGTTTGAGCTGGCAGTCAGCAGTCAGAGTTTAATTTTGGTTTACTGTCTGCGTAAATTGAGTATTCTGATTTTAGTGCATCTTTGTCCTCAAACTGGTGCCACTGAGGGTGCAATTGGATACCCTGTGGGTTTTAAAGGGTCAATACAGAACCAATCCAAATCTCTCCTGGAGCTGTTATAGGCGTCATGGGTACCAATATGTTCTGCCATGGGGCAAACTACAACTCATCGGGATCCAGGGATGCTCAGCCTTGTTGCAGGTTCTCTGTGCAATTGCGGGGCAGGGGCAGAAACTGCAGTGTTTCTTCCTGACATTGGGCAATTGGGACAGATTAGGTTTGCTGCCTGCCACACTGGCCAGCAGTCTCCCTGCCTGAGCTGAGAGAGCTGGTCTCAGAGGCTGTGTTGAGCATGCTGCAGGGTGTGTTGACATCACTGGTGTATGCCACGGGGTGTGCTGATGTGTCGTGCAGATCCTCCACAGCTAGTGCATGTTCAATCATTCATTTCCAGAAATGTCGTCGGCTTCTGTGCACAGAGAGCTGAGTTTTTGCTGCTTGTTTCTTGAAGGTGGACTTTTGCTCAGGAACTTGAAGCTCATTAACCAAGAATATTACTGGAAGCTGGGTATTAGGAAAGAAAGATGTTCTCTAAAAATGTTTGGGAATTGTATCCTGAATACAAACATCCTACATTAACCGGACTACTCGAAACAAAACGTGAGGATGAAATTAATATCATACCCTAATTGGAGCTGGGGTCTAAATACAGCATTTTCAAATGCATTACCTTTCACTAAGTTGTCCCAGCATGAAAGACAAAAATAGAAGTTATTCAAAATAAGTCTTCATTGGCTGATACTATGATGTGGTCATCAGGATCATTTGATGTCAAACCATAATTTACTATGAAATATGGGGTCTAATCCCCCCCAAACACATCATGATTCCACAAGATTTGTCAAAGGACTAAATAAGAAAGCCAATGTGCTATGGTGGATTGAATTGGATTTGGCCAGGACCATGTGGATTTAAACTTCCCTCCATCAATGAAGAACCCTGGATAATTTTGGACAAATCACTCATCTCCCCGCATAACTTCCCTCCTGGGATGGCTTGAGAATAAGTGAAGTGACCCCATCAATTTCATAAGTATGCAAAATGGCACCCAAACCTTTAAAAGTTAAACCACAAATCTAAATGCATGCATTAGAATCAACCTTAATCCATACTGTTTGACAAAAGACATTTCTGATTTCTCTTTTTTTAAAAAAAAGAAAAAGAAAGAAAGATTAAAATATTAAAATGATGTTTTAATTATACCTTTTGTCTAGGGTCAGGCTTGTTTTACCCAATACTTATTGTTAAAAATTCTTTTATTCCTAAATCCCCCAGGATGCAGTCACGAAGTGGCAGTGTTATGAACTCCTGACCAGAGGAACAAAGGCAATCACACAGTGCCTGCGTATTTATGATCTGTTTTCACAGCATGGAACTTATTTCAAAACCACCTCTCTCGTTGAGTTGTGCAGTGAAGTTTTCCTTCCCCTGGGCACAAGTCTTCTGTCTCACTGGCTTCAATAAGTAACTTTTTATTGTGTCTAATCATGTGCAAATGTGTTAAAATTGGTAGTTTTTAGCAAACAGTTATGGAACATATTACCGTAAGGCATTTGTTCATGGCGTGACAATTATTGGCCCTCGGCCATTTAAATGTTTTATTTAATAATGTGGGAATTTCAGTGTGTTTTCCTTTCATTATTTTTAACTTGAAAACAGAAACAGAAAGCTCCTTCTTTAAAGTTAAAACTTTACCGCCGAGAGTCTGTCAAAAGCAATATAAGCATCTGGATTTTAAAAAGGGAGCTTTTTGCAGGATGTTAATTTAATATACTGGCATATTTCATGCATACTTTTTATATTTTGTATGCTTGAAGCTACCTCGACAGTGACCACCCAGAAATAAGAGACTTCTTTTCAAGATCCCGAACTTAGGAGCACAAAAAAGCTGTCCATGAAATGTCGTGACTCTAATCTAAGGTGATACTTGCCAACCTAAGGGGCTGAATTACAGTATAATGTTTCAGCTGACCCCACAACATATCTATGTATACCATAAAAACAGAAGAGAGAGAGACAGACAGACAGACAGACAGACAGACGGGGGGGGGGGCAGGCATGACAAACACTCTAAGCTTAGATTTCCTATGAAATAGACTTCCATGACAATCCCATTTTCAATAGGCAACTTGGGCTTCTGTCTTGAATTGCATACAACTCTGTAGAACAATTTCTAGTTGTTGGGTTTTGTTTTGTTTTTTGGAAGCAAAGGGACCCGTTTTATCCAAAAAGAGACTCCAGCTCCACTTTGTATACCGTGGGTCACATTGCCATGAAAACTCTAATGGACTTGGATTACATCAGATATTTACACTGCATTTTACCAATTTGGACCAACATTTCTCCCAATGTAATTTTGATTTACCCTTCTAGTATGTTGCCAGACAGAATGAAGGTCATTCTCCCTCCCTTATCAAGATCTTTATTCACTACTGCCAGGTTTGCAGATGCTGTCAGCTGCACTACTATGGGGTGGCCACCACTGGAGGCCCAGCTAACAGCATTCTCAAACCTGGCAGTAGTGAATAAAGAACTTGATAAGAAATATTATAAAATATAATGGGAATGCTGCTTTAACTCAAATGTTCGCAAAGGTAAGGACACGAAGGCACTGGTCACACTTTTTTGTCAAAATGTTAAATAAATGGTGTCCCTACCTTTGCGAACATTCATTTTGTTTGTTTTTTCAAAAAGCTGAAGAGTTTAAGGGATATTCCCAGCAAAATGTGATGTGTTTGATATGACACACAGACACACACACACAAAGCTGAGGCACAGCTAGAAACATGCAAGCAAATTAGATCAAAGCAACAATAATCCTAACCGCAAAATGAAAAGATATATTTCTTCTGGGCAGCTTTGTGTCAGTGGGATCTGTGACTTCTTGTCCTTGAGAACATCGGCTGCTTTGAAGGATCTGCCTGTCTTTCTGCCATTTTTATGGACTGAGAAGGAAGAGAAAGAACATTTCCCCCTTTCCCATTTCACGCAATCAGGTGCCAGCCCACCCATGAGATGGGGTGAAGCAGCTATTTTGGGTGCCTTGTCTGCTATGGCACCTCAACTATTGGTGGACAAACAGAAGCAGTGGAGAAGCAGCACTGACATAAGCACCAAATTCTGGCAAGATCTGCCTGAGATCTCATTGGAACCTGCACTACCACATAACCTAGATATGGGAGTCTTCAGTGGGGGTGGTAATAATAATAATTTAATAATTTATAATTTTACCCCATTCATCTGGCTGCGTTTCCCCAGCCACTCTGGGCAGCTTCCAACTGAATATTAAAAACAATACAGCATCAGACATTAAAAACTTCCCTAAACAGGGCCGACTTCAGTTGTCTTTTAAATTAAAATAGTTGTTTATTTCCTTGACATCTGATGGGAGGGCGTTCCACAGGGCAGGCGCCACTACCGAGAAGGCCCTCTGCCTGGTTCCCTATAACCTCACTTCTCACAGTGAGGGAACTGCCAGAAGGTCTTCAGCACTGGACCTCAGTGTCTGGGCTGGATGATGGGGGTGGAAATGCTCCTTCAGGTATACTGGGCCAAGGCCGTTAGGGCTTTAAAGGTCAGCACCAACACTTTGAATTGGTGTGGCATGGCAGTGGCAGGGGGGGGGGCTGTACTTCCTGATTCACCTCAGGTGACAAAAGATGATGCACTACCCGTGCCCAATTATCACCCAATTGCTGGATCATCACAAATGAATTCTAAGCACACATTTACTGTGTTTCCACTAGCATTTCTTTGTATCCACTCCCAATTTTTCCCCACTTTTCAGGTCACACACACAAAAATTACACCTTAAGGAGAATCAGGCATAAGTAGCCATCCTACTCATCGCTGTAGTGTGGGCACATGAAGGCTAAGTTGGAAGTGAGTCCAAGATGTAGGGAGTGTTTAAAGTCTGCACGGCACAAAAGTTAAGATGGGAACCTTAATCTATAATTTCTAGACTTTTCAATGCATGAGCGACTCTTTAAATGCCTTACCCCTTCAATCACACCAAAGGGTTTTTGATCCTAGAGCATACATTCTTCAGAGAGATACAATGGCCTCACTTGTTCCTACTCCTCCCCGTGCCAAATCTCTCATCTGCAGCGCAACCCACTTCTTATTACGTTACCATGCAAGTTTCAAACAAGGGCTGTTCCAAAATTGAAAATCTTACAGTAGGCCAAAACAGAGAGAAAGGGGATGAATGAGAGAAACTCACATAGTTTGTCTTTCAAAATGCTCCCTGAGTGGTGGGGAAGGACCCTCCATTTATGTTTCTTTTAAATAAACACAGATATAACTAAATATATATTGGCACCAGTATTTATAGACTCGGGATATCCAATATTTCTGGAGGAACAACTTGCCAGGAGCGCAACAGCTGCATCTAATTTCCATAAAATGGAGCAGATTGTTTCAGCTGCCCTTTCATATGAAGGCAAGGCCCACTGAGTATATCCAGTATTTGATGGTCTCTTCTGATCCAAGTATTTTGCTCTGTGCAAGGTAGCTGGTACCTGTATCTTGATGCCCCATGCATACTCCTGGAAGAATTAATATATTGCCATTCTCTCTTACGCACTTCCCATTCCATGGGCTGGAAGCACAACTGAGCAGCGTGGCGAGGTCTGGGGGGCATGGCCAAATTCTAAGGGGATGCAACAAGGCATCCCCACACAGGCGCCAGCTTCTGCGAGGATCCCCACTCCACCCTGGTGAAGGCAGCAGAGCAGTCCATTGGTGGGCTGTGTCAGGAGTGCATGCAGGAGCCAGGCCCTGTGACCAGTAGGACTTTGCAGGACTGGGGCCTTCCTAAGTTTGTTCTGGAGAGGCAAGGCGTGGCCGCACAGGAGAGGCTGATTGGTAACTCACAGCACCTGGTGGCAAGAGCTGGGAAGGGATATAAGGTCAGCATTTCCCTTCGGCTCTTTGCCACAGCAACACGTTCCCTGCCTTGCTGCATTTGGCACCTTGCTTCTTGATCCTTGGACCCTTGACTCCTTGCTTCTTGATCCTCGGACCCTTGACTTGATGACTCCTTCCTTCTTGATCCTTGGACCCTTGACATCATGACTCCTTGCTTCCTGACCCTCAGACCCTTGGCTTCTTGACTCCTGGCTCTCTGGCCCTCCGACTCTGGGCCTCCTGGCTTCTGGACTCCTGTTCCTGCTCCCACGCCGCCATCTTGCCCCCAGTCCCGACGTCCCCAGCCAGGACTTTAATCGCCTATGAACCAGACCGTCACAGGCTGCTGCTGCTTCCCAGGCACATCCTGGTGGGTCCCATCTTCTGCTCCCCACCCTTCCCTGCCTGCCTGCCTCTGGGGGTCTCTGTGCCCTGGAGCCCAGTGTGGCCTTGCTGCCACTTCCCCGGCAGAGGCTGGTAACTGCGGAGGCTCTGTGCAGGCCAAGCAGAGGGCTCCATCTATCTTCCTTGTGCTCGTAAGGACAAATTATTGAGACCAAGGCTTCTCTTCAGTGTACAGGCTAGTAGGGGGGTCACTCAGGCAGCATTAGTGGCTCCCCCCCTGCTACAACCTACACTACACTGCTGCAACTGAGACTATTTGGAAAGCAGCAAATCTGAGTATCAGCTGTTTATACACAGAAAGATTTTGCAAAGATTCTCTTTGCTATGCATATGCACCAGACACAAGGAAAAGCTTTGAAGGATCATAGAATTGTAGAGTTGGAAAGGCTCTCGGGGGTCATCTAGTCCAACACCCTGCAAAGCAGGAATCTCATCTACATGATAGATGGCCATCCACAATGTTCCCTGGGATGGTACCTGAGATCAAGGAGCAGGTTTGGCTACAACTGGATGCCACAGTGAATCAAGGCGATGGCATGAACATTTCAAAACTGCACTGATTATTTTTAGCTTCTTAGAATTCCCAAGCAACTCCAGGTACCAGTCACAAATGAAGCTGATCAGCATGCCAAAAACAATACATTAAAAAGGGAAGTGTCAGAGGTGCGGCAGTCTCTATATGCACACAGACTTCCCCGAGTCCAGGAATTCAGCAGGATCAAGGTTTCAGTAATGTGTGGATGGCCAATGTGATTGGAGCTGTCCTCCACGAGAGACTGGGCCACAAGACCTAAAACTGCATGAAACACATTCCATTTAAAACAAATCTTTCTTCTGTCCAACTGACAACTGATTTCTCAGCTGCCTCTGGATAAAATAGAAGTGCATGCTTGGTTTGCCCTGTTGTTGCAACACCTTTGGTTCTTCACAAAGAACAAATTCCCAAGGCTTCCTTACACAAAGGCCCACCTTTTCCATGAAGCCTTTGGTACAACTATTTTACCCCACATAAGTAAGCCCAGGTAAATGTATCTGTCATGAAGTATATTCTTCCCTAGATACTGCTTCCTAGTCCTCCTCCCTCCCATTGCTGTTGTTTCCTCTGGGTCGGGCTTCAGAGGGTAAGTTCCCCAGGCCAGGGGCTATTCCCTTTAACACTCTGTAAAGTGCCATGCATATCAGTGGTGTGATATACTTTTATTTACTGGACTTAGATGCTGCCTTTTTCTCCAAGAAGCTCAAGGTGGCATGCAGAGTTCTCTTCTCTCCTCTTTTAATCCCCACAACAACCCTGTGAGGAAGGTTAGGCTGAGAGGCAGTGACTGGCCACCCAGTGATATACATAGAGGTCTGGGCTATAGCATCTTCTTGCCATGTGCTACCAGGTGTGGCTGGCCTTCAGTTCCAGGGTTCTACAAGTCATCACTGCTCCTTGGGTTTCCTTCCTTCCTTCCTTCCTTGCTTCCTTCCTTCCTTCCTTCCTTTCTTTCTTTCTTTCTTTCTTTCTTTCTGCTTATGTCCTTCTGCACAGCGCCATGTTCATTCAATAATAATTTTATTATTTATACCCCACCCATCTGGCTCGGTTTCCCCAGCCATTCTGGGCAGCTTCCAGTAAAATATAAAAAATAATAAAATGTCAAATATTAAAAACTTCCTGATACATTCATAGTGCAAGGCAAATAAAATAGATATTGTATAAATGAATGAATGAATGAATGAATAATATAGTATGAACACATATAGTAAATGGGGCTTTGCATTGCAATATTGTTTGATGTCCAAGCCAGCCTGTGATGTTCTCCTCTTCCGCCTTCCATGCTTCCAAGCAGCCATCATCCCCAATATTTGATAGAGCAGGTTGATATTTAATATCATAGATTGCATAACAGGTCAAATGTGCAGATCAGAGGAATTATGGAGCGCATATTATCTGGGATTCACTTTTACAAGCCTACAAAGTATTATTTATTGTTCCATGACTGCTACCAGTTGGCTGATGATGTCACACTTGGCTTTTTC
Organism: Podarcis erhardii; assembly: GCF_964252035.2. Classification (NCBI taxonomy): domain Eukaryota; kingdom Metazoa; phylum Chordata; class Lepidosauria; order Squamata; family Lacertidae; genus Podarcis; species Podarcis erhardii. Next base: position 55,338,887 of record NC_138512.1, read on the forward strand.
CACATCTTTTTCTGTCACCCTGGTTTCAACCGAGGGAAACTCTACACTGTGGCAAAAAAGCAGGAAGATGTCAGAAAGCATGTGCTCTGATTTATCACACCCCAAACATTCCGAGAACACAGACAGTATGTAATGCCTGATAGAGTGCTTTTGCATAAGCATATCAGCAGTTCTCTCCCCCTTTGTCAGTAGTACTAGATAAACGGGAGAGTTCCTGTTCTCTGGTGTCTCAGTCAGAAGACCTGTCAGCAGCTCTGTGATGACCATCTGGGGGAATCAGACTCTTGGCCCAAAGCAAGGTGACGTAATACTCAAGGAGCTTTGGCAAGGACACGGTGGATTAGGTTAAAAACCTATCATATTTGTTAGCTAACTGGATGACAGCATTGGAGCGCACAATAAAATGCTTTCATTGATGCTTAGTAAATCCCCTGAGTTCACCACACTTGCGTACATGTTGAGCTCATCTTCTAGGCTGGGATGAGGCTCAGAAAAAGCTAGTTCCCCTTTTGTCCAAGAATAAAATGTCTCTGTCTGTCTATATCTATCTATCTATCATCTATCATCATCTATCATCTAGGGCATAATCACAACCCAAGTTTTATTAGGAGAGTTAAACATGGGCGTGGCCAGCAGTCAGGGATGATGGGAGTTGTAGTCAAGCAACATCTGGAGGGTCAAAGGCTTTCCATCCCTGATTCATTCCATTAATATCTTTGGCAGCAAATCTTGCACTTCAGTGGATTTATTTATTTTTAACCAAATAACAGATCTCCAAAACGAAAGCTTTTAACAGAGCTCCAAAACGAAAGCACAACTCTATCTTTTAGGATCTTCACTGGCTCTCAAGTACGTTTCTGAGCACAATTCAAAGTGCTGGTGCTGATCTTTAAAGCCCTAAATGGCCTCGTCCCAGTATACCTGAAGGAGCATCTCCACCTCCAATGCTTAGCCTGGACACTGAGGTCCTCCTCCGAGGGTCTTCTGCTGGTTCCCTCACTGCGAGAAGTGAAGTTACGGGGAACCAGGTAGAGGGCCTTCTCGGTAGTGGCTCCCTCCCTGTGGAATGCCCTCCCTTCAGGTGTCAAGGAAATAAAGAATTACACAACATTTAGAAGACATCTGAAGGCAGTGCTGTATTGGGAGGTTTTTAATGTTTGGTGTTCTTATCACATTTTTAGATATGCTGTAAGCTGCCCAGAGTGGCTGGGCAAACCCAGCCAAATGGGCAGGGTATAAATAATAAAATTGTTGTTGTTGTTGTTGTTGTTGTTTTGTTATTGTTGTTCTTTCTTTCTCCCATCTTTGCTTCCATGAAACAATCATAGGAACTATAGTTCATTAAGCGTGTTGGGAATTGTAGCTCTGTGAGGGGTAAACTATATTATTGAGTGTGACCATATGCATACATACTTGGGGGTAAGTTTTATTGAACTTAATGGGGAAGGGATATAGAGGATGATGATGATGATGATTTCTATCTAACTGGGTTGCCCCAACCACTCTCAATGGCTTCCAACAAATTAGAAAACCACACACACACACACACACACATCAAACATTGAAAACTTCCCTATACAGGGCTGCCTTCAGATGTCTTCTAAGTCAGATAATTTTTTATTTCCTTGACATCCGAGGGGAGGGCATTCCACAAGGTTGGGTACAGCTACTGAGAAGACCCTCTGCCTGGTTCCCTGTAATCTCACTTCTTGCTGAATGATAGGGGTGGAGACGCTTCTTCTGGTACTGTGGTACCTCGGGTTAAGAACTTAATTTGTTCTGGAGGTCTTTTCTTAGCCTGAAACTGTTCTTAACCTGAAGCACCACTTTAGCTAATGGAGCCTCCTGCTGCTGCTGCTGCCGCTGCGCCGCTGCTGCACGATTTCTGTTCTCATCCTGAAGCAAAGTTCTTAACCCAAGGTAATATTTCTGGGTTAGCGGAGTCTGTAACCTGAAGCGTATGTAACCTGAGGTACCACTGTAGTCAGTATAAGGCACAAATGGGGAACCTGTAGCTTTCCAGATAGAACAGGACTAAAAACCATCCCTAACCATTAGCCAAGCTGCCTGGGTAATGGGATTTAGAACTGAACAACCTCTGGATAGCCACGGGGTCCCTATCCCTCTTGCAAGGCAATCTCATAAGTTCCAGTATAAGCCTTGAATCAGCACATAAAGGATTTGGTGGCATGTGCATTTATGTCGTAGCCCTGTTCCTGTAGAGCCAGTGTGGTGTAGTGGTTAAGAACAGTAGTCTCGTAATCTACTGGTGAACTGGGTTCGCTTCCCTGCTCCTCCACGTGCAGCTGCTGGGTGACCTTGGGCTAGTCACACTTCTCTGAAGTCTCTCAGCCCCACTCACCTCACAGAGTGTTTGTTGTGAGGGAGGAAGGGAAAGGAGAATGTTAGCTGCTTTGAGACTCCTTCGGGTAGTGATAAAGCGGGATATCAAATCCAAACTCTTCTTCTTCTTCCTCATACTGAGAATGGTGTGCAGTGGATCATGGTTAGGATATTGTCATGCACCATCAGTTTTTGAAACCTCTCCATTTCCAAAGAGGTTTGCCATGTGGAAGAAGAGAAGAAGAAGAGTTTTTTTTTTAAATAATTTTTATTAATTTTACAACATAAACAAAAAACAAACAAACATAACACGACTTCCCCAAACCTCCCCTTCACTGCATCCTTATTTTAAAATTTTTTTAGCAATCCTTCATCCCTTTTTATATTTAATTCTCTTTAAAACTTTTTTTTTCTAAATTTCAATTTTTACAGCTGTAATTCTTTATATCCAATCCCTTGACATCTTAACATTCCGAAATTTTGCAACAATTTTTAAGATAGATTTTGAATTTTTTTCCAGTCTTCTTCCACTGTCTCTCTCTTCTGGTCACGGATTCTGCCGGTCATCTCTGCCAGTCCCATGAATTCAGTCACCTTGGTCTGCCATTCTTCCAGAGTAGGTACTTCTTTAGTCTTCCAATACTTCGCCAAAAGAATTCTTGCTGCTGTTGTTGCGTACATAAAGAATGTTCTATCTTTCTTTGGAACCGTTTGGCCCACCATGCCCAAGAGAAAAGCCTCTGGTTTCTTTATAAATGTCCACTTAAGGATTTTCTTAATTTCATTATAGATCATTTCCCAGTAGGCCTTAATCTTCGGGCAGGTCCACCAAAGATGATAAAAAGTTCCTTCGCATTCATTACACTTCCAGCAATTGTTATTGGGCAAATGATATATCTTTGCAAGCTTGACTGGGGTCATGGAGAAGAAGAAGAGTTTGGATTTGATATCCCGCCTTTCACTCCCTTTAAGGAGTCTCAAAGTGGCTAACATTCTCCTTTCCCTTCCTCCCCCACAACAAACACTCTGTGAGGTGTGTGGGGCTGAGAGGCTTCAAAGAAGTGTGACTGGCCCAAGGTCACCCAGCAGCTGCATGTGGAGGAGCGGAGACTCTAACCCGGTTCCCCAGATTATGAGACTACTGCTCTTAACCACTACACCACACTGGCTCTGGGATGGGGATGTTATTTGAGAACTACAAGTCCAAAGCCTTCTTGGGAACCTGGCCAGTGTTTGCTTTTGTATTTATTTGTAAGACTTCCTGCCAAGTTGCCACAAGCAGGCAGTTCTCCCAGCTGAGCTCCGTTGCACTCTGCCAACCTCTCTTAAGCTGACACACATCTGCAAGGTTGGCTTGTGTCTTCCCAGCAGAGTAGTGCTACTTTCCAAGCAGTGGAGTACCCTTGCTTCACTCCACAAACCCAAGACCTGCCTTTTAAAGCAGTCTGGAGCTTTTGACCCAGGAACTGAAGCCAGCCAGACCTGGCAGCCCATGGCAAGAAGATGCTACAGCCCCGGCTTCTAATACCTGAAATGCTATGTCACAAAGACACAGAAATGCCAAGAGAAAAAACAAACAAATAATTTTTAAACATCAGTATTTTTCATCAGAAAATAGATCACATACTTCCTGCCAATATATCAGACAGGAAAAAATATCAAACATCACCAAAAAAGGATTGACAGAGAGAGAATATATACACACACACAAACACACCAAAAAATATACAAAGCTTAAAACATATAAAAAAGCAATGAATCCAGTACTAAAAGCCTGCACACACCATAAAATTAACAAAATATAAATTGGAGTTTACTGTGTGTACAGTTTATATTTACAGTTAACCTAAAACTACATCAAAACTAAATCAAACCAGAACTAATGAGCATTGCATTACCGGTAATTAGAAATATTTAAACACTGTATATATGTGAATAGTGGAACAGAATTTAGGAAGTAACTTTTTCAGCTAAGCTCACACATTCATAGAAGAATCAGAGAAGGCTGAGAGACCAATAAGCTTCTTGGTAGGTGAAGCCATTTTGTAAATTATTGGAATACACACATTCCAAGACAGTGTGCAATCTTAAACTTTATTTTCACTCTGTAAGCTGCCCAGAGTGGCTGGGGAAACCCAGGAAGATGGGCAGGATATAAATAATAAAAGTATTATTATTATTATTATTATTATTATTATTATTATTATTACTACTACTACTACTACTACTACTACTACTACTACTACTATGTGCCTCCCCCACCATCCTCTTTCTGCTATACCGGTCTTCATATTCCTCTTGTTTATATATACTGTTTGCCTTGAGGATTATTGTAACTAAGGCTGCATACACTATACATTTAAAGCGCGCGCACACACACACACACACACACACACACACCAGAATCCTGGAAATTAGTTTGTTAGAAGGTGCTTGGAACTGTAGCTCTATGAGGGATAAACTCTGGTTCCCAGGATTCTTGGGGTGGGTGTGCTTTAAATGTATGGTGTGTACAAAGCCTTAGATACGTTAATTATAACACCCCATGACAATAAGGTTATAAGCTTAAGTATGAATAGTTCAGCCAGTACAGCACAAGACTCTTAATCTCAGAGGTTGTGGGTTCAAGCCCCATGTTGGGCAAAAGATTCCTGCATTGCAGTTGGACTAAATGACTTTTGTGGTCCCTTCCAAGTCTACAATTCTATGAATTTTCCAGAGAATAGCATATCACTTGTATCTCCCCCCCCCCCATTCTTTTTTGCCCCACTTTTCTAAACAAACAATGGGCTGGGGGGGGACACAGGGGTCAGCCCCACCCTTGGGCCACCCACAACAACATCCCTGCCTCTTCCTTAAGACAAGTGGTGGTATAGCTTTGGGTTGCAAAGGATGGGCGCTATAACTGAAAAAAGGTTTGTTCCGTGTTGCCACAACCTTGTGGCCAGCACTGATGGCTACATTGCTCAAAGGATAGCCAGGTTGCAGAGGTTTGTGAGTGCTGAGCAGGACACTAAAAGAGAATCAGATTTAGTTACATTTTCAGCATTGGAAAAAAGCAGAACTCTAAAACACATTCTGAAAAGTTAATTAGAGGCCTTATTTGTTCCACATGCTTGTTAGGTTGTTATTGAAACAGATTTTCTTTTATTTGAACATTTGGGTAAGTATAATTGACTTTAAAAGCAGTCCTGCTGAGCTGCATTTGCATAGCCTAATTAGTTTAACATGTTCAATTTTAGCTAATACATTTTTCAAATACATCCTTGAAAGGGGTGGGTGGAGAGACAAATCTAGAAAAATCTAACATCTGTGGCTTTAAGGTCACCAAAAAAGAGAGGGGAGGATAAGAAGTATTTATGCATGCTGACTAAGGAGAAAAAATGCAGTTTCAGGGTGTGGTAAAGAATGCATACTTGGTTCCTTCAGTGCAATGGAGAGAGTCAATCAATGTTCAAGGAATTAGGCAGCTTTAGGGTCAGATTGTAAAAATCCATAACCCGAATAATTTGAATGGGAGGGTGAGATGCAAAAAACAAAAAGTTCGAAAAAGTCAATAGTACTACATGAATTCATTAGAACAAACATGGCAGGGGGCCGGACAGGATATGTGAAGGAAAAAAAGAGGCACAAACTTCTAGGAAAAACAAAGAAAAGCGTGAATAAAATTTGTGGCTAAACCAAATTCCCCCTTTGGGAATTTTTTTTTGGGGGGGGGCTGAAATAATGACTTCTATCCAACTAAGTTCTACTCAGAGTAGACCCACTGAAAGGAATAAACCAATGTAAATAATGTCCTTTAATTTCATTGAGTCTACTCTGGTGTGTCTAACACTGGCTATAACTCAATTGCTGTAAATAAAGTAGAAATACAATACATCCCACAATATTGGGGAGAACTGTAGCCAGATGACTCGCACATCTGCTTAGTTTGCTGTCCAGATATTAAGTGTTGGTTGGCAGCTTCAAGGTCCCTCCTGTCCCCTAAGATTTGAAATGGGTACCCCTTAAACCCAGGGCCCCTTCAAATGGAGAGCTGTCCTTTGTAATGAAACAGAAAAGTAAGATTAGCACTCATGCTGAGGATAACATGCTTCTAGACACTGAGATACACAGAACAGGACCCAGAAAGCTGCCTTCTACAGAGTTGTAACACTAGTCCATCTCAGTATTGTGGACACTGACAGGGAATATCTCTCCAGGGTCTTGAACAAATAATATTTCCAATCTTATCTGAAGAGGCCCAGTTTGAAGATGCCAAGATTTGAAGCATTCAAATCGCTCTGCCACTGCAGTACGGTCCTTCTCCATTTCCTGAATTAGCTTTTGTGCAATATACAAGCAAAAATCATCCATATTTGGAACACCATTTATCTGAGCTACTACTCTGGACCTTTTCAGAGGCAACCAATATATATGTATATACGTTTAAAATGGACTACGTGGAGTATCGTGGTGCCCACCAAAATAGACCCTAAGTAGGATGGGTGCAAGAGCTGACATTTCCATAGAAAAGAATTGGCCAGCTGTTGAGTGTGGATTACTCAAGAATAAGCACCAATAAGCAGCGTTAAAGTGGAGAATTCACTGTAGACCTATAAATAATCACACAAAAGCATGTGGAGTCTCCATAAGGCCCTCTGTTATTTACTTAGGGGGTCATCATGCTGGAAAAGGGAAAGGGCTTTTGCTTAAAAGCAAACAGGAAAACAAACAAACAAACCCACCAATTCATGGGGCTGTCAAATAAAATGAAATGGAATGTGAAAGTGCAAAAGTCCTTCAGCATTATAATATGGAGACAGTCTTCTAAAGCACCATCACAGCCTCACCAGGGATTTTGACACCTCCACGTGACTGAAGTTTTAATCACATCTGAATGTCATTAAACACACACACACACACACACACACACACACACACACACAACTACTGATCAGGTAATATCAGAATCAGATTTATTCATTCATTTTCAATATGTATATCCCTCTCAATAACAAAAGTTCTCTGGGCAGGTTGTAGATGATTTAGATCAGTTTCTAGCATTTCTTCAGTGTTGTGGGAGATGCTGAACCACTCGGGTAATGTAAAAATTGGAAGCCATTTAGGAGGAACAGATGATGTCAAACTTCTCATTCCATCACTAGCTTTTAAGGCTTCCTACATTACCAGGGCAGGTGGGAAGGAGCCAAGCCTTATCAACTTTCAAACGATGCTTTATTAACCTTATTTATTTATTTATTTATTTATTTATTTATTTATTTATTTGTATGCCGCCTTTCCACAGTTAAAAAAACAATGCTCAAGGCAGCTTACAGCATAACAAGATTTACATAATTACAAAAGTCATAAACAATAAACCACATCAAAAAAATACACAACCAAATGGGAAACAATTTCCACATAAATCAAAATCTAAAACTAAGAATACACCCATTCATATCAGAGTTTAAAATGACATAGGTAAAAAACAAGGGCAGGACTGTGAGTGGCAGGACTGGGGCCCTCAGGCGCTGAGCAGGGGAGTCCTCCTCGGTGGTAGCCACAGCAGCAGTTCTTATAGGTCTGTCAGGCCCTGCCCTGGGCCAGTCACATCAACAATGCCCTGTTAAAAAGGGGGAGCAGACAGCTGCAATTCTCTCACTCTCAATGAAGTTTTTCAATGGTTTAGCGGAAACTGGCCAGTCAAACCCTCCAATTTCTCTGCATTTCAGATGTGCCCCCATCACATTCATGCCATGTCATCTGCAATCTCTCTCTCTCTCTCTCTCTCTCTCTCTCTCTCTCTCTCTCTCTCTCCACAGCACTCATGGGGGAACCACAGATGATAGATATTCTTTCCCCTAAAAAACACCAAACCCTTTCATATTCCAGGCGTGTCAAGTGCTTGTTTCCCAGTTCTGGGAGGACTACCATGCCCTGCTTCTGCTGAAGCCAAGCTATCCAGCATGGGCAGGAAAACGCATGCCATGGGTTTTCCTCTTTCAGTGGAGGTCCATCTCCATTGGATGCCTGGTAGCACCTTTGATCAGTGCCCCACTGAAGGTGGGAATGGGTAAGCAGAGAAGAGAGCAGAAGTCAGAGGGATTCTGGGTAGGGAGAAGTGAACAGGGGTTTTCCTCAATGCAGGGCTCACTGATCTTGGGCTTGTAGCATGCAGAGACTTCACACCTGGTGACACTCTGCAGAATCTTCTTCTCATCCTGGTCCAGGCACACAGCAAAGGAACAGTTCACCCCAATAATCTGGACCTTGTCCACTTTCATCTGAGACACACTGATTTGCTGATTGAAACTCTTCTTGGACTTGGAACTCTGCCTCTTGATTACCTCTGTTGCGGTGAGAGTTAAGCATTCGGTTTTTGAATCAAGCTCTTCTTGTTTCTTACAGGTCTTGCTGAGATTGATGGTCGTGCAGACTTTCTGAATGTCATTCCAGCGGCTCCGTCCACTGACTGCTCTCTTGCTGTAGGCGATCTGTAGTGTTAGTGGGATTGCTTCTCTGCCTCCATCTATGCCCAGTCGCTTGCAACCTGGACCTGAGGCTTTGATGGCCCGTGTGGCTGCTGAGTGGCCCAGCTCAACCTTCCATTGTTGTAGAATTCAGCAGCTCACCAGGCAAGACAGTTTGAGCAAATAACCCTGACCTGACTGCATTGACTGCCAATTAGTTTCTGGGCCCAATTCAAAGTGTTAGTTTTGACCTATAAATCCTTAAATGGCTCAGGACCCCCAGTACCTCAAGGACTCCCTCTCCCCATATGAATCCATCCAGACCCTGCAGTCATCATCTGAGGTTCAGAGAAGAACAACACAAGAACGGGCCTTTTCTGTAGTGGCTCCCCATTTGTGGAATGCTGTCTCCAGGGAGGTTCGCCTGACACCTTCATTACATAGCTTTAAGCACCAGGCAAAAGCTTTCCTCTATAACCAGATATTTGTTCTTTAACTACCTGTGGCTTTTTAGAAGTGGATGGGATGTTGTTTATTTGTTTGTAGTCACTTTGGGTCACCCTGAGCAAGACAAAGTAAATAACAAATCTAATAATAATAATAATTAATAATAATAAAAAATAATAATAAAATGTCCCTTTCTCTAGGTTCTCTAGTGAAAGGAGTCTGAAGGTTGGTTAAACATTTTCTTCCCAGGTTTCAAAAGGTGCTAGTCCAACTGATACTTCTGTGATTACACATTTTAATGCTTTGCATTTGAAAGGCAAGATACCAAAAAACTTACTCTGAATACTTGGGTGCACACTAAAACCATCACCTAAAGTTTAAGTGATTCATTGAGAACCTTGTGTTAGATGGAGTTAAGTTGTTATGCAACTGTAGTTGTTCATTTAACTATCACCCAGCCTAAGCTGAAAACTTTCAAGATGCAAATTAGGCACTGAAGCTTTTCCTCATCATTGATCACTCCAGGTGGGAGGGAACGGTCGTAAACAGAGCAGCAATGTCCCAAAATTAAATTATCATCTCTTAAGGGAAGCTCTCTGAAGATCCTGCATATGTATTTACATATATGTGCACACCATCTCTTTGCAAACACATTATATTGGTCTACCTGCTGTCCATGAAACCAGTGCAGGGTCACTCTGCTATAAGAGGTTAGAGAACTGCAAACCAGAGATTTCTATCTACTTCCCTACATCAATACATGAAACATGCACAAATCCCTCTATGTGAAATGATAGCACAGCAAATGCAGTTACTAAGATTGAAATCTGGTCAATTTTTTTATATGCAAGAGTCTTCAGATGAAACAAAAGGAAATTCCAAATAAATACTGTGATTTCTCTAATGTTTGAAAGATGTCCCCTTCTAAGGATTTATATTAAAAAAAGAATAAAATACATGGATTTAAAACATTTCACTAAGTCATTTTCTGCACTTGATGCCAAATTCATAGTATCAGAAGATTACCCTTAAATATTACATTTTTTATTTTGCAAATTAGGAAGGAATTTTTAAAATTGATGTAAGGTAAAAAAAAAACCAGACATTTAAACAATGCAGTGAATTATTATGTATTCACCTGTGCCAGTGATGTGTGTTTTGCTTTATCTCCACGCTAATGATTAAATGGCATGTAAATACCTTAAATCAAATAAGTAAACAAATAAATAAATATATTGGATTTCATTTTGCCAATCTCTTTGGTCTCTTTTTAAAGCAACATAAGACTGCAATCTCATATTCCTTTACCTGGGAGTAAACCCCATTGGACTTGCATAATAGTTCACCTGCATGGGATTACACTGCAATTGCTTTAGATTTGGGACAGACATAAAGTGAGCAACAGCAGACATTTCCAAGGCTGTTTCCAAGTGCCAAACAGACTGAGGAGTGCAATCCCTAAAATAAAACAGAAGTTTATGTAGATAATTATTCAACACCCAGCCTTGGCCCTGTGAATAAAAAACACTTGGGGCTTAAAATTAATTTGGCCAGGCACACAGTCCATTTAGTTAAAATAATTACTCATTCAGATTAATTGCACACCTGATTCTAAAATAAACCTCACAGCTTAAAACATTATGCAAAGGCTAGGATGTTAAGACACTGGTGGTAAGTACGATCAGAAAGATACAATTATTTGTTCACCATAGACTTGATAGGAATGCTTATAGCAACTATGCCTGGCCTCTAGGGGTTTTGGAAATCAGATGCCATTCATTGCGGGAGAGAGAAACTCTACTCCTAGTCTGGCAATCAGTGAAATAAAAGGCTGGGGCTGGAGGGATGGGCGGGAAGGAGATACACAGAAGCATGGCATTCCAAGAGTATGGCAGGATTTCAAATTTTCACTTGATCCCGAGATTTCTCTTGAAGAAGGTTGTGTGCTTGATGATGCCCTCGTGTACCCCTATACATTCCCCTCCGCATGGGAAGGGAGAACTCAGTACAGACACCCCATTTCCCAATCCCACAGATTCTTAATGTTCATATTTATTCCTCTTCTGGACATCTGGGCTGGGATGGCTCTGGTGTTGTTGTTTTTGGCACAGTGAATTAACTGTGCACTGTCCCCTCAAGGGCACTTAAAAGTCTTGCTGGTGAGTTCTACATGACCTTATTTGATAACCCTGACAGTTACCAGCTCATGTATGGAAACTAAATCTAGTAGTTGAGGTTCAACACACAAGCTTGGGAAGGAATAGTTTATACGAATTGATTAAGCACTATCTTTAACTTAGAATGTGGGGAGTGGGTGGCGCTGTTGGTTAAACCACAGAGCCTAGGACTTGCTGATCAGAAGGTCGGCGATTCAAATACCCACAACGGGGTGAGCTCCCGTAGCTCGGTCCCTGGTCCTTCCAACCTAGCAGTTCAAAAGCACGTCAAAGTGCAAGTAGATAAATAGGTACTGCTCCAGCGGGAAGGTAAACGGCGTTTTCATGTGCTGCTCTGGTTTGCCAGAAGTGGCTTAGTCATGCTGGCCACATGACCCGGAAGCTGTAAGCCGGCTCCTTCGGCCAATAAAGCAAGATGAGCGCCGCAACCCCAGAGTCGGTCATGACTGGACCTAATGGTCAGGGGTCCCTTTACCTTTTAACTTATAATGCCCCATTTGAGGGGAGGTCTTCTTGTTGTTACTATTTTATGTATTTTTGTGTTTTGTATTGTAAATCGCTCTGTGCTCCTCAAATGATGGGTGGTACAGAAATTTAATCAATAATAATAGAAATAATAATGGGCAAACCTTGAAGAGGAATCCTACTGAGCTAGACGGACCAATGGCCTGACTCAGGTCTGTGTGTTCAGTGCATTTACCTTTGATTTCACCAGTCTCTCCAGGGATATGCTTCAAATGATATATGCACATTCAACTAAACTACTTTATAAAATGAGATTGGTTTGTGTCTGGTGCAAAGCACAGCAGCCATGATGGCTATACTTTGCCTCCATAGTCAGAGGCAATATCACTTCTGAATATCAGTTGTTGGTAACTGTAGGAGCAGATGGTGCTCTTGTGCTTGGATCCTGTTTGTGGGTTTCCTGCAATGTGAGAACAGGGTGCTGGACTAGATGGAACATGGCATTGGTCCAGAAGGAGCTTATGTTCTCTCCTTAAAAAGAAAGAAAACACAGAATAGAAACACACTGAGCAATAATGCCTGAAGATCTGAAGACAATAGGTTAAGCAGAAATCAATATTCAGGGAGTTTACTCTCCCCACCCCCACCCAACTAGAGAGCATATAAAGATGGCTCCCCCAACGAAGCTTGAGGTGGTAAAGTTTTACTGTTTGATTCTGCTGATTGTATAATTTGTTCTTTATCATGTATAGATAACAGCTCAGTACTGAAGTCAATCTCATTACCATCGCAGAAGGTCAAGGAAGTACAGGATCTTATAGTTGATGAAGTGGTGGTCTGTGTACATGAGCCTAACATTGATCTTTTATCTCATCAATAACCCTTATAGATACCAAATCTGTAAGTATTTTGAATAATAACTACATCATGATCATAACTGTCAGCGTTTGTCCTTCATTCTTTTAAAACCCTTTAATACGCTCCCCATTATCTTGCTGCGGGTGGTGAGTCACACAAACCCGGATGACCTAATATTATAGCCTGCAAACCACAGAGATGGTAATGTGCTACTTCCAATAATCGAGGCCAAGATGAACTCACTGGTCAAGGCATGACTCCCATCAAAAGCCAACTCGGGTTTTCTCAAATTGCCAGTGACCAATTCTAGGGGGGGAAAATCTATTTTTGTCTGTGTGTTTTTTTACTTTGTCAACACCAACTACTTTTCATGAGGTCTGATCCTGATATGCACATGAGGATGGGGTTCAGTCTGTACCACATGTCATGTTCTGTCATTATGTTCCACTTCTTGGTTGTTTCCAAAAATGTTATTTATATCACTACAGGATATTGCTGCAAGAGGGGAGGACTTCAAGATTATGTCCACTATTCTCCCATTCAACTTTGCAACATCCCTGTTAGGTAGTCCAGGCTAAATTAATCAGCAGTTCTTGCCAACATATTGTGAGGGAAATGCAGGGGCCCCAATGCACATATAGTATACCTGACCCAGGAAATCCTGCATCCCTGCAGACCTGTTACTCCGAAGCAAAGCTTTTCCAGCTGACCAAATGATCGATGCTGTCAACTCGTGTTTGGGAAAGTTGGGGGAAGGGAGTGTCTGGTTCAGCCCCACCAAAATGTGACTGAGGCACCCCCTTCCCAAACACAGACATCAAAGAAAAGAGAAGCCCTGTTCCCATGCACAGATCGCCTTGGGTGGATCAGAATGCCTGCCTTCAGATTTGATAATGTGCATGTAACATCTCGGGGACAGAGTTAACCATGTGGCTTACATGCAGCCCTCTGCGTAGAGCCCCAAAGACAAATCTCACATATCGAGCAAATCTCTGGTTTATAATTCAGTTGAACAAAAATAAATTACAACTTTATTCTAGCATTAAAGCTGCCAACTTATTTGGGACTTAACCCTTTCTACAATCAGCCCCCATGAAATTGCTATCTCCCTATTACCTTGCTCAAAGCATTTGTCTCTCTATTACTCATAATTATTCCAGCATGCCCCTTCCATGCCCTTTTATTTCCACTAAGTCAGCTATAATTACTAAGCAGTTCTTGTATTAGACATCACTGTATCACAAAGAGCAATAGACTATCATCGGGCTGTATCGTTAATCTTACCCATAATGACAAAACTTATAATAAATATTCTAACATCAAATCCATTTTACAGCTCATTTTACAGCTCCGGGGTTAGTTGTAACACTGACAGCTCCTGTGAGATGAGATTAATATATCTTTAACGAAATATGTAAAACACTTGTTCCACTAAGTTTTACAAGCGATTTGAATAGCACATGCTACTTCAGCCAATGTTTTGCCTAAGCTCTGGTCTGTATCACATTCATAACATTATAATTAACTCTTTGATAAACCTTATTTTTAAATAAATAAGCAGCTAGATCAACAGATAAATAAATGAAAAAGTGGCTCACACAGGCTGCTGGCAGATTTAAAAAGTCATTATGCAGGTTTGAGTTTTAGTTCTTCCTAAATCTGATCTACAAATGAGAAGAATCCTTATTGATTTCCCGACAACTTAATTGCCTGTTGTGTTTAAAATTATTTCTTTTTCCTTATTAGCCAGGGAGAAAGGGAAACAAAGTACCATCATTAAGGAACCTGGTGAGAAAACACTAAATGGGCATTGCCCTTTTATTTATGTGTACCTTGTTGTGTTCTGAAGGCTCGGAGCATATGACACATCACATATGAAACCTATGTAGGTATTTTTAGTAACTGCCTACCTCTATATAGCTTGCCATTAAAAGCCAGCTGAAGATCTGACATTCTTGCTGAAGAATGTTGGACCTGGCCAGGACAGTTTTATCAGTATGGGCTGGTATGCTAACTGTAGCCCTTTTTGGAAATGGCAGACTTAGTCACAGTAATGCAGGCTCTGGTGATGTGGGCCAGACTAGACTACTGCAATGCATTCTGCATGGGGCTGCCTTTAAAGACAGTCCATAAACTTCACCTGGTTCAAAATGCAACCACCAGTGTCCTGAAGGTTTCAATAACTTCTCTTTTAAACCACCTTCACTGGCTTCCACTGCATTTCCAGGACAAATCTGAAGTGCTGATTTGAACCTTGAAAGTCTTAAGTGGGTTTATAGCTGTACCAATACCATCCCACCAGCACACTGAGATCTCAATCAGAGGACCTCTTGTTGTGTCCATTTCCTTGGTCTATGAAGTGGGCAACCACAAGAGAGAGAGAAAGAGAGACTGTACTGTGCTGGCTCCACATTTTTGGAACTCCCTTCCAGTAATATTGCAATGTCCAGCCACACTTCTGGATTTTTAGAAGGTGTTAAAGACTCACCTGTTTCAAGTGGCCTTCCTGGAGTAATTTTTTTGCCCGTTTGCTAGATAGAAGCTGCAATCATATTAATTATGAGCTTGTCTTTAACTTTGTGAATCTGTTTTATTATTGGCGTTAGTAATAGCATACCTGCTAAGTGCCCCGGAAAAAATTGGGACATCCCTTTTGTTCACATGAGATTGTGGCAGCCATTTTGGGTGCTGCGAGCTCTCTTGCTGTGCTCTCTCTCACTGCTCCCCCCCCCCCAAAAAAAGAGCCATCCAAACATAAAGAAAAAACAAACAGGCAAAGGGACAGACAAACCACCTTCCAAAATATATAGTGTATTTTTATATTTTTAAAACACCTTTGGAATGCAGCCATGTTAGAGTTAGCACTGAATAGGTAAGAGTCTGATATATTTATATTTAGCTTATTACTACTGAAAAAGGCTGGAGCTTTTACAAGAAGGAGGAACTAAACAAACAAACTTACAGCAGAAAAGTGATGCTCTTTAGCCATCAATAAGATGGAAGAAACACTTTTCTTATGCATTTTTTATTTCTATTCAATAGGGGAACATTTGTTAAATCACATCTCTTGCCTACTGTAATTAGAAGACATGCAGTCTCAAACTGCTTTGGGAATATAATCAATAGGAGTTTTCACATTGACTTCAGCTAATTAGGATTTTACACTAAATCTGCAATTCTAGTCAATCATGTAAAATACGTGTGTTTTGAATACATCCGGAATCTGACTTTTATAGAAATGCTAATGGTTTGTGTCATCAATTGACAAGCTATCCTCACATATTTCTGTTTGTTGTATTTATTTATTTTGGAACATTTATAAATTGCTTAATAAAAAACCCTTTAAGCAATATAATAAAATAGTAAATAAAACACAGCTGAAATTCACAAAAGCTTAACAAACATTTATACATGAAATAATTATCCTTAAAACACAAATAAAATCACTAAAACTTTTAAAATGAATATGGGTAACTAAATTATGTCTAATTAGGCTTGCTGAAATAAAAATGTTTTCAGTGGCTGTCTAAAACAATAGTCCACAGTTGCATATTGTTTCTTTAACTTTGTTATCTTGACAATGACTTCCCTGGTTTGCTTTAGAGAGCAGGATATTACCTTTCTGTTTAAGTGTCACATTTTAATTTCCAAAAATTGGTTGATTCTTCAGCGTATATATATATATATATATATATATATATATATATATATATATATGGAATGTCTGCATTGGAGGTCCACTGGTTAACCAGGCCACAGTTTAAACCCAATAGATTGGTACTGTATGATTATCCCCCTACTTGGCTAATGCATTTGTAATGTATAAATTCAGAAAGGGTGACATGTTGCCTGTTCTTTCAAAGTCTTCATTTTGACTCCAAGGATCAGAGCCGTCAACATGTTCCATTACAAAGGGTGAGGGCACAAAGGTGTACTGTAGGAGATCAGAAAGAATCACAGGATCCAAGCTGAGAAGCTCTAAGGGGATAATAAAAAGACACGTAACCTTGTGGTAAGTTCAGATGAACTCAGCAATGCTTACTTGTAAGTATAAATGTGTAGGATTGTGCTGTTAAATGCATTATTCTTTGTGAGAAACTGGGTAGAATGATACGTTCTATTTTGCCTTGGTCAGACCACACCTGGACTACACCAGTTCTGGATGCCACAATGTAAGAATCATAGAATCATAGAATCATAGAGTTGGAAGAGACCACAAGGGCCATCAAGTCCAACCCCCTGCCAAGCAGGAAACAAGAAGAAGAAGAATGACAGGCTGGAATGTGGAACCAAGATGATAAAGGGTCTGGAAACAAGGGCTTATGAGGAATGGTTGAGGGAGCTGGGTATGTTTACACTAGTAAAGAAGATACTGAGAGGAGATATGATAGCCATCTTCAAATATCTGACGGGTTGTCACATAGAAGATGGAACTAGCTTATTTTCTCCTGCTCCAGAGGGTAGGACCTGAATAAATGGATTCATGTTACAAGAAAGGAGATTCTGACTAAACATGAGGGAGAACTTTCTGGTGGTAAGAGCTATTTGACAGTGGAATGGTCTCCCTTGGAAGGTGGTGGACTCACCCTCACTGGAGGTTTTTTTTAGCAGAGTTTGGATGGCCATCTATCATGGATGCCTTAGTTGAGATTCCTGCATGGGGGCAGGGGTTGATGACCCTCAGGGTCCCTTCCAAGTTGATGCTATGATCCCTGCACACTTTTTCTAATATCTTTGAAAAAAGCCCAGAAACTGCTGTATTAATCAAAAATAACATTTTTCTAGATTCTAGATTTTCTAGATTCTTATCAGCCATGCTTAGAATATTGGAGAATCTTCCTGAAATAGGATACAATGTATTAACTATAGTCCAGCCTCAATTTTTTTCATATTTGACTTTTCAGCCTGACGCAAAAATCCTCTTACCCAGATTTGAGCACGTGTACATAAAAAATCACCAGAAGCTAAAACCTCCACTCCAATCTGAAATTTTGCTCAGATTGGCACCAAAAACATACAATTTAATTTCTGACATTGAGATATTTGCATTTCTATAACCACATAAATCCAAAATCTGAAAAAATTACATGCACCTAACATAATGTCAGCTTTAGAAAGCATGTTTTTTCATACCTTAAAAGTTCAGCAACATTCTGTGGACGTATCATATTGCTTCATCTTTGTAGAAAATAATTTCATAATTATATAGGTAGGCTGTCTTTAAAATGCAACCCAAACTATCACTTACTTGAAAAACTATTGCTAACAAGCAAATTAGCTACAGAACTGAATGACAGCAGATCAATACTGACAGTAAAACTACAGAGATCTTGCTGATCGCATATTGTCTGTAAATGCAAACTGTAAAAGAGGCCCCCACAGACCTCACAACAATAACCTAAAGAAGAATGAGACACAAAGGGTTTTGAGCTTAAAGATGCTTCAATTTCCCTAGACAGTTAGCCCTTGTCACATCAAACCACCTATTAGTCACAAACTCGTACAACTAAGAATTTTCAGGCCTCTTGAGGTCTCCTGTCATCTTGAAAGAAGCAATACCAATGAAAGACACTGGCTCCTCTTGTAACATGTTCAGTTTATTGTTTTTCAATGGCTCAAGCAATTTATGATGTCGTGCTGGACTCACCATGACAAATAAATAAGTTTGGATGGCCTTTCCCCAGGAATGGATTAATGCGTCCATTGCTGATTTCTGAATGTTCAGAGTTAATGCAAGCAAAAGAACGTGATACACTGAAAAGAGAAATATAGTGGCTAAAGGATACAGTTCCTGATGCATCTTCTTCCAATCTAGTCTGATATGCCTGCCCGCTCACTATAAATGCACTGAAGAGAACTAATTAGAGATACAGTATTCTTCTGACTAGGGATGAATGGATAGGTCTATTTCAACTCGAAATCCATTTTACACATATTATTTTCTAAATCCAGTCTGTCAAAGCTCTGTGTGAAAATTCACTTGCAAATATGTTTTTATATACAGTATATCACCAACACTAGACTTAAGAATTGGAGGTTGATAATGAATTCCCTTGAATGTCATAATCCCTGGGGTTAGATTCCCCTTCTTCTGGTCAGAAGAGGAACTGCATAGGGGGCAAGCCCCAGAATCACTTCCACAAGAGTAGGCCACAGTGCCAGTGGCCCTCTGGCCTGAGGATATCTCACTGCCATGCTCTGATTCAGTGGACTCCATCTCAGAAGCCCTAGTACAATGAGAGTCTCCTCTGCTCTGTCAGAGGAAAAGACTCCTGCTCTGGTCTGGGCCCTAATAATCAAACAGTCACTTTCCAATGAAGGAGGAGCTTGCAATTATCAACAATGTGCTGATCCTAGATAGGGCTCAGTTTTAGCTTGACTGTTGCTGACTATGAGCCTGTACATCCCCTCCCAAAGCAGGTCATCCACATAATTCCCAGACACAAAAAGCACCTGCCCCACAGCACTCATTTCTTACTAGGCTTCAGACATAGTCTATTGGCTCCCATCCAGCTCCACTTTTTTTAGGCACCAGTCCAACACCTGCAGACCTCTCTTGATTCAGATGGAATGGAGAGATAGAGCTGTGTGTCACTGGCTTCCTGAAGGCACTATATTCCAGATTCCCAGATGGCCACTCCCAACTGTTTTATATGGATGTCAAATGGTACAGGAGAACATATGGACTCCTGAAGGACACACAGTCTAAAATGCATGTGGTCCATTTACAAAAGATGAGGATCTTTCCCTTCAATATTGTGTGGTTTAAGAACCATGTATTGTCTAGCATCATTCTCAAACAAAATGGATTCCTTTTCAGCTTCCACTATCCCACTATATATTCTATGACAGGCTTTGGCAACCTGGTGCCCTCCAGGTATTTGGGACAACAGCTTCCATCAAACCCCAGCCACTGCAGGCTGGGCCTGACTGGAGTTGTAGTTCAAAACACTTGGAGAGCACCAGACTGGGTGAGGCTGTTCTAAGACAATGTCCAAAAGATGTTGCTCTCCATTTGTCCCTTGAGAATGCGAATGAAGGGAAATTCACACAGATCTCATGTGCCTCAGTAACGTCTAAAAGGTAATTTAACAGACCAGCAACAGATGCTCTAATCAGAATGTTGTACATAAGAGGCAGCCACGTTTCCCACAAGGTTACCCTGTAATTACTGCGGGTGGTGGGAATTGATTTTAAAATACATTGCTAGATTGTTGGCCAGTCCCCCTCGCCTTCTCTTTTTAAAACTGCTGCAACTATTTCTGAAAAGTGGAATGAAAAATTGACACAGGGTTTTCAAACCAAACATTCAGCTCTTTACTGAAAAAATTAGCAGGCAAACCTCACAATGGAACTTTTAATTTATGCTATGGAATTTGGTTTTACAACTCATTCGCAAGATTTGTGATATTGCTGATGTATACCTTCCCTTTCATCCAAACTGCTGTCACCTATGTTTCCTAAACAATAAATTCACCAACAGTATATTTTCTACAGGCACAAGAATACGTCTGGTTGAGAAGAAAAATGGTTTTGCTTTTGCCTGACCCTCTGATGATTGATCAGATCATTGTCTGAGATGCTTTGCTACAACTCACTTTGATTTAAACCCTCAGCCCTCTATTAAAAAGTTAAAGTACATTTAACCAGACAGTGTGTAGACGATACCCAGTTGCAGTTGAGGCCATTATCCTTTCTAATACTGGGTGTGGCGAAAATGCCCCAGAGTTCCATAGAATCCCCTGGAAAAGACAGGGCTTCTCCCTTTGAACAATTCAATACGAAACTAAATTTATTTACCCAGTAAGTTTCTAAGAAGTACATACTTCTCTGTCTTATTTCCCACTGATGTTCTTGTGATGTGTGGGTTTTGATATAGGTAGCGAAAGTAACCTAATCCCTCAGTTTCCTGATTACTGTTGAAGTTTGTTGGGAGAGATGATCACAGGCAAATGAGTTGTCGGTAAACATACACACAATTTTCTATGTAAATAATTTTTCCCGGTGCAACTGAAAAATGAATGTACATGCTTATACTTCCCTACTAAAATAGCTGCTACACCTCCACAGCAAAGGGGAACCTGCCTGGAATCTTAGACTGTGTACACACTGTATTTTCAAAGCACATTCATCATTCTCTCTCTCTCAAAGCATTCTGGGGACTGTGGTTTACCCCTCACAGAGTTACAAGTCACCTAGAGGAAACTACTTAGATGTTGAAACAGCAGATGGGGAAACAGTTAAATATGCCCATCACCTACCACTCCGCTACTCCCAATCCACGAGAAGCAGCTTTTCCTGATCTGAATGCATCATTGGAAGTCATTACAAATGTTTGCATATCGTTTGAGCCTCAGTAAGGTCAGTATGGTAATGAAACTCTCTAATGGCTGAAAGAATTAATCATACAAATGCAGAGAAAATCCCATTTAATGTATTATATGGGAGATTCAGGATCTTACACCAGCTGAAGAAACCTGATGGATATATGTGGGTTTAGAACCTTTACTCCTTGCAACAAAGAGCTTATTCTTTATAAGAGCTTATTCTTGAGATTCCTTCCTATGACTAGCGTCTAAAGGCAGAGAGTGTATAGACCAGCCTCTGCCAACCTGGTGCCCTCCAAATGTTTTGGACCACATTTTCCATCAGTACCAGCCAAAACAGCTGAAGGGAGTTCTGGTCAGGTCCAACAAAAGCAGTTTGTCAGGTCAGGCATCAGTTGAGGGGCCCAAACTCAGAAGGACCTTCGCTTGCCATTCTTTCACTCACTGCTGGGACCAGCTCCTGTTCACAGTGGCTGACGATCTGGCTGTTTCTAACTTCCATCTCTCTGCCTCAACTGAGCCCTAATAAAAGGTCAAATGAGACTTTCTTCTCAGAAACCGGTATTCTGGACGGTATTCTGCCTTGGCAACTAGAAAGTCCTTTTATACAAAGACATTGTCCTCCATCCTTGCTTTCTTCAAACTTCTGCCTTTGTTTTAAAACACTACTTTTTCTGCTCAAAGACTGCGATACTCAAACTTCCTCCATTGTGTGAAACTACCACTTTTGCCCTCTCAGTTGAGAACCTGTCGTGCAAAGAGATCCCCTTCTTCCTTCCTACCCGGGTCTTCCCTTAACCGCACAACCTGCTTGATGCAGAATATATTAATTCAACTCTCTAAAAGTGGACAGTGGAAGATAGTTCAAGTGCATCATTTATCTGGAGGGTTCTGCCTTTGCATCCCTCTTAGGAATTTACCATAATAATAATAATAATAATAATAATAATAATAATAATAATAATAATTTATATCCCACCCATCTAACAGAATATTAAAAACATGATAAAACATCAGACATTAAAAACTTCCCTAAACAGGGCTGCCTTCAGATGTCTTCTGAAAGTCAGATAGTTGTTTATTTCCTTGACATCTGATGGGAGGGTGTTCTACAGGGCTGGCACCACTACCGAGAAGGCCCTCTGCCTGGTTCCCTGTAACCTCACTTCTCACAGGGAGGGAACCGCCAGATGGCCCTCAGTGCTGGACCTCAGTGTCCAGACTGAATGATGGGGGTGGAGAATATGAGTAAAATATGAGAGTTTTGCAGCTTGACAAGTGATCACTGTTTGAACATTCACATTGCCAGAGGATCACAAATAAGCATGCTATATTGTGTGTAAAAGACCCATAGCAGCAGCAGCCCAGAATATTTCCACTGTTTTATTTGTCTAAATTTATATTTCCTTGTCATGTTACATAATGGTCTAGATTCGCTGTGGAATATTTTTTCAGCTTTGCATTGAGAAAAATATATATTCAAACTGTGCAGTTCAGTTCATTGCCAGGGCTTGTGAACAAAAAGAAGGCAGTGTTTAAAAATTTTTCAAAGAGCAAAAGGTGAAGATTAACCGGCAAAAGCACAAGTGGAGATTAATTTTATGGTGGAATGTCACCACAATAAATGAGCAGCAAGTTCCTGTGGCTAAATGAATTTATATTGAGGCTGTCTTATAAATGGCATTTTAATCTAGTGGTGGAAAGAGAGGAGGGGAGAGAAAAGGAGAAAACCCTTAGCTATTAAACCTTCCCAATAAGGGGAATGTATTTTGCAAGGAATCAGATGTGTTTATTTCTGGCATTCTGTTTTGAAGCTAAGTGCTTGGGGAAACCAAATCAGCATAAACATCAGAACATGGGTAGCAGTGTTTCACTTTTTGTCCCAGTTAGCAAACCAAATTAATGCACATAAAAATGCCCTTTTCATGTTGGGAGAGGAGGAAGGTTGTCAAAAAAAGCATCATGACAAGCTACCATAGGGAGACATCCCCACAATAATCAATTGTCAATCAGTCATGGAAACTGCTTATTCTGCTTTTATGCAGCACTCTTCATTACTCCCCTTGTATAGTTCTCAAGAGGGAAGAGCTAAAGGTTTCTTTCAATGAATAAAGCAATAGCTTCCTTGCTGTGAAAAACAAATCAACCAGCCCAAACATTTTATTCTGTCCTGAGAAAGGTCCCATATAAGACAAACTGAAGCAAAAGTGAAGTTCTCCTGCTACCTTACCTCTGGTAAAAGAGGGGGAAAATAACCTAGTGGAGGAAATAACATTCCCCTCTGCATCAAAAAGTAGTCGACAAAAAATATTCTTTTACTCACTATTTGTTTATTCAATTTATTTCTCAGTCACCTTTCAGGTCTAAGCCCTCACAAAGCAGCCTGCAGAGAGAAAGAAAAGCAGTAGAAAGAGATAAATAGTTGTACGAGAGACTGAGATCACCAAAATTCTCTATGGTGAAAAGATTTGATTTAAAGGCTTCCTCCAGCACCAAAACTGAAGGGGCCAAGTGAGAGATTTCTACAACTACAGGGCCACCACTGAGAAGGCTTAGTCCTCGCCAAGTTAATTGATTTTACCACTGGCCACACAAGCAGGATCTCAGCTACAGATCTTAGATTACAGCAGGATCCTATGGGTGGAGAAAGGCCTTACATACTGTCCTCGGCCAGATGTAAAAAAATGTCTCAGTCAAATGTATGACCTTTTAAAGTCAGAAAAGACTTGTGATGAGAAAATGCATCTAAGTTTATTAAAAGGTTAATAACACCATTACCCAAAGGTAAAGGTTAGGTAACTAAATTAAAAATGCTATGCTTCCCAAAAGTAAATGCAACATAAATGGCTTGAATTTACAGTTTTCCTCCTTAATATTATAATTCATTCCTCTCAGGGACCTGAACAGACTAATATTAGACCTTGCCAGAAGAGGGGAGAAAGCCATGGCTTGTCTCCTTTGCTGTTTATTTTTGAATCATATGCATTTTCTTTCCTCTAAGTGAGCCGACCACCAATTTGGCACCCAATCGGCACCACTAAATAACAACTGGATGCTGATGCTCTTTGCAAGGGAAGGAGAGAGATTTTGAATTTATTTTCATAGTGGAAAAATAGGTTTGCCAAAATAGCTTCAGTTTATGGAAAGGGAGGAACAGCTGTATTTGGTTTATAATAAATCTTTGACAAATCAGTAAAAGCAAATAGACAGCACAACTGTAACCCATAAAAGTGGAAAATATTAAACAACAGGCAGTGAAGTTGTTAAACTTTCCCACAGATGCTGCTGGTAAAAGCCTTTGCAAAACATCAACATGAAACATTCAGGAGGAGAGGAATCTGGGAGCAAAGGGGCATGAGAAGGAGATGAAATTCCTTCTTATTAGAGGAATATCCCGTTAATGTGACAACTCTAGGTATGCGGACGAAGGTCTCTCAAGCATTTCTGGGCCCCCTCCTATTACTGAATGTTGGTGCAGAATAATTACTTGCTCTCAAAAAAAAAAGAAGAAGAAGAAGGGAAAAAATGACAGGACATTGACACTGCAGACTTATTGAATTTGTATTGCTTGCCTCCAGGCCATATCGGGGGTTATTCAATTTTGCCTGAGGAGGACAACCTATTATGAGAGATGAGTCAAGAAGGCATCTCCTCTGATTGCCCACCAAAACCATTATCGCAGCACTGAGAGGGCAGCAGCAGCGAGTGGACAGACAAGACAACGCTGATCTCGATTACCTAGGGACAAGATACAATTTACATTACTTGAAGCAATAGGACAGAGGGCAATCAGCCTAGGGAATAGGCCTGCAGATCAGGAGTGCAGTGCAGGTATTAACAGTACTGGGGAAACTGAGCTAATTGCTTATGCTGGGCCTGATGACCTCTAGCCTTACACGATATTAACTGATTGGCTTGATCTGTAATTAGATGAACCGACTCTACATTGCCAAGACCTGAAGTTTTCACTGATCAGGCAGTTTGGAGTGTGTGCATGGACTTGTTCCTTTTTTTTCACAGTGGAAAAATAGGTTTGCCTAAATATTGTACATTGTTATATATTCTGCACACATTACATATTGTTATATGATACACACTCATTGTGTGTTGCTGTACCTTATATACTGATGTCTCTTATTTAAGGAAGCAGGCGTCCTGTCAAGCTTAGCTCATTGTCTCAGTTTTGTGATGTTCTCATTGCATTGCAGAAACTGGCACAGAAGGAAATGCAAAATTTTACCCACAATGTTTCATGAATAAAATGCAGCTGTCGCTCAATACTTTTCTGCATGTAAGTGAAATAATCTTAATAGTTGTGGGGATGGAACTGGATTTGCAACCCAAGGTAGAGCAGGCACATGCAATTTCTAAATTAGTTCAGCATAACAGTCATATTTAGGTATGTTAAGCATGTGGTGAGGGGAGATGGGAAATGAGAAACATTCAGTGTTATAACCAGCCAAACTGTTTCAGAATATTCAGTTCTATTCCTCTTCTTTTAGTTTTCTGTTCTCCTTTCATAATGGCCTGTCTACATCCCTGCTGATCATACTCAGTCATACTCAGGGCTGTTTGGTGGCAGGGTTTTCTTGCAGTTCTTTTCTTTCTTTCTTTTTTAAAAAAGTCTGTAGTTGAGTTTTCTCAAGCTTGCAGATATCTGACTCTTCTCTGTGAGTCAGAAATGGCTTGCCAGGTGGGGCGGAGCCACAACACTAACTTCCTGGCAGAAGGGCTACTGTTGCTTACCAGGAATGTAAAGTGGAGGTGTGAGGCTTAGGGGAGTCCGCAAGGTGCTACCCACCTTCCCACCCTTCTCTCTCCCAGAAAACAGCAATAACCCATCTGCCAGAAACTTACATTAGTGGCTCCCTGTTGAGAGAATGAGTTCAATGCTAGCATGCAGAATTGTTCTAGATAAGATTCCCAGAAGAGAGCCTCTGCCAAAGACTTTGAGGGTCCACGGCAGTGATGGACCCTCCACTAACCTCCATTAATCCCAACAAATAGCCAGGAAGGGTTCAGATGGTCCTGAGCCTTCCTCCCTTGGAGTTCTGCCCCATTGTCCACATAAATACTTTTAATGATATTTAGCATTCAGTGAATTGACGTCTCTTTACATTGGCCATAGCTTTTTGATACCATCACTGTTTGGCTTGCTCTTAGTTTTTGCCAGTCTCCCTAGGATCCTGCCACCTCCTGCTCTCACTCAGGATGTACTGAGTGATGACCTGGGCTATCATAGTGATTCCTCTTCTCCAGGGTTGTATACAGTGCCTCCTCCAACAAGCAGCCCTCATCATATGTTACGGAATATGTCCTTTTCGTACTCAGAGGTGATCCCAGCAGTCCCAGGAGCAGTGGGATACTTTGGATCTTGTTCTCCAAGATCATAGGAAGCTGCCTTACACTGAGACAGACATTTGGTCCATCTAGTTTGGTATTGTCTACACTGATTGGCAGTACTTATCCAGGTTTCCAGACAATGTTCCCTCACATCCTTACCTGTAGATGGCAGGGATTGAACCTGGGACCTTCTTCACACATAGTAATGTGTCTGCCACTGAGCTACAACCTTTCCTTAATTGCACAAAGGAGAGAAACTCCAACTATAGATGGGGAGATCCAATGTTTGGTTTCCCTTCCCCACCACTGCAGAAACTCCCTTGGCCCCGGTCTTATAGATATCATTGCTCCAACATTTGCAGGGCCAAAAAGGTAGATGTTTGGAGCAATTTAAGAGCAGGACAGGGTCTTCCCATGTTCCCAGTTCCCCAACACATCCTGAAGCCAAGGCTGAATTATGCCAGCCTCAGGAACTGGCATGGCTCAATCCCATTTATTTCTATCCCATTGTGAGGATGCTCCTCTGCCCTCAGTTCTGCCCTGCTGTCTCTGTATTGGAAAAGTGTACTTTTTTTTGTAACATACAAGTGAGATGCCACTCCAAAGAACCCTGGAGAAGGGACATTCGATCAGGTGGAAGAACTGCCTTTGGTTCCTCCGCTGAGCTGTAGGATTGCAGCCTAAAAATCTTATGCAGAGAAGCCCAGAAATCAAAATGTAAAGCTAGTGTTACTGCTTCAAGTATATAGCACTGTTTTAAAGCTCTAGATTTGTGGCTCAAGAAGACAATTTCATGGTGCTAATGCAAATATGGAAGAACACCAGTCTTACTTATGCCATGATTTGAATGTTAGTTAAAACCTTAATATCCTGAGCTTACAATGCTAGATCTTTATATCCTCAGCAAAGCAACTTGCTAAATTTAAAAAATGCCTCATATTTTATTTCCATTACTTGATCTACGCTACTACATTTTTTAAGGAGCAGAATTTAAATTTTAAAAATTAAAAATGTTATCCGTAGATTACAAAGGCCAAGAAGCAGGCAAAGAATATATAAATACAATGGTATATAGTCAGTGTGGGATATCGAATTATATGCTAGTATTCTTAAGTTTTGTGAATGGAAAGACAGGAAGTACTTTGGTTCATCAAGTGGCTACAGCCCTTTTCATTATGGTGGGTTATGGAAAGGGAAGTTGGAGGACACGACTAAATTTGTAGAGAAGGCAACTCTAGCACCAGCTACAACATTCATAGCTTGTGCTTTACGAGATGGAAAACAAAGCATTGTGAAAAACAGTGATTTGATTAAAAAAAACTCATGACACTGATGGTTTAAGTTTAGCTGAGTTCAATGGTTTAAGTTTAGCTGAGTTCAATAGGATGTACTTCTGCACTGTGAAATTCTGAGTTTTCTCCCCTTGCAATTGTATTGTAGGAAATGGCTTTTACACTGTAGTGGGGGCAAAGGGAGGAATACAGTCCCCCTTCTGTTCCCATCAGTGACCATATCCAGATCAAGGAGCCCATGCCTATTGACTTTTTTAAAAAAATGCCATTGCTAACAATGTCAAGTTTAGTTTGGCCTACATGCACTGGATTGCACTGTTAATTTAATTCAGCTGTATATTTGGTGCTTCATCCTGTCAGATGCTCAGTTTGAAGGCATGTGGGTATCTTCTACCCAACTGATTCACCCCTTTATGCAACTGGCATCTGAAATAGTAAAAAAAAAAATAGTAAAGTAAAAATGTGGAATATTAATCCAAACATCACTTCTTAACTTTTTGTTGTGTCCGACTCTTCATGACCCCATGGACCAGAGCACGCCAGGCACTCCTGTCTTCCACTGCCTCCCGCAGTTTGGTCAGACTCATGTTTGTAGCTTCAAGAACACTGTCCAATCATCTCGTCTTCTGTCGTCCCCTTCTCCTTGTGCCCTCCATCTTTCCCAACATCAGGGTCTTTTCCAGGGAGTCTTCTCTTCTCATGAGGTGGCCAAAGTATTGGAGCCTCAGCTTCACGATCTGTCCTTCCAGTTAGCACTCAGGGCTGATTTCCTTCAGAATGGATACGCTTGATCTTCTTGCAGTCCATGGGACTCTCAAGAGTCTCCTCCAGCACCATAATTGAAAAGCATCAATTCTTCGGCGATCAGCCTTCTTTATGGTCCAGCTCTCACTTCCATACATCACTACTGGGAAAACCATGGCTTTAACTATGTGGACCTTTGTTGGCAAGGTGATGTCTCTGCTTTTTAAGATGCTGAACTTACCCCCTGTTGTTATTACACTGTTCTGTCTTTGGCATTCGAGTTGGTTGAACTTTGGCTGCAGGCTGACGGGGAAATTCTTCCCTGCTACTACTTCTGGATGTCTTATTAACATTCAGCACTGTGGCCCGTCACATTTTGCTCTGGTGCTGAGAATGACTGGTGGGCATTACTAGTTTTCCTCTTGAGAAGATGCGGTTCCATCTGGAGTTATCAGACAGTTGAGCTCAGCATCCCTGAATCAGGTGCACAAGGGCCAGCATTTTGTTATCTTTGTTGTTTGACACCTATATGAAGCCTTTAGATGAGACTGCCCTGAGTTTTGGAGTTGGGTATCGCCAGTATGCTGGATGATACCTAGTTTTGTGTTTTCTTAACAAGCAGCAGGAGCGAAGTTTCTGCCTCAATATTAAATCAGTGTTTGGAGATGATGATCTAGTTAAACACACAGAGACTAGATCCACACAAGATAGAGGTGACATTGCTGGAGTTGGGGCCAACGGCTCTGGTGAGTGTTCAGTTCCAAGCAATGGCCTCAGTGGCTTCAGTATAACAGGGGTTCTGACCCAAGGCAAAAGTTCGAATTCTGAAAAGCAGAGCAAGGAGAACTGAAGCAGGATAAGGTCTGGGTGCAGAAGAGAAGTGAAGCAAGAGTTAACAGGATTCAGTGGCACCCTGGACAGCGCCACAGAGGACTCAGGTTGGACACTCTGTAAGAGCAGAGCTCAAATGCTGTTTCAGCACTAGTCAATCTCTGACTGAGACTTACATATACACCTCTGAGTAGGGAGAAGAGACTCCTCATTTAAAGGGGCCCACCATAGCTGTCAGCTCTAATGAAACAGGCGAATTTGCAGGTCAACTCTGAGTCCTGAACAGGAATCAGAGGAAGGCAACATGACCTTCCCAAGCTAGAGAGGAACTGACACAATGGAGTCCTCTGCTAGCAGTGCTTACAAAATAGTAGGGCTGGATTTGAGATCAATTTCTTCTCCCAATCTAAATACCTGACTTCATCTCCCAAAAGTGGGGAGTTTGACTTAAGAGTGAAATTTTATTGTAGATGATTGGGTTGCCTAACTGTAATATGTTCGCACCTGGAACAGTTCCTGGCCCTGGTGGTGCAGTGGTCAAAGGTGCAGTCCATCACATATGTTACATAGCCCCTGTCCTTTCTTGTAGAAGATGGATCTTGTTAACTTCATGTGTGGTGTTCAAAGCTGACTCCTCCAGCTTCTAAATGAGATATACTGGTTTGGGACAAGTAAATCACACCCTTGCTAAGTGCACACCCTTGCTAATTCTAACAGCATCTCTCAGCAATTTATGTGATCAATCTCACAGGGCAGTATTCCTTTAATCTGACCCAACAATATACCTTCATTGAATTCAATCCATTGTTTTAGAGAGCTATCCTCTTCCTGGTTCTGGAAGCCAATGGAACTCAATCAGCACCTCATTTGAGAAAAAATTGACTTGTAACATTGATTCTCAAGGTGCTGGCTTAAGGTACCAAATTGATCCCATTTGTAGATTAGTGTCACAGCCTCCGTTTTATATGAACCTTCTTTTAAAATTAGTCCTTTTGGGCCATTTCCTAATATGGTAAAATGTTCTTCAGTGAGGTCATTGAAGTTTATGTGTAAATTCTGATAAATACTGAACACATTTTGGTATTTAAGTTATTTTTTCTATTAAATGCAGTGACTTAACTATATTTAAACCATACTTGATGAGACCCCACAGCTTATCTAGAAAATATTTCATCAAATTTATCCTATGCCATGGTAAACATTGTATGGAATCATAGAATTGTAGAGTTGATGGGGACACCAATGGACATCTAGTGCAATCTCTTCAATACAGGAATCTCAACACATGGTGCTCCAACCAATTTGAAACCATACCCTGCTTATCTTTTGCAAATGTGCTAGCAGCTTTATTTCTGCCTTGGGTGGGTTGTGGGGGGAACATGGAAGACAATTTCTTACAAGTCCTTCCTTTCTCAAACCTTGGCAAACTCTACTGAAAGAAATTTGACCACTTGGATTTGGGATCACCTAGACAAATATCTTCTTTCTCAACTGGATAAAGTGGCCTGGATCTTGAATGAGATCAGAGGATAGAAAGTAATGAACTTTGGGATCACAAAACCAAGGGACAATTATAGCTACAATTATACCTAATGTGTTCCCTTGACGACGGTCATGAAAGTTGGCTTGACTAAGCCCACCAAGTGCTTTTTGTTAATTTCTGCATCGTATTGAACTTTCATGCAATGTAAAAACCACTTCCCGAAACACTCCTCTCTATGTTATTTGCAAACTGGATTCCCCCTGCCCTGAAAGCAAATAACATGGAAAAGAGTGCTAAGCTTGTGCTGTATTTCTGGAAATGGCTTTTCCATCGTGTGAAAGCTCAAATGTGATATGGAAATCAACCGCTAGTCAAGAAAAGTCAGGAAAATGGAAGAAAAGGCCGTGTGAATGTAGCCTATGTCACTTGACTGACTTTCCCTCCCCAAATGCCAGCAGAAGAAACCACAGTCCTGCCCACAGAAACTGTCCAATTACAGAGCAGCACAACAATGAATAAAGATCTCTCTGTAACTCGGTGGACTGTGTATTCTGACTACAGTGCTGAGCCTTTCCACGTGGCTGCTCTCATTAACAGGCCTTACATGACTAATGCGACTAAACATGATCTCATTCGCTGGTTGGCAGATAAACCTATTAAACAGTGGCAAGAACCTCATTTCAAGAATAGGATCATCATCTCTCTGCCCAGGGAGGAGGACTTATTTAGATAAAGACTTAGGAATTCAGCCCCCCCCCCCCCCCGCCCCGGCAAAAAAGTTGTCAGTTGTCTGTACAATGCAGAGCATTTTAAAATGTAGAGGTCCATAATGGGTCTGGCAGGGTTGCTGTCAATACTCTTGATGAGATCTGTGTCAAGAGCTGAAGATGTCGGGATTTCTACAATTTAAACCTTGCTGCTCATGGTGCTTGCAAACTGTTGCAGGCACTTCACTTTTGAGTCTTCTATTTGCTCTGAAAAATAAAGAATGTTTACAACGGAAGCATATTCAGGTCAAATAAATTCCACTGAGATTCATAGGACTTACTCTCAGGCAAGCAGATATAGGGTTGCAGATGAAATGAGCAGAAAGCGTGCAAAAAAGAATGAGGCTGTATACACGCTACATCTTTAAAGCACATTCGAAGCACATGCTTTCCCTCAGAGTTCTGGGAACTGTAGTTCTCAAGGGTTGCTGGGAAGTGTAACTCTGTGAGGGGTAAACTACAGCACCCAGAATTCTCTGGGAAAAAGAATAGCCACATTCACAACCGTACATTCAAAGCACTGTAATTCTATTTTGGGGCTTCCCCTCAAAAATCCTAAGTGCTGTATCTTGTTAAGAGTGCTGAGAGTTGTCAGGAATATCTCTATTCCCCTCATAGGGATACAGTTCCTAGCAATTTGGGGCAGAGGGATTGATTATTAAACCACTCTGAGAATTGCAGCTCTGGAAGGGAAATTTGGGCCTCCTAATAACTTCCAGCACCCTTTACAAACTACAGCTCCCAGAATTCTTTGAGGGAAGCCATGCCTGTTTCAAGTGTTATCATAAATGTATGGTGTGAATGTGGCCAATGTATGCAATCTGAGTTGGTGGGTGGGCAGCGATTAACCTCTTTCTATCCTAATCTCTCATCAAGAGTGGAATTGTGGTTCCTATTTGACCTGAAAGGATGTGGGTCTTTAAGAGACTTGGCATATCTCTTAGAGTTTGTCATTCTGAAAGTCAGGAATGGAAGAATGCCCCTCCTGGTACGTAAATGAGCACAGCATCTGGTGAGGCACCAGGAACTCATGCCAGGTCCGAGCTCTGCCCTTCTACCAAGGACTGATATGCTTTCCACTTTGGAAATTAAAAAAAAAAAATCTTTTTGGCCTTAGGCCCTTGACCTTTCACTGAAAGACAGATGCTTCTGTGTATTTGTCATGCCTTATTATGAGTAGTACAAGCAGGCAAATGATTCCTGGGTATTATATGCTTTCATACCCCTCTCTCTTTCATCTTTGCCTATCAAAATCCCTCGCTCTCTTTTATGAACATTCTCTCCCCCCTGCCCCCGCCCCCCAAAAATCCAGCCTCCACATGCTTTCTGAACTCACCCGAGCTTCTGGGCTTTTATTTTGATTTACTGACGTTGCTCCTATGCTTTTAATGGCAAACTGAAACACAAAAATGGGGGGGGGAGTGTTGGAGGTATTGTGATGGCAAAAGATGCTCAACTT
This sequence comes from Podarcis erhardii, assembly GCF_964252035.2. Lineage (NCBI taxonomy): Eukaryota > Metazoa > Chordata > Lepidosauria > Squamata > Lacertidae > Podarcis > Podarcis erhardii. The sequence continues at coordinate 55,371,875 of NC_138512.1, forward strand.
TGAGGCAATGCTGAAGGGACAAGGGCATCGCCACAGGCGCGTGGGTGGCCACTTTATACATTAGAGGTGTTTTTTATATATATATAAATGTCAAACAATAAAATTCTGGGTACCCTCCAGCCCCTGCCCACACCCACCCACGAACAAAAGGTGCTCATTTCTTTAAACAGCATACCTGAACGCACATCTGATAAGGCTTGTGAATGAAACATTTGGGTACCATTTGGCATTTTTGATTAAAGAGTGAGATTGTAGGATTTAAGAATCCTCCTTTGCAGATAATATGCATAGTTGCCACTGATCTATTGAACTGATATATTTAGAAAGATCATTTGAAGGAAGATCTCACAGCCTATTGAGTTTGAAGCTGTTCCAGACATTCAGTTTTTTTCCCCTCCCTGCAGCCAAATTCTCCAAGGTAAACGGGCTAAAATATTTTGCTGGAGGGGATACTTTCCTTTCAAGGTTCATTCCTTTGCATAAGAAATATACTAAAGGAGTGATGAGGGTTGGGCGGGGGAGAGAATCAAAGACAAAACAGAAAAATCAAATATTCTTAAAGGCTTTGGGATTTTGTTTTGCTTTTACCAATTGTGCAAGCCCGCCCCCCCCCCGCAAAATGCTAGGCATATGTGAGTAATATAATAGCATTCACATTTAACTTATTTTTTAAAATATTCACTCGCATCCCTTGCCCTTCTGATGTTATATGATTGGATGAAAAGACCCTTTGCAACTTATTTCAGATATCTGCTACAGACAAGTCATCTGCTAATTATCCTGACAGACGCAACATGCATATAAGCCTCTGAGAGCAGGGTTTCAGAAATGGATGGCACAGAGGGAAATATCCTGCTACTCTTTGTATCATTAATATGTTTCATATTATCTATCTTTTGCTAATAATTTCTTGTAAATAACCTGTCTGTCCACATTTGTGTGTGCGTGTGTGCGTGTGTGCGTGTGTGTAAACACACATAAATGTACACAATACACACATATAGTGCTTTCTTTTGTGTCTATGCTAATTATACTGGGATTGCTTATATTGCTGAAACCAGGCTGGATAACAACTTTTTTTTAGTATCTCCCCGTCTGTCTTGGTGTGTAGGGCTAAGGGGCACATAATCATTATGCAAGATGCCACTCTAGAACAGATTTTCCTGTTTCACCTCATCCATTTCATTTTTCTCCCCAGCGCCGCTTAGTATCTCCTTTTGCCCTGAACAATTCTATTGCAAAATAAGCAGCGCCTGCTATTATTAAAAGGGATTCTTGCCAGGAGGTAAAGCAAACAAATAAAATCAAGGGGAAATTTGCTCCGAGAAGATTTGCTTACTTATTCTGCGGAATGGAGATAGTATAGTCTTACACTCATTGAAATTGTCTTCCCCCCTTTCTTTCCTCCTGGGTTCTAAGAAAATGTGCCTAAAGCTATTATCGTATCTATCGACTCTGTGGGATTTAACTGACGTGGCTCCTTTTCCCCAAGTGGCGAGAAAATGACCTCTGTGAGGCAAAGTTCAAGCTGAGCAAAAGCTCCGAGAGCGACATTAGAGACCTGTCAGTTGCTTGGTAGGATAAAAGTGTAAAATTATATGTGATGCACAGTTCAGTCACATCAAACAGCAAAGAAATGTTTACTGAATGAACTACACAGTTGCTAATTACACTTTCCCCTTAAGTATGCACATTATGATGGGTAACAAATACCAAGAGATTCTGGATAGGGAAAGCTTCTAATAAGTATGCAACATTTGCATCAGGCATGTTTTTGCACCTTAATTTCTTTTGGTACTTATTTATACTGCAGAGACAAATTTGGCTTGTCATCATGTGCACCATGTTTATCTGTTGACCTCCCATGCAATACCCATTTAAAAAAAAATAAAAAAATTAAATAAGAGATCTCCCCTCTATCTTTCATGCAAATGAGCAAACAAGGGGGGAGGGAATAGAAATTTGCACCATGTAAGGCATACACAGAACCTTTCAGTAATTAAGTGACTCAGTAATCAAGCTACTCATGTGATGAGATCTAATAATAACCATGGAGACATTCAAATGATACCACAAAAAGGGGCAGGATGCTGGTATTTCACCCAGTCCATTCCTTTCCTATTTCTCACATTAGCTGGATGATTTCACCTAGTCCTGGTGACTGACAAATCTGTCAGTTCTACTTTCTCCCTGTTACTCATTTTCAGTCTTAAATGCAGCAATCTTTCTTATTTATTTATACCTCATGAAATTTCATCAACATTTTAGTGCAAATTCTCCTAATGCGCACATTTTTGCACACCATTTTAATGAATTTTTTTTAATGTTTAAATTTCCCTAATATAATGCATTTTTATGCATGCTTTCCCTGGCTACCTGCATTTTTGTACACATTGTTTGATCAGAGAACATTGCTGCAAAATTTGGAGAAATGTGATTTCAAAGGATAGTGACATATTACCGTACTTTGCATGTTGGTTCACGAAGTGCAAAGTACGTAGTTTTGCAATAAAATGCAAACAGAATCCCACTTCTCCCCATCCCTACCTATTCCTTTCCTTTCCCATGAGTTAGTTCTGCCTTGTGTGCATACCTCAATAATTCTGGCTTAACTAGGGAAATTGTATGTGGTGAGCTGTCTAAAGAACAATGTTATGGATGGCCTAGATGAATGCTGCAGATAAATAAATACATTTCTCAAATTAACCATAGATTGGTGCTTGCACTTTCTGCCACAGCTTCCATTTGCTTGAATATTCTTTTTCCTCTAAGTTACCTATCCCTTCATAGTACACACACATAACCAAAAGGGAAAAGCAAACTTGATGACGTGACCGAGGATTCTTTTTTCTGAGACAATTACTGATGAGCACCAGTGCTTCTAAACATTAGGGAAACGCTGCACAAAAAGAATTGTGGTGCAGCCTCATAAACAGCCACATCACTTTTGCTTTTTCAGATTATTTTAGCAAAGTGTATACATACATCCGAAACACTTTGTACAATGAGAACCTTGATACAATCATGTCTATGAGGTTCCCTCATGTTTTTGCAGTGTTTCATCAATGCACATACATATGCTACAAGGGGGTTGGGGGGGGAGATGAAGGAAATAGGAAGCTTCAGTAAACTGAACTCTGTACAAAATTTGGATTTAAAAAACAAAAACAAAGCATGTGTCCAATGTTGCAATGACCCTATTATATCACTTCCAGTTTCAAAACGAGACCAAGGAACGCCTAAATCCAGGGAGAAATTTAAATGTGGAATATTATGAACACATTTTTAAAAGTACAATCCATTCATATCACCATATATATATATATATATATATATATATATATATATATATATAAAATATAAAAGGATGTCACATAGAGGAGGGAGAAAGGTTGTTTTCTGCTGCTCCAGAGAAGCGGACACGGAGCAATGGATCCAAACTACAAGAAAGAAGATTCCACCCAAACATTAGGAAGAACTTCCTGACAGTAAGAGCTGTTCGACAGTGGAATTTGCTGCCAAGGAGTGTGGTGGAGTCTCCTTCTTTGGAGGTCTTTAAGCAGAGGCTTGACAACCATATGTCAGGAGTGCTCTGATGGTGTTTCCTGCTTGGCAGGGGGTTGGACTCGATGGCCCTTGTGGTCTCTTCCAACTCTATGATTCTATGATTCTATTCTATGATTCATTCATCTACAGAAGTATCCAGCCAGAGCAAAAGATACATTTGTGGTTCAGATACGTAATCTGCGGCAGCAATCTGAAGAACTACTTACGCTTGTCTAGCAGTCAGTAATGGGATGTTCCCCACTAATTTATTTTCTTTGAGCAGCAAGCTACAATCCTACATCAATAACTTTTGAAATTCCGTATGGTCAATGGTGGCTGAGGGGATGGTTCATAAGAACATAAGATGAGCATTCTGGATCAGGCCGAAGGCCCATCTTGCCCAGCATCCTGTTCCAACACTAGGCAGTCAGATGCCTGTGGGAAGTCTGTAAGTTGGACATGAGCACAACAGGAATCTGCCCAGCTGTGATTCCTAGAAGCTGGTATTCAGAGGCATCCTAACAGGGGAGCTAGAGCATAGCCATTTACAGCCTGCCCTCCATAAATTTGTATAATGCTATTTTTAAGCCATCCAAGTTGGTGATCATTAAAGGTAAAGGGAGCCCTGACCATTAGGTCCAGTTGTGACCGACTCTGGGGTTGCAGCAGTCATCTCGCTTTATTGGCTGAGGGAGCCGGCGTACAGCTTCCAGGTCATGTGGCCAGCACGACTAAGCTGCTTCTAGCAAACACCGTTCACCTTCCCGCCAGAGCGATACCTATTTATCTACTTGCACTTGACGTGCTTTCAAACTGCTAGGTTGGCAGGAGCTGGGACTGAGCAATGGGAGCTCACCCCGTCGTGGGGATTCGAACCGCTGACCTTCTGATTGGCAAGTCTGATTGGATTGGATTGTTTAACCCACAGTGCCACCCGCCGTCTCTCTTAGTTGTAACCACCAGAGGCCACTCTATGGTGATCAAGAGGCAGGGGGATTCTCACCCGTACCTTAATGTGCCAGCGGTAGCAGTGAGATCAGGGCATACTTCAGCCAGTATTGTGCAAGGATATATTCACTGGATGGATCTTCTCCACTGGCAAACACTGCTGATGTCAGCCATCAGAACACATGCACCTGCATATTGCTAGCACCCTCTGCATCCCCCGCCATCTCCCCATCATGGTTTGGGAGTGAACTGCCACACTGCTTGCCAGTGCTGATAGTTTCAAATGTTGTTTGCTCTGTGGCACTGGGCACTGCCTTCCTAAACTCATTTTAGGTACGCAGAACTAACCAAGCAGTTCTTTGAATCCCAAGCTATGTGTTCAAATATATGCCTCCTATAATTTGCAATGTTCTTATAACCTATAGGGACTCCATGCATTGTTTCCTTGCACTTCTCAGATTTGGAAACTAATGCATTTATTACTGCCACTATAGCAACCAGTCTTGGCTTGTCAGGGAAAGGGAATCAATATAATTATTTTTCCAGAGGCCACTATAGAAGGACTTCAGTAATACATAGCCTTTGGGAGGCAAGCTTCCATAGGATGAGACTTTCTTAAGCAGGGCACTATCACGGAAAGGCCTTCTCCCTAGTAACCAGCTTTGCATCTACTAATAATTGCCCAGAAAAGTTCTTCACATGATCTGCTCAGCACACAGGGAGACTGATGTGAAAGCAGGCATTCCATTAGTAATGTTGATGAGTTTTCCTTGCTTCTATATAGAGGTTCTCTGGAGGATCTGAGGCCCTATGCTTATGTTCATGAACCATATCACCATCATCACCACCACCTCCATGAGTGCATGTCATTTGAGTACGAGGAGACATCTCAGCCAAAGTTAGCACTTAATGTATATGAGAGACAAGAAGCAGCACTGATCAACTGAACACAGACAAGAAAATTGGGCTGTGAGAGGATTCACTGGAGCTTGGGGGGGGGTATAGACAAAATTCTTACCAACAACTGTGTTTATAAACTGGGTATGTATGTAATACTCTTTAATGGTCACCTGTACGAGTCCTTTCTCCTCTAGTGATCTACTCAGTCACTATGATCAGTTGATAAAGCCCTCTAGGAAGGATTATTTAGTGCCAGTTGTTTAGTGTGGTGGCTCCCACTCTGTGAAATCATCTGCCTTTTATGTCATATATTTTAAAAAGGTAAAGATAAAGAATACCTGGACAGTTAAGTCCATTCAAATTTGATTATGGGATGCAGCGCTTATCTCTGCTTTTAGGCTGAGGGAACCGGTGTTTGTCTGCACACAGTTTTTCCGGGTCATGTGGACAGCATGACTTTTCTGGGTCTTTCTGGCACACAGGATATTATGATGAGTGCCAGAGTGCACAGAAATGCTGTTTACCTTCCTGCTGCATCGGTATCTATTTATCTACTTGCACTGGTGGGCTTTTGAACAGCTAGGTTGGCAGCAGCTGGGACAAAGCATATTACATCTGTTGGACAGAGATGTGTCCTTTTTACAGAACTTCATAGCAACCAGGATGTTTGGACTGTATGTATACCAAATTCCAGCTTTCTACCTGTTGTGGAAACGTTTTATAATTTATAGCCAGTTAGTGTATTCACCAGTGTCATGGTTTTAATTTTTAAAAACATTTTGACATGGTAAATTTCATCAAGTTACGGGTATGCTATTATTATTTTATTTATATACTGCTTTACGCCAAAATGACTTCCAAGCAGTTTACAAAGACCCATTATAAATGCATTAAAATATAAACATCCATTGTGAAAATACACAATAAAACAATCTCATTGAAACAATACAGTGATTGAAATGGGAGACTCGGGTCAAGCCATCAATGGTAAGCCTGTGTAAACAGGTGCATCTTTAAAAACAGATGGAATGCCAATACAGACCAGGGCCTTCACCATCCAGCAAGGAAAACACTCCATAGCATCAGTGCCTTCTGTGAAAAGGCCCACCTCTATGTTACCATAAGCTGATAAGCATTAAGCCATTGTAGGACTAACCAGGTTCCATCTGCTGATATCAATGCCTTTGCTGAGAACCAGAGGGGAAATTGGTCTTTCTGGTAAACTGGTCCAGAGTTTTCCAGGACTTTATAATGATATACTTCACCTATCCCACCTTTGGTCTTTTCTTCTCTTACTTTTGCAACAAATATGCAGGACACACAAGACCAAGTAGAAGTGAGCCTCGGTCTTTTATTTACATCAGGGATTAGGAACAACCTTCAGATGTTCATGGAATCATAGAATTGTAGAGTTGGAAGGGACCCCAAGGGTTATCCAGTCCACCCCCATGCAATGTAGGAATCTAAACTGAAGTGATCTAAACTAAAGATTACTTGGACTCCCAGCTGTTATCAGTTCCAGCCAGTTTGGCCAACGGTCAGAGTTGATGGGCACTGTAGTCCAGCAATATCCCCTACCTAATCCCCATGGTGAAATTCACCACAGCCTGTTGTTGGGCATCTCTTCATAGAGTGCCTCTTTCCAAGTCCAAAGAATGGTTATCTATTCTTGTGACAAAATGCACTTGTATACACGACTTAACCAGTCATGGGAACAGTGCACATTTTAATTACTAAGCATTTTCAACAACATTGAATTGTTCTTGATTTTTTAATTGTGGAGCTTCCTCAATTCTCTGTTTTATTTGTCATTAATTTTGATTCGCTTCTACAAAGTTTACACAGAAGTTAGATCATGCCATCTTTATAGAGCATTTCTTCTTATTTGTTTGCAGAGCGATGATACATCAATGAACATTCACCCTGAATTCATCTGGATTTGCTTCCCTTGTGGTTACACATCTTCTCGCGAGTCGTTCATTTATCCCACACTTTTCAGTGCATTTCCCTGTCACTTTCCTAACTGCAAAATGTTCGGGATTTTTGTGTGCGTTTGCTGTACCAGGGTTACAGAGCAGTTCAATCCACTTTAATTGTGCAAACCTAAATTTCCAATATGCACTCGAATCCCACCTGCAAAATCCTGGCAATCTAAGAGCAACCAAAGCTGCACCAGGTAGCTTAAAGTTAAGGCTGTATAACCCCTGCAGAATACTAACTGGTTCTATGTACAAACACACACCTATCCTCCTCAAGCAACATATTATGACAATGACACACCATGCCAAGACATGCTGGTCCTGAGAAATTGTTTGATTAGCTTGTGTATTGTAAAACATCTTTCTCTTGGCAAGTACTTAAGCCCGCAAGAGCTGCCAAGCTGGAGGCACTATGGCTCACACTATAAGTCTTCCTGCAGTCCTCTGGGCCACTCTGTAACAAGAGCTACCATTTTGCTGTCACTGTCGCTTCACATATTCAGTCTCTAAAGCTCTGTTTGTTGTTTCATTCGCTTCTATGTCTCCCTTAGGAACTTCTTCATTTTAATATAAATAGAGCGCTTTATCATGCAGTGGCAAAGCATCATGGAAGACACAACTCTCAATATTACTGGAGATGATGCATACAGATGAATCTGGTGGCAGGTCACAAACAAAGGAACATAATGAAAGAAAACTCTTCTCTGGTGATAGAGAGACAGATACGACTGGACGTGATATATGGTTATAAGGCACTAAATATAGCTATATTTTATATGAATAGGTGTTTTACGCTTCGTATTTATCATTTAGGAAAAGTTTATGAAAAATAAAAAGAGGGGATATAAAGGGTTCTGGTCACACCAATAACTCTCTCTTTCTTTTAATGGCATTTACAAAGATCAGAGTTATGGCATACTTAGTGAAGCTTTTTCTGACAAGGGCCTGTAAGGCAGAAAAACTGTTCTTCTCCTGATAAACAAGAGCAAAGGCTTCCCCTCTGACAGATAGGTTTGCGTTGTACAAGGAGATTTTGACATTGGGGCAGTTTCAAACCAATGCCTGCCTGTCCCATCCCCCTGCCCAATTGGTGATACTCACAATCTCACAGTTTGGTGTTTTAATTTAGCCAGCTTGCAATGCTCAGCTCTGTTATCAAGCACAATTTTCCCAAAAAGTGCTTTTCTAGCATGGAAGGTTGAAAGAGATTCTATGTGCATGTGCCATCTGCATTCAGCAGACTGGGCGCCTGAAGTTAGCTTCTTCCTTACATAGGTGCAGAATCTTGACAAGAGTCTGTATTTTATTGCAGTGAAACATTGTGAACTATAAGGCCAGTTGCACTGAAATGGGTGCTTGCGTAATGTTATCTTAATCTTAACATACTACAATTTCCAGGGGGCATTAGGATGATATGTATGACACCATCAGCACACCTGTCAACCTTGGAGCCAGGAGGCAGCTCTTGCAATGTTCACTGAGAGGCCTTGTAAACATTGACACCATGCCAAACCAAACTGTGCCCCATCCTGACTGTTGACATTCCTTGTGTTCACGTGTTTCCTTTTTAGTATTCCTCTGACCCAAGCTGTAGTTTTCCTATTCCCTTCACCAACATGATTCATTTTCCTACCTGCAATGGGATCTGTCTTCGAGAGTACCCACATTTTGTCATCAGTATTACACAACTTCTAACACTTCTTCCCAGTTCCTTTCACAGAACTAGGCACACCAGTTCACACCAGTTTCATGGAACTGGGCACACCAAAATACTTATGCCTATGGCTTCCATCCCTCCTCTCTCTGCCTTGCCTTTCCAGCTTTTTAGACTTTCAATCATAGGGCTAGCCACCAATTAAATGAGTCTTAGCCAATAGGTAGAACAATTAATTAAACTCTATATAAATAAGCATTTGAGAAAAAAGCATATGAACAAGGGACTCTGCCTTATTCCAAGTCAGACCATTGGTCCATCTAGTTCAGTTCTGTCTCCAGGTTTTCAAGGCAGGGTCCTCTCTCAGTCTCACCTGAGGGTTTGAACCTGGAGCCACCTGCATGCAAAGTGGATGCTCTACCACTGAGCTATGGCTCTTATGACCTTAGTCCTAAAAAGAAATGCATTTGCTTTTATGTGATTTGGGACAGCACACCCTGAGGGTCACTTTCATCTACATTGACCTGCCTGAACATTAAGGTCAACACCAGAAGATCTTCTCCAGGTTCCCTGCCAAACGAGGAATGAAAGCAACTGAGGTGGACCACAAAATGGCGCATCCACACATGCACACTCCACCAGGGAGAAGGGGTTAGTGATGAACTACGTCAAGAACACAGGGGCAATAAATATCCACATCAAGAACAAGAGTGTGAGGAGACCAGCAGCACCTCCTCTTCACCAACAGGCCATTGTAGGGCAGCATGGGGTGTGTGCTACTCAGGAGGTGACAGATCCAGCCTCCAAAGAGTGTGCTGCAGTGGTTGCTGTGACAGCAGCAGGTTATGCATTCCTTGGAGACTGGATCTGCTGTCCCTGTGGATCCTGCCCCCCGAGGTGGTTGCCTCATCTTGCCTCATGGGTGGGCTGGCCCTGGTGGTACCTTCCCCTTTGGAATTCTCTCCCCACCTCATAACTTCCCTGTTATCTTTTCAGCAGCAGGCAAATATTTTTGCATTTCCCCCAGGCATCTTAAAAGCAAAGAAATTGGTAGCTCTGAATTTGAGCTGTTTTAAGGCTGCTTCCATTTTATTTTGGTATTCTACGATGCTTAAATTTGGAGTTGTCAATTTAATTGTGAGAGCAGGAGTATAAATCTATAAATAAGTATGTTAGTAAGAAAAAGAAAAAGACCTGCTCAAAGGTTTATAAATTAAATATTATTTCCCTCTTGCATGGGAGAGAACAGTGTTTTGCCTAATACCACCCAGTGATTTAATTAGGTTGAAGTTGAAATCTTATAACTGAGAGTAAGCACTGTTGAAGCAAGTTCTTCTATGTATATAATAGCGCTGAAACTCTTTCTTAAAAAATAGGACTCACTTCTTTGCTCTGTAAACTACTAATACACTGAGTTGGCATTATTACAGTTAAATTATTGTAAAGAGCCATTACTAGTTGTTAATCAGTGATCAGACCTCTCTGATCATAAATATTTTCATCTTCTAATATTTGAAGCAGTTGTGATGCTTTTACTTGTATAAACGGACATACAATACCATTAAATGATGCCATTTGTAAGGGACGAATATAAAAAACTGCACAACTGGTTAAAACAAATGCAAACTAATTTGTGCTAATTTAAAAACAGAAGATAAAGTTACACTGCACATCACATCCTGAACGCTGTGTGTGTGTTCCAGATATTTGGAAAATGTCGAGATCCAGTTACAAATTCAAAAGTAGAAAATATGAGACCATGAAATTCGGTCGTTAGAATGCAGAACATTTGTACATTGTAAATACCACAAGACTTCTTAGATTGCATGAACAGAATTGGCAAGCAGCTATTTCTTTAGTTTTATGTTGCTTTTAATCTCTGTTTATTTATTTAATCTTATACCTACCACCATTCTTGAGAACAGAATGGCTAACAACACATACAGATTTATATATCTTTTTTTTCTTTTTCTTTTTTTAAAAAAGCCTATTAAAAATAGTTTATTAAATTAAAATCCAAATTATTCACTAGTGGGGAGAGAGACTAAAGCTCAACAGTCATGAAACAATTGTATGTTATAAAACAGCAGCGGTAATTAAAACTTCAGGCTGCTGGAACAACTAAATATCACAATTGTATGTTTTGTACTGCCATTGAATGTGCTGCCTGCTGCTACTACCAATTGGTTTAGTGAGGTCCTTGGATCATCCCCACTGGGGTCAGCCAGAACCCTGGCAGAGCACTGAGAAGACAGTCGAACTTGACTATCTAGAGGAAATAAGAAGGTTTTTGTAGATTAACCAGGCCTTTGGCTGATCAACGTTCTATGGCCTTTTAATTGTTTTTGTGGGAACAGGGTTATTGGTTTGTTTTTGTGTGATGTATTTTGGGTACTCATTTTGTATTTTCCTATTGTGAACTACCCTGTGATCTTCAGACGAAGGCAGTATACAAATTTAATTAATAAATAAAGTACAGTGGTACCTCGGGTTACAGACGATTCAGGTTACAGACTCTGCTAACCCAGAAATAGTACCTCGGGTTAAGAACTTTGCTTCAGGATGGGAACAGAAATCACGCAGCAGCAGCGGGAGGCCCGATTAGCTAAAGTGGTGCCTCAGGTTAAGAATAGTTTCAGGTTAAGAGCGGAGCTCCAGAACGAATTAAGTTCTTAACCTGAGGTACCACTGTAAACAAACAATGCCTCTAGAAAGTAAGAGCAGTGGCACAATGTCTTCGCTGTGTGTTATTCCATGTACCCAGGCCCAGATTCAACTAACCAGGCATGCTAGTGGAAGCCCTCCCACTAGCACAAACGGGCTTCACCCCTCCTCTTGATGTGCAGTCCCTACATCTCCCCCTAATTCACTCTTGAGGTTCAGGAGACCCACCCCCCCCCAGAACAGCGCATGGGAGAAGAAGAGCCTCTGGCAAGCGGAAATGTTTGTTCTGATGGAATGATCAGTAGAACACAACAGTGAATTACTTCTCATGGTTGCTTTCATGTACTAAGATTACTTTTGAGTCTTTGAGGTCTGCCTAGGGCTTGCTGATTGGAAGGCTGATTGTTCGAATCCCTGCGACGGGATGAGCTCCCATTGCTCGGTCCCTGCTCCTGTCAACTTAGCAGTTTGAAAGCACATCAAAGTGCAAGTAGATAAATAGGAACCGCTCCAGCAGGAAGGTAAACGGCGTTTCCATGCACTGCTCTGGTTTGCCAGAAGTGGCTTAGTCATGCTGGCCACATGACCCGGAACCTGTCTGCGGACAAACGCCAGCTCCCTTGGCAAGTAAAGCGAGATGAGCACTGCAACCCCAGAGTGGTCCGCGACTGGACCTAACGGTCAGGGGTCCCTTTACCTTTACTGTCTCTGTGCACCAGGGTCAACTCCTGTTTACTTGTACCTGTCCCTGACAGCTCATTGTCCCCATTTTTGCTTTTGAGGGAGATTCTCAGCAGGGGCAGAAATGTACCTTAACCTTTTGATTATTGTTTGTAAATGAAGAAAAACGAATGCTTGTAGCTACCATTCTATGCCCAGTCACCTGGGAGTAAACCCCACTGTACATACTGGAAAGTATTCCTGGGTAAACATGCTTGGGGGATGTGCTGCAACTTATGCACATTTAAATGATTTCCTCATGTATGAGCCACCCTTTTCTCTGTGAACTCTTGATGTGTCATACTTTAAGAAAGCACAAATCTGTCTTGGCAGCAGGAATAAATAAAATAAAACCTTACAGCCTGATTTTCTCAGTGTCAGGAATGCCATCACTGAATAGGATCAGATACAATAGCCCTAATTCTTTGGATTTAGATTCGCTGGGGGGGGGGGGGAGTGCAATGTTTGTATACTATGAAAAAATTACTTTCTTAGGCAATGGTTCAGTAGCTTAACCTTCCTTTTGCTTTGTGCTCTAAGGTTTTTCTTCACCTGTGTAGAAACTTCACCACCACACAGCTGTTAATTTCAGCAGAGTGGCGCCCTGAGCTATTTCTGTGGTCAGCTCCATATGACATCTGACATTGTATAGTACAATTTTTCTGTTCTGGAGCCTTCTCCATCCTGAAAGTTTACATAAATATCTTTCCCCGATGCTTTAATCTGTAGGCACAAGTATTTAAATATAATCAACTGTGCTTTATAGGAATAGTACTGCACTGACAATGTCAGGAGACTTTTGCATGCCTAAAATCAGCCTAATGTTAGCCTAGTCAGGGGCCAATTTCATGATGGGTTTGTTTGGTTGACTTAACACATGGGATAAATATTACAAAAGGCATGGTTTCATTGCAAAGTGTATTATTTAGCACGTTACACTGTGCCGATTCTGCAAACTGCTAGAGGATGCACCTTCCCCGCACAGGTTTGTTCAAATTGTTGCCTATTGGCCATGATAGTTATGCTCTTCCTGCATGATTGGTGGTAATAATGATTCTGAATACCAGTTGCTGGAAGCCACAGAAGGGGAGAGAGTTCCTGCGCTCAGACCTGCTTGCCAGTTTCCCATAGGCAACAGGTTGGCCCTTGGCCTGATCCAGAGGGCTCTTATGTTCTTAAATGTAAGTTTTCCTTGTTTGACTGCCGCTATTGCATCGCTGCAACCAATAATGGTACCTTGAGAAAATGTGTGGGCATCATGTTGAGATAAGGCTTCTTTGTTTGATGGAAGCATCTAAACACATTTAAACTAATCTGGGCTTTGTGGAGAAGAAGAAAAATCAGGAATCTGAAATTACAGCTCATGCAAATGTTAGAAATGAAAGCACTTGAAACAAATTGCAACAATAGTTGTTCTTAGTAAAACACATTATTGACTTGGGTGAGCATGATGCTAAGCAAGGACTAACTAGCTCAGGATCTGGCCACATGTCAGCACCTCAAACTTTGCGCCTGCAGGAGGCATTTAAGCATGCAGAAGAGAGTAGAGTGAGATGTGCAGAAACAGAATGAAGCAGGCCATAATTTCAATTGGTAAAGCTTCCAGAAAGTAATTGTGTGGCATGCAGACAAAGATCCAAAGTCAGATAATATGCTTATTTTCTGCAATGTACCAAGCAGCCTACCTGCTTTAGTGAATGCTGGGAGGAGTAGCGTGCAGGCAATCTGCAACAGAAACCAATCCAATAAAAACATCATATCATCATTACAGTAGGCAAAGATTGTGCAGCTGAAAGCATTCATTCAGAAGGAATGCAACCCTGTTCACAACTGGCATGCTTCCCAATTCCTGGAGCCAGGAGCCACTCACCTACAGGGCCATCACTGATTATTGAGAACCACCATAGAATTGTAGAGTTGGACCACAAAGTTCATGTGATCCAATCTCCTGCAATGCATGAAACTTTTGCCCAATGTGGGGCTCAAACCCAAGACCCTGAGATTAAGAGCCTCATGCTCTATCCACTGAGCTATCTGTCTTCTCCTTTGTTGTGTAAGGCTGGATTTTATCATCCCTATTGGTTTAAAGCCTATGTATAATAGGCACTTGCACATGGCAAAGTTATCTGAAAACTCTTTCTCTTGGGCTAAAGTAGGCCTTCCAACCAATGTAAGCAGTGAAGCACTTAAAGGGGGGCTAATTAGCTATTTGCTGTACTTGACAGACAAAAGATGTATGCAAGCACAGGGGAAAGACTGCAAATAGAGATATCCCTGATTATGTTATTGTCCAACATTTTAATTAATTCCTTATGCTATCTGTATAATTTAAATGGTTTCTTTTCTTAAAGAGGGGTAAGATTTAATAATAACAGGACCATAGTGTTACTTTAACTAATCACTATCACTGCAGGGTGCTGCAAAAAATTATGCAGCATTTCTGAGATACGCTCAAACCATCTAAGGAGAATTACGTCTGCTTCTTACTAGCCTTCATTTCTCCTTTGTTTGCAGAGCTGTGCTGAAAAAGATGTGTGACTTGATTCAGCTGATGTACTGCCCCAGAAAGGCCTTCATTTTGGAATCTGCCTTAGGTTAGAGTAGTGGGGAGGTCACTTAAAAGCTAGTACAGATGACACCTCAAGTCTCCACTGCTCTGGCATGAAATCCGTACACACCTGTGGTGGATGACCCTTGCTCCAAAAAGCGTGATCAACATTAAAGGGATCAGGAACTCAGACCAGACCAAATTTCCTAAAATTATACATAGACTTTACTAAAACAAAACTCTACAAAAGAGAAAAACTCCAAATAATGACAGATTAAAATAGCTCAGAAGGGAAGAAAACAACAAACACTAACTTATCCTGCTAATTAACATAAACACTTACACTTAAATCTCAGTAGGCTGAGCAACAGAACAAGATGCTGTCAAAAGCCCAAAAACTGTCAAGATGCTGTCAAAAACCTTGGCTGGCTGGTTGCTGAGAGCTCCCACCAATCTAGGTTTTTAGACCATGGGCGTTCACATCTTCCAGCCAATTACCTTGTGACATCGGCCTTGAAGCCTTAACGGGAGACAACTCATTATTTCTGAGGTTCTAACCCATTCCCATAAAAAGTCTTAAAGGGGCAATATCATCACAACACCTTTGCCCGAAGCTTAAAGTGCCAGATCTCTTTTATCTGATGTCAGAAGATAGGGAACAAAAGGAGAGCTGCATATGCATAGAATCATAGAGTTGGAAGGGACCAGAAGGGTCATCTAGTACAACCCACTGCTATGCAGCAATATTTTGTCAGTGAATCCTTGAATCCATGACCCTGAGATTAAGAATCTCCTGCTCTACCAACTCTACCAATCCATAACTTGAAGTATGCACTTTAAAAGCCAGGAGGATACACAATGGTGTACATGTTGCTAAACTGCACCTACTTCAGTAGGGGAACGAAAGTTTGAGTACTCCCCTACAAAAGTATGCTCTATGCCGTAACATGGTAGGAGTGTTCACATGTTACATTCAGTGAGTAGAGTGGTACCTCAGGTTACAAACACCTCGGGTTACAGACTCCGCTAACCCGGAAGGATTGAACAGAAATCACAGGATGAGAACAGAAATCACACACCAGCAACAGTGGGAGCTAAAGTGGTACCTCAGGTTAAGAATGGACGTCCGGAACAAATTAAGTTCGTAACCAGAGGTACCACTGTATATGGTCTGTGCACACAAAGAGTTGAACTGTATATGTCAACAGTAATCCACACTGAATATTCAATGAGTGCACAGTCTATGCACCTGACAGAGGCCATATTCGCACCATGCATTAAAGCCCTATGATACCACTTTTAAAAGTCAACCATCCATGGTGTATGAGGTGGCAGTCTTGGTATTTTTAATACACTTCTGGAGTTGTGTAACATCTATTACTATCCAGGTACTGGAGAGTACATTGACTGAGACAGATGGGCCCATCATTCTGTCCCACATAGGACAGGTTCCATACACTGTCACCAGTTCAAACTAAGAGCTCATATTCAGTGCTTTGCACTGCATAAGAAAATACATGAATTTTCATCTAGAGAAATTAGGCTATCATCTTACGTGAGCTTACTTCTAAGTAAACATGTGAAAACTTGAGCTGCAAGGTCATGTTAGGAATGAGCATGCATGCGCAAGCACCTATGTGCATTAAAACCTGCTAATAGCGAAAAGGTGGTCGTATTAAAGCCACAGACAATTTGTCTGAGAACAGATTGATATCTGATGGGCTGGTGACAGCCTCATCGTCAAGAGACTGCCGTTATAGCCTCAGCCTGTGACTTTAAAACTTCACTCGGGGAAAAATTACGGCCAGGCAGGCAGCAGCAGGGCATAGCCTAAGGCACAATCTGCCAATAACAAAGTCCCCAGGAAAACTGATTTGTGGCTTCTGATCGCCTGCTCCTAAGAGCCTTCACTATTGACTAATTTTTGGTTCATCTGGATGTAGATCTATCTTGGCTAACAAGAAAGCACTCGAGGTCTTCATTTAGCCATTGAGCTGGCTCTCCTGGGATGTGTGTGCAGCTGTCTTTACCTTCTTCCCAATCGACACATCAAAAGCGGTGGAATATATTTTCATTTTCAGAAATGCAAACGGCAAGCAAGATAAACTTGCCAAACTAGTCTTGAAAAGGAGTGAATCATTACTGCTCTGTGCCAGATGCAAAAGATAAATCAGTTGCCTGACCATGTAGAATTTGGTTCTATATATAAATCCAGGGTGGATAGAAGGGAATCCATTTATACCCTGGACAGGCGAATCATTTTATTATAACTACTAAGGATTAAATCATTTTGTCCTGAAAAAAAGGAAAAGAAGAAAACAGCAGCTAATAGGATACTCTCACTCAGCTTATACTTATGGGATATGATTCTTTCTTTCCTTTGGAAATGAATATATTTTCTAACACCATTCATTTTCAAGAGATCCAATATATAGGACAGCATTACCATTGATGACCTTATCATTTGGAGAGTCATCATCCATTGTCCTCAACCCCAGTATCACTTTGTGGGGGGGGGGGGAGAATTTGGCCTCCATGTGCCTTGAAACTAGTATTATATGAGGCCTCCACACAGGAACCCACACCTGCAGTATCTTGATTCGCAAAATCTCCACCCCTGAAAAGATCACAGATGTAGGGTGGTTACATATTCTTTTTGGTGGATTGTAAAATGAATGAACATTTACCTATTCCCCCCCCCCAATGGTTTATTCAGAAATGGCTGAATATGTCCACTTCTGTCAGTTTTTTTCCTTTTTCCAGTCTTCAGTTCCCTTCTCCACATTTCCATATCAGTTTGTGATTTATTTATTTATACTTTTTTTTAAAAAAAAAGTCCTCATGAAAATTCATTTAGCATTGAAGGGTGAGTTTCTCTTATTATGCCCATTTTTGAAGCAGTTGTGCTTAATGTACACATTTTTGCAAAGCATTTTTGCCCAATACAATACATTTATGTATATTACTTTGAACTGGTATATCCACTTTCAATTGCATTTTGGTATATGTTCCTTGGCTGGAGAACTGCATTGCAAAATATGGATATGTGCAAATCTTGAAGGGTGGTGTTGGGTCGTGGCTGCACTTCAGTTTCTGTATTGTTTCAGAGGGTGTGAATTGGGTAAGTTCACCGTTAAAGGTGAACTCAAACAAATTTCTACTCTCATCTCTAAATGTATTAACCAGAACAAAACAAATTCCTTCCAGTAGCACCTTAAAGACCAACTAAGTCAGTTCTTGGTATGAGCTTTCGTGTGCATGCACACTTCTTCTTCTGAAGAAGTGTGCATGCACACGAAAGCTCATACCAAGAACTGACTTAGTTGGTCTTTAAGGTGCTACTGGAAGGAATTTGTTTTGTTTTGCCTATGGCAGACCAACACGGCTACCTATCTGTAACTGTATTAACCAGGTGTAAGTGCCAGTTTTCTAACTTCTCAATGTTTGTTTTGTGGTTACAGCTGGTGTGATAAACCAGCACAGCAATTTTTGTTCACATGAATCAACTTTAAACTATCTGCCATCTTATTTCACGGAATCAAAGTTCTCACCAGTATTTCTCAAGAGCAGCATTCCCCAACCTGGTGCCCTCCAGATGTTTTGAACTATAGCTCCCATAATCCCTGTCCTTTGGACATACTGCCTGGGGCTGATGGGAACTGTAGCCCAAGAACATCCAAGCAGCCCTAGCAGGAGGCTGCTTTAGTCTGCCAGAAATACAGAGGGAAATGTTGTAAGCAATGAAAAATTGTACTTTGCATTGTCACTAAAAACGGCAAATCCAGATACTTACTTATTATTTGTTTGTTTCAAATCACTTATATACCACCTTCTACCAGAAAGATTACAAGGCGTTTTGCAAAAGTAAGAGCAATGCAGTACGGCCGTAGAGCTAAAATGAATCAAAATAGACAAAAAATATATCCAGAGGTTCATTGAAAGCTGGTATTAAGAATAAGGACCTGAGAATGCCTGAGTAAAACAGAGGTATTTTTAATAAGCAGTACAATCCTGTGAGTGCCAGAAGCGCTTTCAATGGGAGATCATTCCACAACACAGAGAGTTAGTTTAGAGCTTTTGAGTTAGTTTAGAGCTTTAGGAGTACCCATGTGCTATTCTCAAACTTAAGACGAACCTGCTGGATGAGACCATTGGCTCATATAGTCCAGCATCCTGTTCTCACAGCAGCCAACCAGATGCCTGTGGGAAACCAGCAAGCAGGATTCAAGCACAGGAGCTTTTTTTCTTCCAGTGGTTTCCAGCAACTGAGATTCAGAAGCATGATGGCCATGCTACCTGAGGCCATGCTACGTGGGGCTACCTTTGAAGGTGACCCGGAAACTACAACTAATCCAGAATGCGGCAGCTAGACTGGTGACTGGGAGCGGCCGCCGAGACCATATAACACCGGTCTTGAAAGACCTACATTGGCTCCCAGTACGTTTCCGAGCACAATTCAAAGTGTTGGTGCTGACCTTTAAAGCCCTAAACGGCCTCGGTCCAGTATACCTGAAGGAGCGTCTCCACCCCCATCGTTCTGCCCAGACAATGAGGTCCAGTTCCGAGGGCCTTCTGGCGGTTCCCTCACTGCGAGAGGCCAAGTTACAGGGAACCAGGCAGAGGGCCTTCTCGGTAGTGGCGCCCGCCCTGTGGAACGCCCTCCCATCAGATGTCAAAGCGATAAACAACTACCTGACATTCAGAAGACATCTGAAGGCAGCCCTGTTCAGGGAAGTTTTTAATATGTGACATTTTAGTGTATTTTTCATCTTTGTTGGAAGCCGCCCAGAGTGGCTGGGGAAACCCAGCCAGATGGGCGGGGTACAAATAATAAATTATTATTATTATTATTATTATTATTATTATTATTATTATTATGGATGCATAACCAAGCCAGCTTCAGAACTGGGGTTACATAGCTTGGTTTCAGGTGTGGTTAAGAATAAAATACAGGGAAGGAGTGACCAGCAGGGAGGTCTGGGAAGCCACAGAAGGAAGAGGTGAAACCCATTTAAAGTCAGTCCCAGGACAAAGAGGTTTGGACACGTTTAAAAATAAATAAATCTCACATGATTATTGATATGGCAACTGGCCACTGGCAACAAGGATTCAGCCAATTCAGATGGCCTCAAAACTAACAGATACAAACATTAACACAAAGCTCTCCAGTCTTCAGTTTTGATTCCTCCAGGAAATATGCTATGAAAATAAAGGTTTAGGAAAGAAAAGAAAAATCACTAGGATTCAGCCCTAGTGATACATCTGCTGTGTAATCCCTCCATTCTTTTGCAACCCTCACAAAACTTTTATTATTATTATTTCTAAACATTAAAAAAATCATTTTTCATAAAAAAAAATTCTAACAAACATAATGTAGCGCAAATGCGGACAATAAGAAAAATTAATAGACAGAAATGTATTGACATCAGCTGCTGCAATTTATAGAGAGACTACGTCAAACATGTAAAAACTGAATTGAAGAGATACAGAGTGGTAGGTATGCTGGGAACTGCCCTGAGATCTATTGACAAAGGGTGGTATACAAATTTGATAAATAAAAATATATAAACAGTAAGCCCTTTTCAGATTAGACCCACTGAAATTAGGGAAACTTAGTTAGCCATGTCTGCCAACTTCATAGGGTCTAATTTGAGGAGGGCTAGTCGTGAATAACACCCACAGTTTACAAATTTAAAACTATACAAATTTAAGAATCAGACCGCACCATCATCACCCTTACTTTAATGGCAACTGCTAAACATTTTGCATACTCTTCTGTCACCAGCTTGTCGTGGTCTGCAAGGGGAAAAGTCACATAAAAATGAGATGCATGTGCTGCATAAGATAACAATAATGAAATAAGTTCATTTTTACATTTCTGTAAAAAAAAAAAGTGAAATAGCAATACATGAACCTATGTTTCAACACTGCCATTTCCACATGCACAGACTCAATTTTGGAATGGAATTCTCTTCAAAGAGCCTTCAAGTGCTGCTGAACGCAGTACATTCAGTTGCACACTTGAAAAAAAAACCTTTCTATGTCTGCAAACTCTTAGATCTTGTAGATAAGATGCCATAGTACAAGGAGGACCACGCTGAAAATGGTTATACCAAGCACGTAATTTTCTTGTGCCAGACAGATTGTTCTATTGCTCAATATCAAATAGGTGTGGCCTCGGTAGACCTCTTGCTTTGTTGAGACAGACTAAATAAAGGAATTAAAGTGCATACATAAAACAAACAAAATCCACCACACATAGGATAAAATCAGTGCCCCATGTGTAAATAAAACAAGTTACAGACCAGAAAAAAGCAAACTGAATCTCCCTAGGTTTTCCCTCCTTCATAAAACGAAGGTGACGCCAGTACTTTCGGTGAGATATAAGAACCATGTAAAGTGGCAAGGGCTTTAATATGTACCATAGTCACTGAAATCTGAAAGTGTTACCTCATGTATTGTTTCTGAAAAATGAGCCGCCATGAATAATAGTAACTCAAAACAAAAGCCCATTAATCACAATTGCCCTGTTGCACTGCGGTAGGGCACTTGCCTCACTCTTCTTTGGTCAAAGGCATGAGAGGTCACTGATTCAACCTTCTCCATGTGTGCGGCATATTGCCACCATTTCCCAGACAGCCCGCTCAGTTTGGTTCCCCCTTGAAGAATGTGCCCAAATCACATAAAGAGATTAGAGTACAGCTGATTATAACTTACCATCGAAAGACTTGGGGGATATGAGGAGGTCAGGATGAAGAATCTGATTACAAAGTGGGAATGTTCAAACAGGTACAGCAGTCTCTGGAAACCTGCAGGAGAAACCAGTTAACTCTTGAGTTCTGCATAATCACTTCCCCCTTGTTGGTGGACATAGTGCTCCACACTAAATTCCATCTCCCCGCGATTCCAGGGATGATTTCATTCCACAACTCATCAGGGATTTCCCAATTATCTTCCACTTTGAAGATGCAGAGGTAAATGATGAGAAAAGAGAAGACATCACCTTGTTTGGGTGAAAGGAGCCCTGTCTTACACTTTGCTAACATTATAGCCAGATTTCACGGTCACGGGAAAACAAAACACCCCCAAATGGAGCAGTTATTAATTCAATAAATCCAGCTGCTCTCGAGTGCCCCTGGGCGAAGGCAAAAGTTAAAAGCAGCTGCTCATTGACGACATATGTGACATGACCAGGGTAAGGTAGCTGCTTTAGCACATCATTCACCACTTTTAAGGCTGACTGAACTCAATTTCTTAGACAATCTACACACCATTTTCAGTTCTGTACCTCTATAATTTATCACAACAATACCTCAAGCATACAGATTGGGGTGGGGTGGTTGGTGGGGTGGGGGGGAAATGAAAGCAATTTACAGTATCAAGATGAAAGAAGCTGGACAAAGAGAGAAGACCTACTATGTAAATCATATCCACAACTTCAAGGAATGTTGACATAATATTCTGGAATTAATTTTTCCAGCATTCCTACGCAGGTCATACAAAGGTAAATCGAGTGTCCCTCTCCCCCACCCTTGACTCCAGACCCTATATCTGGAGTTGTTTATCAATATGTTAAAGAGGAAATTGATTCTGCTTCCCTCTTTTTCTTGCGTGGACAATAGAAACCTTATGTACAAACCCTCCCGTTAAAAATAGCAGCAATATTTTCAGGGGTAAACATTATTAAATAATCTGTGTGGACGGCGTCCACTAAAGTGTATGGAGCAGCATCCCGGTGCAACACATTTTTTGTACACACAATGCACAGAAGCACAATAAGCCACTGCCAGGAGCCAATCAGATTATCTATAATGATGTGAAATCCCATGCACCCTCCACATCTGGGCTCATAACTGGCTGTTCAAAAGGCAGCCAAAATCCCACCCAACTTCAGCAGGCAAAGGAAGTGGAATTTACAACCTGGCACCTATCCTACTATAAAGTGCTCTCAAATAAGAAGATGCTAGGAATTGAAACTGCTTGTAAGAAATATTTACAGTCCTGAAAGCCCCTCTCCCCAATTTTAACTGTGCAGCGAGTGCTAGAAAGTTAGTACAGTGGTACCTCGGGTTAAGAACTTAATTTGTTCTGGAGGTCTGTTCTTAACCTGAGGTACCACTTTAGCTAATGGGGCCTCCCGCTGCCGCTGTGCCACTGCCGTGTGATTTCTGTTCTCATCCTGAAGCAAAGTTCTTAACCTGAGGTACTATTTCTGGATTAACGGAGTCTGTAACCTGAAGCGTCTGTAACCTGAAGTGTCTGTAACCTGAGGTACCACTGTATTACTTAGTTGCACTGCATCCCAACTTGGATGCAATGTTAAAGATTTCTGCTTGACACCTTGAAGGACCACTGCCTAGCAGAATAGACATATGGAGCTCAATTGACAAAGGAAATTGACGCTATGTAATATTTTTTTTTAGACTTCCCAAACCTCCCACTTTGGTTAGGACACACATTTCCAGGGATAGGTTTTTGATCCTAAATATTTCCCATTGTGTTCTGGGGTTAAGCTGTGCTGAGATCCAGCTGAAATTAAGCACCGCAGGTCAGTACTGAACAAAGAGCATTATTCTGGTGGCTCTGGTGGAATAGGTCTGGGAATCAACCTTGGTGCCTCTCACACGCACATTATAATTCTATGTGGTGTAACCGTTTTATGTTCCTATCCACAGGAATAGCTACAGAGGAAAAGAAGTGATTTTACAGAGTGCTTCTAGATTATTATGTGTTACTGATATTTACAGTCAATAACTAACACCTGCCTAGCGGGTGCTAACAGTAGAGTTCTCAGACTTTGCTGCCCCATGGTAGGAAAGTGATATTAAAAATGAGAAGTTTAGCTGGGCTTTCCCAATGTAACTTACACTGTTTGGTAGGCCAGAAGGGTCACTTGAAAACTATGCTCTTAATTTGATAAATTGCCATAAAGCACAGTGTGAAATACAATAAAAGTATTTTGTCTTTCTCATGCTGACTTCCAATGTGAACTATTAAACTCTTTAATGTATCTCTGAAAGAAAGAAAAAATAAAGCCAAAGACTGAACAGGGAGCCCATATATCGAGGAAGAGTTTATCTCTGTTTTTGCTTTCTCATTGGTTGGTATAAGGTTTATTAATTTGTTGTTTTTAATGGTGGATCACTCTGTAGTGTTGTGAGAGGTTGGATGTTTCAACTTTTGGATATTGAAGTTTGACTTTTGTTGTATGTGTCTTGTATGTATTTTTGCAGTATTGTAAGTCAATATGGGACCTTTGTGATGTAAGGCGATATATAAAGGAATAATAACAATAGTAATAATTCACTGTTCATGGCCTAATCAAACAAGCACATTGTTCAGTCCATCACATGACAAAACAGCTGTGTGAATTCCCCATTGTTTCCAGGCACAGTGAAACTGTGGGCTGTGGGACCAAGGCATGGGAATTTGCAATAAACACAGGTTATTTGGGGATTAAACAAGCTACATTTTTATTGATTCTAGAAGTCAACAAGTTTTGGTGCAGGTATTGAGTTAGTCTGCCCACTTCAGTATGAACTTATTTTCTGCTTGGATCAAAACCCAGGGTCCACTAGTTCACTATTTGGCAGGGTTAACCAAGGTTAAGGATCACCCCATGATGTACATCAAATCAGGGTGACCCCTTCTACATCACCATATTGGGAGTTCATTCCTTTAACGCGATACCCTGATTCCTTGGAGCAGAGGGAGGGGCTCCCCCGTTTACTTGACTAAGGATCCAACCCAATGTCTTATTTGCCATCAAGTTATGACAGTTGCTATGAGGTAGGTCCAATCTAAATTCCTCCCTGGTCCTGAATATGGCAAATCGTGTCCTCCCTAAAAGAGGGCATGTGTTGCGGTGAGACCTGGAGACTGACCTCCTATGTTGTGGGTGGGTGAGATTGGATAGCCACAACACCCGATTGGTAGGTCCCTCATTGTAGGGTTCAATCTGGCCAATGGGGCACAGTCCAAATGGATTGAGGGACCTATATATACCCATGCACATGACCCAGAGCTTCCTCTTTCAGTTTGTGCATTCGAAACACCCTTCCACCTCTCCCTATATTTAGGGCATTTTGCGATTGACCTTGCTATGCCGTCGTGCGTCGTCTGTTGTTGGGACAGGGGCATGGCTGGAATTTCCCCACTTGGCTGATTGGCTGTTGCCATTTGGGTTTCGCCTGCCATGTAGCAAATCATCACAACTTGTAAGGTTGCAGATAGGCACTGGTTCAGGTGATAGTGATGGGAGGATGGTCTCGCCATCCCTATGTGAAGGGTATTCCGTTAAAGGAATCCAGGGACTCAACTGGTTTTATCAACCCCTGAGAGGGGTTGTGCCCATGCCTGAGTCCAGGGGGGCATCTGGGTGGTGAACATAGTCTGTTCCCAGCTTTTCGCCAACCCAGGTGTTCACCCTTGGCTGACCTATGCTGGTGCCCTGGGTCAGTGCTGCCTGGAAGGGTGCAGGGAGCTAGTCGAACCAGAGCCTATGCAACCACTCACTTTCTGTAATCAATAAAGTTGTGGCCTAAATTCTGCCCAAAACCAAACTAAAATTTGAGTCAAGTGTGTCTTTATTTAGGGGGGAGGTCTCTGGGTCTGAACACACAACAGAAGACTGCTACAGCATGGACTTACACAAGGCCTGTCTGCTTACCCATGGGCATTCCTGCAACACAATGCTTAGGGTAGGTGGGGAATCAACTGAGACTGAGTCCTGGGTGCACCTGGCTTTTATAGCCAGGGAGTGGACTAGAGGCAAGAAGTTTTCCCTCTGGTCGGCTCCCCCTAACCACACCCCCTAGCTTACCTGCGGCAAGCCCCAGCAGCCAGTGCAGTTGGTGGAGGAGGAAGTGATATCCTTCCCCAATCACGCCGAAGCCAGAAGACTGCCTGGCACTGTAGCAGCTGCACCTGACTGCAACTGCCATTTCCCTCCAGCTGTCAGAGCTTAATATATACTGAGTACACTGTATAACAATGGGACACTTACCCATCTTACCCAGCCTGTGGTAGGTTGGCTGAAAATCTGCAACAAATGACTGTAATCTATAGGCAGTCTCCACCTTAACATTTATGCAGTGGAATTTTCCCTCTACCCTCCCCACGCCTGCACCCCACTTCCTCCCAAATCTGCTCTGTGGGGTTGGGAAAATGCCTAGAACAGATCTAGGTGAGATGCAGGTGGAGGAAAGGGAAGGAAGTTCAATCGTGCAAGTGGAAATCCTTGCACTGATCTATGGAATGATGGTTGTAAAAAGTCATGTTCATTGCCATTTCTGAGAAACTGACTCATAAAATACATGCTGCCAGAAGTGATGCAGGCCCCACCAATTTTACTTTTGTTTGGGGACCATTTGTGATTTGTATAACTCAACAATTTTACAGGTGGCACATTCCCACTAAATAAGAGTTTAATTGGCAGCATTCATGATTATTTCATATGTCTGGTATCAATATGAATCTTGTGTTCCACTATGGATATATTTTACACTACCCACTCTTTTTTAAAAGCTTTCCCTGATTGTTATGGTTATTATTTTATCATCTTGTAGTTGTATTCTTCATGTGTTTTTATTATTGCTTTTAGCTTGATGTTTGTTTTGTTTTTTGTTTACTGAAATTTAAAAAGAAAGAAATCATTGCATTGATGGGATGTGTTAGTTGGTCAAGGAGATGAGTAACTATATAACCTTTAGAAGACATCTGAAGGCAGCCTTGTATAGGGAAGCTTTTTAATGCTTAATGTTTTATTATGTTTTTATACATGCTGGAAGCTGCCCAGAGTAGCTGGGGCAACCCAGTCCGATGGGCAGAGTACATCTGAACAGGCCTTAATGCTGCACAAGTTGTCCGCCCGCCCCGCCCCCCAAAAATCTCATTTGTTTGGTGACGTTATTCTTTCCTTCTAAGTGGCTGCATTGAGAATGGAAGTGCTGGTATAAAGGCACATGATACAGCCACATTGCTGAATCCAAGCGGGTCTGGATCTGATCATTGCTTAGATGTGAGGCTACCTGGACATACTGTGTCCCACTTTGATTTTATCGTGGGGAAAATGTGGGATATACATGCAACATGTGATTTGATTTGATTTTTTACATTAGCAGAAAGTAAAATCCATTTTGGAGTCGTATTGTGCTAAAAGAATTTTGACTGGGATAAATCTAAATGGACTTCGAAAAATGTCAATACATATAACCCAGCATATTGAAGATTCATAGGGCTGATTTCATTTTTCACATGTTTAGGCTGGTTACCATTTTTCTCCATATCAAAGAACTATTAAAATAGTAATAGTAATAGAATCTGAGCATGGTAACATATATGTCAAGGGAAACACTAGCTAGGCAGGAGCCAAAGAGACCACAAAATTGAGTGTGATATGTCACATTCATTTGTGACTATAGGGACTTTTCTGTCATCACTTCTCTAATGTGACAACCCCATAAATATTTTCTGTCTCCAACTAAAGTTTTGATTCCCCATTAGACAAAGACAAAAAAAAAACACCCCTGCTTCAGTCCAAGGGGGTGCATGTGTTTTATACATTAGCAAAGAGAATGTAGAATGAGAGAGGGAGAAAAAGGGGGACTATAAAGAATGAGATGGTGTGGCACAAACAGAGTGATGCTTTGACAAAACCAGTACATTCATCTGATTCAAGTTGCTGTCAAAAATTGGCAATATTAGTTATTCTAGCTAAAAACTGCTTAAGGTAATATTTCACTCATGTTCTGCTTCATACTGGCCAGCACCTCCCATTATTTATTCAAATCTACTTTTCTTAAGTAAGCCAGCTCATGATGATAGACTTCTCCTTTAGAAAGAAGCTAGAGCTGTGACATCTCTGGGCTGCAAAAGTAAAACGCAGTGCTTTGGGGAATGAACTAGTTTGGTTTAATGTTCACTGAATAAGTCCAAAAAGCTCTGGACTACACCCCAAAGTAGTTCCTGTAATTGCTGGGTGAAGTGAATATGAATTAAGTTCATTTTGGGGTTCATCTTCAGGATAATTCTTACTTTTTATTTTTTAGACTCTTTGGGACTTTCAGTTTAAAGATCATAATCGTTGGGGAGAATTAAAATAAACTATTCACACTCACCTGTACGTTTGGTTTGTTTGTTTTTGGTATATTTTATATTTTAACACCCCAGCTTGCAACATTCTGTATGCTGATCAAAAAATGCCAAGGATCATTTGGATGAACTTGAATTGAACTGTGAACTGAACATGACCTGAACTAGTTCACTTTGTAAGGGATGGATGTGAACTGGAATTAGTTCCTTTTGGAGCATGTTGAAATTAGTTTCTTTTTAAAAATGAACTTTCCAAACTCTGATAAAACTAAGGAACTCATCATACCCTTTTGGTTTGCTAAATCTCCTTCCTGTCTTTTCAAAGCATCTTTCCCGTGCCTAAGCAATGCGCTTCCACAGAAGGTGGTGATGGGAACCAACTGGGATGGCTTTAAGGGAGCACTGGACACATTCATGGAGGAGAGGGCTATTGATGGCCACTAACCATGATGGCTAAGCTCCGCCCCCACAGTTGGAGGCAGCAATGCTTCTGAATGCCAGTTACTGGAAACCACTGGAGGGGAGAGTGCTCTTGTGCTCAAATCCTGCATGCTGGTTTTCCATAGGCATCTGGTCGACCACTGTGAGAACAGGATGCTGGACTAGATGGTCCCTTGGCCTGATCCAGGAGGCTATTCCTATGTTCTTAAACTTTCTCTGAGATTTCAAGGAAATAGCTCCAAATTGACTCAATGCAAGAGTGCACATGACTCATTTTGTACTTTATTCTTATATATTTAAACACAATCCAGGAGGTTGAACAGAGCTATTGCTCCTTGACTCATACCCACTGGTCCTCCATTCATAATTCTGGCCAACAGCAGATGCTTTTCTTTGAAGAAAAAGAAAACCCGTTAGCCATTTACCGTGCTGGCTAGGGCTGAGGAGTATTGCAGGAGAGGGGAACAGACCAGGTGAGGGAAGCCTACCTTAGATTATCACTACTAGGTACATTAGGCTTGAATAAGTGGCCATTTCCTCCTTTCTCCACAGTAATGCTACAATTTTTTCAAGAAATGTGAAAGGTAATGATATCTCACTCATTTTTCTAATGCTCATTTGGCAATTATTTTAGAAAAGTACCCCTTTTAAAAAAGAAAAAAGAAGTTGAGGAAAATTAAGTGTGGTGCAAAGAATTCCATTCAGACCAGTCCTGTCTGAAACAAAAAAGTAAACATCTGAGGCACCTGATAGATGGAACTATGACTAATCTGTGCTAATCTGAACAGTTTTCCATGGTTGCCTTAGACATTTTCTTCTTTCCTAGTGGCCTGTGGGTATTAAATGACCATTCTGTCCAACTAGCAACAGGATTTCTCACAGCAAGTTTATGTTTTCCTTCATTCTGTTTCCAAACCCCTTGAACATTAAGGTAGCATGTTTGGCAAGGGCCTAGGGGAGCTGGAAACTGACAGAAGATTCCATTCCCTTGACTGAGCCACCTCCTGGGTCCCACATGCTGGGTTTGCTACCAGAAGCAATATCACCACAGATATTAAATGACTAATAAATGGCTTTTTGTAGCTAACGCAGTCGTTAGTAACTCACACTAAGAGTTTTTAAATGGTTTTGCATCAACATGAGTAATATAATGGACAATGCAAACAAAGCCAGTGCAGATAATGGGTTAATGACCTATTTCAGTAATACATAGCATGTATGTTTCACTCAAGGGGGTTCCCAATCATTCATATCTCAGGAAACCTTACAACTCTCTCTTATGATAGCCCAGTATTATTATGCCCGTATGGCAAGTGGGATGAGGTGATGGAGAGAGGGATCTGGGACTGGGAGAAAGGGACTTTGATGTGGTGGTGAGATATGAAGCTGGGGTTCACTGGTTGACAGCTTGGTCTCTTGGCCTCCACAGCAGAGGTTGCCAAAGTGGTGCCCTCCAATTGTTGTTGGATGCCAGTTCTCACCAGCCTCAAACAGCATGGCTAACAACATGCCTAATGAATTGCTCAATGAATTATCAAGAAATAATTCAGTTTTTATCACCCCTGTTCTATTCCAAGTGGGTCTGAACCTCAATGCTTAAAATCCCTGATAGAGGATAAGGATCCAGAGATCACGCTAGTGGTGGCCAAATTTTGCACGGCTGCCATAAAACTCAGGGAACAAGCTGTGCTATTACAAAGACTAAGGCCTCAGATGCAAGCTCTAGATAATATTTTAGAGACTAAGACCTAAACCACATTTCTAATGGCTGTCATATTCATATTGTTTATTGTTATATTGATTGTTAATTCTATTGTGTTTTATTTCTGCTTAGTACGGTATGTGAATCTGGTCTGGGACCATAAAATATTTCATTCATTCATTCATTCATTCATTCATTCATTCATTCAGAAGAGCACCTTTTCCTGAAGTAAAATTTCAGTCTTCAAGTTACTTTAAAAAAAAAAAAGTTTTCAAGATTCTGTGTAACGCTACAAATTATTTTATTTATGCCTATGTCTATGGGAATCAGCACTGAGTGTCATTTTTTCTACAAAACACACTCTAATTGTCATCAAGCAAAGCCTTTCTATCTAACTATCCCTGTCCATTTTTCCATATGACCAACATTAAGGCATGTTAATTTAAAACACAGATCCTACTGTGCAGGATAATGTTACCAAGTGCTGTTTATGAGGCCAGTAGGCTGGCTGTGTTTTAGCTGTGTGACAGTCTGCCGCCATGCAGAAGTGCTTACAGCTGCAGTGACATGGTACTAAGCATGTTTTAAGATGAGTCCCAGTTGAGCAGCATCTTATCCAACCAGAAACAATCCCACAATCCAGCTCTTTTTAACTGATCATCCTTGTATCATAACAGATTAAGGTTGCAGATACTTTGGATTATGGTTAATCTAACCTTTATCCATTCACATCTTCACCTGAAACTTACAAGGACCAAGAGTCAATTGCCAGGGCATAATTCACAATGACACTGATCTTTCCTTCCTCACTCTAATTATCTGGATTAAGAATAACACTTTTGAGTAATTATTTTCACATTGGATAAACATTAAGCTTTCCTGGATTTATCTGAGCTTTTTCTTAACATGAAATAGATCCAAGCAGGCTTATAAGAGCATAACTGACAGCAGTGACAGCTTAATCAAGGAAAGCCTAAACAACTAAAACAATAGGAAATGTTTGTTTCACATTGTTAGGGGGAGGGCAAGAAGGGAAGAAGAAAAAATCAGGAACTTGAAATCTGATAAACCCAAAAGGCAAGAGGAAGAGACCAGGGAGACCAATTCAGTTAACTCTGATGTAGTGTTAATAAAGATGCAAAATCATCCCATGTGTAATGGACAGGCTGATGCTCAGGAGCAAATGGGAGATTACATTGTTTGGAATCACTCTAAACCAAGCCAAGTGTCTTAATTTGCAGAGTTTGCCTCAGTTTCAGGTGGTAACACAATCTGTATTAGAAATTGCCTGCTAAATTTATAATTAACATAGAGCCCTGGCCTTATGATTTGAGATACCTCTCCTCTCCCCCTGCCCCAAAGTAGCCGAATTGTCCATCAGAGGCTTTCATAGACCGCCCAATATTGCTATCGCAAACCAGCCAGAAAAATCTTCCAAGCTTGTCTTTGAAACTAGCCAAGATCATATACAATTACACACTAAAATCACATCACAGAACCCAATTACACTTTGGCTTTGCAGATCCACAGATAACCTCTTAAAGAGCAAACTCCCTTACTGTGTCGACCCTTGACCCTAAGCTCTTTTTCCAATCTTCAGCAACACTGTGTGTTTCTCTTCCAAAGCAAATGGCCAAGTCTTGGAACAGGCATGGAGGGAATATGATTTGGAAGGGCAGGCAAATGTTTCAGCTCGCATAATATTTTTTTAGGTTTAAAGAGAACATATTGTTAATATCTTATGGTTGATTTTCTTTTTAATGGCCCCCATACACCACTCTTTTAATTTAATCCCAAGATTATTTATGAAATAATTTTTAGTAAGTAGTTTTCCATTCAGGAATCATTTTGATAATTTATAACCAATAATTTTATTTGGCTTTTAAAAAACCCACCCTGCTATTATAGGGAAAGAGGTCCTGTGACTCAACTAAATACTTTAACAGGTGTTGAAGAACAGGGTACTAAAATGCATCATGTCCATATTCTCCATGATGTCACTTTCTGAAACCTGCAAGACAGTATATTTGTAAGACAGAGAAAGTACAGATCCACCGCATACATTTAAAGTTCATTCAGTGAAGATTTAAAGCACACGGTTTTCCCTAAAGCACCCTGGGAACGGTTTTCACCTCACAGAGCAACAATTGCTAGCACCCTTAACAAACTACATTTCCCAGAATTCTTTAGGGGAAGCCACATGCTTTAAATATAGGGTGTAGATTTGCCCAAAGAGCCATCACTTTACAAGAACACATACATACCTTTTATTTATGTTGCAGCATGAAAAAGTCATTAAAAACACGAAAAAGTCATGAAACATGAAAAATTAATTGTTTGCATGGCAAAAATCATCCTTTGGGAAGGTTGGTGGGGCAGCTCTTACACAAATAATATGAAAGGCAGTTCATGCAAATGTTCCTTTCGGTAATATGTCTGCATATAATATAGTAGATAAGGGGGCAGAAAACTATCATAGAGATAGTGGTAGCAGTAAATGCCAGAGCAGGGAGAATTTTGAATCCTTGAGCCCATTGTGAGCTAAACACCATACCCAAAGTTTGGCATGACTCATAATGGAGTTGGCACATGGGCCAGTCTGCTTCCCTTGCTTTTCCCACTCTAAGCTAACTGGAAGTGGTTTCATTGGTGGTGGGGAAGGCCTCATACTCTAGAATGCTACCAAATCAGGACCCTTCAGAAATGCAGAGTGGGAACCTTCAAACATGTCCTCCCATGAAACAAAGCTCTTTCCATTGTGAGCAGGAGTGACTTGTGGTAAGGAAAGAGTGGATATACAGGTGTCCTCAGGGTCAGGAAAGGGATGGAGCAGGGCAAGGCCAGGTTAGCTCTGGGATAGCCAACCCATAGCTAGCCACACCTCTTCCCCAGTTGCCAGGAGAACATGTGACTACCTCTGCTGCTTATTAAGAGCCACTAGTGATTGAAACACAACCACAACCACAACCACATTACTACCACCAGATAAATCTGTACCAGTTCGTCACCATGCAAAGCATGTCACCACCCCGAAAATGTTACGACTAAGGCTATGCAAAATGTTTTTCACTGTTAATATTTGGCTCGAAATGTGGTAAATGGAGGATGCGGGTAGAATGGGGCCTCTGAAGGCCAGAGGCCATTTGATAAAAGAGATCTTGTCAAAAGGTTTGTGACATTTGTAGTGGCAGCCTCCCCAAATATTCAGGGTGTAGCAACTGCCCATTGAATGAGGTCATTTGGTGTTCAGCTTCCCTCATTAATGCCCACTTGAACATTGGGCTCAGGTGAATTTGGATGCCATGGCCAGTGCTTTCCAGTGAAGAACTGGATTCAAATTGCAGCTTACGCATGCATTCATTGTGGATGTTCACATAAGTTTCTGCCTAAGAATGGGGAAGATATTTGATCCAGTCTGCATGTAAAGGTGAATCGACATAATTCACATTACGTGAAACAATATATGAACTGAAACACAACCATCATTTGAAATTTACACTTCTCTGAATTTTTTAATGCAGTTCCCCAACCTAATAAGAAACAAAACAAAATGCATATGCTTGGGGAAAGTGTGGATAAATGCATATATTAGTGAAAATATACCAAAATGCATTGTATTAGAGGGTTGCTTGTAAAAATGTGCATAATAGCCAAAATGCATACCAAAATGTGTGTGTTAGGGGAGAAGTACAAAAATGCTGACAAATTTTCAGGAGCACTTTAAAAAAAATGCAAACTGATGTAGACTGAACGTAAAATTGCAATATAATAATAATAAAAAAATTAAAAATTGGAAACTGAGGCGAAACGAATCTGATGGTCTCACCCCATCCTATTTCTGTCTCTCAGTATTGGCTGCCAATCTGCTAAATGGGAACAACAGAATGGCGCATCACAGCATCACAGTAAGGATGAATAGGGCAGGGAGCTGTTGTTACCTGTCCCTAATGACAGGGTGAGCTACATTTAAAGAAAATAATAAATGCAGCAGAGTAATTGAGATTCCTATGGGCTTTAGTGAAATAAAATGAGCTTCAAAGCAAAAGCCCAATAAATCAAAAGCCAAGGGATATGCAAGCAGCAGCTGAAAAGCTGACTTAATATCTCTTTGGCAGGGGAGTCCCTTTTACACAAGATTGCACCATCTCCAGAGCAGCTTCAAAGAAGAAATAGTGCACTGAGCACAGGAAGGATCTGTTGCTGGCATTTGCCACGGGCCACAAGGATATGATAAGCGATGAATGAAATGATATTCCCCAGTGTCTTCTTTGGAATGATGCCTAAGGGGGAGAATTTCTACCACTGATGAGGAAAGGGGATGCCAAAAGCAGGGGAGTGTAAAGTTTCTGCAATTCTGCACTGGGAAAATACCAACTGCTGAACCAAGGAAAGCCAAATTCTGCAACCAGAATTTTATAAATTAAGCAGTGATTCTGGTGTTAACTTTGCATCAAATATTCTACCCTCCTTACTCAAGATGCTTTAATATATATATATATATATATCCCTGTAGGTAAATAATGGAGTTTCTCAAAGCAAATAATTATATATTTTTAATAATTAAGAATTTTCAGAATGGTTTTTATATGTGTGTAGATTCCACAACAGACAACAAATTTTCAGATGTTTTCTCATGTCCAGAAGAGCTAGAAACTCCTATTGGAAAGCTGAGCTTCACAGGATATCGTGTATCAGTACAGTCGTACCTTGGTTCCCAAACGCCCTGGAACTCGAACGTTTTGGCTCCTGAACGCTCCAAACCCAGGAGCGATTGTTCCTGTTTGTGAACATTCTTTTGGAACCTGAACATCTGATGGGACTTCTGCGGCTTCTGATTGGCTGCAGGAGCTTCCTGAAGCCAACAGAAGCCACAATTTGATTTTCGAACGTTTTGGAAGTCGAACGGACTTCCGGAACAGATTCTGTTCAACTTCCAAGGTACGACTGTATTTTGTGTTGGTGCAGTAGTCCCCTGGAGCAGTGGAATATGCATAGTTCCAAATAGCATGTCAGCTAGATGCTTTTCCAACCCACTTTATGACAAAGGCATTGCCGACTTCAATTTATGCAAATTTGAGAACTGCTACAATGTTTTTTGAAAAGTCCTACAAGCATGGCAGCGTAGCCCAATACATCAAGCTTCATGAAGCTTTGGTACCTGTTTCCCGTTCCTTAAACTGCACCCATGAAAGACTGCAGTAGGGTCATAAAAATGCTAACTCTTTGGGCAGTATTCCTAGTTTGTACTCCTGGTGCTGCATCTCAGGAGGGAAAAATAACCATCACTGGCTCTCAAAACTAGCACAATTGGAGGAATGCATTGAAAATGGACCACCAAGCAGACTCCCTTCCATCCTCATATTTGACACCCATTGTGGCATGGACTCTTGCTGTGAAAAGGTATTTGTCTTAATTCTTTACAATATTTTTTAAAGAAAACTTGAACATATTATACCCAAATAAGCTATGCAACATGCATATTAATTCACAGGAACAGCTTTTACTCCAATAGTCTGACCATAAAACTGTAATGAAATGCTGTCATGTGGAGGTTAGCTCTCCTCCTTCCCAATGTATGCTTTGCATCAGATGCAAATAAACATTGGAAAGGGTTGGATAATACATTTAACAGATGGGCTGAATATAAAGGGGAGAAATTCTTAAAACCAAAATTTATTTAATGTGACAAACAAAATTAGGCATATTTAGATTGTATTTTAATTAAAGAGACAAGGCATTCTCCAGGCTTGTTCCTGCAGTGAACACTCATTTGAACTTGTCTGTTTTCTGTTCAAGGTATATTACAAGGGAAAGAATAATGGAATGACTTGGCCTTTACATATGCTTTGCTTTTAGAACAGCTTTCCCCAAACATTGCTTACCCTGGGCTCTTACATTTTATCCTACCACTGGTTTATTATATCAACATGACCTAGCCTCTCTCAAACTCTACCTCAGGAAGTTGTAAAACCATGATCTTGTTTCAGTTATTAGGAATTCCAAATTGAAAATTAATCTTCCCCCTGGACTTTTAAGAAGTTCCTGCTATCATGAAAATAAATTTTGAAATCAACCTTTTTCATGTCCACCTGCCATCTTTATAGAAGTCAAAACCATATGTGCTTCCTCTTTGAAGTTCTGCTTTGTCCGAGAATGACTGCCCTCACATAACAATCTTTTTCCATTAGCACCAACCTTTTCCTTAACTGTCTGATACAACCAAAAAAAGAAAAGAAAATGAGACAACAGCGACCTGACAAATGCTTGTAGAAATGTGTGATCTGTAACAAATGATTCCAGTCTCCAAATCGTGTCTGTAAGTTGCAAAGTAGAACACACACACACACACACACACCATGTGAAATGGCCCAATGTATGTTCAACATCCTGAGCAATTTCTGGTTTGCATTATCAAAACAATTCTTTACTGGGCTGAAATTACTCATGCTACAGAAGAGCCATTGTTTATTTCTTTTCAAATGGATGTCACAGCCTTCAAATTAATAATTATGATTAATGTGTTCAGATTCACTCATTTCACAGGGCAGACAAGCTAGGCTTCATGTATAACATGGAGAATGCAAGTGCTATTGAGTTTAGAAACCCACATTCTAATTCATGTCGAATGAAGTCATCATTGTTAAAAGGTGCGTGCTAAATCATCCCACAGCTCTCCAAAGTGAAAGTTATAGTTTAAAACATATAAGCACATCTTGAAAAGAAAGAAAATGGGGGGAAATAAGTCGTTGTGGCATTAGGAAAGTAGAGCAATAAGATGACCAACAAGTTTTAGTCTCCGCAAAGATTTAACTCAATTGCAAGTTGTCCATCTTTCTGTAATAAAAAGTTACAGTCTACAGCTCGTTTGAATTTTAAATGGATAAAATGGATGGGAAGAAACACCATGACAAAGTCACAACTTAAATATCACACAGAACATAAAAAACATGCAAAAACATAATGCTTTCCTTGTGCCTTTACACTTAGTATAACAATGTAAAACAGGGTGGTCCACTGATCTGCGTGGGTTCCCGTCATAGAAGAAAATGGAAGGAAGAAGCACAATGCAACTCTGGAAGTTTTAATAGAAGTATTTGCATCTGGGCATTACTCAGGATGGACCTGATGAGACTGTATCTGCAGGAGGCCCTCTCCTACAGAGCTCAGTGATCAGTTGGGTATATAACGTTACCTGGTCCCAATCTGTATAGGGTTTTGTAAATCACTTCCAGAACTTTGAGCTTATGTTCTTGCTCTGTTCTGTTATTTGAACATTGACAAATTTAAGCCACCTCCTTTCAAACATCTTGTAGTTTGGGTCAAGTAGACCAATCTTTGTCCAGCTTACACAGCTCCATTTTCTGCATAGACTGATCCAGATGTAAACGATAGGCTTCCAACTCCCAACCCACAGAGACAGTCACCTCAAAAGCTCTCTTAGTGAAAAGTTATGACAAAACATACATTACAAATGGCTGTTTTAGTATTATATACCTATATTTTCTCCATTTTCCATCATTGGTATTTAGCAGTGACATTGCTCGTCTAGCATTTTCTTTCTTTTAACACTGAGGTGGTTTTTAGGAAGAGTTTCTATCTCTCTGAAGGCTTTAAGACTCAAGGAATTACAGTTGTGTAAAGCAATAGGGGATTCCATGCTCACTGATTCCATGCTACCCCTGTTGACCTCAGATTTAGATCAGGTGGTGCATTTCAGAATGTCCTCCAACATATAAGCACAGTGGTAGGAAGTGTGCTGTCAGGAAAAGGGGACGCAATTATGAGAGGCACAATACCTAAAGAGGCCTTCTTACTGTAGACATGGCATAAATCACATATTAAACACTGTTGGTGCTGCTTTTTACTAGCGATTCAAGGGGGGATTTGATTCAGTTTGCATTTAAGCCCTGTTCTGTGCCCAATAAGCACTGGGCGCCTTTGCCCAGTGGCATTATAGATTGCAGCAAAATACTGAGCAAGTTTTTTGCCCAGTATCTTCTCTGTGTGATGGGCTCATGGGAAAAAGCTGTCCCATGAGCCCTTGCTGATGAGGGGAGGGGAAAGCCTATATAAGGCTGCTTCCCCTGGAGCTCACAGCCATTTTGCTTTGAGAGCTTCCTGGCCGCCCACCCTCGGGTTAGAGCCTTCACTGAACAATTTTGGGTTGATAGTTGACAGGGCCAGAAAGGATTCCCACCCCCCACAACCTGACTGGCATTTGATCGGGGGGGTTTCACCTCTCCCTCGGTGAAATTATGGCTTTCCTTTGTTAGACGGGAAAATATTGTATGTATTAGGGTGGAAATGGCATTGGTCAGGTTAACATAGTATAGGGCGGGCATAAGGGGCCTGAGGGGAGGACTGACCATGGCAAACCCAAGAGTGGGTTCGGTTTCTGCCTGGTTGGAATCTGCACCCTGGTCCCCTAGTGAGACCTTCCTTGCTTGGCTTGCCCCATAGTAAGGTCAGCACTGGATGACTCCTGTCATACAGGTTTGGAGTGATCCAAACCCAGTGGATCCATTCCATCAACATGGGGCTTGTGGAATGATGAACTGATCCTGGGACCCAATGCCATGCCTACCCTTGCCCTGCCTGCTGCTGTCAATAAAGATTTGGCCTGATTTCATCCATCACCGTTGTACAGTCTGGTTATTTTGCTGCTCTCATGGGTCACATAATGCGCCTACCTGGGCAAAAGTGAACTGATCCTTCTGAATCAATATGCAAATTGGAAATAGAGTCATTCTTCAAAATTTTCCCATCTCCAAACTGGGCAGTGGAGTTCTCCAGCCAAGTAATGTGTACAAAAATGCATAAATATTAAGGTAATGTGTGCATGAAAATCCATATATTAGGGAAAATACAATGCAAAAAGTAATTCTATTAGGGAAAACTACTTTGCAAAAAATGTGTTTATTAGGCAAAATTGTACACAAAATTATGTGTCTTAGAAAAATTTGCCCTAAATTGCTGTTTTTTTAAAAGAAAGAAAGAAAAGAAATGAAATGCTGGTTGTTCTTGTTTTGTTTTTAAAATTGCAAACTGATGTGGAAATGTGGGCAACTGAATATAGGAACAGAAAAATTAGAAAACTGACTGATTTGCCCATCCCTATTTAACAGACATACACCAGCACTTTCAATGACCTGTGAATGAAATGTAGAAACAGCTTCCTTAGAGAGCTGATTGTGGTGCTAAAGAGCTAGCAGGGACTGAACATACAACATTCACTGAATTCTAGGGAAGCAGCCATGACATCCAACATCTCACCCTGCACCAGGAAATGTCATTTCCTGTATCACTGCAAAAGGGTGTGAGGTCAGCACTGATAAAGATGGCTAATAAGTGTGCTTATCCTTTTACTGTAGCACCTTGAGCATTCTGAAGACAGCCAAATGAAGCAGTAAGTGCGCTTGACCTTACTTGGGTTTATATAGGTCCTGACAAGATCGCTGCCCAAGGTGCTATGACTGTTCAAACATCTTTAACAGAGCATTAACTCATCACTATGACAATATAAAGCTTCTACTTGTGTGACACTTACCTCTTATGACGTATGGGCATTTTTAGTGCTTTCTTTCATGGTTTAAACTCGTCACTTTTTCAGAAGGGGGAAAATGTAAACAGACATGATGTTGAAGAAAAGTCTTTGGCATTTCCTTTCCGATATACAAGTCTGCGACCACACCTAAATATGCCAAGCGCAAACCAGCCCCAACAAAGTACCTGAGCAAATGCTCAGGGAATACTATCAACAAAGGCATTGTCTTTAAGAAAGTATTCAAGAAGAAGAAATGACATCTGATACAAGGTAAGCCCAACAAAGGATTTTGAAGATTATACTTGCCTTCTGTTATAATCCTCTAACTTCTTGTTGCTACTTTTTAATCCACTATCATGTCTAGACTGTTTCTTCTTTACCTCCAACAATGCTCTGGGAGAAGTAAAAACTGATTTTCACTTGTGGCTGTTCCTCTTTAGGAAACGTCAATAGCCAGTTAGTAAAAATGGGGTACACAATTGAAGAGCTTGGGCTGTTTGAATGTCTAGGTCTTTCCAAATTTGTCCTGTCTTCACAGCAGAATATTTATTTACTTATGAAAACCATGACTATTTCAGGATGTGGCTGAAGACATGTGAGGCCAAGACTTTGCAGGTCTGAATCTGACCAGTACCTAGATGGGGTGTGCCTAGGAACCTTTGGTACACCACCTTGTGTTTCATAAGGGAAGAAAGGAGGTGGTATAAATGTAATGTGATGAAATAAAATCACCTTGTGCAACCTGAGCCATTCTTGCCAAAGGAATTGTGTGTTTTGAAATCATCACTCAAGTACAGAGTACAGTCAGTAGGGCATGAGACTCTTAAACTCAGGGACGTGGGTTCAAGCCGCACATGGGGCAAAAGATTCATGCATGGCAAGGGATTGAACTACAGGGCCCTTGTGCTCCCTTTCCAACTACAATTCTATGTATGAGATGCTAGACCAGTTAGAACCAAATTAATGCTTAAGCCCATTAATAACAGCTAACACAGGAAGCCCTACCACCATCTCACTTGTGTTACTTGTTTACAACATGAAGATCATATCAGTCCAATTTACTTTGTAGCTGAAAAGTCAGGAACTACAGTATACCATTTATTCACCCTATTTGTTCTTGTTTTATATGAACATGTGAAACTGCTTATACCAGGGGTCAGCAACCTTTTTCAGCAGTGGGCCAGTCCACTGTCCCTCAGACCATGTGGTGGGCTGGACTATATTTTTTTGGGGGGAATGAACAAATTCCTATGCCCCACAAATAACTCAGAGATGCATTTTAAATAAAAGGACACATTCTACTCATGTGAAAACACACTGATTCCCAGACCGTCCGCAGGCTGGATTGAGAAGGCGACTGGGCTGCATCCAGTCCCCGGGCCTTAGGTTGCCTACCCCTGGCTTATACTGAGTGAAGCCATTAATTTATCTGGCAACTTGGGGTGTATCCAGTGCTTTTTTCTGGTGGGACACAGGGGTACACATACCCCTAAACATTTTGTGAATCTAGGTTTGGCCTAATTGAGGGGCAGTATTTCAATATAAGAGTACCCCTAAACATTTTTTTAAGAAAAAAAAGCAGTGGGTGTATCTAATGCTGTGCAAGGGACATTCCACTTATGCAACAGAACTTCCCTTTCCATGCCTCTCCCTGTGTGACCCACCCCCAAATATGCTCTGGAGCAAATGCTGAGAATGCACAGGGGGCTGCAGGAAGTGAGGGAATGGGCAAGTTATGTTGCACAAGCAGAAATATGCTGCATAAGCATAACAGCGCCACTGGATACAACATTAGTTGTGAGGATAGTTGGTTTGTTGGACATGTTTTTGGTATTTTTGGTACTTTTATTGCTGTTGTTTGCTGCCTTTGGCTCCTTTGGGAAGAAGGGTAGGATGAAAATCCAATAATACCTACCTACTTACCTAACTGCCTACCTACCTACCTAACACAACAGAAATCTAAGTTAGGGATCCTTGTAGTGTTTTTTGGTGAAAATTCAACTTATTCATTTACAAAGGCTTGAGTATCGCAGTCAGCAGCAGAGCATATGCCCAGTGGCGTAGTGTGGGTTGTCAGCACCCGGGGCAAGGCAAGTAATTTGCGCCCCCTAACCCATGGATTTGCGCCCCCTAACCCTAACCCCCAGATGTTGCGCCCGGTGCGGGCGGCCCCCCCTGCACCCCCCACGCTACGCCACTGCATATGCCTGCGCTGCCCAGGGTGGGCACACTCCCGAGGGGGCTGGGGCAGGGGGGCACTCCTGAGGGGAGCAGGGTGCCACAGTTCAGGGAGGGAGAGGGGCGGGGAAGCTGCTGCTCACTCTCCTCCTGCTCTCCACAGCCAGGTCAGACACGACCCGGCAACGGAGCTGCTGCGGCCGGGTGCGCCTCGCCATGGCTGAGGAGGGCTACTCTCTGCCGCCGGGTCAGAAGAGCTGCTGCCAGCGGGAGCAAACTGTGCCGC
The DNA here is from genome assembly GCF_964252035.2 of Podarcis erhardii. NCBI lineage: Eukaryota > Metazoa > Chordata > Lepidosauria > Squamata > Lacertidae > Podarcis > Podarcis erhardii. The sequence continues at coordinate 55,414,077 of NC_138512.1, forward strand.
TCACTTGCCTGCGATTTTGTCACCCCCTCAGTCATGACACCCAGGGCGGATCGCACCCACCGCAGCCCCCTTCCTACACCTCTGATCCCAGTCTTTGTTACAAATGCCTAAGAAAAAGCCAGATGGTTTGTGAAAAGCACCCAGAACCACCTCTCCCTTTAGCTGCTTTCCAGTGACCCAGAACGTTACCTGCAACAGCTGGGCGATTTCTCATCCCAGAATCCCCTGTTATCCCCTTCGTTTCAATGAGGAGAAGGCCCCCTGAGGCCTCCAGTGCAGTACAGTGGTACCTCAGGTTACATACGCTTCAGGTTACATACGCTTCAGGTTACAGACTCCGCTAACTCAGAAATATTACCTCAGGTTAAGAACTTTGCTTCAGGATGAGAACAGAAATTGTGCTCTGGCGGCGCAGCGGCAGCGGGAGGCCGCATTAGCTAAAGTGGTGCTTCAGGTTAAGAACAGTTTCAGGTTAAGAACGGACCTCCAGAACGAATTAAGTACTTAACCCAAGGTACCACTGTACTGCCTTTTGGGGCAGTGCAGGCAGGACTGTGCTGCTGACTTGGTTTCCCAACACCATGCTCCGTTGCCAATTACTGAAAGAGAGAGGGACAAGGCACCAGGAGGGTTGGCATGGTGCTGGTGCAGCACCAGGAACATTGGATTGCTCTGATGCAGTGCCTGCCCTGAGCTGCTCCCCACTGCCTTGCATTTCCTCTGTCTCAGTAACGGGCAGTAGCCCTTGGCATTTGGAAGCAATGCAGCCCCACATGCACAGTTCTACTAGTCACTACTGCTTCACAGAGTCTTCTTCCCAGCAGACCTGATGCAAGCTGCGACAGTTTCCTGCTGGAGATTCTGCAGTTTGGTTGTCCCAGTTCGGTCCCTGGCAAGAGAGGAGGTTTGACCAGAGCCTGTGCCCAGAAATATGGAGTCAGGGTGTGACCACCCAACACAGTGAAGACGATCTGTAGTGTAAGATCTTCTGAACATTGCTGTTCAGAAGCTATTGCAAGGATATTTTTGGCAGTAAGTGTGAGAGCAATACAATCAACAAGCCTTTTTGAAATGAGTTCTTATATTCTGAAACTCACCCAGTTAACTCCTCCAGGTCTCTTGGTTAAATAACCAACGTCATGAGGCGCCACCGACTTGCATTCATTCAGTGTGTCGAAATATTCCTTGACATGCTCCTTCATTATATAGAACTGTGACCTTTCCCCATCTTCATTGTTGCCACTGTTCAGTCAGTCTCATTGCATGTTTCCCTTTCTGCAGGGCATCAGAAGCATTAAGTAGTCCAGCTTATTGTTAATGCTCTGCTGTGTCTTTCCTTCTGAGATGACCCAACGGATCCTTTGTCTTCCTTTTACTGATAGCATTGTTTGTAAAGTCTCTTTGTGTGTTTTCTAATATCTTCCAAAGTAGGTACGCTGAGTTTGTGTCCTTGTTTTACCAATTTTATCCAGACACACTTCTGCTATACCTATGAACTTCTTAGTACCTCCTATGCTTCTTATTGGTTTCCATAGCATGAAAAGGATCCCTGCTCCCATTTTTAATACTTGATTTTCTGATCAGTTATGATTTATTTTTTTCTGCCAATATGATTTCTATCAAAAAATCAACAACATAAAAAACCCCCAGCAAGATCTATGGGTCACCCTTTCCAGTCTGCAATATTTCTAATTGGCTTTATCCAATGCTGCAGCTCTGCTTGCGAAACAGAATTCCATATGAGCAGGAAAAAATTCCTATTTCCCTCCTGCCTCTTCCAGTCTCTCTTTCCCCATCACCTCAGAACTCTCAAATTTGGCTCCGGAAAATAGAGATTTATGAATACATTGATTTTTATTCATTGCATGCAGCAGTCTTTCCTTTCCAGTGCAGTACAGCTTCCGACAAAAAAACCCTATGTTATTGGTCTTGTTTTCTTCCATAGTGGAATTTTACATTATTAATTACATTAGTATTATGTTATTCCACACCAGTCATTTCAACACAAAGGAAGCACAGTGCAAATGGGATGAAATTATAAATTACATTTTCTTTGTGGACTGAGAATATTGATTATGTTTGCTGGACTGACTTCCATTCTGGATATAGGACAAATCAGTGAACCTTGACAATCTCCTTTTCTATTTCCATCATAATTTTTTGACATCCCTATCAGAGGGTATGGGGACCCTCTAAAGCAGATTTTGTGGGCGCAGCCAGCAGTCAAGTGGTGTTCTCTATCATTACATAAAAAATTGTAGTATTATTAATAATGATGATGATGATTAATATTAACAATATATACATCATACCATTCTCTGTGTGTATGTTTCTGAGTGTACACACACACACACACACACACTTTTATAGTTTGGATCTTTTTGTATTCTAAATGCAGCCTGTTTTTGATATTTCTTCGAGGGAATTCCCCATGTCCCTCTGGCTACAGTAAAATCTTTTCTTTGCCCCATATAATTCCATCCAGATTTAGCCTAGTTATAAAGGTGTTAAATGTTTCCCTGCATAAGGCTTGGCAGTGTGCCGGCATTTCTGAACCACTGAGGCCCGTTGAAGCTGCCTCTGTACACAGGCAACATTTGCTGCCTATTGTACTACTGTACTTCTGTACTCTGTAAGCAAGTCTGCTTGAAGTTACATATAAGTGCAATTCACTAGAGGAGCAGTTCTCATGCAAGACTGATGGAAATGAATGGCATAAATTATCGCACAGTTCTCTTTTAGTTCAACATGGTACCAAAAAAATCCCATCACACACAAAACCCTCAATGCAAAACTAACAGAAGTTACTTTTCCATCTCATTGGTGGAATAGGACAGATTTAAGATAATGCTGAATTTTGCATGGGCATCAGAAGACCCGAGAGCAGTGCTTTTTTCCTAGAAAAATAAGTGCTGGCACTCACCATGAAGTTGTTACAGTAAGTGCCACACTTTTTGACAACAACAAAAGAGGTGCCGGTACTGCTTACCCTTGAGTAAGCCCTAGAAAAAGCACTGCCGAAGAGCACTTAACATTGGTCAGATTGTGTCCATAATTTAAAGCCTTTAAAAGTGCATACCTTATTACAAACAAACAAACAATTCCACAAGCCTTTAAAAAAATCAAAAACTAATTTTGCAGTCTTTTGAAAGAGAGGGCCTGGAAAATGCTGTATGGATATATACAGCTATATATATATATATATAAATGCTATATATATATATGGATATATATAGAGGGTATAGAGAGGTAGCTAAGTTACTGTACCACTTCCTATATTGCCTATTTCATCCATAGACAAGTTAAACATTGTGACGGGGAGTAGCACAGCCCTGTAACAGCAGCAGGTCTGCCCTAATAGGAGGTACCCAGTGAAAGCACTTTCTGTGTGCACATTTAGGCAAAAAAGTGCTTGTAAAGTACATTATTGGCAGAAAGGAGAATATAAGCATTCCAGAAGAATGTGTTTTAGAGCAACGAAGAGTGAGGGAGAAAGAAAACATGGAGATGACATCATGTGCACAGGACCTCCATCCAACACCGAATGCACATTATTGCACAGTTTGTACACACATACAGTTTCCCCTGATATAATGCATTTACCGTTATGTAAGATGCTTTTCACTAATATAAGCCCTTTATGCACACATCCCCCTAATATATGCAGTTTCATACACATTGTGTGGTTGGAGAACTGGATCACAAAATTTGGGGAAGTGCAGATTTCAAAGGATGCCTTTGGCTTCATTTAGTGTGAATTAGATAATTTCTTATTAAAACAAAAAAGGGAAAAAAAGAAATTGGATTTCTCTCCTGTTCCTACAAAGGAATACATCTACTGTTTTTCCATTCCCAGGCTGATATAAACAGCCTGAGGACCTCTGCAATTTCAGAGGTGCCAAATGCTTAACTCTTTTACAGGGAACTCCTATGTGTGTCTGCTCAGATGTAAACCAGCTTAGTTCAATGGCACTTACTCCCAGGCAAATGCATATAGGGTTGCAGCCTAAGTGATGTCAACAGCAGCTGTAGCTGCTTGACATTTCTTTTATATCAGATTTTAATGAGCATACTTCAGTCATTAGACAATTGTTCTTTATACTGCATCCCTTTTCAGTGAAGACATTTCATTCAGGAAAGGGGTTCTAATATGTCCCTCACCAACATCTGAAATGGGTTAGGAGAAGATGGAAAAGCTGGGACTTGGTTGTGTTGAGAAAACAAACATTTTCATACAGGTGTTGTTTGTTTGTTTTAAAGAGCTTTGTTTATTAAAAGGTAATCCCTAGCTGCTAATTGTTTAAGGCTTGGCTTTTTCCTATAGGCAAACCTCTTAATTAATGTAACTGATTGCTAATTGGTTTTTGTTTTGTTTTTCCTGTGAGGGGTTCCAGTGGAGCCGGGACTGCTGAAAAGCCTTGAGCATTTCCAGTGTGAATATATGGAGTCTCATGCAAACATGAATTCATCTGGAAGAAACTGGGAAATGCAAAGCTGTTCCAAGTACTCTTCCCCATGCTTTTGTGGTCACCTTGGAGAAAATTTTAAAAACAAACAAACCAGAAGACTCACAGTACAAGGATGGTGTGCCTAATTTGCTGACAATAAATTCTCTTCTGTACTAGATGCTTGAGGGATTCCAACATTTCCACAAAGCATTTGGAAGGGGGAAGGAAAGCACAGCCAAGTTTAAAGAGGCAACTAGAATGGAATAATCAGCTGATGTTCAGGTTGCAGCTGCCCCTTTAAACACGCCGGTGTCTTTCTCCTCCAGCTACATTACTGCCTGATTGATTTATATACAGCTTTATGCACCAAAATAGCCTCTAAGGGGTTTACAGCTGTAAAAGCAATTATAAAATATGTGTCATTAAAATATATGATAATAATTTGATCAGAACATTAAAACTTCCTTAATTAAACTATTAAATAAAACAAGCCAGGTGGTACCAGCTTCTTTACCACTTGAAAGAGCTCTGCTGGGTGGCTACTTGAGGGTGTGATGGAAGCAGCATTACTAGGATCCTATTGGATCCTTGGCAGAATCTGAGTTTAGTCCTGAGTTTTTAGTAAAAAGTACTAAGATGGGGGGACGCAGGTGGCGCTGTGGGTAAAATCTCAGTGCCTAGGGCTTGCCGATCGCATGGTCGGCGGTTCGAATCCCCACGGCGGGGTGAGCTCCCGTCTTTCGGTCCCAGCTCCTGCCCACCTAGCAGTTCGAAAGCACCCCTAAAGTACAAGTAGATAAATAGGTACTGCTTTCTAGCGGGAAGGTAAACGGCGTTTCCATGTGCTGCGCTGGTGCTGGCTCGCCAGAGCAGCTTCATCATGCTGGCCACTTGACCCGGAAGTGTCTTCGGACAGCGCTGGCCCCCGGCCTCTTGAGTGAGATGGGCGCACAATCCTAGAGTCGGACACAACTAGCCCGTATGGGCAGGGGTACCTTTACCTTTATCTTTACCATACTAAAATGGGATCCTGCTTAGAATATCCAGCAAGATAACAGCTTCTCTTGCCTCTTCGTTTTCAGTAACATCAAGGTACATCCAGGGAAGGATGTATCCCTTCGGTTTCATTAACTACAAACCTCAAAATTTGGGATCCCATCCAAACTGCTGCCCAAGTTTTGCAGTGGTTTTGCAGCAGAACTCCCACTTTTTACAGCAACCCCCAAACTGAATAATTTACATATCAAATGAGGATTTGTAGTTAACACCCTGAAACCCAACATTGTCTAATTCACTCCTACGTTTTTCAATAGTTTTGCAGCATTTTGCAGCAAAATCCTCACATTTGTCAGTGCCCCACAAACTGAGCAATTGATTCTCAAAACAGGGGTTCGGAGGGGATCCCAAATTTCAGCGTCTGTAGTTAATGAAGCTTATCCCTTCCAACAGAATAGTTGCTAATTCTCTTTCTCCATCTTTATCTCTTTGAAAGAGGTTTAGCCTCCTAGCCAGCTGGGTTTGAGAGAGCCATTTCTCTCCCCACTGAAGTTCTGTGATGAGGAAGAACCCCACCTGTTGACCATTGGGTGGGGGTATATGATCATGGATATCTGCAAATCTGCTTGTGAACGTGTGTGAGTGTAAGTGACAGTGGGCGAGGTAGCCAATCCAATATGTTTGGCCATGTCATCCACTGGCATGTCACCCTCTGAGTGTTGAACAACAGTAAATGTAGCACTTGGACTGAGAAAGATGAGCCACCGTAGTCTACACAAAGGTGGAAGATAAGCCTTTGCTACCCCCCTCTACTCCAAGGAAGAAGAGAAAGAAGCATTGTCTACCTCCTGTTCTGATGTATCCCTAATAGGACGGGAAATGTTTTTTCTGCACCCCTTCTGCCTTTCCCATCATTTATAGAGATGCCTTGATGAGGTTTGGTAACCTCTTGTCCCACTGCTAATAAGTGAAGCAGTTCCCTGTTCTGTGTGAGATACCATGAGGCCCGCATCTGTCCATTTTAACAGATGATTAACACTGTGAAGACCTGGGGATTCAAAACTCCCCAAGTGTCCTAGGAAAGGAGGTGGTCTCTAAATGAGACTACACTGTATGTTTTTCATACCGGGCTTTTTGACTGTTGCAAAGTTTTCAATACTCCAATAATATACTTGAGTGGCTTTCAATGAACATGAATGGAAAACTTAACAATTTCAGGATGTGTTTTTCCCCTTGATGTGTAGCCATGATTGTGTTAGCTTAAAACGGAGAGACAGAGAGGAGGGACTGGTGCTGTATGTATAACATTTTTATATGCTCCCAGTTGGTAAAAGATAGATCGACAGTAGCAGCTGCTAACAATGTCAACAATCAAGTGGGATGAAGTGTGGCAAGCCCCCAACTGTTTCCCATTCATATGAGTTATGAGTTCTCACTGCTCAGAGACATTCTGATAAAAGACCATATGAGCAGAGTTGTGAGAATTTGGGAATACCCACCTGGCAAGGAAATCTTGCCCTTCAAAAGAACAGTCAGTGCAAGAACGTCTAAGTGACAAAAAATAAAGCAGAGAGAAAGAATTAAAAATGCTCACTCCATCAAAATCCAGAGATATGTGACCTCTGGGTATTTCTAGGTTCAAGAAATAGGATGATGCGTTAGAGAGGGAGAATGTTAGAAAGGAAATGCACTGACATAACTTGAGATGGCTGGGGGCCCACCCACCATTGCACATCAAAGCCCGACTGCAGAGAATGTTTGGTCACTTGCCGCCTAATATTACGCTCTCCATTTTGAAGGCAAAAATGTTGGCCTGCCTTGCAAATGCTTATTATAATGCTTCATTGTATTCACTTCCTTTCTTCCTTAATCCAAGTTTGATTGTTTTCCATTCAAACATGATAAAAACAGCCTGGTAACACAGAACGAGAGATTTCCCATCAAGGAAGAATAAAAGCTGTGTTTAGATTTTTAGTTGGAACATTTGGGGGTTGTGTATACGAAGCTGCTGCTGATTCAGAATTCAGTGTCCAGATTGTTGACTGGGTCAAGATGGTCTGAGTATATAGACCAGGCATAGGCAAACTCGGCCCTCTAGATGTTTTGGTACTACAACTCCCATCAGTCCTAGCTAACAGGACCAGTGGTCAGGGATAATGGGAATTGTAGTACCAAAAACCTCTGGAGGTCTGAGTTTGCTTATGTCTGATATGGACATTCTGGTAGGATCGCAATGCACACCAAATAGCTTCTGGGCTCGATTCAAAGTGCTGCTATTGGCCTATAAAGCCTTATGTGGCTCAAGACCCCAAGGAGCGCTTCTTCTACGTGAACTGACCTGGACCCTGCATTCAGCATCTGAGGTCCTTCTCTATGTGCCCCTTCCAAGGCAAGCACAGAGGGTGGTGATGCAAGAACAGGCCTTTCCAGTGGTGGCTCCCTACTTGCTGCATGTTCACTCCAGGAAGGCATGCTGGTGCCATCACTGCCTACCTTGAGGGCCAGGCAAAACCAATTCTTTTTGCCCAGGCATTTGGCTTTCCATTGGGAGATCTTTAGATATCTGTGGATTCTTCTCAGTAGGTAGGATGTCTTAGATCTACCTTTTATATGTACTGATCTGTCTGAAGGTTTTTGTTTTCATTTTAGTCTGCTTTTAATCTTTGTACTATTTTGCAATTCACTCTGAGTTACTTTTTGTAAAAGAAGAAGAAGTCAACAATAAGTGCAAATAATAATGATGCATTCAAAAGAATGGAGATCACAAAGAATACCGATTACAGAGGCATGTTCCTAGAGAGTACAAGTGAGCAGAATCCTGTTGCACACATGCCCAATTTGTTGACCTCCCATAAGGCATCTGGGTGGCCACTATGGGAACAGGATGCTGGACTAGATAGGCCTTTTGTCCAATCAACAGGGCTTTTCTTATGTTCATAACGTCATGTCTATCATGCTTTAAAAACTCACATCAGTTTCAAAAGAACTTATGCTGTTTGAATTCCTGTGGGCATGCAGAACTAGTTTCATCAAGATTCTTTGGATCCAGACCATAATTCAAAAGCAAAGCTAGGGCACTAGCAATAAGAGAACAGGTACCCGATTTAGGGTTCTTTGCATTAAACATTTCCAGCTGTGTTAATTAATAATGCTAAGTTTGCTTGTAGATGGAAAGACATCTGTACCTCATTGTCAGGAATCATCTTGTGCTGCATTTAAATCATTGAGACGACTTGTGTGAGTAAACTTGAAAAGAGAACTGTATCATTTCCCCCCATTTTAAGTGGATATCTTATCCGCTAAGCTACTCAATGTTTGGTTACAACCAAAGGAATTTATTGGGTTTGCATTAGCCATGGGAGGGCTCTCTTCTAAAGTCCTTCAGTGAAATAGAAACATATTGGAAATTATAACAAAACAATTAATCAAATAATCAAACAAAAAGGTGACAGTTCAAACACAATCTTATTCATGTTTTACGCCATGATTGACATGCATGAAAATGTTGTACAAGTCAACATTATGTTGTATTATGGATTACCCTCTTATTATTTTTTTTTAATACAGAGCTTATCTATTCTATTTAGGAAATCATCAGAATAGCTTCTTATGGGCTACATTTAAAGAATTCCATTTCACTTATCTGAGCAAACTTTTCCCCCATTGATTGTGACCAGCTGAATGCATTGACAAAGTAATTCCAGGGAAAGGTAACCTGTGATAGAAGGCTTACATCTACAGCAGCAACGCAGCAATTGCAAATGATATACCAAAAACAGCTATGGGGATACTAAAACAGAATCTGAAAATAATTGGCAACAGTTTGCTTTAAGCAAACTTTAAGAAGAAAAATATTTTTCTTTGCTTTAAGAAAAAAATAATTTTGATTGCCCATTTTTTGGGGTAGTGGTGGAAAGAAGCATCATTAATGGTTCTGAATTGCTGAATATCAAGCAAGAATATGTGTTTATTAAATAAGCAGAACAATAAGTTTTATTTTTCCTCTTTTTCATTTTGTTACCTAGCTGTGTTTGGATAGTTTTTGCCTAAGTGCTCTGTCAATTAGAATTAAAAGTGTTAAAATGACAGTCAAAGGTCTTAGATTGCTGGTAGCTTGTGGATTCTGCTTGTCTCAAACAATGGCAACCAGGAAATTGCCTTGTCAGTTACAATTAGACATGTTAATGTGCTGGTTAAGGGTCACAAACTTTTGCCTGAGTGAACTAAGTTGCAGACAACATTTGGTTTACATCAACAAGGTCAACAAGTCTTCATTAAAATGAGATGGTTTTTGAGGGTACATCTTCCGGACAAAATTGCCGTGAGTTGCCCTACACCAGATTTTAAATAAATGCATCCCGTACTTTGTAAGTAACCTTTTAAATTCTTTTTAAAAAATAATCTTGCTTAAAATGAACTTGGTATTAAGAAAAGGATGGTAAACATAAAAATGAATGTAAAGGGGTATGAGACAATGCGATTTTCATTTTGTTTGATAAATATTTTGATCAGAAGACTATTTCAAATAGTAAGAAGAAAAGCTTTCATTTTTTTTCTCTTGTATTTTTCCTAGGTAAAATGAATGGCTTCAGCCGATCAAATTTATCCATTGTGCATGTATCTATGTGCATGTATAAATGTAAAATGACCTTGGGCATTTGACTGATTTTAGCTATTAACACATTAGCAAGACACATTTAGACAATTAAAGGAACGGTTTGATTCTGGAGAAAGGAAAACTATAAATACATATATATTCATGGGCATAGTCATGATTTTTGTTAGGGCAAGGCAGGACTTTTTGGGGGGGCAGAACTGATGGTCAGTTAGTTAAGTATTTCTATTGTTTTACTTGATGGGGGGCAGCTGCCCCCTTGGCTATGCCCATGTATATATTCCAACTGGTTCAATTTGAAATATGGTGCAGTAAACTTGCATTAACTGCAAAAGTTCATCAGGTATCAACATACTTTTTTCAAAACTCATCAAAACAGACAGTGCATATTACCACTTCCCTTATTTCCTTTACTGCCTTTCTAGTTATAATTACACACTTCTACATCATAAAAAATTGGGCACATTTCTTTTTGTCCCTGTGGACAATTCTGTATTTTCTTCAGTTTATTTGGTCTACAGACCATAAATGTTGCATTTTATTTGATTCATTACTCTAAAATACTTAAATAGATAAAACACACACACACAATACTTCACAAGGACATCTTTGCTGGAACCCCTTAAATTGCTTGCTCTGGAATAGCCCCATCAAGCGTCTGGAGTTCATAGTTTGTGGATTACAGAAACTTTAAAAGGAAAACTTTGAAAAGAAAGGTAGATGTCTGAGGTTATAGCACAGATAAATCATGTTAGTCCTTTCATCACCTGATACTTCCACTGAGCAACACTGTGGAAGAAGAGAAACTCTTAACAGACTTCACAGCAGTTCTGGAGGACTTAAGAATTCTAAATAAACAAGAGTCTTTCATTCAACCCAGCCACCAAGAGCTAACAAGCCTCTTCCAACCCTCAAACAGACTATACCTCCCACCAGCAGCCCACACTCATCAATACACAGAAGCCCAGATATCACACACCAGACCCTGCTGTGCTGAACAAACACCAATCAACAGACCCATTAGCCTCCAGAGGTCTGCTAAGTTTGTTTACAGTAAATACTCAAGCACAGCCTGGGCTGGGATGAATGGGAGGTTCTGCAAATTTCCCTTGATTCAAATGTGCTCCGCTTTGTGTTTAAATAGGAAACACCAGCTCTTGCCATTTAGTGTATGGGTGTATTTATTTATTTTCAGATGATAGGAATGTGTGTGTACTTGTGTGTGTGTGTCGAAAGCTTAGCTGTACATAACTTTAAGGGCAGTATTTCATTTTTAGTGGTCTCTTTCATTCACTCCCAATTCAGTCTAACTAAGGACTTGACATACCTGGTTTTCAGAAAATGTCCTGCTAAGCTCCATACTGGAATTGGACTGAACTAAACAATGAGGAACTGTGAATCTCATTGTTATTTGATGTGAGAAAGTCTAGAAATGAAAACAGAATTAACACACAGGGGATTATCAATATGATTAGTATATTCCCAAGGCTCTGTTAATATTGCTGCCATCCTAAAAGCACATTTTCAAGGTAAGCTCTACTGAAAGCTCTGTAAAAGTGACTAGGTTTGGTAAGCTCAAAGTGACTAGGTTTGGGGTGTACTTAAGATTTAATACAGGAATGGGAAATCTCTGGTGCTCCAGATGTTGGAATGTAACTCACATCTCTGACCAGCAGTGGCCATGCTAGATGGAACTGACAGGAGCTGTAGTTTAACAACACCTGGAGGGCAATAGGTTCCCATTTCTGATTTGGGATAATTACTGGTATCTCCCTGGCAATCTAACATTTCAGTCCACTCTGGGACCTTCAAATGAAGCCTAGCTCCATATTCCTGTAGAACATCATTAAGTCTGTGACAGTCTAGCATGGCCTGACAAAGAGGGAAGTCCTTTACTTTCTATTTTAAAAAATCAGCCTAAACTGGAACAATAATATAATTAATTATAATATAGGCATAGTATATATACAAGTATATCCACATATGGGTTGCTTAAGTAGATCTAATGTGGATTCTCTTAACCCCAAGACTTCTTTACTTATTGAGTCAGCAAACTTCCTCATGTGGTAAAGCAGCACACATGTGCTGCACCTATTTCTGCCACATATTTTTATGTTTAAAAAATATATATATCACAGTTCATTACCATGATCTCAGGACAGAGTCCAATAAAATTCCAATTAAAACAGCAAATTTATAATAATCAGAGAGCAGTTAAAATCAATAAATAACATCAGTCTTAGAACTACAGAACAATATCTACTTCAAACTCAGCTGAACAGCTAACAATTCCCAAATCTTTTGAGTATAGTTCTGTTTTAAGCTGGTGACAAAAGGTGAATATGAGCCAGCTGTACCCCAGAAGGGGAAGTCCTTCCACAGATGGGGAGCCACCATGGAAGAGGCCCAATTCCATGTCACTGGTGGTGGGACACTGAGAAGGACCTCCTTGGAACATGTAAACATCCAGGCAAAACAGTATGTATGAGGGTGGGTATTCACACACAGAAATTCATTTCATGCAGCTGTTTCACTAGAAACAGCTGATTGGGTCTCCACATGGACTGAGCATTCCTCATTTCCTTTCAACAAATAAGGTTGTGTTATTATAAGTATATGATCCAGGCCTATATCCTATACCTATATATGCCTTATACCTAAGCCTCATACACAGGAGAATGGCTTAACCCAGTGAGCTCTTCCAGCTGTTTTTGGACTACAGTTCCCATCATCCCAGACCACTACTCCTGCTAGCTAGGGATTATGGGAGTTGTAGTCCAAAAACAGCTAGAGACTCAAATTTGGGAAACCCTGTACCATTCAGGCCACAGGTCCATTTGTCTTCGTACTGTTGATGTGAACTGGCAGCAGCTCTCCAGGGGTGCAGGGTAGAGTCTTTCTGAGCTCTACTTGGATGCAACAGGAAAAATGGAAGCCACATGGAAAAATATATGCTCTGTCACTGAGCTACATTGTTGTTCTTTACCCTCAACTGTACTGATTAACATTCCCCTTGCCAATTAAAATTAGCCCCCACTGTTCAATAAATATTTTGTTGTTTATTGTTTAAACAAATTAAAGCTTGCAGCTCTGTTTATTGAAAGTGTGCCACTTTTGAGCCTACCACCACCCCACCACAAATCTAGGAAACTTCTTTTAAACAATGCGATAACCAAGTACGATAGAAATTGGTTAGTGTCTCAAATGAAGAGCTGCTCAATAGGATGAACACATGGGAAGCAGTTTCTCCCTTGGAACAAGAACCCAGTGACTATGCTGAGAAAGCAGCCTCTACATCTTAATCAAATGGAGAAGATTTTAAGCATGCCAGGAAGGATCTAGGAAGCAAGGCCCACCCACCACAGAAATGAGGACTGGAAGCTTAACGTCTATAGAGGAAGCATTCCATTTTGAGATATCTAAAATCCTGAGCGAACAAGCAATGCCTATTCTCTGAGAGATTGCTTTGAGACTCCTTCTTGAGAAAGAAGCATGAGAATGCAGAGAACCCCAATGTAATTGAGGACATGGAGAAACTACCCAAAGTCCCAAGGCAAGCTGGCCACTGCTCATGAATGTTTCATTTTCCCCCACCAATTAACCCATCTAGCTACATTCTGAATCTTGATTCTCCTTCCTGGCTACCCAGGTCTCAACAGTGAAGATAGCAAGAAGACCCAGCAAACCAAGAGATGGCATAGGGCTACTGAAGGCTCTACCAACAAGGGTCTCCTCAGGAGCAAGTAGCTACTTGGGAGGAAGAAGATTGAGCTGTAAACAATGACCCAACAGATGACCAAGAAAACAAGGAATTGACAGGGAGGACAGAAGCTTATCTCTCTTCTCCTCTGGATCTCCTCTTGGAATATAGCATCTACCATAGCTTTTTCATGTCTGGAAAAATCTCCATGGGCACAAAGAACTAATTCTGAACTGGTAAAATGAAACCTTTACTACAGACTACCGTGTACTGAGGTTCTACATCATATGCATCTTCTGTGACAATTCTGTTATGAAGAGTCTTAAACACACATTAAAATAACTGTATCAGAAAATATGCAGTATTGCACATAATGTTCAATAATGCACATATTCTTATATGTTTCTGATGTAAATTCTTTTAACTGATTTTAATATAGGATTGTTGTGTTGCTGTATCTCACCCTGGGTCCTTGCAATGAAAGGCAGCTAAGAAAATCCATGAAATAAACAAACTATCTTCAAAATACATCCTTGGTGTCAGTCCCTTAAACTGATCCATTTCCTTCAGTTATACAGGACAGGCAACATCTCTATCATGATAATGAAGACAGCATAATTTATTTTTCACACATATGTGTAATTGAAATGCAGATGTCCCTCATATCCTAAGATATTTACATAGTGAGCAGCTGATTTGATTCTTTATTAGACTTGCTGTGTGACACACAGCATAGTGGTGAACAGTGCTATGCAAATGGGTGCCCGATATTAAGAAAGGGGTGTGTGGTTGTCCGTGTGTGAAACAAATCTTAAAGCACCTTCAAAAGCAATTCCCTGAAATTTCTTATAATTCATTGTTAGGAATTGCAGTTTTAATCATGGTGATGTAAGGAAATGTATTTCTCTGGGCATATGAAGAAAGAAGAGGGTATGTCGAGATCACAGAGATGGTCAGATTGGTGGGGGCTAATTATAAAGCTAAAACAAAGAGGGAATCATTTGCTTAAGATGATGAGATTCAGGAAACCCATGTAGACACTATGCTGAGGCATTAAGTTCACTATATTTTTAGTTGGTTATTGAGACTCCTGAACTGATGCACAGCCTGTCGGTTAGCAGTCGGTTAGCATAAATTAAAATAAATAAGAAAAACCAGAAATAGTAAGATACAGCAGATATAATTTTCCTGGTTGGAGATCTGTGGACTTCTTAAAAGCTGAGAACCGCAATCTACTGCATGTTTACAAGGCTTAGAACAAAACACTCACCTCATCTGTAAAATATTTATATTCCTTTTCTGAAAAGTATGCCATTATATTTAACCAACCAGCAAATGACATGTCGGCTTTGAGAGGACCACAATATTCCAGTGTTGGAAAACAACCAGGTTCAAGTATTCACATTTCAATGGGAAACATCAATGTTGTGGTGTATATTTAGCACTGCAACCCACAAAAGCTGAATATTTTCCCAGGCTATCTTACTAATGTATTCAAAAACCTCATGATGTATTCAAAATGCATATGAGCACTTGCAAACTGGCAAATGATAAATAGGCATGTGTGGCTTGTGAACACATGACAATGGTCTGGTCTTAGCGGTTACACCTCTCCTTCTAGAGTGCCATTAACTTTCACTTAGCTTTTCCACAGGCTCTTAAACCCTGCACTAATATAAAAAATGATCTAAAGGGGGGGGCGTGAGTTTATTCACCAGGGTTCGGTTGTCGAAGTTTTCACAGCTCTCATGTTTATATCCAACACACTTATATAAACCCAAGCTTCCATTACTTACCCGAGATTCTCCGATCAATATTATGGATAGATGTAAAGCTTAAAGGTAAATGCTTATCCTATAAGATGGTAGGAATAGTAATTTTTAGTGCACATCAAGAACATTAGGATAGAGTAAGCTTCCGAAGACATAATAAATTCATCAGCTATTTCTGCTGATTGATTTGTTTTCTAGCTTAATTAGCCATGAAAGAGGCCATTTTTTTTCCTGCGATCTCCTGCACACACACACACACACATCCTTCCTTCTTGTTTTGTTACAGATCACAGCCACAAAGGATAATCCCTAGCTGTCAAGTTAAGAAAATTTAAACAGCAGCTTCTAAATAAAGGCATTGCCACTCATGAAACTATTTTTATATAGACCAATTGTATTGATTTATCAGAGACAGGGCCTCTCTGAAACAAGTTTGTTGCTTCATTGATTTGTTTGTTTGTTTGTTTCCAATTTAAAAAATGCAGAATGCAAAATTAAATTAATAACCTGAAGGAAACGCAGATGATGGGCAGGGTTTTATTGACACCTCAAACTAGCCATTGTTTTAAGCATATGGGGGGAGATAACAAAATGAACACGACCCTGTTGTACAGTTAAGGGAAGATGAAAGCATTCGACACAAAAGTATTAGTCTGTAACTTTTAAGCAACCCACAGCTAATGCCAGCATTCCAAAAAAAACTCACAAAGAGTGTCAGTGTTGGTTTTAACTGGGCTCTACAAAAGAAAAGGGGAGGACAATGGTGAGTGTCCAGCTGTTGTTTTTCTTGAAGGAGTCCCAGCTTTCTGTGCAGAGAAACTAGCCTTGAGATGAGCCGTCTGAGACAAATATTCTGTCTCCACTTTAAATGGCAGCTGGTTATTAAATGACTCCCAATAGGACGAACACTTGCTATTGACAATAAGGTAATACAAGGCCCATGCAGAGCAATCAGGATGGGAATGTGAATGAAAAATCTTTAATCTGAAATTACAGCTGTCAGAGTTTATATTATAAAACATGAAAGTTGGATCTGCACTTAGAATTAATGTGTCCCAAAAGCCAAGTTTCTCATAAACTGCATCTCGCAAATTCATATTTTATGAACAGGCTGCTTGTCTTCCATAAATCAAACCAAACTGTAGCCTATATTAAGGAATTAAAAGGGTCATCTCTTTTCAGGTTGGTATTTGTTGAACAGTATTGGTGAGGGAAGAGGGGAGAGCACTGGTTTACAAAGTCCAGCAGGTGTGGTGATTGTATTGGAGCCAATATGCACTGATATTCAGTGTCAAATAGCCAGAGTTGAACAAATGACTTATTTGGGTGAGGTGGGGAGGCAAAGGGAGCTTTGCTGTTTAAAAATGATTTACAAAAAACTGCTTTTTCATGAAGGCTGTGTGGCAAAGGCATCTGAGTAGAACAGTATGATCGCCTTCTGCTTACACTTAGTTTGTGTGTTTGATTTTAACTTGGGTAGTCTTCTAAAGTGTTTATTAGCTATAGAGCTGCTTTTGGAAGGCAGAGATTACACAGTTATCTGTTCTCTTGTGGTTTTAATGATTCAGGGAACCAAGAACCATTATCTGAGAAACTTTGGCCTGGCAAATCTTCTCCACATGCCGGAAAAGCAGATACACAGTCCAACACTCTCTCACACACACAAACACACAAGAAAGGTTCCACATTCTTTCCCTTAGTTGTTCGTATACATGATACAGAAAGATGGGAGACACAGTTTGGCAAGTTACATGTTTTATTCAACCAACAGAAATGCAGAAATACTCCATACCCTCTTCCCTAGCCCACGCCCAACACTTGTCCTGTTTTGTAGCTTCCTCGAGTGTTTTTGCCTCATGAGAACATGTCCTTGAACTTTGCTTTTACTTGTCTGGATGGAGGATAGATAAGTGTGGCTGTGTATGAAACTCTACTTCTAAGGTATTGCAAACAGATAAATACATTGGCAGGATTTTAAGAATACTTGTAATTTTAGAAATAGTATAGGAAATTTGAGGTTAGGAAAAATTTGGAGTAGAAATGATATGCAGTTGATACAAAATTTAGGAAATCAGGAATGGGAGGGAGGGAAGTCATATCACTTTAGGGAAGTGATATGGTTTATGTATAATTTTCTTTGTTTATGTATGTTATTGCATTTTTTACTGTTTGCTTTTTCCCTTTTTTGTTACTTTGTTTAAAACTTAATAAAAAATACTACAAAAAAAGAAACTCTACTTCTACAAAGATAAAATGTACATTTGTTGCTCTGCCCACTTTGCCTCTGGCCCCACCCACCACTTGCATGCCCCCTCTGGGAGGTTGCCCAGAACAGAAAGTGACCTGAAAAACGTTCCTCAATCATGTTTTATCCCCTTCCTAGCTTACCCACTGTCTCTTTGCTATGTCCACCACAGCCCTTTCCCCACTGTCCTGGACCTTCCTTCCATGTCTTAGGACTGCTCTGGATACCACTTACAGCTGGGTCTCATAGTTCACAATTAATACTCCATCATGTGAAAATGGCTCTCATCTCACATAGTATGTGAACCAGACTTTCCTATTCCTTAGAAATTGTTTCATAGGCCATCTCTAGCTTTTAGCAAGCCATTATTCAAAGGAATATGCCGATGGTTAAAAGAATGTTTTAGCACCATTTATATAATGGTCAGTTATGCTCTTTTATATTTATGCAGATGTGTCTTAAATGCTGCTGAACTCTCTATTTTATTATGCCTTCATATAAAAAAATGGTATAGAAGGAAAATATGGACAAATATTATATTACCCAGTGTGCTTTCGTTTCGCTTCTATGCTTCCAACTGCAATCTCTACATTAAGATCCTAGGAGGTTATGGAGTCTTACAAACAAACAATAAAAGAAAGTTCAAACAATTCTGAATTGATAGCATTAAAAAGTGTTCCAGTTATCAACTCATCTCTCATACTGGCAGGATCTAATATCCATATCAAGTAGGTCCTACTAGTAATAAAATGTTGAGGCAAATAATTTCAGGAATGATGAAGAATCCAGAAACACACACAGACGCATTATCAAAGATTGGAACCTTTTCTCAACTATAGCTGCTGCAACTTTTTGACTGTGTTGGTTGCTTTTTTCTAGTGCTACAGTATCCTTTTTGGGACACAGCAAAAGCTGTTCTGTACATAGTATTCCAAATAATGTTACAGTATAGATTTGTACAAGGGCATTACTATATTGATGGTCCCCCCCTCCCCCACAAAAGTCCTCTTCAACGAAAAACAAAATTGAATGCCCAAGGGTTCTAGCCAAGTCTTTGCTTTGATATGTTAGCTTTCCACCTACAGGGATTCGGGATTCTTGTTGTTTTTAATCTGAGAGAACGTTTGCAAACCAGCAATTACTCCTAGTTCGGAAATAGTCATGCAATCATGTGGCCACATTCTGAAGTGGGACTGTTCCAAGATAACTGAAGGGCATGATTTTTCAAAACATTGGCAGCCGCACTTCTATCTACTTGTTATTGACTAACTTTCTATCTGTGTTGCCATGAAAGATGGAACAAATGAGGCATAAAGGTCTATTTACAAAAACAAAACAAAAACAAAAACCTTCTGTAAATATTTGATTTAGGAAGTACATTTAGAAGAAAGGACCAATGCACCCAATGCTTTTTTTTTTTAATGGCCAATTTTTCTGCAAATGTGACCAGGCTTTTTGTCACCAGCTAACATTGCAATTTTGCATGTCATTGTTCATCAATACTTTACTGCAGCAAACATATTTGCAGTTATCATTTGTGGTGAATGGATTATTAGGGAGCCACCAGAGGAAGAAGACAAAAACAGCCATCACAAGGAAAGAATAGTGTCATCTCACAGCATCACTAGGAATCTGCCTAGCACTGCCTAGCAGACCCTCAGCTAACCCTTGAGCCAAGGCCTCCCATTTAAATATTTCTTCACCAGCTCTCAGAGCATTGTACAACCAACCACCATTTTAATTTCCCAAAGAATCCTCAATGCAACATCACAGATGCAGGGTTCTGGGCTATCTAAATAGTGGACAGAAGCAGCTGCTGGATGTTGCTCAGAGCACTTACTGGTGCCACCTCCCACCACCGCACAGTTCCCAATGTGAAGCCAGCTATAATAACTGCTCTAAGGCAGTTGAATGAGAGTGACTGATACAATGATCCTCACCTTGGAAATATAAGGTAGCAGACAGAACAGCCTAGTTATAAAGGACTCCTACAACCAAGAGGGCAATGTGTTTCACTGTAGGTATAGTGCCCACCTTTTCCCACTGCCTCATTTTTGTTTAGTGGTTTAGTGTTAGTCCTGGTATAGTATATTCAGTCTCTCAAAAATGTATGCCATCCCTCACAGTTACCTATTGTGTTAGCCTTGGGCTACATAGCCCATAGTATTATCTAGATCAAGGTTTCCCAAACCTGGGTCTCCAGCTGTTTTTGGACTACAGTTTACATCATTCCTGACCCGTCCTGCTAGCTAGGTATGATGGGAGTTGTGGTCCAAAAACAGCTGGAGACCCAAGCTTGGGAAACCCAGATCTAGATTAAAAGAGTTGTTTTATTCAAAACTCTAAAATCACAGTTACTGATGAATAAAGCAAGAGGAATGTTTGTCCACTGACACACCAGAAAACAGTGACCATCCACCAGTCTTCCCTGCTCCCTGAATCAACCCACCTTTGGAAACCTTTACTTTCCAGCTGCTATGACTCCCAACATCCCATGGTGTCTAGAAATGATGGCAGTCCAGTAAGTTGCCAAAAGCTGCCCACCAGTAACTTACATAATACAGATCATAGTGTTGCAAACAAAAAGCAGGTATAACATGGGAGGGTATCATGTGGGTGAGAGGCTGGCCTGAGAGGGACTTTTTGATCAGGAAATGAAAAGGAGCTATAGAAAGCTGGAGGTGCCTTGCTCCAGAAGCCTCTTTGGGTCTGGGAAAACAAGGTGGTTATGATCCAGAGGAAGATATGTGGGCTAGGGCAGAGGGTGCAAGTTAAAGAGAAAGGACTAAGGATGGGGAAAGGGTCCTGACCAGGAACAGGAACAGGCTTAGATGGCCTCCCCTTGAAATGGGAATAAGAGCTTTGGAAAAGCATTTCTCTTTGTGAATATAAAGGCAGGCGTGTCTCAAAAACAATAAAATGAAAGTGCCTGCCTAATATTAAGGTATAGGAAGTTCAAGAGCATAGGTGCTGCCACAGTAAAGTATCAGTACCTTGTAAATTTGGAATGTACATTCTGTGGGTACACATGGGGTAAGGCAATCCTTTAAGTAATCTGGTCCCAAGCTGTTGACTGCTTTATATACCGTGGTGTGGCTTGACCAAATTGGCCTGGTGGGGCCAGTGAGGAGTCCTGATAGGCCTAAGTAGGCCAGTGGCCTGGAGGTTCCTCACCCCCACTCTAGAGCAACCTGGAAGCTACCTGGATCCATCGGCCCTCAAAGGGAGGCCATGCTTACCAGTTCACCAGCTCTACAAAGGTGGAGAGAATCCAGGAAACCAAACTTTCTAATTCTGATAATGGAGTCATTAATCACTCCTCCATCTACAGATCATCTTACTCCTGTCCAGTACAGAAAATCAGATTGAGAGAGGGACTTGCCACAGTTGTTGTGAGGAAACAAACTGGCACAACCTCATGGTGCCACAAAGTCTTGAGTTATTACCATACCAGAGTACCAACTATTGGTGGAAAGAAAATAGTTTGGATAGTATAGGCGCCATCTTTTAATATGCGTCTAAGTGGTTTTTATACTTGTAAGCTGCTAAGAAGACTATTCTGGCATGAAGCAGTATATCAATTATTGTTTTCATTTACCAATACAAATCTTTGCAGGACTAAGTGTTATTTCCCAGCTCCACTGGATATTTATATGCAAGACAGCAGAGTCATGGCTCACATGCAATATTTTCCACATGAACATATATATTTGTGGGGGACGGGAACCCTGGATATGTTTTTGTATGCAAGGAATGCCAACTATTTTAAATACATTCCTTTGTCTTTATGCTGTGAAACGAGCTTATCTTGCAAACTTCTTGTTATTGTTTCAATTAAATGAAACAAACTACTTGCATGAGACTAAATTACCAAGAAAATCAATTACCAATAAACCGATGGCAAATTTGTATTACAATTTGTCCTTTAAATAATGAAATGCTCCTATCTAAGCTTTTGCTTATTCCCTAAAAAAGGCTTGACAGGGCATTTTAGCTTGTATTTTTTAGCTATTAATTTGTATTAGACAAACAACCAAAAAATGAAAAGGAAGTTCTGAGCCCGCGCTTTGCCTCCCACATCCCCACTATGTCAGCTAGCAGATAAACCATACAAATGTAGTTTGCAGGAAATTCAACATCTCTATTATAGATGAAAGGTAAACAAAAGCAGATGAAGGATTAGTGCAATTCCAAATTTAAGATATTGCTCTCAGTGACTTATAATAAAGTGGTGTTGCATACGGTGGCATGTTTTCAAATGACATTTCAATTGTACAAGCTATTTGCATTCTATCTGACATTAAATAACGTTCTCACTATTATGAATTCAGGCAGCACGCTCTACTCTACAGCATAAAGATATGAACTACGAGGCACATCTTAATGATGGGAGTAAGTTTTCCTGTCAATCTGCTATGTGAGACAAGGCTGTGGTGAGGCTAAAACCTCCTGTAACATTATTGTGAGTTGCCCACTTCTGACATAGTACAAATCTTCAGCTAAAGCATTCCTCTTATTAAATAAAGATCTATAACTGAACACATGTATCTGTAATATCATGACAATCCAAAGAAAATTAAAAGACAGATTATGTCCAGGATATTACATGCACCACCACAGAGCACTGCTAGAATCTGGTATGATCCTGTTGCTAAGATACCTGGCTAATGCCACGGAAACAAGCCCCTCTTACTAATCTAGTACAATCCATGCATGCTTCCACATATTTTGGCTGGGGAAAGTAGGAGTCCACTGACAATGGTTTGGGAAATTGGGATATTACTAGCCAGTGCTCCTGAATTTATACATTTTTTATCTCTTTCTGGTAAGCTTCAAGAATCTTAGTGAAATAAGAATTGTAACACTATGTTAATGGCATTTGGACACTTTATACCATTTAAAACAAGTAAGATTACTTTTTATCCTCCTGCATAGTCAATAAAAGTTGCTTTAAAAGGTAATTATTTAAGTGCTTTTGGTTGCAAAATTGCAGTGCTCCCAAATATGATTCCCCTTAATCTTTGCGATTTATACTGTAATATGCACATAAATGACTAACTGCATATTTCTGTCTCTATTGCTTTCTTCAATGAGAACATAATGCATTCAGTCCTTTGGGTGCATACTGAATACGAGAAAGAAATAATAAAGTGGGATACTTTTAATAGAACTAGAGGTCTATACTGTTCAAATCTACTTTGGGGATTAAGGCTGGCTAAGTCTCATTGACCTAAACAACATCATCAACAGCAACATCATCATCAACAACAACAACAACAACAACAACTTGCACATTGTTTCACATCACATTTGTACAAAATTCAGAATTGACATAGAAATATATTTTATAAAGAAGAAGTAGTAGAGGCGCAAAGGCAAATGTAATTGCTACAGAAGTCGTGCTTTTTACAAAATGTTTCTGAAGAAAACGAAACAAAAATCCTCAACACAGAAAAAAGAAGTTATTCCTGTAAACCTGAGAGGACTTTAAAAAGAGGAGAGAGGCTGTAATGGACTCCTCGTCTTTACTGCAATATGATCTGCCAAGCACCAGCACCAGTAGCTCTGTTGAGCTCAAGTTATGATAACAATAACTTTTGCAGATGTTCATAGCTGTCAAATATTTATTTGCGAAAATGTCAAAAGATGCAATAAAAAGTAAAAACAGAAAGAAGTCCCCCACCCCAGGCTGTGTGCACTTTTCCTGAAAAGCCAGAGGTCATATATTAATCCCCAAGTATAAAACAGAAAGCTACAAAGAAAGAACAAAAACTATATTCAAACTAGGAAGTGATTGTGTATTCAGAAAGACACCTCAGCATTTCTTTCATTCATACACACTTTTATTCAACCATGTTCACTCCTACTAGGACTAGAACAGTGTTGGGGGACTGAATATTAACTTTATTCATGACTTGGAGGGGGGGTTACACTTTTCCTGTACAAGAGATGCTCAAGGTCATATTGTGAGGGTTAGCTGGAAATACACCACAGAACAATGGGGACCTATGGATTTCAAGTACCACTTGCAGTGTTATGACAGTCAGATTCTCTACCATTTATTATAGTTGGAAGCCTAAGTATTACAAGCACCAACGGAGACCACATAAGAATAAAAACATACCCATGCCCATGTATCTGCTTTATTCAGAACATTTCATATCTTTTGAGCTCCCCCCACTTTTCCCAGAGTTAAAAAACACACACACACAATCAAAACTATTTCTAATTAACTACCTCAGGGCAGCATACAAGGGTATTATAAAACAGGAGATTGTTTGTGACATAGAAGAAATAAATCAATAACAGGTGCAGGTATCTCAGAAAACTGTTACTTCAACTTAAATTGCCCCTGTAAGAAGGACAGAAAAATGTTTTTGCAAACCTTTTACTTTTTTCAATTCTCACTGGAATCCAAGTCAGAAGAGAAAATGGCTGTTTGCTTAGAATAAAGTGTCTGAGCTATCTGTCTGAACCTGACTGTAATGGCAAAGAATGGGGCAGATCAATATCCATCTTCTTCATTCCTGAAGTAATAACTTTCAATAGGAAAATCTATTTACTTTTACTTACCTTTATTTTATTTCATTTTGCTTTAAAGAAGTTCATTCCAGAGGGAGGGTTTAGATTGCAAACAGCAGTTAACAAACTGATGATTTAACTAAGGACTGTGGACTAATAGGTAGGGTTGCCATTCCCAAAAGGTATTGGTTAGGGGTAAGACCAAACATGTTGGCTTGGAAGTGTTATTCTATAAATGGGTGGGTATATAAAGCTATTTACAGCGTGTGACCAAGCTCCGTAGCTCATGCTAGAAAGGTTAATCAAAACCAAAAGGGTCTGACCCTTATTTGCAATATACACAGAACCACTCACATGCCTTTATGAGACAGTGAGGTACTGTGAGTACAAAACATTAGCACACTGCTTATGTACAGTTTCCAAATATGGTGGGATGTGATGAATATGAGGGGGGGGGTTAAGCTTAATTTCTGGCAGTTATTCATAATTTATTTCTAGATTGGACTTTTTACCTTTAGTAAAATCTCCACCATGTTTGTGTGAAGTCTTCAAAATAAAACCCAAACTGTGACTTTTAAGCTGTGTCCAATATACACTCATCTGAACTCCACTTCTGAGTAGGTATAGATGGAATCGCACTGTTAATTTTCTTTAACCACCCAGAATCTGTTTGCAGTTCACATTAAGAACACAAAAAATGCCCAGTTGCTCATAAGTCAGAACAAAGGTGCAGCTACCCAAACATAGAGTTTCCAATGATATCTAGTCAGATGTTGTTTAAACAAGGAACAGTAGCTAAGAATATACTCAGCAATGTAAGAGTTTCCTTGTTACTGTTCTTTGTGAATTTGATTTAACCCTTCCTTCCTTTCCCTCTCATGCCTTCATTCTGTTCATTTAAATGAAAGGGAAAATAGAGTTGTGTCCACTTATGTGCTCTGGTGTGGCTAAGAATCACAAAAGAAGAAAAGAAGTCAACATAGATATTGCCTTCTTTTTAAAAACACATTTTGCACTGAATTAAAAAAGTTTTTTAAAGTTGCATTTTATATTTAATACTATACTATTTTTTACACTAAACACTTGGACATAGAAATTTGACACCCACACAATGCTTCTGTTTTTCGTGGGTTTTCTAATCCAGCCCCTGTCTCCCCAAATATGATAGCAGTTATTAACCTTATAGATTTTGTGGCTTAAAACAGCACGTGCTTCTCCTTCACATAATGCTATTTTTTCAAGCACAGAAATAAAGCTGCTTCGTCGTGTGTCAATTTTGAAATCCAAATAAGAGAGACTGCGAGACCACAAAGACAACACTTTACCCACCTTGTGAATGTTATTAATAATGGCTAATTAATCTTAACTGCAGAAGCAGATTAAAGCCCCAGATCTGGATTCTAGTTGCTTATATAAATCTCAGAACGCTCACAGTGTGTATTTGTAACTAAGGAAGAGATCACCAGCATTAAGACCCTGCTTAAAACTGCTCCTAGATGGGAAATAAATTAGAGACACTACTCTCTTTAGAATTTGAGAGGAAACATATATTAATATGAATGTAACCTAGTAAGATAATTAATTGCAAAAGAAAATATAGAGAATGTTAAAGATGAATTAAATTTCATTACCACTGATAGGCACAAATTTATTGTAAGGGTTTTCTTCTGTAGCATGACAAATGAATAAATAATTGTTCTGGCTTATGGCTAGCCAATTTACACTGGAGTTTCAAACTTTTAATTATTCTTTCTTAGTAAAGTAAAAAGGGAAAATGCACCCCCACATACAGATGAATTACTGTGCCTATCCTGGCATACAACAGACAAGGAACGAGGCAGAACAGAAGCCACAATAAATCTAGAGAAAAGCCATTGACAATTTTATAAAAAAATAAAAAATAGTTTCACTTGTTAAAAGGCACCGAGGGATTAGGTGGAAAAATTATTCAGGGTTTTAGAAGATTGGTATGTTTTGGTCTTGAAGACACAGTAATTTTTATGCATTGGATTTTTTTTTACCTGCAACAAATTTTGTTATGAAATTTCATCCACCATTTTATTTTATTTTATATTGAATTGAAACACAAAATAACTGAGGAAAGGGAGAAACATCAGGAAATAATTAAGGTGCTTGCAAGAAGATCACAATATGTAATCAGTGTTTCTGAGCTTAAGATGGCCAGGTAAAGGATTAGTCCTGCTATACGGAAGGAGACATATTAAAGCAAAACACACATGAAATACCTAGTGGAGTAAGCACTGAGTTAGAGGCTTTAGACATAATTATGCTATATATAAATCAAAGCTCAAGTTTAAAGCAAGTAAGTGCTATTAATTATCCCTTACCTAACACAGCTCTTAAAATGTCAAATTAAAAAAGGGCTATTGATAATTGTATAAGTTATGACAAAACTGGATGCCTCCAGCAATGACAGGAGACAGCAAGAAAAAGGAGAAAAACATACTTCTTCTCTTTGATATTATTTTGAGTCATGCAGTCAGATGCAAGAAAGAATACTGATAACAGTACAGCCATAGTAATTCATTGACGACCACGCTGTGTGGTCTTGAGTTAGCACAAGGTGACTGATAGCCTAAATTGTTTTGTTCTTTAAAATCCTATTTGTGTGCCACAGAGGTAGTGAACAAGATGCCCTCCAGATGTGATTGGACTGCATCCCTGACCTCTAGTTATACTGGATGGCAGTTGATGTCCAACAACATCTGGAGGATATGAGATTAGCTACT
Source organism: Podarcis erhardii (assembly GCF_964252035.2). Taxonomy (NCBI): domain Eukaryota; kingdom Metazoa; phylum Chordata; class Lepidosauria; order Squamata; family Lacertidae; genus Podarcis; species Podarcis erhardii. Next base: position 55,441,125 of record NC_138512.1, read on the forward strand.
CTTGGTCTAAGGTTCTCGATGGGGTGTACATGGAGATTTCTCCATTTTATTATCATGAGCACCCTGTGAAGTAGGGTACCCTATGATTTGACGGTGACTGGCTCAAGGTCACCCATTGAATTTCATGTCTGATTTGAAATTATAACCCAGTCCTTCCTTTTCTGATCACAGCACCACTTGGGTGGTATGGTTCTTAGGACCACTTCTGACACCATAGGCAATATCCAAGGGACGTGGGTGGCGCTGTGGTCTAAACCACTGAGCCTCTTGGGCTTGCTGATCAGAAGGTCAGTGGTTTGAATCCCCACGACGGGGTGAGCTCCTGTTGCTCAATCCCAGCTCCTGCCAGCCTAGCAGTTCGAAAGCATGCCATAAAGTGCAAGTAGATAAATAGGTAGCACTCCGGCAGGAAGGTAAACGGCATTTCTGTGCACTGCTCTGGTTTCAATGCTCCATTGCTCCAGAAGCAGCTTAGTCATGCTGGCCACATGACCCGGAAAAATTGTCTGCGGACAAACACCGGTTCCCTCAGCCTGTAAAGCAAGATGAGCGCCACAACCCCAGAGTCATCAGCAACTGGACTTAACTGTCAGGGGTCCTTTACCTTTACCTTTTTAGGCAATATCCAACCCACTACTTCCTCTAGTGCAGGATTTCCCAAACTTGGGTCTCCAGCTGCTTTTGGACTACAGTTCCCATCTTCTCTGCTAGCTAGGGATGATGGGAGTTGTAGTCCAAAACCAGCTAGAGACAAAGTTTGGGAAACCCTGCTCTAGTGCAAGGACCTTTAGCTATACAGCAGAACTTCCCCTCCATCTTCTATCACTCCCTCTCTGTCTGTTCTGGAGTTTTCCCCAGCACTCTGGAGAAAGCTCAGGAGTGCGGAGGGAAAGACAAGGTAATGGATGTTCATGCAAGCAGAAATTCTTACACTAGCAGAAATACTTGGTTGATGTATGTGCACCATATATTTTGAATAAGTGGGGAAGTCCTGCAAGCCCCTCTTCCCACTCTAATATCCAAAATGCATTACAGACCACCATCACATGGCAAAATTGATGGAACAACTAATCAATAGTACCACACTGCATTGATAAGAAATTCAGTTTCAGTGTTCCCATGGAACCTGGAAGTATTAAACAACATCCCATCTGAGTAGTATCCCACAGCAATCACAGCTACAGGGGTAGCCCAAGCCTGGACAAGATGGCGCACCCTCCATTCCACATACGGAAGCTGACTGGACTTATAGCTGGAAATGATTGTCCACTGGCATATTTGTTTGCTTGTCTTGCAAGTTTTTATCCCACTTTTCTTCCTCTAGCGCAATGGTTCTCAAACATTTTTTTTCCTTTGGGCCACACTTCAAGAGTAGAAACTTGCTTGTGCCAAAACAATTTTTTTATTGGAAAACAAAAAGAAACAACTCCTAGCAGTGCTTGGTTTTGAAAAGATATCCATGTATATTCTGCAAAGAAATCATATTTCTATTCTATACTATACTATACTATACTATACTATACTATACTATACTATACTATACAGTACTGAAATGTTTAAATGTTTCTTTGATTGTCCTTGAATCTTCCCAATACACTTGCCATCCTCTCCTGCCACACCCTTTGAGAACCACTGCTCTGGAGGAACTCAAAGTAGCATATGAGTTTTTTTAATGAAAAAACTTTTAAAAAGAAAAAAATCCATGTATCATAGCACTGCAGCCATTCTCTTTGATGTTTTGACGCCCACATGTAAGCTCAACATTGAGAATGTCTTTTAGGCTGTGCACACAAATTATTTTAATAATGAAATTAAGGCTGAGGTGTCCCATTTGAGTTAGTGAGCATTACTATGACTAAACGCAGAAGCACTCAGGCTGCACAAAAGAAACAGCTAAGAAACTATAAGACATTTATCAGTCAACTAATCAATACAACTCTATTTATATAGTTTAAAAGAAATATTGGATTGTGGTATCTCCCCTTTCCCATTCAAACCTAGCAGAAAAATATTGTCTCTTACATGCATCTCCCTTATGGGGCATTTATTGAACTGAAAACAATGAAATCCTAACTGCTCAGTGTATTAAGGATGAGTATATAAGGTGTGACATAGGTAAGCATGCACAGTTCCTACCTACTAGTATTAGCCTCTAGCATCTGATAACTTGCAACCTCCATAACTCATTAAAAGTATACTCAAGTGATAAAGACCAGTTCTCTTTCTTCCTCTCTATTTTAAAAAATGAAAGTTAATTGAAGGTTGTCAGCCACTATGCACAGCATAATTATACTAAATGAGTAGCAAATTTGCCATATATCATTTTTGCTGCAGTCTCTAGGTCAAGGTGACATTAAATCCACGGTCACAGTTACAGAGCATAACAGAATCATGAAAATTGTTCCACAGTTATTTGGGGTATATATATACTTGGTTGTTGTTTGCTGCTCTGAGCTCATTTCAGAGGACAAAAATTTAATTAATAAATAATGTTACTTTCCCACTCTCACATTTCAGATTTGCGTCTATTTATTATTCCTCACCATAACCTCTAGCAAAAAAATTTAAACCAACCAGAAATGCAAAACATTCTGAAGGGGCTAAACCTGTGCGCCCCCAGATATTGCTGGACTCCCAACTCCCATCATCCATGTCCATTGGCCATACTGGCTCTGGATGATGGGCCCTGGAGCCCAAAAGCATCCATGAGGCCTAGAGGTTTCATCCCTGTTACAAATGGCCACCTGGCACAAACTAAGTTAATTAAGGGTGATATCTTATTTCCACTTAACGGGGTGCAAGCCCTTTTGAACTCAATGGGTAGCATTCAAAATAGTGCATGTACCCCAAACCCTCCCAACATCTGTTTCAAAAGGTTGGAGGAACATCTAGAACAGGTTTACAGGGTACAGGGTACATGCAGAGGCGACAGACAAGGGAGGAAGTTCCATTGTGCATGTGTAAATCCTTGCCCTAATGGAATGTGTGAACTGGATATCTCCCAACGAGACTTACTTCTCAGTAGTAATGCACAGAGTCGAACTCAGTGGCATAGCATGGGCGGTGCAGGGGGGACTGGCCACACCGGGCGCAACATCTGGGGGTTAGGGTTAGGGGGCGCAAATCCACGGGTTAGGGAGCGCAAATTACTTGCCTTGCCCCGGGTGCTGACAACCCACGCTACGCCACTGGTCGAACTGTAAGATAATTAATTGTAATGGGGCAGATCTGTATCATTTACTTAAGTGTAGGCTTCCAAACTATGTGGGTGCCTCACTGCATACCTCTTGTCATAAATCTAAAAAATAAGGGAAGAATGAAGGAAGCAACTGGATATCCCTGTATCTTTTCTTATCTCAGATCTTGACAACATAGTGGTACTGTGATATAGCAAGGGAGATTGCAGCCTGTTCTTCACTGGTGGGTCCCATCCCAAACTTCAGCAGAGGTGGCTTCCACTAGGTAGAAAAAACCCTAGATCTCCCCAGCAGTAAGTAAGAGAAAACAAAGGCAGCTGGTTTGCCACTCAGCATTCGCTCTCATGTCCTCGGTCCAGGTGCAAGCAGAAGAAAGGAAAAAACAGACCTAGTGCATGATTTAAGGTCATTGCTGGCAGGGACACTGAAGAAGTAGAAAAGCTTGCCAAAAGCCCGAGAGAGGGCTATAATCCACAGAGCCCTTCAACAAAGATAATCAACACAAGGGAGAGTGTCAGTTTCATATACTGAGCTGGAAGGGACTAGTGGTAATTCCTCCTGGATCAGGACTGAGGCTCATGGCCCAGCAGGAAGGAATACAAGGTACTAGGCAACCAAGGGATGGACAAGATTGGTGGTCTGAAATAAATGTACGTCAATTTCTACGGTACCAAGCCACAAGCTTTGGGATTTAGCAGATTCAAAGGAAAGGCAGGGTTGGTTGCCACAATCTGTTATGATGCTCTGGTGACTCAGACTGGCTCTACAGTTTTTACAGTAGAGTGCAGTGAAAATGTTTCCATGGTGAGGACTGTCCATCTCTTCCTCATTTTCTTTCCATTATTTGTCACCAGGAAGATCTTCTTAGTTGAACCATTCATTGTTCCCTGTGTAGAACATGAGGCAGTCAAAGATCTACTGCATGCACAGACAAACTTGGCCCTCCAGATGTTTTGGGACTACAACACCCATCATCCCTAGCTAACAGGATCGGTGATCAGGGATGATGGGAGTTGTAGTCCCAAAACATCTGGAGGGCTGAGTTTGCTTATGCCTGATCTACTGCTTGCTTGGCTCACTTCGCTTAGTAGGGTAGGAGGCAATTGCAATGGCTCAGGCATAAGGGTTTGCTAACATAAGGATGCATAACCTCCTATCCAGTACACCAATTGAATGGAATTATCGTCAGCTCTAGCCAGCCCTAGAAGATATCAAGCCCATCTCTCCAGGCACCTGCTGTGATTCTGTGTTAGTTAGTCATGAGTCTATTTTTCCATTTCTCAACTGGATGGAAGTTTTAGACAGTAGTCAGCCTAAGAAAGATAATAATAATAATAATAATAATAATAATAATAATAATAACAACAACAACAACAACAACAACAACAACAACAACAACAATAATATACTTCAATTTATATAAGCCTGGCTTAATACTATCCCTCTAATATACAAGTCTTCAATGTGTTTGAAAGATACTGAGTCACTGAAATTGTCAAATCTAACATGAAAGCAGAAGCCATTCAAACAAACTCCCTTTTAAAACATGACGTATGGGAGGGTGGTGGCTGCTTGCACATTACACAACAGCAGGAAATACATCACACACTCAAGAGGATGATAGAGGCGACAGATTTACAGAAAATTCACATATAGTGATTTATATGTATAGATGTAAATTTAGAAATCACTGCAATTATTCAATTTATTTATTTAGACGCATGACCTAACTGCTTAACATTTAAAATTTCGAACATTTACAATGAAGTTCCCCAACCCTGGACTAAAGGCACAGTTCATATGTACTATCAGACCCACAGGGCTGGCACTATCTTAAACTTGATGCAACTTGTGGCATGATACTATTACCCTATTGTATGTTGGCCCTGAAGTGTTACAGACTATAAGCTAAAACCAACACAAACCCACATATACACATATCTTCCAAGATATAAATCAAATATTAACTTCCAGGGCCTCTCAGCATTTATTTCACTGAGCAATAGTAAATGTGTTTCTACTGGAAGAACTGCAAAAGCATGCCTTCCCCAAACCCTAGTCTAGTTCCCACCACTTGGAATAAGGTTGGGGGGGTAGCCCTTGATTTTCTTACAGTATCAATTTACAGAATGGTGATTCTTCAAAACTAATGAAAACTTTTTTTGGCCCCTTTTGGCCTCTTGTATCACCAAAACAGACATTCAGCAAATATTTATCATTGTCCTGGCTTGAATCAAGAGCTGATTTATGTTGCTCAGATAAATGAGGATGCTGACAGATATCCATGGAGACACGCAGGAGGCGCAAATATAAATTTAGGCCATAATAATTGCCAGGTGAAGATCATCATTTAAAATTAGGGGCAATTATTCAAAACAAGGTCAGAAACACACACACTGTTCTTTCTCTTATCTGTAAATAGAAAAACTTTTTTTAAATGGGCAGGTTGGGTGATTAACTAATTTCTAACTTACTTTCCTTCACTAAATGATGTCCTCCCCTTTGTTCCCCTGCCTAGAATTAACTATTAGCTTTGGGCTTCAGCAAAACTGCATCTGCTACAAAAATTCTCCTGGAAAAGCAAAGCGTTCAGGAAATGATGAGGAAATGGGGTAAGCGGCTATTACAACTTGCCTTCTCCTCTCACGTAGAAGAGCTCTGGACATGGTATCAGACACACACTCCATTCAAAGGGCTTTCACACATGCATTTTTAATCAGGATTATATTTCAAACACATCTATCACCTACACAAGTGTGTTAAGTCTAGTCCTCCTTGAAAATGAATCAGCTCTCTGCACTTACTGGCAACAGCATCTTCTTAACATGAATATAATCTCTGGTGAACTACATGACATCATTACACACTTTAAGTTGTAAGGCAGAGAAATTAAAATAAACTGGATCGCTCAGACAATCTGGAGCATTTCACTGGATCAGCTCTGTAGACCAATATGGTCTCAAATTATTTGCTGAAATCACATGCTGATAAGAGATCCTTCTCATCAAAATATTATGTCCCCTAACAAGGTAAATATACAGATCCTTCTTCAGTAAATACCACTGATGATTATTTTACCTTCTGAAATCTGTATTATACTTTTGTTTCTAACATTTAACTGTTTGGCTTGGAAAACAGTAAGAGGACACTGAGGGTAACTCCAAGCATATTATGACAACAAACACAAATCCCAAGGGGAGTAAAAATGCAAGCCCAACACATTCTCAAACACAGCCTCTTGTTTACCTTGTTTACAATTTGCTACAATCCTTTAAAGCAATGTTGATCTATGAACTCATGTGTCATGTGTAAATTAAAGCAGTCAGGTTAATTGTTCCCCCAATTCTGCTGAAGCACACAGCATTGCACTCACTGGTACTGTCACAGAACTTTAGTAATAAATGAATAAATAAAATATATGCATCAGGATCACAGGGTTGTTGTTGTTTTTTTAAGTAATGCATGCTTGAGTGTTGCATTTTGAAAAGAAAACAACAACATTCTGAAGCTTAAGGATGACTACTAAATTCCAATTAAGACTTCTAAAATAACTATAATCTATATTTCTCTATGTGCGTGGAGTTAGATATGCTGGCTACATCATTCATTTCAGAGGAACGCATGCATGGGGCTGCCCGGTCCACTGAAAGGAAATGCAATGACTTCCCTTGTCATGTGGGGAGCTGTCTTTGTATATCAGCCTCCATGACTGTAAATAATTAGCAGTAGGTCTTACAGGTTGTAAGAGCTCTGCCTTTCTCTCTCACCCACCATAAACATAAACACATCCACAGTGCACGCCACATATATCTGAACACAGCACATACACCTACACAGTGTAAAAGTTTTCCTTACCACTTTGGCGACTTTAGGGGAAGCGAGTTTGCTCTTTTATGAAGAGCACACATTGGACTCTGGTATGACAGAAGAATGACTGGCCATGGGGTACACACATTTCTTTTGACCGAACACAAAACTCTGTTTATACAGGGGGGTTTTAAGCACTGCAAAACCCTGCAGAAGCATACAAAAGTGGAATAAAGGCACAAGCCACTTACCATAGCTCTTGTCATTTCATATCCCAACAATGTTTAACTCCCTGGAAAAAACACAATAATCCGCCTCCAACTGTAGACATTACAAAGAGAATTTTATTTAAAAGCTTGTTTCCACGTGCAGCATAATAGGATTTTTTTTTTCTGTAAAGATGCTTTTGCTAAACACTGCAGACCTGGTAGTTCATATTGCCAGCCATATGGTCGGGGGGGGGGGTGTTTTAAATGCTGAACTACTGTACCATTAGAATAGGCACGCTCAAGATTCATAAAACCAGGCTCATAAAATAGATGCAGTCAAAAGAGTGTAGCATGGAAGTGTTTCAATGAAAACATCATTTTTTGCCATGCCAAATTCATTGCATCAAAGCCCTTTTAAAAAGTCTTTCAGCTGGGAACCGTTGTATATATTGACATCTACCCTAAAAGAACCTCATACCAACGCCAATTGCACAAGGGTATTGTTCACATGAAGTAACTATATCTATATGCTGTCAAGCAACTGGTCATAAAAGACTGAATAAAAGGTATTTGAAATGCGATACAACTGAAAAGGCCACAGCTGATTTTTAAAAAATATTCTCAGACAGTTTTAAAAAAAACATTTCAGACAAAGAATTTATGTGCTGCTGTATGTGATTTGATTTCTACAAAGTAGTGTGAAATACTGTAGCAAAAAACTGTTTACAAACTTACATTAAATACAGTAGCCAACAGATTCCAAATATGTCTGAATTCTACCCTGAAATTTCATACTGCAACTGTGCATGCTACATATCTTAAATATTTCAGGCTTCTAAAGTCTCACAGAGATGAAGAGTAAAGCCACTATAACATTTATACTTTTAATCCTAAAGCACAAACAGTATCACAATATTAATTTTCAAAAACTGGATTAAATATTTTTCAGAGCTTGACTAATTTCTGCAATTATATTAGCATCCAGCATTCGCAAATTCCACTCAGTCTCTCTAGGGTTAAAACTTCAGCAAAATGATTGGCAAGGTAAGGCGCTTTTTTTTGGGGGGGGGACGTTTTGTTCAGCATTTAATCCTTATGAGAAATATTGTTCTTTCATATGTATCATGCAGTACAATCCTATGTATGACTTTTCAGAGGTAAGACCTAAGACCCATTGGCTGTTCCTATATACACTTGGTGTATAGGATTACAGTGTATATAGGATTGCAGATTTTAAAGCCCTGACCATTCTTTGTGCAGAAATGTCCTGCATCAGTAAGATGTGCCTGGCTCTCTTTTGCATAAGTCCGCCATAATTTTGCATATATTTTTTCTATGTCAGGGATGTGCATCCCATAGCTCTATATATGCTGTTGGATTTCAACTCCCATCAGCCCTAACTCTTGGTTTACAACTCCCATCAGCTTGGCAAATGGTCAGGGATGTTGAGATTTGTAGTCCAACAACATCTGGAGAGCCACAGGGTTCCCCATTCCTAGTCTGTGTGTGAAGGTTGAGAGCTGCTGCTTATTAAAGACTGGGCAGTGGATCTTTAAAACCAAATTTCCATCCATCACTAGATGATACTGGGGCAAATGTGAGATGCAGATTCCCCTAAACAGTAGCAGGAAAGGCACTGTGTCTCAGCATTAGAGCATGCACTTTGCATTCAGAAGGTCTCAGGTTCAATCCCCTGACATATCTACTTTAAAAAGGATCAGGTAGTAAGGGATGTGAAGAACTTCTGTCTGAGAACTTGGAGAACCATTGACAGTTGAAGGAGGAGGAAGGGGTGCAGGGTGTGTGTCCTGGGTGTCATCACTGGGGGGGGGGAATGGGACAAAATGAGTTTTTTTAAAAAATAGGGCTCATGAAACTTTTTAGGAGTGACGTGTTAGGTGCCTGCAGGTTCCGCTACCTAAAATGGCAGCGTGGGACTTGTGTCTGCCTAATGCCTCTCCCTCAGCCACCGTACAGTTGAGGGGAAGGCGTTGGACAGGCGCCAAGCATCGGAGAGGCTCGATCCACCCCCATGGGTGTGGATTGCCCCACCCCTGGCTGCAGGACACCCCCCCACACCAGGCACCCAATTGGTTAGCTACACCACTGAGTTGAAGTAGACAAAACTGGGCATGTCTGGACATAGGGTGCTGATTGATACAAGGTCAGAGTCTATGTTCAAAATGGAAACTATGGCACTCCTGGTTTGTAGCTCAAAAATGATTCTTGGAGCAGAATTACCATAAGAGAAAAATAGCTGATAGCTGTCAATTGTGATAAAGGGTAAGTAGCCAAGCTGGGCTAAACTCAGAGTGGATCCACCAAGAGCCTGACAAAGCTACTGTGAACTGAAATGTGCATGTAAAATGGCCCCGTTGAGACAATGCATGCAAAGTACTCTTTGCAGAGGACCACAAATGCACCTACCAGCTACAAATATGTACTGGTGGAACCTACCCAGTCCAATGTCATAGACAGCCAATGGCTCATCTCTGGCCTTGCAATGATACAGACTCAGAGGCAGGAAGATGTCTCTCTGCTTCCAACTGCCCCTGACGCTCAGAACACAAAGAGCCACTTCACATATTGGCTGAAGTTGTGGGTGGCAGAGGGCGTGGCTGCTGTGTGCATTGATAGGAGGCTAGCCCATAGAGGAGATGTGGGGCTAGTCCAATGGCCCTCCAGATGTTGCTGAACTAAAAGCCCCATGATTCCAGCAAGCCAGAAATGATCAGAGCTGTAGTTCAGCAACATGGGGGGAGAGGAGTTCCCCACCCCAGGCTCATCCATACAGCCCTGCAATGTCTGCATACATTCTATCAATCCATGGGTGCAATCCATCTGAACCTCCTGTAAACTCTGCAATGCTCCTATCAGATGAATAGAATGATAAATATTTAACTTAAGAATAGCTATATTTTTATGCTATTTTCATGTACCAACACGACATCCTCTAGAATGCTTGTTAGTCATACCCAGTGAGTGGACAGAATTAATTTCAGTCCCATATATTCTTTGTATGTCGAATTGCACAGCAGAAACAAAACAAAACCAATTTTTTTAGCTCATTACAAGGTTTCTCCCAGCAGTCGAGATCAGTAAGAATAATGCCAATATATAAATCTGCAGTCTGTTTACATATGGAATATTCTGTACAATCTTGGTCGTTCCATTCAAACAAAAATAGAGATTTTTCTTAATGTAGAAATTCAACTAAAATGATCAAGATGTTTAGCACACTTTTCTATATAGGAAGGCTGCAAAGTTTGAGCTGTTTTAGATTAGAATAAAATGACTACAGGCTTATAAAATTATGAATGGTTGTAGAGAGAGCAATGGGGGGATTCTTACATCTATCAGTACAGTACTTAAACATGGGGATTCCCAATTAAGTTAAGCTGATTTGATATCATTCATGGGGAAGGTTCGTATGGAATGTTTCCAGTCCTCCAAATCATGGCTAGGAGGGTCAGGAATGAGCTCCGTGCTTGAACTAGGGATGCATGCTGGAACCACGAGATATGGTTCAGAACCCAATTTGCAAGTTCAGGAAATCCAGTACTGCCAAACTATAGTTTAGTGCCAGGGTGGGGAACCTTTGGCCTTCCAGATGTTTGTGAACTACAACTCCCATCATCCCCAGCAAGCATGGCCAATGGCTAGGGATTATAGGAGTTGTAGTTCAAAAGTTCTCCACCGCTGACCTAATGCATGGATAGGGAATGTAGTACCTTCCAGGTGTTGCTTGACCTTGACCATTGGCCATGCTGGTGGGGGCTGATAGGAGTTGTAGTCCTCCAATATCTGGAAGGAACTATATTTTGTCCCAACTCAGCCAATGTGTGTAAGGTAGGTTTGGGGTTTTTTAAAAAAGAATTCAGCAGAAAGGAAATTCTATGCATGTATGAACCAAACTGACAATTTAAAATGAAACTAACAGTATTTCCATAGAGTTTTTACTGTATAAATAACATGGAAAGAGACCCCCTTAATGACATTTAATTATATATTCCTTTGGATTTCAAGCACTGATAACATTTTGTTCAAGTATCTGAAGTTTTCATCTTACAAGTGCTATAATTTTTCAGTCAAAAGTTGTCTCTTCCAAAATTTATCTCATTATATTTTATCATAACATCCAGTTCTGTTGCTGAAGGTCATTTTGTGTTCTGCTCCTGGCTGTTTTCACGGAAGAATTACAACCCTGTAGCTTGTAAGAAATCAAAAGGGTTAGCTGCCGGGAGAAGGGGGGAAACCCTCTGGTTTAATAAATTGGTATTCTAAAGAAATGGCTCCCTACTCCCCCACTACTGCACTATGAATGGGAGATGACAACGAAGAATAAGAAACAGAAAATCATTCACTTTGTATTTTATGAATGTGTGTTGAGATGTAAAGTGAAGCATGAATTAGACAAAACCAATGGTCACATTACGTATTGTTTATTTATATCATTTTCAAGGAGGTAGTGAGTCTACCAGTTGGCTGTGGGGAATCTGTGGCCTTCCAGCTGTTGTCAAACATCAAATTCTGTCAGCTACAGCTTCCATGTCCAGTGGTCCAGGATGATGGAAGGCCATGGGTACCCCATCCCTGACGTAAGTGGTGGAAGGACAGGGGAGGAAAAACTGCTTGACCCCTTTCCCACCCAGCTCAAAAATTATCTTTCCCAATATTCTTTTTCTTGCTATTTAGAAGTGATATTTCAGCTCCTAGATGCAATAGCAGCCTTCAGCCCATGGGATTCAGATTTTTATGTTATTATGAGCTCCTGGGTGCTGGCCCAAGGGATCGTGTTACACTGATCTGGTGGCAGCTGCACAGGTTACCAGTTTGCTTCTGGACACATTATAAAGCCTTAAATGGTTTGTGCCCATGAAACAGAAGGAATTCCCTCCTTTCATACCGTCATGCCTGTTCCCAAAGGCTATAGGGTCCTTCTCTGTGTCCTGCATAGAGTAGAGGCCTGGGTGGGTGAGAGGAGAGAGAGGATCTTCTCAGTGGTTGCACCAAAATTATGGAACACTTGAAGGGCCCCATGAAGTGCTTTTCCTCGCTGCTTTTTCACCAGTTATTGCAAACCATTCTATTCCAGCAGGTGAAAAACAATCAATGTTATGATTGTTTTAACTGCTTCCTTTTAAAATTGTTTTATATTGTTTTTAACAAAATGGTTATTTCATATGATGTAACCTGCCCTGAGTGGCAGGCATTTATGCCAAAAAGGTGTAATTAAAAGTGTCCAATAAATAAATAAAAATCTGCCCTTCTTCAAGCCCCATTCTCTTACTTTCTGCCTCCACCACAATTATGAAAAAGGTAATAGGACAGAATGATAAATGTGCCCATGGTTATTACAATTGATCCATAATTCTGTTTGGGGTACTGATCCACCAGCTGAAAAGCAGTGAAACAAAAATGGATTCTCAGGTGACAACTTTGGCCTGTGGTAACTTTGACCAACTTTGGACAGGTGTAGCAACTACATTTTCAGATACAAGACAAGACCACTGTGATGAACTCAGGATTAGACTATGGGTTGTATTTTATTATTTTAATTGTCCATCGTACTATTGTTGTAACCCCCAGGAACCATTTTTGTGAAGAATGGGCTGTAAGTACAAAGTACCAACAGGAAGCAACAAGAGGCTTCTTATTAGGAATTATTCCTTCATAAAGGAAAGGGTTACAGAAATTAACACCTGAGCAACATGCTTAGATGGTGACATTTAGATGCAAGCACCAAAACCCACAATCAATTTCAGGTTGAACTAATGAAAATAATAATGAATGTTCTACCTTCACTGTTGGTAATCACAAGGGGGGATGATGATGACGATTTTTGTACTCTGCCCATCTGAATGGGTTGCTTCTAGGCAACTTCCAACAGAATATACATAAACACAGCAGCACAGCACACATTAAAAGCTTCCCAATACAGGAGAGCACCCAGGTTCTGCTTGCAAGCTTCTCATAGGCATCTGGTTGGCCATTGTGAGAAAAGCATACTCACATGATCCAGCAGGGCTTTTCTTAGGTTCAGCAGGACAAGCACTGGCTCATCCTCCTTGCTGAGCTTGCCGGCGGCAGCACTGGTGGGGAAAATAGGGACATTCTGAGATCAAATCAAAAGCTGGAATGGTTTTCATAAAACTGTCCTTGAAACATTGGGATGCTTGGAGGGTATGAAAGCCCTGAATGGTCTATCTTGTAGTACTCCTGTAAGAACCTCTCCTTGGTTTTCCATCGACTGAGGGGGACTGGCCTCAGGTGCCATTACATTAAAAGCCTAGGCTAGTCTCCATGAGAAAGAGGGTCATTTTGGCTGCTGCCCTGGAGCTGAGCAATGCCATTCCAGGAGCAATGCATTTGTTCCATTCCCTTGCGGCATTCTTCAGGCCAGTCAAAATACTTCTGTTCTGACATGCATTCAGTTTCTAATTCACGTTCCCTTCGCTGCTGTTCTTTTCTGCCAGTTCTCTGTTTTGTTGTTATTCTTGGTTCCATTTGGATTGCATTGTTTTTACTTCCCTGGATCATGTTTTGATTTATGTTACTGAAACATTTTGTAGACATGAGATGGCACAAACCAGCTAACTAAACTAAGCTGACTAGCAAGCCACCAGTTCATGTTATTTTCTTTAGCAGACAAGAACCAAAGAGTAAGCAACACAGCTCAGTGGCAAAATGCATGCTTTGCATGCAAAAGGTCTCAGGATTAACCCCTGGCATTTCTACCAGGGATGCGGTGATGCTGCCATACCTCAAAATTATTCTAGGCATCATGAATTTAGCTATATTAACAAAGGCTGCAATCCTAATCCCATTTACCTGGCTAGGAGTAATCCTAACTGAATTCAGTAGAATTTAGTTCTGAGTAAACATGGTAGGACTGCACTGTTAGAGATAGAAATTATGCCTATCAAAAGCAAGCTAAGCATAGCATTTAAATCAGTTTAAAACAGGTTCAGAATGGTTTGCTCCTTTGGTCAGACTCCAGAGCCAAAAAAATAACATGTTTCTTACTAAAACAACCCTCTTTAAAAATGCAGAATTCACAAAAGAATAACATAAATATTTTGCCATTTAGTAGGCAAACATTAGTTTATCTGATCTCTCATTTAAGCTGCAGGCCTATACATTAACCAGAGAGTAAGCTTCATTGAACTCAGTGGAACTTACTTATGAGTAGACATTTATATGATTCCACTATTAATGACTTAATTAGCTGTTCCAAACATAGCTGGACCTCTGCTGACAATGCAGCCAGACAATTCAATCAGGCACTGTTATGGAGAATAAGTAATAAATGCTACCTTGTCGCCACACAGTCCCAACCCTGAGTACATGATGCTGGTCAAGCTAAACTTGATCACTATGCCTCATATTTCAATTAGTCGTGGTCTGAATCACTAAAACTGAATTCCTGTTATCAGATACAAAGCTTCAGACTCCCACAGTTAGAAGCAGCCGAGTTTCCTTTTAATAGTGGCCAATTAATGCCCCAAATCTACACTGCTTTCAAAATTTATAACTTCTATCCCAGCTGCATCCATGGCTCCTTAGCGTACGGCATACAATTGGATCCGTATCACTGTCGCAAGTCAAACAGCTGCAAACTGTACTCCAGTCTGCAGGGCTGAAAAACCCTTCAATACAGAAGCTCTCCTGCTCCCCCCTTAAACCTTCTTAGAAGTTCTTTTCAAAGCCCAGCAGCACTAGCTGGTTTGTGACAATAAGCGATTTAATACAGAGAGAAAGAAATCTACACCAAGGTAACCTCTTGGGATGTGCTAGATTTTCAAACAAATGAAACCCTATCACTTTGGCAGAACACAAGAGCAAGCAAAGGCACTTCTCCTGACCAGGGCTAAGAAAATATAAGCATAAAACCCAACCCGCCTTGAGAAATTAACCTGTTGGTGTCCAGATGGAGTCGTTAAAAGATTATATTGCCTCAAATAATAATAATAATAAGTGTTTTAAAGTAAACTTTTCAATTAGGAGCCTTGGAAATCCCAAATTGTATTAATATAGTCCTATCATAATTTATTCCAAAAGGAAATTATTTATAAATTAGGATTAAAAACCCATCAAGGGTTTGTTACATAGAGTAACAAACTGGGCTGTACCCTACACACAATTTACCCTGATGTGTATCCTAATAAAATCAATGGGACATATACAAGAGCCACTTTTTAAAACCTTAATTTAGTCATCATGCAGCTCAAGAATCTGGATTTAAAAGCAAACTCCAATTGGAGCGGCTCCTCTTGCTTGTGTGTAACACTGCAGTTCTGTTTACGCAGAAGCAAGCCTCAATGAGTTCATTAGGACTTAATCCCAGGTAAGTGTGTATTGGGCTACAATCTTTTGTATGCCTTTAAATCCACACCATATTTTTACGACAACTGAATAAAGAGTGCATGATTTATGCATGTTAGAAAGAGGGTAATTTATCTTACTAGGCAGCCTGAAAGTATCATACTATCATATTTGTTTAAATAAATGAGCACACGTGTGTGTGTGTGTGTGTGTGTGTGTGCGCGCGCCCCACCCCTAGGTCCTCAGAACACTTTACATTCAAATTCAATTAAGGCACAAGGGGCTTCTATATAGCAAATACAATTTTTTAACCAGACATCTAAAAAAAAAAAAAAAAGTGGCTTATCAACTGAAAATCTTTTTCTTTTTCTTTTTTGGTTCAAAGGAGTCCTAGTTTCAGTAACCTAGTGACCTAGCAGCATTTATTTACATGAAAAGATGCAAAGTCACATATACTGCCAATGCTGCATCAAAAAACTTTAGCGTAACAACAGGAACTACAGCTCAAATTGCCCTGTTTTCTAAATGAAGGAAATCTATGTATAACTGTACAAGATGGGTCCATTTTTGGAGATATGATCTTTCAATGTAAGCCGAGGCCAAGGGCAGCAGGCAGCAGAGGGTGTGTGGGTTGCTTCCACTTTGTTCATCCCACCAGCAAAAATATGCAAGCTCATCAGCAATGTTATTTTAAATCAGCCACAGTAGTGGCTGATGGAGGGGTGGGGATGAAACAACATTCATCTGCCTTGTTTAAGCATTACAGTTCTATATGCAGGAGTGTGAAGCAAGACTTCACCAGCAGTAACATAGCAGCAACAGAAATGTTTGCGCTTGGCTCATGCAAGCCACTTTCACGGCTCTTAGAAAGACAATAAAATCCTATTTTATAAAATTCAAACCCTAATGACAAGCATTCTTCCTAACTGCTTAAATACTGCAGTAAGACTTGTAATGCCACTGTGAAATCATAAGCTAGTGTTTCAGACGTGCTCTCTCTGTTACAAATTTAATCTTCACTGGTATGTCACAACTCATTTCATCCCAGCAGCAGAGAGATTCAGCATAACAGCATTCCTGTTATCCTAGACAACCTGAACTCAACTGTTAAATACCTGTCTGATGCCCAAGAATGATCACAGAAACACTGCCTATGAGATTTACAGCAACAACTTTCCTGAAAATCTGCAATTATGCTTTTCCATTTAGAAAATGAACAACTTGGGAGATTTCCTTTTTTCGACTTTTTTCCCCCAAGGGTGTGGGTAAAATGTATTCTTTACCAGAGATAAATTTATAGCATATCATTCACACTAGCTATGTATGCAAGAGTACACATATTGAAAATCCTGGTGGGGGAAAATTAACAAATATAACACAGGTTTATGCATGTGACAATCAATAACTGGTTACATGCTTTCAATACAGTTTTATAGGGGGATGGGAGTGATACTATGTATATTTATATATTATATAGACCAGGGGTCAGCAACCTTTTTCAGCTGTGGGTTGGTTCTTTTTCCCCCTTCAAAATATAGTCCAGCCCCCCACATGGTCTGAGGGACAGAGGACCAGCCCCCTGCTGAAAAAGTTTGCTGACCCCTGCGTAAGGTACATAACTTTGGTTCAAGTTTCTCCAAGACTTGAACTTTGGTTCAAGTTTCTCCAAGACTGTCCAGAACATCTTTCTTTCCCCCTCTCCCTTCTGTACAGACACTGTTTCAAAGTGCCACCAAATCTGGCGTTTAGTTTCCCCACTGGAACTGCATTAGATGAAGTCACTTGGACAAGATGGAAGCCTGTGCTCTACTTAGGACTCTCTGCTTGCAACTAATATGCATGCCAGCCTAGCGAAATGCGCACTGAAGAATGCTGATCGGTAGCTCCAAATATGCACCCCAAATGCAAACAACAATTCTGTGAGTGACAACCCTCATATGCATATAACAAGCAAAGTGGTTTTGATGGATTTCCCCCCCACCCACCCTCTGAATTCACATCCTTCTTGCAATTAACAAAAAAGGGAGAAAAGCTTAATGGTTGGAAACCATTGTTTAACAGAACTCTGAATCCATAATAGACATTTAGCAAAGATCAGGGCTGATCTTCCTTACAGGACCTTTTTAAAAAAATGTCTCTCAGATCAGTCTCTCAATGTCAGCATTATTTCTGAGAAAAAAGTGTGAGAGAGGTAATTGTACTCCATCACAGATGAGGAGATTTCCCTGTAAACAGCTAACATGCAGGGCTATGTGGCTACTATCTATTATTAGTTTTCAACATCACTGATAGGGGCTCAGAGAAAATAAAAGAGAAGGCCATTATAAATGGTTGTTCAATGGTATGAACTAACTCGCAAAAATGCTGCGCTAAATGGCAATGACTTACCCTTGCCATGCAGACTTGCCCTGAGAAAGATTGACTCAGTGGCCTCAAGACACCACATAGCAGTGAGCACAAGTGACTTAAAAATGCTTTCTTTATAAAACTGTTGGCATTTTGTGTGCACAGTATACCAGTCTATTTCATACACTGGCAATGTCTCTTTCACTTCTATGCAATATTTGTGCATAAGCAATGTTTGGGGAAATATGTGTGATATTTTCTGACTTTATCTAAAGGCCAAAAACAATATGTTGCATGCAGAATGCATGTAACGGCAGCCCAAAAGCTCTGCATTGGGAGTGGGTGGTTTTGAGGGATAATTGTTTTCCTACTCTACATCCCCTCCCTGTGGCTTTTCCTCCTGTCGAGTTTTAAATCCTGTGTTTGTCTTCTTAGAAGTTCTTTGGAACAGAGAAACAGCAGCTGGAGGAAAGGGTAAGCAACCCTCTCCCCTTCCTCTTCTACGAACTCACCCCCTCCCCCCTGCCCATGGCTTTTCAAGTATAAAAAAGGAAAATGGACTACATGTTGCAAACATTTATGTTTAACTATTTATTGAACATTCATCCTGATTCGTTTGTGGGGCAGTTAGGTGTCAATGAGCGATCATCCTACATTCATCCTGATTTTTTTGTGGGATGTTTAGACATGTGCCTGTTAGTTATTTGTTCATCCCACACTTTTCACTTCAATTACCCATCACTTTCCAATTTCCTTTTTTATTCCCTCTTCCTGACCCGAATCCTGTGTTTTATCTTCCTCCTCCAACTCCTGGTCTAACCCTCCTTTTTTCCTCTCTCCCTTAGCATACCTTTCTTTCTTCCATCAAGGAACAGACACACAGCTTCTCATTGCTGCTTCTGTGTCTTTCCTCTAAGTCTCCATATGTCCATGTGCTGGGAATGTCCACTTAGAATTGTTCTCTGTCTCTCTTCTCTGCCCAATCAGAACTTTCCCCTCTCTTCTCTTTGCTGGTAGCCCAATTGAAATTGTTTCCTATCTTCCCGCCTCTTTTCTGAGTCTGCTGGCCAATCAGAATTTGGAAGTGATAGGTGCTGAGAGCCTGGAGGACAACCTGGAATCTGACTAAGGTTCAGTTGGACTCGGCTCCTGCTATTAGTGCTGCTTGCAGCTATCAGTGGCTTGTGCTGCTATAGCAAAAGGGCACCGCCATCCATTGTAGATTTTGTTTTGTTTAAGTTTCCTGATTGGGGTGACTGGTTGTTTGTTTGTTTGTTTGTTTATTCATTCTAAGTATTTATACAATACTTTTCATCTGGAAAAGCTGCCAGGGACTTAGTAACCTATGCAAAGAACCATAACTGCCCTTGAACTTAACCTCTAAAAGGACATGACACAAAAGGGGAAAGGGATGGGAAGGAAAGAGGAAAATAAGCCAAGTCAGGCATGTTAATGTTACAAAGTGTTTATAGTTACCAGTTTGGATGGAAATGGGCAGTTCAAAAAGCAGCCCCTGGTGACCCAACCTACTGGAATGACTGTAATACAGTTGTTGTCTTTACAGCGTGAAGCCTTGCCCCTTTGGAGGCCTAGCAGTAATCTGCTAGCTTCTTGCCACTCCCATTGGGTCAGGTAAGCTCATAGGGGCCTTGCTGATACCATCAACCCCAGTGCAGACTCCTGCTGCTCTTTCCACAGGGAAGGTGGGACCTCTGGAGGGGCACCCATTAATGCAGCCAATGAGGCACCTTCTTATGTGAGTTCAAGGAAATCCTTCCCCAGCATTGCCCCCTAGAAAAGGTCCTGGTGAACTTTATGAGCAAAAATTATACACCAGGGGGCGGGTAGTTTAACTAAACACTAGAAGTGTTGACCAAAAACACCAACCAGAGCTCTGAGTAGGGCTTGGGAAATCTGTTAATTCTGGCTTCTTTCAGTTTCTCATTTTTTTCCAATATTCAGTTCACTTATCCACAATTCCATACTACTTTGTTATTTTCTCATGAAAATTCATTAACATTTTACTGTGAATTTCTCTCGGTACGCACGTTCTAAAATGCATTTTGCTATAATATACACATTTTTGCAAAGCAATTTCCACCAATATAATGCCTTTTTTGTATGTTGTTTTCCAGGATATACATTTTATACATACTACACTCTAGAATATGCATTCTTGTATTACTTTACTTTGCATTGCAAAATTCAGAGAAATTGAATTTTGAAGGATTGCTGTGTTTCAGTTCACATATTATTTCAGAAAGTCTGAACTAAATAGGTTTGCCTTTAAATGTGAATTAAACCAAATTTCTCTTCCATACCTATCTCTGAGTTCCATCAAACCTACATGTGCCTACCTACAGAATCAGAAATCCACACCCAGGATATAGAAAATAAATGCTATATTTAATAATATTCAGTTATCTCCACCACCATCCCAGAGTTCCGAGCAGACGCTTTGGAAATTACACAAAGCCATTGCCATTTTGTACATACAGCTGCATCTACCTTTCTATCTCAGTAGCAATAGTCAAAAGCTTGTTCAACTTGTCATGTCCAATCATAGTCAACGGCCAAAGTACAAAACTCCACAGGTGCTTCAGGGTGAATGAGCTTTCCCATTCACTACAACAATGGTGAAGAGGATGAGGAAAACTCTGGATTGGAGTGAGTGGGAAGAAAGCTCTGGGCAGATAGAGGTGACTTTGTTGTGAATTCCAAAGCCCTGATGTATTTACAAGCTCTTGGGAGCTTCGATGCATGTACAGTGCATCTTCATTGAGAAGGCTGGCCACAGCCCAGCACAAAGTTACATGCACTTAAGGACCACTGAAATTCATTGTCTTAAGCATGCTTGACTGTGCGCTGAGTTGTTATGGCCAGTGAGTCCAGCTTTACTTAAATGCTGCGGCTACACGAGCTTAAGGGGTTTGTGACTTACTCTGTACAAGCCATGGTGACATTCAAATAGGAAACAAGGACTAATTCCACCACGAATATTCCTTTCTCTATCAAGTAGCGCTTTATTTCGCCTTGTTCCATTTGCCTTTTGGCAGGATTCATTCTTACTCTATCCATCCTTAACACAGTCTTCTAAAAGAGCTGCTTCATAGACGCTTGCATGTTTGAATTTGTACATTCATCCACAAGATTGATTATGTGTTTTATCTAAGAAGTGACTATTTAATTAATGTCACGCGCAACATAGCTGCTGGTTATTTTTTAAAACACACACTGTCTAGGGGTCATTTGGCCTTTGATTATAGATGACTTAAGATTCATGAACTTGAGACCGTAAGGGACACTTGCAATCCTCTGTGGACCCTGGGAGTGGATATTTCAATTCCTTAGTCAAGAATCAAACAGCAATGCATTTGGGACTTGATTCTAGTTGGGTTGTGGAATGAGCACCCTGAAATTTCATGAAGATGGGAAAGTCTTCATCTTTCTCAGGATGGGCTCATTAAAATGCAACACCAGTATGCATTTATGTGTAATTATGTCTGATATAGCATACAGTAGGGGATTCTTCTTGCTTCAATTATCCCCTACCACATACGGAATTCTGCTTTTTGAAGTAATCCTTTGTAATAAAGTAGAATGCATTTTGTCAGATATCTGGGTTTTTAACCGTGCTGCAATAAAGGTGCTTAAAAATGTTGCCTCAGGCAACTGAAGCAGGATTTGACTTCTTGAAAAACCAAAGTAAAATAAAAAAAAATTTCCCACACTGCACATTCTAGTCATTAATGTTAGTGTAGACAAATGCACAAGCCTGTGTTTTCATCTGAATAAATTTGTGGTTTAACCATTATAGTCTCTTCAGTCCAGGATAATTCCAACCAAATATTTGGCTTTTAGTTTAGATTGCTGCATTAAATGCATCTCATTTACATCACTTTAACAGCTTCAGAAATTGTATTTGTTATACAAAGTACATAACCAAATATCCTGCTATATTTCATATACACATAGCTGTACATAAACAATTATGCACATACCCATCATCAGTTTGATCTATTTTTCCCTATCATAAATTTTAGCTCCAGTATCTATGAAATACATGGTTTCCTGACCAGCATGTTCCTAGAAAAGTCTAATTTACTGACTGTTCAAGAATTTTCTCTCTTTAGTTGTAATGGTGCCAATTTCAAGTAGAGTGATGGTAGGGGCCTTTTGCTTTGTAACTATTTTCTGCTTAACATTTTTAATAAATCAAATATATTATGAAATAGTTTAAATATATGCACAGATATCCCTATATCAATGTACAGAAATGTAAGTTTCAGAAATCTAATCACCATGGTTTTTATGCTTTTCTTTTCAGGGCATGGAGTATTCACAAACCTAATTCTGCTGAAAAGCTTAACCCAGTAACACCTATGGCAAAAACAATTCTGGTTGAAAAATATAACAGTTAAATGCACTGGATCTCTGTCAAAATGAAAGAAACATGAGCTAACTTCATCTCAGAATGTGAAAGTTTCATACTTCCTCTTTGGATAATGCTTTCCCCTGTAAAGTAAATTTATCGAATGTACATGCTCCCTAGCTGCAGAATTAAAAACAGCATGCATTGCAGTAATCTGAGGAATATTATATGCACATCACTTTCCTTTTGACAACAATTTAAAAAGACAAGCTAATAATGAGGAATACTCTGCATCTGACGATTCTTTAGGAGAAAATGCATTTTATTGCCATGAGGCACATTGACTTAAATGAGGTGTGACCAGCAGAAGGCACTGTTACAATAAATATATATGCTACTGCTCTCATTTACAAGCAGGTTTTGAAATTGAGACTGGAAGTTTGACTAACTTTTCACAATACAGTGATTGTTGTCCCCCCAGCCTCCAATTCCCAAGCCACCCTTGTCAATGGAAATAATCTCACAGAAGTGATCCAAAGTCATTTTCAGCCAATTCCGTTTGTATTCCCATCCAGAGCTAACCCTAGTCAACTTTCATCGCACTGCACTTTTTTGTTCAGCAGAAAATTGTGTCCACACTTACCAGTTTAGCACTCCTTTATGCTGAGTTGTGTCCTCGTGAAATGAGACCCCCACATTGCTGAGCAGCCAGACATTGCCTTCAGAGTGGGTTTAAGCTTACATAACTCACTTCAAAACAAGCTTCTAGAATCCCGTCTTATTAACCTTTAGTGGTTTAGCTGAACTCTTTTCTGGGATTTTTAAATGGAGCTGCTGCAGATATAGTCAAATGTACCTTTTTAATTAAATCTCTCTCTCTCTCTCTCTCCCTTCCCAAACAAGTAATAATGGCCTTTAGTATATGTTAGTATACAAAAAAATCTGTGGAACGCCAGCTCAGGTTTACAAATTCCAAGTTAAAAGAACCAGCGTAAGGAAGAGGGGGGAGAAAAAGGGAAAAAATGTTACAGCATCTGTTTGGATTTTTGTATTTCAAAGTCCTGACTACTTTATCTGAATTACAGATTTAGGGCTTTGTTATGTGTGATAGGTATGATAATATGATCACTAAAGGCACAGAGACAGGGAGACTCAAATCCCTTTGAAAATCCCTTTCTCTATTTCCTACAGCTGCTTCTAGAGTTTAATATCTGATAGAATGATGAAAAAGAACAGGCCGAACTCCAGTTTTAATAAAAAATTTAACAGGTCTACATATAGTTATGAAAAATGTTATTTGCAATGCCAATCTTTAATAAAATTTTCTTAAACCAAAGAAAATTCCCTAAGGGGAACCTGATATGAATGTGTTTTTCATATATACTATTTAAGGCTTTTTAAAGGTTATGAAAGTGACTGGTAAAATAAGTTCTTCCACCACACAACATCATCCTGCATGCAATCTCATTTTTGCATTTAATCAGACAAATAACCAAGACCTTCCATTCTGCATGTTTTGTCCTAAAACAAATATTTTTGGTTTGCATAATAACAAACTTCACACTAGTAATAAATCAGATGTGCCTTCCCTATCTTGAATAAGCTGTCACAAATCCAAACTTATTATACAATCAATGAGTACCAAGTACACTTTTAGGAAGTATAGAATAAACAAGAGCAGAATCAGCAGTAAACACTTCGTTGGGTACTTAATTAAAAAGTTACATCATTTAACATTTCCTAACCAAATTTCCTAGTTCCATTTGAGAATACATTTATATAGCAGTAATTTACATAATTGTATTTACCAAAAACATTGAAGTTGCACCATCATACTTATGTATACTTCTTACTGAATCTTCCATGTGTTTTAAACATGATTGGACTACCGTAATATTGGGAGGCCATTGCTGAATGACATCACAGTGAAACATTTGCTCCTCTTGCACTACTTTCCTGAAGTATAGTTGTATGTTTCTTACTTTATTAAAATGTTTATTTGGAAATTCAGAATTTCACATTGGTCATTTTAAGTGCGTGGGTGAATAAAAACAAGCTGAATTCACTCATCCAACAGATTGGTTTGTTCTTTCCAAAAGTGCATCATGAGACTTCTAGTTGAACTAATAAGTAGTTCTGACTTCACTCTTTATTTTTTATTTTTTTTTAATTCTTTCAACTTGTTCTTTCAATGAGGTTCTGCAAAACAGGTAACTCATTGCTGAAAATAATTAACACGCTTTATATTCAAGTATGATTTAAGAATGACCTTGTATGCCTTACATGCATGGTGATCACAACTGCATAGTTAGTGCATCCATAGCATAAAACTATCAGAGTTAGAAAGCAAAGAACAATTACATCTACAGAAATAAAAGGCTGCACGCTATGTTTTTTAAGTATTTTAAATATACATAATTTTACAAAATAAAATCGCACACGCTTTTGGACTTACTCTTATGTTTAGCTCTTCGTGCTTACAGAAAGTGAGATTTCTTAATCATAAAAACTGAAATTGTGTCACATATGTTCACCTTGCCATCAATTATCTTTAACATCACATCACTGCACCTCTTAATTTAAAGACACCCTCCACACCAAGAGTCATATTTCCTGTGACTTTAAGTAAGGGGCTTGGAATTTTTTTGGAAGAATCACAGTAACAAGTATGTAAGAAAGAACAATTTATTGCTGCAGCAATTTAGTAGCCTGATTTCTGTTTGGGGATTTTTATGGATTATCTTTGCCCTAAACCCAAACCTATTTCTCATGTCCCCAAGAAGATGAATTGACAAGTTCACAAACCAGACAGAAGTAAAAGGTATCAACTCCAAAGTTCACCATTTTTAATATAGAGCTTGCTCAATTTTTTTAAAAAAAATGTTATATAATGATGGCAGGCAATTATAAATTGAGATGTCTAGTATATATTTAGTATGTTATTTAAGTAGTCATATATGTATACCTTCTAGGTACTTTTTAATTGATGGTTTCTTTGGATACAGTAGTACTGAACAAAAATACATGTTTAAATTATGACAAATCAAATTCTAAAAGCATACAGTAACAGTACTGCTGATTGTCAAAACAAACTATCCATTGTGTACTGCAGTGATCACCACTTTGAAAAATCTTGTATTTTAAAATATTTATGGACAAATGTTACCACGAGGAAAGATCAGAGCAAAATCTTAATGTGTATAAGAAAATAGACAAAAGAAATTCTATTCATTGGGAAACAAAACTGACTTTTAAGAGAGGAAATTGCTGGGGATTCAAAGGTATCCTTTATTTCCGACAAGCAAATATATAGACTGAAAGAACAAAAACAATCATTTAGCATCTACAAAACAAATGAAAAACAGTACTAAAATTCAGTGTATCCACTTACATTGGCTGAGTCCGAAGAAACATAAAATGCCCAGGGTGTTTATTCAGCTGAACAGTGCTGATGAAACCAGCAGTTCAAAGCAAATCATAACACAATCAATTTTGTCAACATGCATTTAAGGCCTTATCCTTACTCAGAAAATACATTTACCTAACTTTTAATAACCATTTTCACTTAAAAAAATTAGACATAGTTGAATTATTTTTATTAGCTTGTTCAAATTAAATTAGTTGCCATTCAATCACAGTACTTGTGGGTGTGCACCCATGAAAAATAAAATTCTGATTGCATAAAAAAAGGCTTGCACCCTAATCCTTAAAAATATAGCATGGAAGATGACGCCCATTAAATTTCCCAGACAGTTTACACATAGTAAATAAATTGTTGTTGAAACAATATTAAGACAGAAAACACCACTAGAACTAATATTTGAAAATATTGCAAACCAGAAACAATAGTTTAGAGATAGTCCCTGTAATTGCAGTATTTTAGATTACTGGGCAACGTGCAGACTAAACATTATTGTACAGTCTGCTGACTTCAAATCTTTCCTTAGCTAGAAAGTGAGATACTGTATTCCAAAATATCAGGAGATGCATTATCAGAAGCTACTTTCTTTCAATACGTGATTTGCTGCAGCCTTTTTCTAGTGTGTGTCTATCTTTCAAAGTGATCACTGTTTCAGAGTTTCAAAATCTACCATTTCTGTGTATATGTGGAAGTTGTGGGTGGAGATTGTGGTAGCAAACTAGTGTCACTGGGAAACTGGAAATGCAAAACTCAGTTTCGGCTTTAGATTTTCCAGAATTAATTTAGACATTTTTATTGCTGTCAAAATACTAATTGCAATTGTATTGATCACAGAGAAATATTCCAGAAGAGTTCAACAATTAGGTCAATAACAACCTTTCAAACTGGAAAACATATTCCAAGTGCTGCCTGCTTTGGCATTTTTTCTATAAAAACGCTATAGCGTTTTGGGAGTTCAGTGTACAACAAAGAGCATATCCTGTTTCTCTTTATAACACCTTGTGAGGTGCACTAGGCTAACTCTGCCTTGCCTGAAGCCACCCAGTGCGCTTTATACCCAAAGAGATTTGATCCTGGAATTCCCAGTTCTAAAGCCAAAAATCTCTATCCACTCCACCTCATATTAAGGGCATTAAAACAGCCCTTAGGGAATTGCCTCCTTGTACCCCACTATTTTAAAACTCCTTCACCCATTTTACAAACTTTGGCAACCTCACCCCACCAATCTCTCGAAAAAATCTGTGTATTACAATTAAGTTTTTTGTTACATGAACTAAGCCTTCTGTTTGTTTATGTACATATATTTTACTGCTTAGCAGAAATATAATGGTGATCATATTCCATCATGCAAACGTGTGCTAAAGTGCCTATTGAATTCCACAAGAAAAGTATATACTCATTTTCATTGCCTTCACTGCTATTTTCAATACAGATTACATACAATGGATGCAACAGGACCCTTACTTAGATTATTCATTCAATATCACTGAGAGTGCAATCCCATTTCTTCTAATTCTGGCATAACCAAACCCACTTTACCTTAAAACAAGTCCTTGAAAGTGAGAGGATGATGTTATTCATGGAAATACAGGGTGTGATCCAGCACATTAGGTGTGCCTAAAACCATCTGAAATGAATGGAACATAATATAATTATTATCTAGTATACTTTCATTTATTTCAGTTGGACATAGGTGCACCTAAATTACGGTGTATTGAACTCAGTGATTTCTCACATAGTTTTTCATAGACCAATGGAGGATGCGAGTGCTGGTTTCCAAGAAATACACTTGTTACCAAGAATATAAAACATGAGTAACCAGTATAACAATAAGCTCACATAACAACAACTGGACATAACTGGACATTTTAGGGCTGACCAAAAATTTGGTTGTGTGTCTGTCATTTGCCCAAAGAAATTTTCTCTGTGAAAACTTCTCCTCCCTTTTGGAGTTTTCAGGGTCATCTATTTTTTTCTTTGTGCTAATCTTTTTGACAAGGGGATGCTATCAAAGCAATTACTTCGGCACATGGTCAAGCTGTACCACACACATCCAGGTAAGGTGGGCACCCACTTGTCTTGGCATCTGGCATTCTGGAGGCGGTGGCAGCACTGCATCATGAATTTATTTGCAGCTCTTCTTGCTGAAAATATTAATGATTTAATATTTTAAGTAAACTCTCTGTGATTTGTCCAGAGAACATTTTTGATTGGGTGACCAATAAATATTCTTTTTTTAAAAAAAAACCAAAAACTTTAATTCTAAATCAATGGATAACAATAAATGAATAAATACAATATCAGTAAGGACAAACTAAGATAACTAGGAGTGAAAACAGCACTTCTGGAATGGACATTGCCCTTGCTTAGAGTTAGCTTCTTTAGTGTCTCATTGTTGTTGTTGTTTAATCGTTTAGTTGTGTCCGACTCTTCGTGACCCCATGGACCAGAGCACGCCAGGCACTCTTGTCTTCCACTGCCTCCTGCAGTTTAGTCAAACTCATGTTGGTAGCTTTCAGAACACTGTCCAACCATCTCGTCCTCTGTCGTCCCCTTCTCCTTGTGCCCTCAATCTTTCCCAACATCAGGGTCTTTTCCAGGGAGTCTTCTCTTCTCATGAGGTGACCAAAGTATTGGAGCCTCAGCTTCAGGATCTGTCCTTCCAGTCAGCATTCAGGGCTGATTTCCTTGAGAATAGATAGGTTTGATCTTCTTGCAGTCCATGGGACTCCCAAGAGCAGGGGTCAGCAAACTTTTTCAGCAGGAGGCCGGTCCACTGTCCCTCAGACCTTGTGGGGGGCCGGACTATATTTTGGGGAAAGATAATGAACAAATTTCTATGCCCCACAAATAACCCAGAGATGCATTTTAAATAAAAGCACACCTTTTTATGGTGTCACATAGACAGATCTAATTCAATCAGTAGAAGAAATGGCACTGCCGGCAAATGGCAGTGAAGCAACAGCCAAAGAGAGCTAACCAAACAACAAGCAAGCACAACAAGGCAAGTTTATGTGAGTCTTTCAAGAAGCATTTTTTAGGCTTTTTCAGATGCTCTCTTTTTGTGGTCAGTTTAAAATACAAAGAAGAAAATTGTTAACAAGTTGAAGTTCAAAGATCG
The DNA here is from genome assembly GCF_964252035.2 of Podarcis erhardii. NCBI lineage: Eukaryota > Metazoa > Chordata > Lepidosauria > Squamata > Lacertidae > Podarcis > Podarcis erhardii. The sequence continues at coordinate 55,469,923 of NC_138512.1, forward strand.
AGATGCTGAACTAGTTAGGAGTGCCCCAAGTTTGGCCAGTGGAATATTTGAGTTTTTTCCATTGAACAGCAGGTCTCCAAGTCATATCACAAACCACTTAGGAAATTCCACTCTATTTCCAAAGATACACGTCATGTGGTGTGTGAAGTGGTTGCTCTTCACCTCTCTGCACTGGGAAGGCTGGGGCTGGCTGGCTTCAAGCTGTACCAATTATGAGCTGGGTTTGGCTTGACCTGGCTTTTCCAAAGTGGAGCACTTCACTCTTGATCTCTCTCCCCTCCCTAGGTCCCAAATTTTGGCACCATCCCTTCTTGAACATCACAAGTATGAGGAGTTTCATGCTCCAAGAGAAAAGCCAACAGCAACAGAAATCCTCCCATGCCCTTAGCCAAAGTGAGATCAAAGAATTCTTCCAGGCCCCAAAATAGATAATCAGCTGGCCCACAAGAGACATTAAAATTCCATATCAAATATGTATCTGACTGAAAAGGGGAAGGGGTGTGTGTTTTGTTCATTAAAGCGCATGTAGAATTCCCACCTTCAGAATAACTTTGTTGGGACAAAGGCAAATATGAGTTTGTTTTCTTTATGCTTGCTGCAAATGTTCCCTATTCACCTGTCACTTGTAGACGGCATTAAGGTAGGGAGACTGCCATCAGAGAACCACCATTATGAGCATGGCAGTGGTGCCAAAGTCCTACCAAACAAACAGTTGAATTAAATCCTTGAATAAAGGTAAAATTTGAAATATTTTTTTGGGGTATTTGTTCTCAATGCAATTCCATACATGTCTACACAAAAGCAAGTCCCATTGATTTCAATAGGTTTTTTTATAAGGTTCGCAGGTACAGACTACAGCTTATTAAGATCAGCCATAGTCCCCTAAAATAATCTACATAATTTTTTTTTAAAGAAATTCTAAGTTAAGACATCTTATTAAAGTGTATAAAACTGAATCATTCTCATTTAGCACACAGCCTGATTTAAAAGCTATTTTTCTATTGGGAGAAACTGTGGAGTACTTGACTTCTGAAGCTAAGCAGTGACAACAGCAACAGATATTTTGACAATTTTTGAGGCAATTGAACAAGGGTTGCCCCATCTGCAGCCTGCTGTATGAAGCACAAACCAATTTCTTTTCGAAAGAGGGTGAGGAGTGGCTTCCTCATTTTGCATGCATGTCCCCACTTTAGAGGAAGCAATTCAAAGTGATGTGGTCTCCATTGCCTATACATTAATCTGCAGTGCAGATAGTCTACCTTGAAGTGGCTGGGAGGAGCCACTTTGTGAGAGATGATGATCCGCAGTGATATGCGGAACCAGTAGGATTCCTCCCATTCTCTACTGAAATGCTTTGCCAAGAAAGGAAAGACACCACTTTTGCTGTGAAAAGGGCAATTCCCTGTGCTCCCCCCCCCCCAAAAAAAAATGGTTCTGCTATTTCAGGGAAATTTTCATGCATGTGAATATCACTCGCTAGGGAACAAATCCAGGTGAGGGCTGTTGCTCCTGTATCCTTACTGTGGGTCACATAGGGATCTGGTTGACCATAGTGGGAAATAAAACACTGAAGAAGATGCTTATGCCCTTACATTCCAGAATGTGGACTTAGGCTATGAAAATGAACCCCACAGAGAAAGTTCAGTCCTATAATTCTGCATGTGCCGATACATGGGCTCCTTGATCAAAAGTATAGTTTATTTAGTTGCCAACTAATAGCAACAGGTTAATATGTTTATTGTCAATGCATTTCAAAATTGAAAACTTGATTGAAAAATAAAAATAAACTGATGGTTGAATTAAAATCAGTCCTTTTCCTTCTTTGCTTCGTTAAATCGTGTGGTTTTTTAAAATTAAAGAAACATCAGTTTACATCATTCATATAAATATTAAGAAATACCAATCCATTAAATTAGATACATATCAAAAGTAGATATTGTACAATTTCTAAATAGATAATTAATAGCAACTTGCTTATTTAAATATTATTGTTAAATAAAGATTGCAATTAAAACATATTAAACATATATTCTTCCTTACCACCAATTAACTTGCTTGTTTCTGAAATTCTCAATCTTTTGTCTACCACCCCTTAACCACACAGTTCTGCATATCTCATTCTCCCAAATTTTTGCTGGCCACTCCTTTACCATACTATTCTTGCTTTATTGTGCTTTTAACCTTCCACAACTATATTTAAATCATCCATATTAACACCAATGTCCCTGAATCCCAGAAAAGTATAAAGCAAGCAATATACAGAGGAATGTAAGTGACATATATATATATCGATACTTCAAAACACATACACACACACAAGTTTCAGCAAGCTCATCTGCGGATGGCAAACTGTGGAGCATTTCAGCAACTGGGGGCAAATGTGGGGGTGGGCAGGGAGCTGGCAGAAATCATTGCCACCAGAGGGAGAATGCCATTCACCTGCCCCAGATGCCCCCATCAGAAAATGCTATATCATTACTCTAGAGCAGCCTTCACTGACCTAATGCCCTCCAAACATTTCGGACCACAGTTCGCATCAGCTTCAGTCAGCACAGCTGAAACATCTGGAGGGCACATTAGTGAAGACTGCTATAGAAAGTTTTTGAGGGGAGGGGTGGCATAGCTCGTCTCCTGGGCAGCAGAAATTTTTTAAATACATTATTCCTATTCAAACATTTGCCAGGGGATTTCACTCTCCCCTTCTGGGTCCCTTACACCTCAAACTGAAACTTAAAGTTCTCTACTGAGCACTGTCTAAAATGTGTGTGATTTGTCCTCCCTGCTAACTAGATAAATCAACTAATATTGTGTGCATTTCATGTACTTATGATTCCTCCGTTTCAATTCCATAAAGTTTACTTTTCACCCCTTTAATAACATAAATAATTTCTTCTAAGGCTTCCAGCTGCTTCCATTCTTGATGTTAATACCTGGTTACACGTACATACCCTTCTATATATCGCAGCGAGTATTTTGAAAATAATGTATAAGTTACTAAGAATGCTATAAATTCCTTGGTCCTTTGACAGCGGTGTTCGATCTTTCTGTGGAAAATGAGTGCTGCTGAGACCTGCCTCTGTTTTTGTTTGCAAGACACTTTGGAGTTCATCAAAAATATATCATCATAAGAGCAAATATACAAAGGACTTTCCCTGACCTGTCCTTTGTGTTTTATATGCCTGTATCTCACAGTCTCTGTGGACTCATTTTACCTTCGCTGCTGGTGTTTGGAATGCTAAATTGCAGCAATGGTTCTTGTGAGAAAGAGTGATTTAAAGGTCCATACACCCCCCCCCCCACACAAGTTAGTCCAAGGTGATCACAAAGCAAAGCAATAAACGTAGAAATGCATGGTTTGAATTCCCTAAAAATTATTGAAATGTTTGAATTCCCTAAAAATTATTATTTTTGGCAAACCCCATGTAGAATATTTTAACAAGTAAAATTCATACTTCATAATAACCCTATTCTATCAAATGCTTGGTTAGAGATGTTGGTAAGAAACTTTCGACAACTTCATTAGGAACTAAAAGTGTTGAATCTGGTTTTGCTGGAGTTCTTAAAACTGTCAGAAAATTCAGTGAAAGGGTTCACTGAATTACAATTATCCTTTCTACTCAATAGCTTCAGAAATAAGCCAGCTGGTTTAGCAAACATGCTCCAATGGCAATGGATTGGAAGAAAGGACTTTATTCCATCCATCTTCACTCATTTCCAGTGCCTGGCACGTTTTGCCTGTGTGTCGTGCCCAGCCCTACCAGAAGACACCAGAGATTCAACATGCGACCTCCTTTATACAAAGTTCTTTATGCATAGTGCTGGAACTTGGTGGATAAACCAATAATGAAAGATGGGAAATGTATATCAATGGATCTGTTAACTCTGGGTATTTCGATCAATCATTTCAGGGTAAATATTGAATGGGGAATTTTAGTGTCAGGATGCATTATTACTCTTTTATTAAGTTGTCCATTCATGATGCATATAATTAGGGCTGAATTTGCCATGAGGCTGATAACGCTACAGCTTTATAGACCTTCATGTCTTCTAGGTCCAAAATTTCTCAGCTCAGCCACAAAATTCACTGGGTGACCTTGGGAAAAAATAAGAAACTAAGTGAAACAAAAATCAATAGCTTTTTTCCAGCCTTAGTTACAGTGGTCTGTTCCACTACAGACAGCAGGGGTGTCTTCATTTAAACACCAGGAAAATGACTGCTAAACCTTTCTCCTTGCTTTCAACATAATGCATATAGGAAGGGCTTTGGTTCTTTATATTGCATGCTAACATGAGGGAGCATTTGAAAATGCCCATATCTCCGCAGTTTGCAGAAGACATGGGCCACAGCAATCCACTCACAACACCAGGTCTTTACTAACTTGTTCTGTTGAGTGTGTTTTTTTAAGACCTCAAAGCTTTTGTTTTGCCCATTAATTTGTGCTTGGAGGTTTTCTTTCTGATTTGAATATATTGTTGGTTTTAAATAATTTGTTGGATGGCTGTGATTTCTTTCTTTATTGCAATAGAGAGTACATTATGTCATTCTCCTATTAAACCGAGGCCCCAAAAATTCTTAATCTGGGCACGTCTACAGTGTGTGTGTGTGTGTGTGTGTGTGTGTGTGTGTGTGTGTACCTGCACAGTCCATGCCATGTATCCCATAAATTTTATTATTTAAAACAATAAAATAAGTTCAGTAATAAGGCATTTAACCAGGGAGTTGCATCAGATTACTATCCCCCTGCTTCAAATGACTAGTTAATTTCTCCTGCCTAGCCCTTTTAGAAGGCTTTGTGGGGGGTTATTTTGGGATTATTCTGTATTTCATGCTGCTACTGTGATTTTATTGAAATTAATATTCAAGATTTACACTATATTCATTTTTTTAAATTATTAGCTATTTTGAACACCTATGTTGTAAAGAATGACAGAAATGTGTGAATATATATAAAAAATACAAGGCCCCATACCCCAAAAATTGGTTAGGTTTTATGGTGCCGTAGGTCTTTTAGTTTGTTGGTTTGCTTGTTTGTTGCTCCTAATACTAATATTGCTACAATTCTAGGATACATTAACATTGACATTTATTTTATTTATTAGATTTCTTTTCTGACCTTCACCATAATTTCTCCAAGCTGGCTGCCACAACATAATATACAAGTCTAAAAACAAATGAAACCGTTCCAAATGTAGCACTACAGTATTCCATAGCATAATTTCACATTGCACAAGCCTATATTGAGATTTGTCCCCTTTTATAGACATAATGTTTTGTTTTTTAATATAACCAACTGTTGGCACAACTAGCCAAGGTTAAGCACATTTAAACTATTAATTTCAACAGGAAAGTTAAGCACATGCTTAAATCACTTCCATTTGGGTGGCAGGGTCTTAGAGATGCTTACATTTCATAGAATTGTTCCTCATGATGGTACATTATTCCCACTCACATATAAGAAACCAGATTTAACGTTTTCAAATATTTAAAAATCGAAGCAAGTAAGAGGTTCACAGGTTATAATACTTGTGTGTGAGTGTAACCCCACCTATCCATACCTCTGGGTGAAATATACCAATATCCTGTGCATCAAACAAATGACTGCACATTTTAGTCTAATCTAGGCCATATTTTTCTGCAGCTCTCAGGGTCCATCATACACACTATTAAAGCTTTGTATTTGGGGCTGCAAGGAGGGGCGAAAGTTCACCCTAAACAATAGCGAATGAAGCAGAGAAGGTAAAGAATGCAAGCATCGTTAAGATGGAAGACAAAACATCCGCACAATGTCTCCTGCTTCATCTCACACTATATACACAGTCTCTCCAGTGACAGCATTTGCAGAGCGCTAGAATATGCAATTATACTTATGGGACTGGAGTTGAACTAAACACAGGCCAAATCATGGGCTGGTTGATACTCTATATCTGAGCTGAGAAAATGAATTTGCAGCTCAGTCCTGGGAAGCCAATCCCACGTAATTCAATGGCTCTCAGTCCCATGTTAGTGTGCTTAGGACCATATTCTGGGGCCCAGCACCACCTTCAAAGCAGAAGTGTATGAAAATGTTTTCCTCTGGAATATCAAAGGTTTGTGCCTGTAAACTTGAAATTCTACCTTTTTGAAATATCAACCCAGAGGCCACTACTACTTTCTCTTATGCTTTCATCAGACACTTGGGCCACCATTCCATTTTTTAAAATAATTTTTTCTTTTACAAATAACAAGCCATTTGGCAAAGCATGTGGTATTGCTACTACTTACGTGCACCCTCATTATTGTAAGTATTGCAAGTGAAACCTGAAACATAATTTTGCAGTTTTAAGCGCTCCTGTTTAGGATTCCAGCCAGTGAACCAACCTTATCCCTTAGCAAGAGCCATTCCATTTCCCTTTACCCACTGCCTGTCTGTGTCCCCCGCTACAGTCACAGAACATGCTTAATTCTCATTGTAACCCTCCATTTTAGTTTTTCTCCATTTGTGAGGGTTCTTCTGCAAACCTTTTGGTTCCTCCAAGATTATTGCCTCCCTCTTGTGCATAGAGGGTGCCATTATGACTGCATAAGATTCGGCACTTGGAAAATGCATTAACTTTTGATATACAGAGTTTCCATTTTTAAGCCTTTTCTTGGCCAAGCTCTCAAAACACTGCAGAGTAAACTGCATACAACAGAGCAGAATCACAACAGGACAGCAAAACACAACCCATAAATGGAAAAGAAAAAAAAAATCAATACAAGCTCTCATTCTTCCAGCTTAAATATCCAGACAAATATAATAGCCAACAGCAGCAAATACGTTAGAGCAGATTCCAAAAGGGAAAATAAAAATTTCCACCAACCTACAGAGAATGTTGTCCATGGAGTTTTCTTGGCAGGGATACTGGAGTGGCTTGCCGGTTCCTGCTCCAGGTGGATCACGTTTGGTCAAAACTCTCCACTATGACCTTGGACCTGTCCATCTTATATTGTCTCCCTGCTTATTTAACTTATATGCAGAATTCATCATGCGAAAGGCTGGACTGGATGAATCCCAAGCTGGAATTAAGATCACCGGAAGAAATATCAACAACCTCAGATATGCAGATGACACAACCTTGATGGCAGAAAGTGAGGAGGAATTAAAGAACCTTTTAATGAGGGTGAAAGAGGAGAGCGCAAAATATGGTCTGAAGCTCAACATCAAAAAAACAAAGATCATGGCCACTGGGCCCATCACTTCCTGGCAAATAGAAGGGGAAGAAATGGAGGCAGTGAGAGACTTTACTTTTTTGGGCTCAATGATCACTGCAGATGGTGACAGCAGTCACGAAATTAAGACGCCAGCTCCTTGGGAGAAAGGCGATGGCAAACCTAGACAGCATCTTTAAAAGCAGAGACATCACCTTGCCAACAAAAGTCCGTATAGTTAAAGCCATGGTTTTCCTAGTAGTGATGTATGGAAGTGAGAGCTGGACGATCAAGAAGGCTGATTGCCGAAGAATTGATGCTTTTGAATTATAGTGCTGGAGGAGACTCTTGAGAGTCCCATGGACTGCAAGAAGATCAACGTATCCATTCTTAAGGAAATCAGCCCTGAGTGCTCACAGGAAGGACAGATCGTGAAGTTGAGGCTCCAATACTTTGGCCACCTCATGAGAAGAGAAGACTCCCTGGAAAAGACCCTGATGTTGGGAAAGATGGAGGGCACAAGGAGAAGGGGACGACAGAGGGTGAGGTGGTTGGACAGTGTTCTCGAAGCTATGAACATGAGCCTGACCAAACTGCGGGAGGCAGTGGAAGACAGGAGTGCCCGGCGTGCTCTGGTCCATGGGGTCACGAAGAGTCGGATACGACTAAACGACTAAACAACAAAAACAGAGAATGTTGACCAGATAAATTTCCCTGGCCAAGGAATTCAGTAACTGTGGTAACACCAGTGAGGAGGCCCTCGATTTTGTAGACACCTGCAAAACCTCTGATAGTAAGGGAACTGGCTACCTTGCTACAGTAAAGCAGGTCCAAGTCTGGTGAGTGCCTGGATGGGAGAGTGCCTGGGAACAATATGCATGCCCCCTTGGGTTCTATGATGAGAGAAAGCTGTGAAATAAGTAGAAAAATAAGCAAAGTTGAGCAGGACTTATTTGAAAGATCACCTGCATAAGAAGGGGCCATTGGGATAGGGACATTCCTTCAAGTACCCAGATAATGGTTTCAGAGTGAAAACTAGAACACTGAATTGTTCTTGGGAAGCAAAATGTAACCAGTAGACTTCATTAAGATGAAGTGTGATATGATCCCTACAATCAGCCTCATCTAGAAATCTGGTTCTTGCATTCCAGACTAGCTGAAGGCTATGAACAGTATTCAAAGGAAGCCCACTGTAAAACAGAGATCTAAACAGAAGTGCAAGCTCTACTGTAGTTCAATTCTTACTTTTATACTCTGAAAGTTTATATATATACGGGCTTTCTACCATTCTTATTGCTTCAACAATCTTTATTGTGCTTAAAATGAAAAATATTCTGTTTTGTGAATCTGCTATATATATTAAAGAAAATAATTAATTGTATTAGGCAGTTCTTAAGCTGAATGTTCAGTGTCATAAAGAATTCAGTATGGGCACCACCAGTACATTTTAAAATCTGGCCACTTTCATTGTCAGCATGAAAAGCCTTAATTATAAACATCCAGCATTTGGCTGACATAGTTTTCTGATCTTTGATCTTATATTTTAGGATCACAAGCAGTAAAGAGAACTACATTAGCATTTTTTAATGTTTAGTGTATTTTCATATACATCACCTCCTGCAAAAAAGGCCATCTTTCTCCTATGGAAATTAATTGGACGTTAACTTATACTGCAATCAGAGATATGCTTATGTGACAGTAAGTACCACTGAACTTAACAGGCCTTACTTCCAGGTAGAAAAATATAAGATTGTACTGAAATCATTCCTTGTTCTATTTTATATGAGACTGGTAATGAATGAGGGAGGACATAGGAAGCACACAGATCAGGACCTTTTCAAAGGACACACCAGAGTTTTCCTTCTTTATCATCCATGTCTAATTATTAATCTTTCCATATTTTGAAATCCACTTAGTTGAAACAAAATAAAGGAACAATTTGTTCTTTCAGATTACTGTGAATGCTTTTAAAATCAATGAATTACTCAGCCTGGAAGAAATGTAGTTTCATTTGACCTTCAAAAAAAGGTAATATAATATTAAAAATAAGTTTAAAAAGCAGCAGATATTCGTTACATGCTAAATTAAGTTACACCTTTTCTTCTTGCACGTTTAACTATATTTCCCCTTGAAATTTGTCTTTTTCCTGGTCTCCCACTTTCCCAGTGTCCCAAAGCTTCTTAGGAACATGTGTCTTTAAGTATGTCAGCGGACTCTCATGCCATGTTCAGGGTAATAAAGTTCTTCTGGAATATGAATTGCTTGGGGAAATGAAATTAGCTCTGATGCCTTAAGGGAAGCATTTCCCACAATACCTTGACTCTATCTCAGGTCAGGCTACTGCCTAGTTTGTTAGAGCTTGCCTCTAAAATTAGCATATTTTAACCCAAACACAGATTTAGTTTAGTCAGGGTAGTAGAGTGCCCATGTAAAGTATTCAATGGAGCCACAGATACAAGATCAAAGCTGTGAGTGGGATAGTTCTGGAAAGCTGATTCCCAGGAGAACAAAGACTGGCTGCTTGCCTTGTTCCTGTTTAAGAAATAAGGTTTCTACGTTGCAGAAGGATTTACAGCACTTCCTGTGTAGCACCCTCATCCTCTTGGCACTCTTGGTCCCAATTCAATAGAGACAGTACCGGAAGGCTTCAGTTAGATTAGAGGTGGAGGAAGGATTGGTGTCAATAATGTCAGGAGACTCCCCAAACTTGCTGAATAGCAGGCCCACTGCTTTGCCCCAAGTGGGGATTTTTCGAGCATAATTTCATTTTCTATCTCCTGGCTCACCTTGCCAGGCAGAGCAGGACCTTTTGAGCAAAGGCATATGTAAAGAGATATATAAAAATAGCAGCAGAATCTTCCTCTTCAGCAATATCACCTCTCGCCTTTTGTTTCTTATTTTTTGCCTCACTGGTGTTTCCTGCCCCCACACCCCTGCATGTCCCTTGAGTTCTAGAAAGCAGACCAGAAAATTTATCATAGTGACACTATGATACCCATACCCTCCCCCAACATTTCTCTGGTGAAAATAGGGACATCCCATTCCATAATTATAATTTTACTATTTATACCCCACACATCTGACTCGGTTGCCCCTGCCACTCTGGGCTGCTTCCAATGTATATAAAAACATAATAAAACATTAAACATTGGAAAAAACACCTTCCCTATACAGGATTGCCTTCAGATTGCTCGGGGGTCAGATGATGGGTGTCCATCAATATGCAGATGATACCCAGCTCTACCTCCCTTTCAAATCAGAACCAGTGAAGGCGGTGAAGGTCCTGTGTGAGTGCCTGGAGGCGGTTGGAGGATGGATGGCGGCTAATGGATTGAAGTTGAATCCTGACAAGACAGAAGTACTGTTTTTGGGGGACAGGGGGCAGGCTGGTGTGGAGGACTCCCTGGTCCTGAATAGGGTAACTGTGCCCCTGAAGGACCAGGTGCGCAGCCTGGGAGTCACAGCTGTCCATGGAGGTGCAGGTCAATTCTGTATCCAGGGCAGCTGTCTACCAACTCCACCTGGTATGCAGGCTGAGACCCTACCTGCCCGTGGACTGTCTCGCCAGAGTGGTGCATGCTCTAGTTATCTCCTGCTTGGACTACTGCAATGCGCTCTACGTGGGGCTACCTTTGAAGGTGACTCGGAAACTACAACTAATCCAAAATGCGGCAGCTAGACTGGTGACTGGGGGCGGCTGCTGAGACCACATAACACGGTCTTGAAAGACCTACATTGGCTCACAGTATGTTTCCGAGCACAATTCAAAGTGCTGGTATTGACCTTTAAAGCCCTAAACAGCCTCGGCCCAGTATACCTGAAGGAGCGTCTCTACCCCCATTGTTCTGCCCGAATGCTGAGGTCCAGTGCCGAGGGCCTTCTGGTGGTTCTCTCATTGCGAGAAGCAAAGCTACAGGGAACCAGGCAGAGGGCCTTCTCGGTAGTGGCGCCCGTCCTGTGGAACGCCCTCCCATCAGATGTCAAAGCGATAAACAACTACCTGACATTCAGAAGACATCTTAAAGCAGCCCTGTTCAGGGAAGTTTTTAATGTGTGATATTTTAGTGTATTTTTGGTTTCTATGGAAACCGCCCAGAGTGGCTGGGGAAACCCAGCCAGATGGGCGGGGTACAAATAATAAATTATTATTATTATTATTATTATTATTATTATTATTATTATTACTACTACTACTACTACTACTACTACTACTACTACTACACTATACCCTCCAACATTTTTCCAATGAAACTACTGTAAGGACAACCTAAGGAAAAGTGGGACATTCCAGGATCAAATCAGAAACCGAGGATGGCTTCTCTAAATCAGGGATGTCCCTGGAAAATAGGGACACTTGGAGGGTCTGTGATACCTAGTACATGCCATTCTGGAACTTCTAATGTATCTTCTCCTACTTTAGTATGAGGAGTGTTAATATGCAAAACTATCTATCTTCATTATGTGGGGGGGGGGGACTGTTGATTTCCACACACACACACACACACACACACACACACAAAACATGTCCCCCAACACATTCTCTCAAGCTGCTTCTCTTTTGCCAGTGGCCAATATTTTCTTTTACATTTTATTTCAAAATGTGCAGGCTCAGTGATATAAATATGACTTTTTTATTTTTCTGAAAAATACTGCCCAGGCCGTTTTCTCAGAAGGATATTTAATTTATGCAGTCTGGAAAAATGGAGCAGGTCAATGGCCAAATGCTACTGGCTGTATTTTATGCAAGCTGTTGCACCACCAGTTTGAATGAGCAAAATGATTAGACTGGAACAAAATTAGAAGATATCTTTGTTATATTTTTAAAGCACAGTTTCAATATACAGCTGTATATATTTTTTTTTCTGTAGATGTTCATTTGAATAAGAGAAAAAAAATTGGTATGATCTAAGTTGGTTGTTGAAGCCACATTGCTGAATGGATAAATTTAAAAATCATATTTCTTAAAGATTCTGTGGGATGAATCATCCATGTGCAATCCTATTAACTGTCATACTGCAGAACTGGCTGCATCAGAACATTGTTACGGATTTGCACAGCTGGCCTGACAATGGAAATATCCACACAGGAATGTTGACATAAGCCAGCCTTCCCCAACCAAGTGCCTTCCAGATGCTTTGGACTGCAACTCTTATCACTTGGCTGGGGTTGATGGAAGATGTAATATATAACAGCTGGAGGGCACCAGTTTGGAGAAGGCTGGCATAAGCCATCCCATGCACCATTGAAACTGGATGTTGACATTAATTGGCTTCATCGTTGCCAAGATGAGTTAGCTGGCAATGCTAGAGTGGCTACTTGTCCAGTTCCAGGGTGGGAGAAGGTTGCAGCCCATCGTGAGCCCCAGGGAGCAATGCTGAGCTGAGCAGACAGCAGTTGGGGAATTCCCAGGCCAGGTGCTTGGATTGGTGATCAAGGTGCTGTCCAAGGACCCCTCCATCTCTGTCGGCTGCTCTGTCCTTGGTAGATGCCCTCCTCCAGGGGGGTGTTCATAAGACAGTTGCCATAAGACTTAGAGGTGACCTCCATGTCACTGCAGAGACTAGAGAGACAGACTTCTTCTTCCTGGGATGTATTGGGTTTGGTCTCCAGGACATTCAGAGGGTGGTTCAGAGTGGTGGTGGTGCTGTGATCCACCCTGAGATCTCTGGATAAAGGGTGGTAAACAAAAAGGAAGGGAGGGAGGGAGGGAGGGAGGGAGGGAGGAAGGAAGGAAGGAAGGAAGGAAGGAAAGTACCCTTTTCATGCAAATTGGACACTGGAGACAGGGACCCTGCTGCAGGATTAATGATGGTTTTTTATTCTGGACCATTTCACCATTGCTGGGAACTGCCCCCCCCCCAAAAAAAACCCCACCAACCCAGTGGTAGAATGGAGTAAGAGTATTTTACTTCCTTTTTATTTATTTTATTCCCTACCTTTCTTCCATCATGGAACCCAGGTGGTCATCCATCCAAGCACTGACAAGGTTTAGACCTTCAGCAAGATGGGGACTTTGTGTGCCTTGTGCTCAACAAATGTGTGAGTTTGGTGTGTAGGGAGAGAAAAGAACATTGAAACTAGATGAATGAGTTTTAATGATAGTTTGGCAAATAAGTTTTTGAAGATCCATATGTCATATAATGGTAAAAGGCTTCTGTTTTTTTAAAGGTGACTATGTTAACAGAAGCAGTCTGTAGTTATCTTCTTCCTTCCAACATTTAGCACGGTTTCAAAACCTATTAAATATCATGTCAGAAGAGAAGGCCATATAAACTGCAAAGGAAGCAAACCTGCATATTCCTTGCCATTTCTAATTCAAGTTAAAGGTACTAAATCTCACAGATAATAGCTCTTTTATCCTAAGCAAATCTGTAAAAGTCACTAGACACATCGTTAAAATGCTCCCAGTTCATTAAGAAGATATTTAAACATGTATCATATGTTCAGTATAGATGGAAATGCCAGGAATAAAAGAAGCAATGTAAGGACTGAGAACAAGTAAGTTAGGTCCAATTCTAAAATCTGCAGCTTCATCAGGAGGGCAATTCAGAAGAACTGGTGCATGTACCCAAATCACTGCAACTAATGTGATATCAGGAAACATCAGTGTTATGCTTGCGGCAGATATCTGTGCAAACGTTAGGATTTGGATTTGAACACAACAACATTACCACCACGAACATTTAGAATAGCAGTGCTGTTTGGGAGGCCAGAAAGTGTCGTGATTTTTAACCTATTGTTTCCAGATGGTTTCCGCCGCCACCCCTCTAATCTGCAATTTCAATACATTTTTTAAAATTTATTTATTTAAAGTGGGGCTTCTTTCTGATGCAATCCCAATCAATTGGGGATTGTTCAGGCAATGATAATGGCATCTCAGTCAGATTTAGCTGTATACAGTAATGATTCCCCCCAGTTTAATCACAGTGAAAAGCACCTTCCGCTGGCTTGCTGACAGTAGCTGATCAGATTTGGCTGCTTGATGGCACCATGATGTCAAATCAAAGCAAGAACTTTCATTCTGGATGGTCATTTCCCCTCCATTCTAGAGGTTCTGTTTAAAATTTGAAAAGTGGTGGATACATACATAGTAGGGCAGGGATGCCAACTTGAATAAAATATTGTGGGGGCCCAGGTAAGCCCTGCCCCTCATAATCAAACACGGCGCAGTGCACACATACCATTTTAATGAGAATGCCCATCAATTTTGTGGGGGCCCAGCACCCTCAAATATTTTATTGTGGAGGCCCCATGGCCCCTAAGAGTTGTCTCTTATGCAGTTGGGCAACCTTTTGTAGGGGGTCACACAGACCCCAATTTGACTCACTGAGATAACCAAGCATCTATTATGAAAGCACTGATAAATATTCCCTCGACTGAATTTGTGCAACAAATTACAGTATATTCCATCAGCAAGTTGGAGAGCACAAATAGGCATGTAAACTGAAAGCATTGTAATCCCATTGAGTTTCCCATATGTCAGAAACCATAAGAAATAAACTAATGCTGGAGTTTAAGCTGATACATATTTTGTTTTATAGAAAATACATTTCAAATTTAGCTCTTTGGAGAGGAACAACTGTTTCTAAATGGTTGTTGCTGAATTATGAGTCTAGTACTGGTATTATAATTCTTAAAACCAGTTAAGCTGCAATGATCAGGCAACTTCATTTGGAGAAACACTATGGACTACTGTGGAATTATTCCAGGATTGTTGCTTAGCAGTCTTTTTGAGTCAAGTTTAATGTCGTTTTGTGCAATTGCTTTGGCACCTCTTTTAACAAATTAATTCCACACAACCACATTTGTCCAGCTGTTACAAGTTGAGGTCAGGGCTAGCCTTCCCATGAAGCAACATGAAGCAGTCCACTTCGAGAACAGCTTTTTATGATCTTCGCATATCCCTCCAGCTCCTCATTCTCCTTTATGGCTGGGGTATTTAAATACCAGCTGACATTTGGTGAAGTATGATTTATATTTATATTTATTAAATGTATTAAATTTATATACCACCCTTCATCTGAAGATCTCAGGTGGTTGACAAGATAAAAATACAGGATAAAAGCACAACAGAAATATTTAAAACAAAACAAAACAATAACCCCCCTCCCACAAATACATTTAAAATGACGTAGAATGTCAATCAGCCCAAGGCCTGGTTGAAGAGGAACGTTTGCACCTGGCACCTAAAGATGTATAAGGAAGGCTCTCAACGAACCTCCCTGGGGAGAGCATTCCACAAACAGGGAACCACTACAGAAGACCCATTATTGTGTTGCCACTTGCTGGTACAGTATGCTGGTTTGCTATTGTTATTTCATTCTGCATTTTATCCTCACAACAACCCTGTGAGGTGGGTTAGGCTGAGTGGCAGCTACTGGCCCAAGGTTACCCTGTGAACTTCATGGTTGCATGGGGATTTGAACCCTGGTCTCCTGGGTCATAGTCCAACATTCTAACCACTACACCACACTGGCTTTCTCATGAAGAGAGTGGGTGCTACAGTGCACTCTGAAAACTTCACAAAGAGCCTCACTATTCCCATCCATTGCAATCCTGACAAATGGGGAAATACAAAGAGACTTGGAGACACAGTTGGGCTGATCCCAGTCATTCAGGTTCAAGACTAGTCCAATATGTGCAGCCTTGTTCTGTTCCCTACCCCCACCCCCATCGCAATACAGTCGGATGGAATGTCAAGAGAACGGGACAGAATGTTGGGAACTGGGTTTATATAAATAGATTTCCAACCCATTCCATTCCAAGGGTTTAGAGTTGGTAAAGAGACGAAAGCCATAATCCAACAAACTCAATAACTTAAAATACCAAAAACAGCAGCATTAAATTAGAATTGGTCCCACCCTACTCAACTCTGGCTGTCAAAAACAAGTCTTCATTTGGAACGGTACCAGGAAAATCTCACTTTGGGCTCTTGTGCAAATGAAGAAATGCAGCACATTTGTTATTGGGAGTGGGAGAGCTCAGTTGGTAGAGCATAAGACTCTTAATCTCAAAGTCATGGGTTCAAGCCCAATGTTGGGTCAAAGATTCCTGCATTGCAGGGGGTTGGATTAGACGACACTCGTGCTCCCTTCCAACTCTACAATTCTATGACCCCCCCCACCATTTGCTGGGATCACCCTTCACCCTAATCCTTACCCACTGGTACTGTGCCTGGTCAACAGAGACGACAATCTGAACAGGGCGTTGCAACCTTGTTCATTCGCCCCTAAGAATTCATGGCAATGGCAAAGGAAGGGGGTGCTATTCTGCTAATTTTGTTTTGGGCCAGGTGTGCAAGTGGAAGATGTGCAAGTGCACATTTGGAAGACACCAGTCACACTCCTTAACTGGTCACATATCGCTAGAGTCAGACCTGGGAGCTGCACTGCAAACCCCTGACAGCCACAAAGAAGAGTAATGCCTGTGTCCAGCAGAGATCCTAGTCTTTATAATGGCATATAGGGAAAGGCTGTAGTATCTGCTTTACCTGCAGGAAGTCATCAGTTGAATCCCCGACATCTCCAAGTAGGACAGTTCCCTGTCTGAAACCCTTGAGAGCAGCTGCCAGTCAGTGTAGACAACACAGAGCTAAATGGACCGATAGTCAGACTAAATATAAGACACTTCATATGTTCCATACCTTTCAATTGACTTCCTCTACAAAAGCCAGCACATGGCAAGTACTGAGCATGTAATTATTTGGTTATTGTAGAATACAGTAATGCCTAAAGGTTTCCAGTTATGCAAAATATAATAAAGTTAATGAAGCTTCGCTAAAAGAGAAAACTTCCCCTTCCCCCATCTGCTTCAAAACTCCAAATTGTTTTCAATTAAGCATAGCACACAATGCTTTTTGTTAGTATTTCATGGAAAGAAGCTCAAATTCCCAGAGAGACTGTAAGTTTTCAGCACTCTTTTTTGCATATTGAATAGTCATAACTATTTTCTTGATGGGCCTGCTTGAAAATGCCAAACACTCCCCCGCCACCCCCATCCCCAAAGCATTTTGTCTATACAAAACAGCAACCAACTCAATGGAAACACAGCTGCGGGGCTGGGGCTTTTGGTCCTTGGCTTTCATGTACTGATGGATAAAAAGAACTGATTGCACTATGAAAACCTACTACCATAGCACAACATCGTAGCAACTTAATCAAGTCCTTAGAGCAGTTGCAGGATACAGAGAGTGACAATCCAATAACAAAACAGAATAAAAAATAATGCAGATCTCTTGGGGCCAACTTCAGAGATCCTGGCAATTCTATAAAGTATTGGCAGGGCCAAACATAAAAGCACCCCATATATCTTGATGCAATAATGACAAGTTTCATGCCGAAAGCCTGAAAGCTGTTTTAAAACTATATGATTTCTCTTTTATAAAATGCGGCTACCAAATCACATTAACAATATACCTTTCAAAAGCTTTTTTCTGTTTTTTTTTTTAAAATAAGTTGTTATTTTATTTTCAACATACATTAACAATCCTTATAAAACAATAGCAATCTACAGGCCTAGAGCATAGTACATTACAGAAGGATATTCTTGTTAAGTGGATTTCACTGGTAAGAATCATTTTTCGTAAGGAGTTATCCTATATTGCCTTTCCATAGAAGCCTATGAGCAGATGGAGGCTGCCAGGATAAAGCAGAACCGTTGCCTGAAGTTTGTCTTTAGTTTCTCTCAAGTCTTTTTGGACCTTAATTTGATGAGTTGCTTTTTTCCCCATTAAAGCAATTGTCCACAATTGTTGGCAGTATCCATTTATTAGGTTATCACCCGACTTCTTCCACTGTCTAGCTAGTGACAATTTCTCTGTGATTCATAAAGACTATAATATTTTTATGTCTGGCCCTTCTTTGTCAAAGACAGAGAGTAATGCTTTGTTTCAAAATATGCTAAAGTTAGGGGTGTATAAAATTTGCATCTTCGTTTCATTTCTTCCCAACAGCCTCAGGTATCCTCATTTTTGGGAACTGCAGGCATAAATCAGATGTAGATTTGAATATGGATGTTGTATAGCTGTATAGTAACAGAGGAACCTGCCTTGTATTAAGTCATTTGTTCATTTATCCCAATATCATCTGCTCTGACAGCACTGCTCTGGGGTCTTCAAAGTCTTCCCCATTACCTATGGCCTGATCCTGTTGACTGGAAATGCCAAGGACTGAAGCCAAGACCTTCTGCATACAAAGCATGTATGGATAGGATGCATGTTTAGGTGTGCATTCAGACGTGCATCCTGCTGCCTTTGGAGTCCATTGATTTCAATCAGATAAATAATTATATCTTCATTTTGATGTGGATCCAAATGCACATTTTGCAGGGATTCTTAAATCTCCAGCTACCTTGCACAAATGTTTCAGTGTTCAACACTGACAAAGCAATAAGTGAGACTTAGTTGAATAACAATCTTAGACTTCTATTTCCTATTCTAGCTGAAGATTTAGCCTCCTCTTTTCTTCCAAACCACCTAATTTCTAAATCCCACAACACGTCCTAATTTCTAAGTTTCCTAGCATGCCTAGCATTTTGGAATAAAGTGCACATTTTTTCTCACAGCTTGGAAGGAACATGTGAAGAAGAGTTGGATGAACAACAATAAGAAAAGAGAGAAATTATCTGTACATATTTTATATTGATCAGGGACTAGAATACTTCATCTTTCACATCAATTTATTTAGTTACGTAGGGAAACCCATCTAAGATGTAAATTATGAGCATCTATCATTTAACTAGCAAAATGTACACTCAGAACCCCAGCAGTTCTTTACTTGGGTCACTTTGACACATTTCAGCATTTCTGGTAATTTTATGATTCCACATTTTTCGGCATCTTATTAGGTATGTTAAACAAATGAATAAATCGTATCATCAGGATAACTTGATGATGCCAATCATAGCCACCACTGTGGTTGAGCTAAAAGCTCCAAGCAGTCTGCACAGAGTGGCACAAAATCAAATTTTCCATCCTTGCCACCCATTTTGGGCCCTTGGGGCTGCTCTGCTGTTTGCTAAACTTGATGGTTTGGGGCCCAGATTAACATAAGGAAATCATTTTTGGGGGAAAAGGGAAGAACCACAGGATCTTGGTAGCTTCTAGCCATTCTACCTGAGCTGCAGCAATTCGCATCCAGCTGGCCCATGGGTACAGCAAATCTGTCATGGGGAGAATAACAGCTTCCATAGCATGCATCTCCAATTAATGTCTATTGGTTTTGGTTCAACTGGGATATTTTCCTGATTAGCAAGATGCAATACAAACAGAAATGTGTTGTTTCTGGCTCCCATAGTTAAAATCTGAGTCAGACCATAGTCTCAAGGAAAATTATAGGCTGCAGACTCATCATATAAACACTCACTCAGGACTCCAAATGTGGTTAATTTGATCTGGGCACCATTGGATCTCATAGAATACCTGAAGGTACTTTGTACCTGAACAAGAATTGACCATCTAGTCCAGGTATGAGAAACTGGCAGGTTGTTTGATTACAGCTCTCATCATCTCTCCCCATTGACTGTGCTGGTAGGGACTGATGGGAACTAGAGTGCAACAACATTTGAAGGACCACAGAATCCCCATACCTTTTCGACTACAAATTCCTGGTATAAGGCATAATATATCCTAAAATGTCTCCTGCAAATACCAACCCGGTCTTATATTCATATATAAGTAAACATAAAGTAAACCTAAGTAAACATAAAATAAGTAGGTAGGCCAGACCTCCCTTCTTCCCCCACCCTCCCATGAATATCAGTAGGTGCATTTCTTTCACCAAAAATATAACATTAGTGAGGCAGTATCAGGAATGGAAAGGCTTGTGTCCTTTGCTGCTAAGGCAAATATAATGAGCCAGGTAACCTACTATAGCAGCCAAATGGTAGGGCCAGACCTGAGTTATCATTTCCACATACTCTGCAAAAGATATCTGAGCAGCCACAGCTGGTTTTCTGTTTCTGGCTAAGGAAAGCAGAGATTCAAAGCAAGTTCTCCACTCAACACTGCATGCACACTTTGTCAACAAGTTCAGGGAATTGGAGTGCGGGGAGGGAGAACTCTTGTTAACACAGAAAAAGGCAGCAAGCTGTATTTCAACACAGTGTTTTCCGCTTAGACCGGCAACGGTGTTAGGATATCAAAAACATTCAGAAGGGGTTTTCGTTGTCATTTTGTCAACGTTTGCACCAGGCATCACAAATTAAAGAGGGGAAATAATTTACTCTTTAAGTGGGCATTTAAGTGGAGATGGCAATGAACCATGCTGCCCAATTTCCTTGTCAACTTTAGAGCTATGGGGGTGTGATTTAAGGTGCTTTTGGACATGCTTCAAGACAATCCTAGCAACCTAGGCACAGTTAACTATGCAGTCCTATGCTTCACACATATACACAGGTATCATTGGAATAAAAGAAATTCCAGTGTTGTTGTTGTTGTTGTAAAAAAAAAAAAGCCTGTCTCTTGCTGCGGCTTACAGAAAAGTTCGTTTTCGCCAAACAGAGTACGGCCTGATAAATTTTCAAAAGTGCTTTAATATGCAATGCATACAGCCACACCTGATGCATGTTTGCTCAGAGGTAAACCCCATGCATTCAGTAAGGCCTATCCTATGTAGGCCTATGTAATGAGTTTAGTTATTTCAAAATGCAAAAATACACTTTAATTTACTGTGCTGGTAAAATAATACCGAGAGTTTGGCGTGTTATATGTGCCCATGCATTCACTCTATGAGCATAGCACAGGGCAAGCACAAAATGTGACAGTACAGAAAACTGGAATCTCTTGCTTCTTACCAAGATGGAAATAATACAAGTGAACGAATATGACGAGTACAATAGAAGGCACCATAGTTCAGTTGTAGTGCATGCTTGGTTCAGTCTCTAGCACCTGCAGTTAAATGGCTTAAATGGCAAATGATTGGTAGCACCTTTGCTGGTGACCCTTGAGGACTGCTGCCAGTCAGAGTGTACAATATAGGACTAGATGGAGCAACAGTCTGACTCAGTATACAGGCGTTTCATATACAACATGAATTTAATAAAGTATATTTCAAGTTGGAGCAGAGTCCAAAGACTACAATACATCCAAAAAGCCCCAATTCTCTCAAGAAAGAATCCATCTACATCATATCTAAGCTTAAGCATTTTATTATGCCCCTGGCTAAATTGAAATTGCTTGGCATAGTTCCATGAAAACTGTAAAGCCCATTTACAATTCCCATGACCCATTTAGTTGACTGGTCGAAAATTCAGTTCTTCGGGGCATCAGGCAAAAATCTGTTTTGGCAGTGTCACATGAAAGGGAGATTCTAGCGATCAAACATAAATACAAACAACCAAAGCTAAACAGTTGTGAAGTTACTATTTTTTTCAATGACATATACTTAAGGGCGTGTAGGAGCAGCGGTGTGGGGTCTTCCCTGTTCAGGATCCCAATCACTCAAACCAATTACTCCTGTCCTTGGTTTTCTGCCCACCCCACTAAAAGTCAGCATTCAGTGGTCACTGAACATCTACGGTCCTCACTTGGTTTGGTTAAGTATAGCAATGCATTGCTAGTAATGAGCATGATCCTGCTTTAGTTTTCATCTGCATTTCAGTGCAAATATTTATAATGCTTTTGTTGGGGTCCATGGGTGGTTGGCTACCCAACAAAGCATTTCCTTAGTGAAAGGACAGGGGTAGCCTAGCAACTGTTATCTATGCTGTGGTAAATTCTAAGTTAGATTACTGCAATACATTATATGTAGGGCTGCCTCTAAAGATGGTTCAGAAACTTCAGCTGGTGCAGAATTTGGCAGCCAGGCTGCTCACCAAGACTGTTTGAGCACATTAGGTAAAAAGGTAAAGATAAAGGACCCCTGGATGATTAAGTCCAGTCAAAGGCAACTATGGGGTGTGGTGCTCATCTCACTTTCAGGCCGAGGGAGCTGGCATTTGTCCACAGACAGCTTTCCAGGTCATGTGACCAGCATGACTAAACCGCTTCTGGCTCAACGGAACACTGTGATGGAAACCAGAAATGCCGTTTACCTTCCTGCCACAATGGTACCTATTTATCTACTTGCACTGACATGCTTTCGAACTGCTAGATTGGCAGGAGCTGGGACAGAGCAACAGGAGCTCACTCCATCCTGGTGATTCAAACCACCGACCTTCTAATCAGCAAGCCCCAAGAGGATCAGTGGTTTAGACCACAGGACCATCTGTGTTCCTGAGCATATTCCATCAACCTTGGCCTGACTTCACTGGGTGCTGATTAGTTTCCAAACCCAACTCAAAGTGCTGATTTTGACATAAAGTCTTAAATGGCTCAGGACTCAATACCTCAAGGACTGCCTCTCTCCATATGAACCTACCCAGACCCTGTGGTCATCATCTGAGCACCTTCTTTGTGTGTTTCCTCCATGAGAGGCCTGGATGGCAGCAATGCAAGAACAGGCCCTTTTCTGCAGAGGTTCTCCATTTGTGGAATTCTCTCCCCAGGGATGTTCATCTGGTGTCCCTTTAGGTACCAGGCAAAAACTGGAGCAGATGGGGTGCATACACAAGGAGAGGGGAGGGAAGTCCTTGTGCTAATCTTTGCACTAATGGAACTATTTCATTGGATTTCCCACTCTAACTGTATGGAACTATTTTTTAAGCAGAGGAACATATGTGCAATAGTAGCTGTAGGATTTAAGAGAGTTATTTCCTCTTATTTTTACTCGCTGTGTGTTGAAAGCTCAGCACTGGCCTTAGATCTGCTTAAGCAGCAAGCATTAATATATGTGTCACTTATTTCTGTTTTATGAATCAGGAGCAAATAAGCAAAGGCTAGAGATGGGTGGAGTGGGGTGATAATCCTCCTCCCCCCACTACACACACACACATACACACAAAATTGGACACAGGTACAACATATTTCTGCTTAAGCAGGGTATTACTGTAAATCAGATGAAATGTTGAAAATGTTTCTTCATTAAATGGTTATTGCATTTTCAGCTGTACACTTTTCTGCTAAGTGTTTTAGGTTAAAATATGTTCTTTCTAATGCAGTGTGTTGCATTTTCTATCAGAAGACTTGCCAGATCTGCTTGTTTTGTTGACAGCTGTCAATCAGTATGTCTCACAGCTACCCTGCCGTGTCAGCCATCAGCTAAACCACACTTTCCCAGGAACGTCTTACCATGGCATCTTGGTCCTGTTTTCAGATAAACAGATCCAATTTCTCAACAAACAGACTGCTACAGTCCTTTTGATAACAATGTAATAATTCAAAACAAATGATTCCAGGCTTTGATGATAGCACTTTTATGGGTCATGGAGAAATCCTCCCACCAACATCTGTTTGATTTTATCTACTTGAACTTTATCCTCCGGTTGAAGATTTATAAGCTGAAATCATCCCAGCCTATTAAAGTCAGACTAAAGTTAAAGCACCAACACAGAGAATGAAAGTGCATTTCACAGTCATCTACATTTGGAAATTCTGTTTGAGGAAAAGATAGCAAAATGGTTTTTTTGAGAGATGTATGCTTAACTACACTGGAAAGGCTGCATTCTGCACAAAACCCAAGCAATACAAAGAGATTAAGAAATCCATTGCTTTACAGCAGGAGCAAACTCTTTACCCTTCTTTAGAAAGGCACTGCAAAAAATTACAGATGTTGTTTACGTTCGAAGCCTGTTTTCTTAGGAAAACCCACGATGGGTGGTGAAAATTCACTCCAGATTTGCATTTTCCCTTGCTTTCCCCTTAAAATTTTCTCACATGCTGCAAATAAAGAGCATCAGAACATGTTTATTAGAGTCACTTGGTACTTATTAGCAGATCACACAGACAGGCTGGGATGTTTTCACTGGTGTGTGGAAACATTTTGCAAGCACAGAGCACCAAAATGCACAAATTTGTGAAAATCAGTTGTGTTGTGCTAAATTCAGACAGGAATAGTCAGTCAAAGCCACTGCAAAAAGCTTCGTAATTTTTTTCCCTTAGGATCCTACTCGACATGAGAAGGAAGCAGAATTTCCTTAGAGAAGCTGCTTAGCACTTACACAGCTTCTTAACCTGCAGACAGTACATTATTAGAAGCATTTGCAAGTGAAGCAGGGAGCCAATTTTACAACATTTAACAGAAAATGCAGATATGGTGCCCCTTGGAATCAACACAGATAGTTACTGTATATTTTTTCCCAATGAACACTTTGTACATATTTTTTTAATAAAAAAAAATCCCCACCAAATGGTGACTTTTCTTATCTTTTGGAAAGTATAGTAAATGCAAATGCTTAAAAGATTATTTGATGTATATGCTTTCCCTAAAAGGAAAAGCTTAAGTCTTGCCTCCTTCTCTCTCTTTCTTTGCATGCATAGACACTCTATATATGACTGTCAGATCTTTTTTGTATGAAACAACTCAAACTACTTTACACATGCTAAAGTTATTTTACTACTGTAGGAAGAGATGACCCCGGAGATTAGAGGATGCCCTTATCGCAGCTAATGTATACAACGCAAATGGAAATGATACTAGCACAGTTCAGAGTAAAGTGGCTTGAAAGAACATTGCACTGCTGCTCTGAAGCAGTGTGTGTGTGTGTGTGTGTGCGCGCACACACACACGCACACACACACACACAAACTAAAAAGCATTTAAGCTTACAGATAAAAAATTTAAACCGTAAGCAATGATAAGAGCTGAAAACAAACAGTGCCAGTAAAACACAAATGCCAAAGAAAGCAAGTTCAAAAGTATCTAATGAACAAAGTGATCAGTTTCCGATAAAACAGCCCAAGACTTGCCTACTCAGCCCTCAAGATGAAGCTTGGATTTCTAAGCGCTGATCAGGTCATGCCCAGGCATATTTTTGGTCCAGTTTGCAAGACATTGTGTGGTCCTGACTTGAGACAATATGCTGCAATGTGTTTGCCACCTGTGCCACATGTGGCTTAGGACTTCTCCATGAATCATAGAATCATGGATATGTGGAGTTGGAAGGGACCCCAAGGGTCATCTAGTCCAACCCCCTGCAATGCAGGAATCTCAATTAGATAATACATGACAGATGGCCATCTAGTATTTGTTTAAAAATCTCCGAGGAAGAAGAGTCCAACACCTCTCATGGGAGTCCGCTCCACTGCTGAACAGCTCTTACTGTCAAAGTTTTTTTCCTGCTGTTTAGTTGGAATCTCCTTTTTGTAACTTGAATCCATTGGTTTGTGTCCTTGCCTCCAGAACAGAAGAAAACAAGTTTGCTTCATCCTCCATGTGATAGTCCTTTAGATACTTGGAGATGGTTATCATATCTCCTCTCAATCTCCTCTTTCCCAGGCTAAACATACCCAACTCCCTCAACTTTTCCTTATGAGGCTTGGTTTCCAGACCTTTGGTCATCTTGGCTGCACTCCTTTGCACATATTCCAGCTTGTCAATATCCTTCTTATATTGTGGCACCCCAAACTGGATACAATATGTACTCCAATTGTGGTCTGACCAAGGCAAAATAGAGTGGGTACTATGACTTCTCTTGAGCGGGACACTATACTTCTGTTGACGCAGCCTAGAGGAGCATTAGCAAGAGTGCATTACACTGCCGACTCATGTTCAGCTTGTGGTCTACTAAGACCCCTAGATCCACTGGCAGTCCTCCGTCTTATATTTGTCCAGCTGGTTCTTCCTGCCTAAGTGTAGAACCTTACATTTGTCCCTATTCATTTCGTTAGTTGGGGCCCAGTTCTCCAATCTATTAAGGCCGTCTTGAATGCCCGATGTGTCTGAAGTCGATGGAAATGTTGCATGAAAAATTGCAATCGGAGGACAGTGGTGAAGGATGGCACAACCAGATACCCTATGGCAGCCCCAGCTGCTTTTGTACTCTTTACTAGCCTGCTTCAAGTGTTGTCTTGTGTTGAGGGGGAGATGTCAGGTACTGAACCTGGGACCTTCTGCAATCTAACTAGATGCTCTGCCACTGTGCTGCAGCTGTTCCCGATTTTGTTATTCATTTGTAGAAAGTGCATTGATTTCATCACATTTGTTGTTGTTACTGCTGTTATCACATATACTCACAGCCATGCATTCCTTTCTCTCTATACTGTCTGCAGGGCTCTACCTATGTCTTGGCTTATATGACTTCTATAGGTCATTTGCCAGTCCTGCTTCACTCACAGTTGGCAGCACAGATCTCTATCCCATCTCTATCCCAAAGATCCCTGAAATCTTTTGTCACTATTGTCTTAGAGGCAACTGTCATAGTGCCTGGTGAATCATTGCATTAATAGTATCAGTACCAACCCAACACAATTTGCTTCTCGAAGAAGACCCAAACATTTAGCAGATCCCTCTGCCAAGCCAACACTTTAAGTAGTCTTGGTGCAAATTCCTTCCTTCATTGGCATCCTCCCCCATGGAGACCTGGCCCTGGATAATATGTTAATTTCCAATATGATCAAATCTCAGGAATAGTACAGCTTCCCTCAGCACTACCAGCAGATAATTTGAAACCTCAGTTTCCACACTTACGTTTAGCAGGATAAAGATCTATGAAATTAAGATGCTCACCTGAAACAATCCCCTGAAATGTACACAAAGTGCAGATTAAATTCTCTGAAAAGAAATTTGTTAAAGGGACATTTGTTTCTTGTTTGCTAAAAGCCTAAACATAGAGCATATAGGAATTTGAAAGCACCATCAAAATCAAAGAAACAGAACTGCTGTTTTGAAATAATTACTGTTGCAATCATGCTTCCTCACGCATTGAGGATTTGCTTTAAATCTGATACGACAGAGAAGCCTAATACTGTATCGAAATGAAATACACGCATAGGCAGAAAAATGGAGACACACACACCTTTTGAATACTATATATGACATTAACTCTATCATTATAATAAAACACTGTTTGTGAAAAATTGAGCTTTTAAAACAAAAAAATAAGGATTAGAACTGGGATATAAAATCACTGGAACCCCAAATCCTAATGGATCTGTAATGTTGTAAGAGAGTACATTTATACTCATAATGTGTGGATTTGTGGCAAAAATGCTTTACTAGCAGAAATTTTGGGTTGAAACTATAAAAACCATCTACATTTCACCCTTCTCTTTTACCATTTTTTGTAAGTCATAATTTAATCAGTCTGGAAAAATGACCACCCCAACTAACATGGATTAGGGTCACCATTTAAGCATGCACTGCAAAAGCAGGGATGTGTGTGAATCTAACCTTTACTCACCCTTCATCTCATCTGATTGTGAATGGGATAGGATGCCTACAGTATGTAGAGTTGTCTGCAATACAAAAGAATCCTTATAGCAACAAGTAAGGACCTGGGTTCAAAGTAGCTTCTGCATCGGATTTCACACTGCTTTTCAAAACTTCTGCCAAGTCTGAAAAGCTGCTTCCCATGCTGTGAAATGGGGTGCTGTGTGTGTATGTATGGGGCTGATGGTGGTGGTTGGGATACTGTTTAAACCCAAAGCTCCACTGGGCAAATAGAACAAATTGCTCAGTTCTATGGAGCATGTGCTCTAAGGCATGTGGAGAGTTTACTCACTCTGCAGTTCCTCTCGGCTGCAAGCATGTACATAGTATACACATACTATGTATATCTGGTCAAATATTATGTACTGATGAAAAGCAAGAGTTAAAATCCAATCAAAGTAAGGCAATGCAAGTCACATTGCAAGTCACTTAACATATGCCTAAACTGTTCCCCTGAAATCACTGAATTTAACTTTTGCCTTTGTTGGGGTCATGACCCCCCCCCCAATTTCATAATTCAAAAAAGATCAGAGAAGGAGCAGTTTGCCAGTTAAACACCAAAATGCTACTTAAACGTTAAGATTATTGGACTCAGATTTGAAACCAAATCTTCCGTCAGCTGTACTAGCAATGTATTTTCTGCCAAGTTGCTACGGGTGACAGAAATGCATGATGACAGCAATAAATAACTTTAATGGCTGTTGATAATATCATGCAAAGGCCAGTATCAAACAAATAGAGATATCATTTAGAAGTTTACCAGCTATTGCTGAACACGGTATGATATATCATCTTGTCATCCAAGTACAGGAACAATCTATACTCCTTTCAATATTGTATATGCAAATATGGAGTAGATTGCTGAAGCCTGTCTTAGAACATCCCGCCCAGAGCCAGCCCAATACATTTTGGTACCTGAGGTGAACCACAAGATGGCATCCCCCTCCCCACCAAGGAAGAATGGTGAATGAAGATCTACATCAGGAACAAGGGGGGGATAAAGATCTGCACTTAGATCTGCTACCACCGTGGATCCTGCCACCTGAGACAGTCACCTCATCTTGCCTCATGGGTTGGCCTACCGCAGACTATTTCCTTCTCAAACAGCATTAAATGTGTGGTCTGATATTTTTGTACCCAAAAGGTTAAGACTCAAAACCAATCATTTTGCCATTGCATTTCACAAGACAACAAGATATGGTAATCCTTTTTCTATTCTAGGAAGGCAGCTAAAAATGTTAACATTGAACAAGAGCTTCTTAATTTTTATTTTTCAGTGCTTAGTATCTTCCTGCTATGGCCCATCCATTAAAACTCCTTGAAGAAGGTAGTCCTTCTCTTGGAGGCTGCCATTCAAAGCAAGTTTGGTTTGTAAAGCAGTAATGTCAAGGTTGAACATTTTCAGTTCACAGTCTATGATGGCCATCTTCTGTGATATGTTGACTTGCAGCAGGTCGGCAGGCAAGCCAGGACACATGGTCCTGGCATTCCAGCTTCCTCAGCGCAAGGAGGTTTGTTTCTTTTCTTTGTTGCCTGGTGCAGTGATTCAGTCTGCTTGTTGAGTGATACTCTGAGCTCGAAGCAACCAGTGAAGCAGATGGACAGTGGCAGGTCAGCACCTTATTGAGTGGGGGCTGCCCAGCTTAAGGCAAGCAGTAGCAGACCAGTGACCAGTGAGACACAATCTCTCCCACTGACAAAGACAACCCATAGTGCTCATACCTTACACCAATCAGGTTGAGCTTACAACTCATAACTGCTGCCTCCTGTGTTGTTTTTTTCTCCATTAACAGCACTGAAGTGACCTCTCCAGGGCGCAAGCCTGGGCAGTGTATATGGAAGTCCTGCAATGTTGACAAGACCCCCTTCTTGGCCTCACTGATGTAGTCCAAAGGAAAGTAAAACAATACATTTGGCTCCAGCTTGGCTGCCGGAAGGTGTACAAGTTGCCGGAAGGTGTACAAGATGTCACCCAACTGTCTTAGGGACTCCACTCCAGATTTGTGTAGGACTGTCTCCTTTTCTTCTCCTGAAGATGTCCTGGAAGGCAGCAGATAGAGGACAAGATTCCCCACTCCAATTCCATATATCAAAAGCTGACCAGACTGACAGCTGAATCTTACTTCATCAGTGCTAGGCCAAGGTCTCTTCAGCCCCCCCCCCAATAAAATATTTGACACACACACCCAAATTGATTGGCATTGCCATTCAAATGTCATGTTGCATGATCAGTTATGAATAATGGGGCTTACCTCCCCCTCCCCCATATTTTATTCAAGTTGGCACCCCTGTTTTAGCATTGGCAACAAGACAGTGTCCTCTACTGCAGTAGGCCATGAAGGACACACAAATTCCCTGCTTATCTCTGCCCCTCGGCATTCGTTCCCTGAGGTGGCCACTTCATTCTGGCTAATGATAGGGCCGGTCCTCAAAATCAGGTGGTCCAAACAGTGCAACATTCTGTGCCAATAGCTGCCCATGCATATGTGGAAGCTCACATCTACACCACACTTCTAATGTCAATTCAAAATAAGCCAAAAGCTGGTTCTGGGCACATTTGGTGTGCGTTGTGGCTAATTCTGTGGTACGGTAGGTGTCTTTGTGTACTTCTGTGACTGTTGTGCACCTGCAGGCTACAAAATCTGTATGGAGAAAGAAACTCCCATTATAGACTAAAAAACTGATCTGGCCACAATGTGACTGCTTTGCTATTCAGTTCCTTGTAATCTATATTAAATTCACTGTGTGGCTAGGGCTGGGTGTTTGTTCTGTCAATCGCCCCTTAGACCAACATTGAAGTTGTTTATAGAATCTCTCAAGCAACTCTAACCATATTCAGCATACTCTCAGAATTTCCAACAGCCTTAACAGAAAACTAAAATATCCAGTGTTTCTCTTGGATGGATGAGAGAAGTCATATCTTAATTAATTAAAGTGAGCAGAGCAATTTATTACACACAAGGTTACTGTTCTGGCTGAATGCTTTGCTTTAACTGGTGGGATGAAGTATCAAGCAAGAGTCCATAACAGAAATAAAAGGGGGAGAGGGCATAATATATTTGCCCTATTGTGCCCTGGATATTTCCAGCCTTGACTTGATCCTAAAGTGCTATTGGGAGCCATTAACCAAGAAGATGATCATCTGGCAACAGACTAACAGTGTATTCCTGATAACACAGGCTCAGATGAATTTATTCAACATTTTCATGTCCTGGCACAAATAGATTCATAGCTAGAATAAACCAAAAAACAACAACACAGTCTAATTTCAGCAAAATAACAAATTTAATAAATTTAAGCAGAAATCCATGTTTAGGAAGACCAAAGGCATACCAAAGGATACCTCATCATTTTTTTCCTATTCGAAACTTAATATCTTCCAGCAAATAACTTGCCTACAATATTTTTTGCACATAATCCAACTAGTATTTTTCCTCATCTAGAGCAGGGCAGCAGGGAATAGATGTAGTAGTAGCCTTGGGGGACCAATATTTTTTGCCAAACATTCTGCTACAAAGTGTTGTCCATAATTAAAATAGATAGTGTCATTCTGACTCCAAAGTTGTCAGTTTAACAGAAGCCTTGCCTACTTTGAAGCACTGTGAGACTCAATTGTAAATGGGACAGAAACACAGGCTGTACTGAAAGACTACTGATTTTTTGTTACTTTTCTCATTGAACTATTTCCATTTCACCATGTCATTATAGAAACTTTTTAACCGAGAGCCAAGATCCACTCTTTTCCTCCTCTCTCCCAATCCCTTTTCCTTTTGTATAGTCTTTAGTTTGTAAGCCTGAGGGCAGAGGCTGTCTAATTACTGATCTTTCTAAGCCACTCGGGGAGCCTTTTTCAGCTGAGAAGTGGGGCAAAAAATGCTTCAGATAAATAAGAGATTGATCTCCCCTAGCCTACATACGTAAAAAGAAAGGGTACAAAAGGAAAGAAGGTTTAAATGGCGGGCAGCATATGCCATGATATGTAATAATTTAAAGGCATTGCCAGAAATAAAGGTACAAAAGATTGAGAGTAATATAAAATAAGAGACCCTTTAAAGCACTCCAATCAGCTGTGTGTATTAGCAGGAAAATGACTTGGGAAAATGACTTGAAGAGTTGTGGGTGCACAACAGATCAGGCATTTACATCTGCCTCTTTAACTCAAAATGTCACTTTCCTTCATCCACCATGTTATATGGACTTCCACTAGACTAAGCTAGGGAAATTTATCATAGTCAATGGTGCTGCTCTGTTTAAATGCATAGCCTTTCTGAAGTTAATCTACAATTATTGTCATGCTTTGGAATTTTGACACAAGCTTGGCCTTCTACGAACAACATCTTCATATTTCATTGCACTGTGCAGAATGGTAAGCCTATCTATCTATCTATCTATGAACTCCAGAGGCTGAAATCATAATACTTTCCTTTCCCTGAAAATCAAAGCTATTTATGGAGCTTGTTCAAGCGACCTTCTTAACCTTTTAACATATGTTTCAGAACTTTAAAAGACAAGCTTGCATATGTACCTGCTTGAATTTTGTTGCAAGGATAATTCTATAAAGAGGTTTCACACCTTGCGAGAGAATCAAATTACTCCCAACTACAGTCACAGATGAAGCTGTGTGGCTGTTGAGAGCAGCCGATCAGAAGTAAATAAAGATACAACATGGCAAATTATGCTGGCTCAATAACTACCCTCTATAAAAAGATCCTGAGTGCTCACTCTGCACCTGGTAAAGCTTCTAGTACATTGCTAAAGGATTTACAGCTATCAAGCATATGAGGTGGCAGTAGCTGGATCTGTTTCTCCACCATCCTGAGAAATCATGGCAGTATAGAAGACAGAATGTACATAGCCTATGTGGACAAAGACTTTAGGACTCTAAGAGTTCCGTAAAACAGTCTTCAGGTGATCAGGAATTGCCAACTCCTGCCATTTTTATTTATTTTTTAAAATCTTCCTTCTGCAACCATCAACTTCCAACCATACTCTGACCCAGACTTTAGCAGCCTATAGGGATGTACGAAGGCATCTATTTCCATCCTGACCCATGTCGCATGCAAACACTGTTTTTCTTCTGCAGCAGTTCAGCTACCAACAAAAGCTGTGCTATTCATCTCACTTTCCACTGTGACAGAACATTAGAATCATATAATCCTAGAGTTGGAAGAGACCCCAGGTTCAACCCCCTGCAATGCAGGAATCTCAGCTAAAGCACCCACAACCTTGCATAATTAATTATTTGATTGTATGTAATTATTATGTGATTCCATACCATCCATTTCAAAGCAAAGAAAACACAATACAAATGAGCGTGTGTGATTAGATACCGTTAGCAGACTGAGGACATCAATAGTGAATAGTGATTGTATTCACTGAACTGATTTCCATTCCGGACATGGAATAAATAAGCAAAAACTGGTGATTTCTACACCTGTTTCTGTTGCAATTTCCCCAAGATCTCTCCAGATATTTTGGACTATGCTGCTGTGCTGGCTGAGACTGATGGGAGTTGTAGTCCAGAACTACTGGAGGGCCCAGGTTGGTCCCTCCAACCTGAGTCCCTCCAAACTGAGCCTTGCTAAATTTATTCCTTATTCATTGGCCCTTTGAATTTTTCCTCCAATCTTTGACTTTGGCTTCTTCTCTCCACCTGCCATCATACAGCCTATGACCCCAAGGGACCTGTGAGTTGTACTCTTAGAATGTTATCACAATATGCCTTTCAAGAAAATGTGTTATGGTGTCCAAATGAAAGGACAACGTGAACAAAACTAAGAGGTTTCATAACAAATTATTCACATGAATGAAGAATAATTTATCAGCTTTCTGTTTGATAAATTTCCCCTTTAAAACATCTCTCTAGTTATGACAAACTTGTAGTAAAAAAAATCTAGACTATTAGAGAAGATTATTGAGAAAACTAAGGGCTTCTTTCCATGCAAGGTATCATTTAGAAAATATGTCTCCAGCAATTCTCAGTACGTTTTCGATCAATATTTCCAAATGCTGGGTTTAATAAAGGACACCAAAGAGATATCTATTTTACATAGGTAAAACACTTCTTGTGCACATTTCCACTAAGATTCTGGAGCTCTCGGATTATGTTTTGTAAATAAATCAGTTTCCTAGCCAGAGATTAAGGTAAATTCTGCTAAGGACTAAAAGTTGACTTACAGCATTAAGAAGGATTAATGTTTAGCTGTGCCGAAGCTGAAGCACTAGGTTAGCATGTTTACGCAGCGCTGTAGATCACAATTAATCCAAAATTAGTATAAAAGATCAACAGCAACTGCTCTTGCATGCCAGCTTGGCTTAGTCCTAAAATCAAGACTTACTTCGGGGGCAATCTGTGTGCAAAGTTGCTGTATGCCTGTCCTAATAGGTTTAAAGCCATGCATTTTAAAAATTGAGCTTCCATGCCATGAAGAAATAAGAATGGAAGCCATCACACTAGATAGTGTCCTTGTTTTACCACTTGCGTTGCACACACAAATTAGCAAGAGAACTGCCTGGTCACAATCGAGGCAACAAAACAAGCACAATGTTGTGTGTATGTGTGTGTGCCTGTGTGTGTGCATGCATGTGGGTAGTTTAACAGCTTTTGTTCATTTTTCTTTCATTTCTTATATATACATGCTTACTCAGAACAATATCCTACTAACTTCGGGGCTTTTTACACTCAAGTAATGATGCAAGGGGCTGGAACATTTTCCTAACAGTTCTAATAGATTAAGACTGATACATATTAATAACAGATATTAATAGGTTATTATTGTGGTGCTGGTTATTACTGTTAGTATTATTAATTTGTTACCCACCTTTCACCATAAGGGTCCAGGGCAGGTTGAATCTAAAAAAGATAATACAATGCAGTAAAACAAATGGAACAACCCCACCCCAAATACTGTTTTCAAAATTCCTATTTTCAAAATACTAGCACAATCCAACAGGCAATTGTCAATGAGCCCAAAGTTTGCTTACATTTTCAGAAATTGTGTAGGTGCTGTCCAAGTGTGTGAGCCATATTCAGTGGGAACTGTGCATAATAAATTATTGGGTGACTGTGAGCACTCCTTCCTCCATCTGTCTCCTTCGTAGAAGACTTCCCCCCATGAACCCCACAGCCTGCAAGGGACTACTAGCATGGAAATCAAGCAGGCTGATGGAAGTGGGATGGAGTAATACTGTATGTTCCTTCTCCACCATGGAAGTCATGGTCACCTAGGGCTACCAAGAGAGTAACATATATTGGTAACATATGGAAAATTACTGGAGGAAACATCAGAAAGTTAGATCACATCCACCTCATACTTTAAAGCACTCATACCATTTTAACAGTCATGGCTTCCCTCAAAGAATCCTGGGAACTGCAGTTTTAAGTGTGTTGCAAATTATAGTTGTATGAGGGTTCTCCTAAAACCTTTCGGTACCCTTAAGGAACTTCAGTTCTCACGATTCTTTGGAGACTGAAGACTTTTAAAATGGTATGAGTTCTTTAAATGTATTCCTAAATGTATGCCCATTAGGACAGCTGCCCTCAGATAGTGGGCACGATGATATACAAGTATATAAAATAAGGTGTAGTTTCTGTGTTAGGAAATGGGGGCGTATTCGTTTGTTTTGTTGTTTTTGTTACGTATTTTGTGTTTTTATCTTGTATTTTTATGCTGTGAACTGCCCTGAGATCTACAAATGAAGGGTGGTATACAAATTTAATTAATTAATTAATTAAATAATAATAATAATACATAGTCTCTTCCCCTGGGGCTCAGAGTTCTTTGTCTCTTTACACTGGAAGTCTGTACCTTCTCAGCTGCCATCCATATAGTTGCATATGAGGGGCTGCCTAGAAATCTTCTTCCACAGAAAATCTCCTTGCATGCCTCTTTGGTCTTATTACCTCAGCCAAGTACAAACACTGCCCTCTTTCAGAAGGCCACAACTTAACCCACTTGGTTGCCTAGGTTACCAGCTGGCCACCACCTGTTGTGCCTTTTAATGTGACATTGCCCATCACACAACCTTTCCACAGAATTTGAAATGCTGGCGTGCCTTCCCACACCTGCCCACAGACATCGAGGGAAGGCGATAGGCCTCATAAAGCCTCGAGTATATTTAAATGAGTTAAGGTAATTATTCATCGGTAATTATATTTTCAGTCCTCAAACAGTCCGTGAATTTTGATGTCATTTCCCTTTCATGAAAGCATGAGAACGCAAGTGCTCTGGATATCAGGCCTCACTCCCTTGTTGCAACAGGGTGCACTGTGTCAGTTACTCAGAAGTAACACAGAATACTGTCAGAAGGGACAGGCGGAAGATCTGATTAAAGGGTGTATTTGAAAGGTACAAATCTTGAGAACTTGTGTCCTAAACATGGAGGGTTTTCCCACCACCATGGCACCACAAGGTGCAGGGTATGATTGCATTTTTTAATGCTGGCAACAGTGTGGATAAGAGGGTGTAATCATGTAGATCCATACTTTGGAGACAGGCATTTGTAACAGCACAATGCTCACATTCACATCATATATTTAAAGTGCTATGAGACCACTTTAAACAGTCACGGGTTTTCCCCAAAGAATTCTGGGAGCTGCAGTTTGTTATGGGTGCTGAAAGCTGTTAGGAGTATTCCATTCCTCACACAGAGGTACAGTTCTCAGAAAGGTTTTCCTCGTCAATCTCTCTTGACAAGGATCTGCGGTGGGGAATGGAATCTCCTTACAGCTCTCGGAAGCTTTAACAAACCACAGTGCCCAGAATTCTTTGCGGGAAATGATGGGTGTTTAAAGTGGTATCATAGCGCTTTAAACGAATGATGTGAGTTTGGCCAAAGTGCTGGGATTCGTGGTTTTTGCACTGCATTTAATAGGGGAAAGTGTGAGATGACGTTCAAGCATGGATATTGGAGGACTGTGTTTAAAAACCACGGGGACCCTTTGCACTACTGCATCCTTAAGCAAAGAGAGAGTCAGCTCATCAGCAAAAGCTGTAGTCCCATCAGCAGGCTAAGCATGTCTCTCTAACAGTTGGTGAATAGTAGTTCCATCAGCAGTTCAGCCAGCAGGAGTCTCAAAGTAAAAGGAAAAGCACAGCTTTCCTTTTCCACTAGCCTCTGTCAGCAGCTGCTTCTTGTATCCCAAGACCGGCATACAAATCCTTGAAGGAAGATGGATTAACTAGGTACTTGCCGAAATGAAGACCTATAGTTCCATCAGCAAGCTCAGATTTTAGTATGTTTGGTTAAGGCCATCTCATATCCTTCAGTATCATTGTCCTCAATAGTGCAATGCCATTTCTGACATATGAAATGGCTTCCAGGACCACACTAAATATTTTATTTTAATGGGAATTGTGCAAATAAACTCTTCTTACTTTTTAATATTATGCTTCGTTTTCCCTCAAAAAAACCCCTGACTTTTTTCAGTTGGTGTTTAGTGTCCCCTTTGAAACATTAATTCATTTTTGTCAGTTACGCTCAGTGGTGGAGTAATTTGCTTTGCATTTAATCTGCAGATAGTGCTGGAAAAGATCTTCTGCTTGCAACTCTAGAGAGCCTGTTAGTATAGACAATATTGACCTAGATGGTCCAGTGGTCTGATTCAGCATATGACAGCTTCCTAGATTCCTAAACTGCCTCAGAGTGCTCATCAGGAAAGCCTACCTTAATATCCCTCCCCAGCCCTTTGGGTAGTGTTGCTAGTTGTGACAACGATAGAAATCCAACAGCCAGTTTGACCAAATGCCACTGCAACATCCCCAGTCCTTTGGCTTCTCTCCCTTGGCTTGATGCTCCATCCCAGGGTATGCATGGAACAAAATTGCCATAGCTCCATGATTGATGGACATAATTCCTTAAAGATCTAATTCCTTAGAGATCTAATTTGATTCAATGTATTTCCATTCAAGTGAATCCCAAAGCAGTTTACAAGCAAAAGGCAAGAACAGCAACAATAGACATAACAATAGAGCATCACAGCTATAGCACAAGCGATCCCAGTAGGTACACTGTATTTACTGTATTATTTTACAGTTTGTAGGAAACTGCTCTGAAATTACTTTGATGCGATAAAGTCTACACACACTTTAGAAACACATTCCTCCACTGTTTGTTTCTGAAAGTGAACTAAGCACTTGTACTGCTGCCTCTGTCTACAAGACACTTAGCTACTTTTTGGTGCTATGAGTTTTATTATGTGTTGATTAGTGTATCCTTTTAGTAACTATCTTGTTAGGCTGGCAATTCTTCCGTCAGCATGGTAATTTAGATTGAGCTAATTCCATGCCCTCTGGCAATCTTGTCTCAGCAGCTCTGGCCAGGCTGTGCAATCATTTGAAGCGGACACTCTGAGCAACATATTTTTAGGTACAGGCTTTTGACTGATTAACATTCTACGGCCTTTGAAATGTGTTTGTGGGAGCGGGGTTATTGGTTTGTTTTGTTTTATTAGGTATTTTGTGTTCTCAACTTCTATTTCTATGTTGCGAACCACACTGAGGTCCACTTCTGAGGGTTTTCTGGTAGTTCCCTCACTGCAGGAAGTTACATTACAGGGAACCAGGCAGAAGGCCTGGTTTATACCCTCCCATCAGATGTCAGGGAGATAAAGAATTACACAACGGAAGGGAAGTTTTTAATGTCTGACTTTCCCCCCCGGAAGCATGCCTGGGGAAACCCAGCCAGATGGGTGGGGTATAAACAATAAAATTATCATCATCATCATCGGTATACAAATATAATAAATAAATAAATACAGTACATTTGAGACTTAAGGAGGATGCTCTGTGCAGGCCCGCATTTGTGTCCCACCTGCTCTAAATGATCTCTTCCACCAGGTGTGCCCAACCTGTAGCCCTCAACAAGTGGTTGGACTACAGCTCCCACCATTCTTAACCATTGGCCATGATGGTTGGCGCTTATGGAGGATGGAGTCCAGCAACAGCTAAGGGCAACAGGGTAGCCACTCTTATTTTATACAAATAGGTAGTGAGTCAAGTATTAGCAAACAAATGCCTCCTCAGATTCTACCCCAGCCCACAATGGACCTCAACTGAGACAAGAAGCAAGGCTTAGTAGGGTCGATGACAGGCAGAAGAGCATTCGTCAAAGCCAGGAATCAAAGGATTCGGCTTCAGAACTTACTTTCTGTTCCAGGGCCTCAGCCAAAACAGCCTGGACCTGGACTTGCCTGGAACGAAGTGGAGTCTTACCAGACGGAAATATTTCTTGAATCTTCTAATGATCAAGGTGTCTCCCCTGCCAGGTAAGTATTCCTTTCCCAAATCTTCTAGTGGTCTAGCAAAAGGACCAGAATATCCAAGCATATCTAGGAAGCTAAAAGAAATATACACAGTTAAATGGGAAGCACTATTAGAACAAGCTATTATCTCCCAGATGACAACTTGAGGTCTGTCACCACAGCATTATCTTTACATTTCAATATAATTAAAAAATGTGGCATTCTGATCTTGCCCCTGCAAAGTTGTCTATAAGCAGAGTTTCAATTAATGCTGGAGAACATGTGATGAAGTTAGTGGGCATGCTCTTTCATCCAAGATTTCCAGATGCAAAATTGTCAAAAATAAAATATAACACAGGATGTGTGGGGTGTTTATCATCTCTCAACAACCACAACCAACCCCATAACATCTGGCATTTACCAGTTTCCAGATCACAAAGTATGACTTCTAGGTTAGGTTTTAACTCCAGCACCTCACACCATTTCTTTTTGTAACATTTATGCTGAAGACAAGGTCTGTCCCATTGTCCCTTTTTATAAGAGAGACTTCTGTTATGCCACTAAATGACACAATCTCTGACAAACTAAAAACTTAACATATGCCATCATTTATATACAAAACCGGAGCAATAAAGCTAAGCCCTAGAACATGCTAAAGGTGGCTGTAAAATGCCTTTTCCCCAACCCTGTGTAATCAACTATATCTCACCCTTCGAAAAATGTTGATGGTGGGTTTACAATGCATAAAAAGTAAATTCAATTAATATACAGCAATATAAATGGTCAAAAATTTAAACAGAAGAGTGCATCAAGATTTGCATTTCAATAGGAAATAAAAATGTTAAAAGGCTTGGGGGGGAAATGATTTTCAAACAGAGGAGGTGCCAGAGGAAACTCTGGGGAGCCACCACTGAGAAGACCCTCCTGCATGTCGTCACATGCCTTGCAACAAATGACAAGGACATCTGAAGGAGGTCCTCCAAATATCTGTACCTCCAAGGGTACAGTCAATGTACCCTTGCCTTTACATGTACACATATACATGGGTTCAGACTGATTGACTCTGAATGAGGGACTGGGCTGTCAATCTCACACTTCTTCTTTTTAGAAATAAAGCCCTGACCTACTAGATATGGAGAAGATAAATGAAATGGAAAGTAACTATATTTCTAAAAGTGCTTAAGTCTGTGATCTAATGCAAAGTTGCCTAGGAGTAAGTATCACTAGAACTTACTTCGGAGTAGACAAGTGCCATGTGTTGCATTCATCTTTTCTGGAATCATCACATCTTGGTGGGTTTGTAATGAGATATTTAGTCTCTTCCTCATTCCCTGCCCCAACAAAACTAAAAAGCAGATTTTTCCAGTTGCGGGTAAATGTTATAACTAGTGCATTAATTCAAGACCTTTTCCCTGATGTCCTTATCAGCTTAAAAAGGAATGAAAGGAAGCAGGTACTAAAACAAGGAGACATTGTGTCTTGAATGAACACTGCTAAGTGGATTTCTTTTTTACACAAAGCAGAAAAACATCTTCTTAGTTGTCATGAGCAGCACATCCAAACCAGCCTTAATTACATACAGGTGATGGGAATTTGTCTAATGTTTTATGGTGAATCGTTGATGAGGCCTGCAGAAGGGAAATTTGTAAAAATAAAATCACCTTGACAGTAAAGCGCTAGGGTCAAAAAGCAAAGTAGAGTCTGTGTTCTCAGCTTTAATAAAAACAGTATGATCTGTCATCAACGCAGCATTTTTACACACTTGGACAATGCACTTTTGGAACTCCTGCTGGGTTTCATTTGATTTTCACTGAGGCCAACAAAGCATTGCTTATTGCTGGTAATTCATTATGACAGCAGAAAAGCTATAAAAATACACATGAGTCCCTTGTAAATAAACAGAATGCCCTGTGATATTTTTTCTATAAATACAAAAGATAACATGAACATCAAATCAAGAGAATGTGGCATCCTTTTTTTTGGTTCTTAGAAATTACAATCTAGAATTAGCTAAATTAGGAGCAACCTCCAACAGGCCCAGCCCTACTATTAGGCAGAGGGAGCAGGTGACTAGGGGACAAGAAGCTGTTCCCTCTAAGTCCCCCTGGCCAATCCTCCTGAGCTTTCCCCAGCTGTTCCCCTGAGCCAGATGTGGGGAACCTTGTTCATCCAGAGTGCCAAATTCTCTTGTGCACAACCTTATGGGGGCTGTGCATCAGTGGTGGATGGGGCCAGAGACAAAAGTGGGTGGTCATTACAAAGCAACATGCATATCCAAAGTGCCTGTAACTGGTATACATGTATAGTCAATGCAGGTTTCAGATTTTTCATGGCTGGTCAAAGGAAAGAAGGAAAACCTCTGCCGTATTTTTTTGTTGTTCAGAATAAAGGACGATCTCACATACAAGACAGCCATGGACAATAAAGGTGAACTCTACCATCAAGGGAATAACCCTGGGACCTATAAATCGCTTTTGCTTTGCTTTGCTTTGCTTTGCTTTTTAAGGAAAATGTTCCCTCAATAAATCACCATCCAAATAGGGACAATTGCTTTTCTTTCCATTCTTCAGAAAGGGGGAAAAAATGATCATGCTTTTTAGCTGTCAGAACACACCAGCCAAGTAATTCATAAGGTGTTACATTTACACACATAAAATGAAATGAAAAACAGCTCAGGAGAGCGACCTCTGGCTTTGCCAAAAGCTGCAGCTAGTGTACTGGAGGGCAAGGTAAGCTCCATCTTACTAGCCAAATAAATTCAAAACAGAAGTCAAGAGAATACCAAATTCTGTGGCATGTGAGCATATGTCAGTGGAAACAACACCCACTAAGATCAACAGGAATTATTGCCAGGAGATGTTTTGAAGACACATGCAGCCACCATCTTAAAAGGGCTGGGTCTTGTCAGTGCCTGAATGGGCAACTCTCTGAAACTTTGTGCATAGGTTCAATGTGGAGAAAATATTGGACATAAATGTAATATTTGTAAAAATACTATTTTACACACACACACACACACACACACACACGGGGGCGCGCACGCACGCACACATACACACACACACAATTACCCACCCCATCCTTGCCCATCCAATGCATGAGCTTATTAGATGCCATTTTAGTCCTGCAAAACTGATGACAAGATCCCCCCTCCCACATCATTCTGGCCAGCAGGAGCAGACATGGCTGCAGATGTACAGATAACCTATGAGAATCAATGGCAGTTACTCCTGTGTAAATATGTAGAAGACTGGGCCGTCATTGTTTCCAATTTGTGCTGAAAATAAAATATTATATTCTTAAAATATTATAATTTTATAATAATATAATAAAAATGCATATATTTCAATTTCCTTCTCATATCTGGTGTAAACATGGCAATGCTTTTCTTAAAATTTTGAAACAATAAAAAAGCCTTAAAAAGAAAAGCATAAGCCTCATTTCTCTCAAGGGAGCTCACCCCTGAGTATAAATATGCCTACTGTTGAACAGTTAATGGCTCAAAGATGCCCAGCAGATCTCCATATCTGTAAACATATGTTGAATGAGAGTCAAGCATCAAAACATAAGGATTCCGATTTGTAAAAGCCATATTGGTATTATATCACTTGATGTACATGTGTGACTTCTTAAGTGGTGTGTGTCAAACAATCCTATGCTGACACACACAGAGGAAGTGGATTTTCCACAGAGGAGACACTCTGCTGCAACTCTTCCAAAGCAGCTATCTTAAAAGTTTACTTTCACATGGGTTTTCACTTTTTGACCTGCTCTTGACCTGGGTAATACTGGCAGACCTGTGAGTTTAAGAAGGCCTGGGATCTATTAAAAGAGTAGTAGCTTGACTTTTACTGAGTAGCATGCTGATGGTTTAAAGTAAATGTTATGGTTTGTCACAGGAACCAATTTGGTTACCGTTTGTTCTTCCTGCCCCTGCCTGCTGATATTTTCTCAAGTGTTTTTCATTCTTTAAATTCTACAAAGAAATCTGCATGCTGTTATTTTAAACTTCTGCATCTCTCTGTTGAGCGGTTCAGTTCTAAACACAAGGCGGTGCACCCAAAGTTTAATCAAAAGTGCTGTTTGGCAGAACTTGAACCCAAAGAGAGCTAACTTTGAGGTCATCTCTTTCCAAACACCCGACAGATCTTGCAAAGGTCTGGCTCAACCTAATTTCTGAAATCCTAAACTGTCTACAAATCATGGGATGCGTCTGCCTGCAAGGCACTCACACTGACAACGATGGTCAATGCAAAATGCTTCATGGAGATTACAAGTAGATTAGATTCATTAGTTCTCCGGTCTCATGCTTCAGGCCTTTTTGTCTTTAGATGTCTTTACAAGTGACACGTAAATACATTTATTTTATTTTTATTGCAACTTTAATACAAATGGAATACATACACCAATCGGAAGCCACAGAAGCCCCATCAGATGTTTGGGTTCCAAATAAGATTCGCAAACCAGAACAGTCACTTCCGGGTTTGCGTAGTTCAGGAGTCAAAATGCCCAAGGCATCCAAGGTATGACTGTTTATAGCAGAAATGCCAGGCTGAACAATTTTTCAAGACTGAGCTTTACAGTGGACGCTTGGATTGCGAACATGATCCTTGCGGGAAGCACGTTCGCAACCCTCAGCGTTCACAACCCGCAGAAGCGCATCTACCGCAGAAGCGCACGACTACCGAAACCAGGAAGTAACCCATTCCAGTACTTCCGGGTTTTGGCAGTCCGTAACCCAAAAAAAACGCAACCTGAAGCGTCTGTAACCCAAGGGATGACTGTATAGCTTCAATCCTTAGACTACCTGCCCCACTCCTTATCATAGAATCATAGAATCATAGAGTTGGAAGAGACCACAAGGGCCATCAAGTCCAACCCCCTGCCAAGCAGGAAACACCATCAGAGCACTCCTGACATATGGTTGTCAAGCCTCTGCTTAAAGACCTCCAAAGAAGGAGACTCCACCACACTCCTTGGCAGCAAATTCCACTGTCGAACAGCTCTTACTGTCAGGAAGTTCTTCCTAATGTTTAGGTGGAATCTTCTTTCTTGTAGTTTGGAACCATTGCTCCGTGTCCGCTTCTCTGGAGCAGCAGAAAACAACCTTTCTCCCTCCTCTATGTGACATCCTTTTATATATTTGAACATGGCTATCATATCACCCCTTAACCTCCTCTTCTCCAGGCTAAACATGCCCAGCTCCCTTAGCCGTTCCTCATAAGGCATCGTTTCCAGGCCTTTGACCATTTTGGTTGCCCTCCTCTGGACACGTTCCAGTTTGTCAGTGTCCTTCTTGAACTGTGGTGCCCAGAACTGGACACAGTACTCCAGGTGAGGTCTGACCAGAGCAGAATACAGTGGCACTATATGACATCACATCTGACATCATATCTGGCCAAAACCACCTAATTGGGCCTATCCAACTTAGTTGAGATTCCTGCATTACAAGGGGGTAGACTAAATGACCTTTGGGATTTCTTCCACCTCTACGATTCAATGATCCTATGATTCCTGGACAGTTGTACAAGTGAGTCCTGGTATAGAGAGGAAGCAAATGGGTAATGGTGATAGTAGCAAAGAGGTGAGGACACTCAGATATGATGTCTTCCTGAGGGCACATTTCCCAAGGGTCCCCAAACCTCAAGCTGGCATTGATCACTTATCTATATAAATT
This sequence comes from Podarcis erhardii, assembly GCF_964252035.2. NCBI lineage: Eukaryota > Metazoa > Chordata > Lepidosauria > Squamata > Lacertidae > Podarcis > Podarcis erhardii. Next base: position 55,514,253 of record NC_138512.1, read on the forward strand.
CCTCTGAAAAGGTGTCATATCAAAGGGAGAGCACCTGTCAATAATTTTCTATGGGTGCTCAGAAACTGTGAGGAGAAATATTTTGTCAAAGATCATATGGTCAGAACTCTGTGGTATTCAGAAACTAATCCCATGATTTCATCATTTGGATCTGTGAAGATAAGAAATCATATGGGAGAGAAAGTATATTTTTGTGTATCTTCATGAGAAACAGCAAACATATCACCATGTTTGTGGTGTCATGTTTACACTACTTGTCTAGCAGATAGAGGCCAGGGCAGGAATCAGTACATAAATTCCAGAAACAGGGCTTCATTCTCAGCATTCCATTAGTCCATGGAACAGAAAATCGTTAAGATTTTAGCAGTTGTTTTTCTGGTTGTAACATAATTCAGGTAATATGGTGCAAGCCTGCATGTGTAGGCATGGAGGAGACATTTGATTTTGTACATATTTAAATCTGAATTATCAAATTCACACTTTTTGGGGGGGAAATGCCAACTGAAACACACTATTCTTTGAAAGTTGCACTTATACAAACTCTGTGATGCACTTCTCCACCCAAACAATGTTTATAAAAATAAATATATTAGGGGAAAGTGTGCATAAAAATGAAGATACTGGTGAAAAATGACATACAAAAATTCATTAGATATGGGAAAATTTGTTTGCAAAAATATGTACATTAGTCAAAACTACATATAAAAATGAGAGAAAATAGTACTAATATGCTGAAGAATTTTCATGAGGATTAAAAACATTTTTGTTTTATTTTTTGCAGATTGCTGCAAAATGTGGAGAACTGAATTTAAGACTGGAAAAATCAGAAATTGAGAGAACAAAAAATGGCAGATCCTTCCATTCCTACACATGTGTATTGAGGGGTCTCATAACTGGTGTGATATACATCTATTTTCAGGATTTTTTAAAATGGTGAGCTTTGGTGAATCAGTTATGATCTCAGTATAAATGAAATGAAACAGCAACCCACAATCACTGGAATAGGGTTGCCTATTCCTCTTGCCATCCTTGTAAGCTTCAGAACCACATCTAACTGTCCACTGAATATTGTGTGAGATGGTACCTTAATCTGATCCTGCATGGTGCTATTGTTGTTTATAAAATTTGTATAGTGCTCTTCATCCATAGATCTCAGGGTGGTTCACTGCATAAAAATACAAAATGAAAACATAAAATATATAATAAAACCAGAACAAAAAAATCCACAAAAATCAAAAGCCAACCATCCCCCCACATCCTACAAACACATTTAAATGGATGTTATGATGTCATGATACGAGTTTGGCTAGGTTTGGTGACCAGGAACTGTGAACATCTGGGTACAAGTACCAAATCTGATATAGGTTTTTATTTATGATCAGCAACTCTTCAGAAATGTTAAAGGTAAAGGTAAAGGTACCCCTGCCCGTACGGGCCAGTTGTGTCCGACTCTGGGGTTGCGCGCCCATCTCGCTTAAGAGGCCGGGGGCCAGCGCTGTCTGAAGACACTTCCGGGTCATGTGGCTAGCGTGACAAGCTGCATCTGGCGAGCTATAAAGCGGTCCCTATTTATCTACTTGCACCCGAGGGTGCTTTCAAACTGCTAGGTTGGCAGACGCTGGGACCGAGCAACGGGAGCGCACCCCGCCGCGGGGATTCGAACCGCCGACCTGACAATCGGCTAGTCCTAGGCGCTGAGGTTTTACCCACAGCGCCACCCGCGTCCCTTTTCAGAAATGTTACTCGTCTGTAAAACATGGATTTTGTTGTTTTGTTTTTTGTCTAACCATAAATATACATTAAGAACTTTTAGTCATTATAAACACTCACAGAGAGTTCATGGTGCATAAGCAAGTGTTTTCCTAGCCTATCATCATTCTGATAGATTTCAGTCATATGGATCATTTGTCAAATATACTGACTCACAAAAGCATTCTAAGGGCTGATTCATATAGCCAAGAGGCAATATGGTAATTGTATTAAATCCAGATCATGTGGTGTCTGCTCTGCAGGGGAAACAAGTTGTGTGTGGTCGCACACTGTGTGGTACCTCCAGTTTTCACCAGATGATCAAAAAACCTTGCTTCTTGTCGATGTCATCTGGGGGAAAAGGAGAGGGCCCTACGTAGCATTTGGCTACAAATAAATGTGTTCCTGCACACAGCAACTTCTAACATTAAATTGGCTGCCATGTATTTACTTGTTCACGTAAAGTGACTCTTCGTTATGAATCCCTAGGCAGAATTTGTACTAGCTAGTATGCCAGTAACACCATAGACAATATTCTCAAGACCATGCTCAAAGTGGAATGGAATCCCATTCCAGTTCCTTTCAGGCAGACCTAAAATGCATCCCAGCTATTTTGAATGGATGTGATTTGAAATGAAACTATTCTACTTACCACCACCACCAAGCATTGCCCAAGACCATTTTTAATCATGGAAATGTCACAGCTAACTTGCGTTTTCTTTTTGGTGGCGTTTGGGATGTTGAAAATGCTCTTCTAAAAATGCTGGCATGTTTGCAGTTTTTCAGATCCTGGAAACTGGTTAAAAAGTGCATTGAACCAGGGTGTCCTCCCATTGGCAGTCTGGACTCTGTACATGCATCTGAGCAACATTAACATCTGAAAAACATACAACAAAAATCAGCATGGTCTGACCTCATTGTGTAAAAATTGCACTTACTGTGTTTTCAGGGAATGTAACATCAGTTCCAGTGGTGGCATCAGAGCAGGACATTCAAACAGATGCCCACTGGCCTTCTTAGCAGAATGAGCAATAATGTCCCCAAATGCAGACAAGTTACTGGTAGTTTAAAACAAGTAACACACACCCCCTCCATTTTTTAGAGTCTCATTGAAAATGTGTCATTTGCTACTATCTACTGCAGACAGATCAGAGTCATTGATTTAGAATACAGAAAAACTCAACTATCTGATGTTTTAGATGTGTTTTATTTCATTACAACTGAAATGACTATAATTAAAGAGCCACAAGAAAGGTTAACTGGTACAAATCAGCGGTCATTTTTGTAAATGAAAAATCTAGGAAAACAAGGAATTGTCTTTCAGCCAATGCAAAAAGAAATCAATTTCCTGCTATAATAAATCAGGGGTTACTGGGTATAATGCATACTCCTGGGTATTCTTCTGCTTTGTGTTCATCTGTCTCCACTGGCCATGTAGGACCAGACTTTGCAGTTCACATCCTGGCTGACAAACAAATAAGAAATATAATGTAACAACTAAGATGTCCCCTGTTTACTGCCTGCTGTGCTGATTGGGCTTTGGACTGGCTGTTTTACTGAGACGTAGGAAGAACTGACTCATCTCAGTATCATTACTTCACATGCATAAAGGTTGGGTGGGCAGTATGCCTGATGCAAGAGGAAAAGGATAAGCAATGAACAGGCTAAAAATAATTCTTCGCAGCCCAGTACATAATTCACTTGAGTGTAAGTACTAGGACTTAACCCAATTTATTTCTTACTGAATTCCATAAACCCTGCAGCCCAATCCTATGAGCTGGTATCCTTAGAAGGCAGCATATAAGATCCAGCTTAAATAATTTTTATTCTTCACTGCCTACTCCTTTAGTTCACTGGAATCAAGGCTTGCAGAACTGTGTCAGTCGTAATTGCTAGTGAAGGAGGGAACTCCAGAGAATGGTTAGGAAAACCAAGGTCCCACCTTTGTCACTGAAGGCCCAGGTGGCCTCAATGCCTAAAAGCGCCTTTTACCAGCTGTGACTCGTACAACAGCTTCAACTGTTCCTAGACAGGGAGAGCTTGACCGCAGTAGCTTAGGCACCGGTGACTTTAAGGCTGGATTACTGCAATGTGTGGGGCGTCCTTTCTGTGTTACTTAGAAACTGCAGTTAGGGCAGAATCTTGCAGCACGGTTGCTGACAGGAGTGAAACCCTGTCAGCAAATAACACCTCTGTTCAGAGATCTGCACTGCTTTGTGTTTTGTTGCTGGACTGAGTTCAGGGTGTTACATTTGGTATATAAAGCCCTTAATGACTTGGGACCAGTTTCCTTGCAGGATCACGTTACCACATATGTCCCCATTTGGCCACCTTGATCTTTGGAACCAACACAAATACCACATAATACTCATTTCACAGTTCTAAGCTACTGATCTACACTTTGGAACTCCCTGCCTAGTGACTACAGGCAAGTGTCCTTACTATGCTCTCTTCAGCGGCTGCACCAAGTTTTTTTTTGTTGAGGCAAGCCTATACAGACATGTAGCCATTGATGCATTTTAATCTCTCTTACTGTTGAATTTAAATATTTTAAATTGTTTTTAACTTTTTATTGATGATTTTAATATTTCTATGAGGTTTTACCACAGTCAAGTGGGATATAGATTTTGTTCAAAAAAGACAAATAAATATTTGCATTATGGTATTTTGTTTGTGTCAGTCATTTCGGGACTTTCTGTCGTTCTGCTTCATGCATTCCATAGAGTTAACCTAACCTAATATTTATTTATTTCTATGGATGAAACAATACCCTGCCTTTCTTTTCTTTTCTTTTTTGATGTATCAGGACAGATTGCAGAATGTTCAAATTAAAAAAATTAAAATAGTAGCCTAAAATACAATGGTGTGCAACAAGAATAAACATGCAGAATCAAATCAATTTAGAGTCAACTAGAAAAGTGTTGTTGTTGTTGTTTAAAAGTCTGGGGAAATTGGACGACAGAGAGGGGAGTTGGACAGAAAGCAACTGAGGCAGCAGATGTGCTTCTCTGGGGAGAGCATTCCGCATGTGGGTCTCCGCCACAGGCTCCCCTAGCATTTGCCACCTGTCATACCACATCTGGCAGGAGCACCTGGGGAAAAGCCTCCCAAAAATGGCCTTAGTGTACAGGCAGACTGATGTGTGTAAATAACAGTGTGCACCATCTGATGCAGGTAACAACAGGAGATCAAAGCAGCTACTTTAAAGATGAGAAAAATTCATTACGTGTTGCTAGCAGACTGCCCCAATCTCAAATGACTCATTTTTCTTTTTGTGAAAGTCTGATGCTTAATTCAGAATACACACACACACACACACACACACTTGTTAAATCTGGCCTGTGCTCCCAGAAGACCATGTGAATTTTTCCTCTAAATCTTCTTAAATGTTCCCATGCATTCAGACATACTGAACCGCGCCTCGAAAATGAGAGGAAGGGTCGTGGTCTTTGGTTTCTGCTCTGCCCCTAGGATATTTACAATTATTATGAGATCAGTCGCTCACCTTGCGCAACCTCTGGGAGTAAAACTGTTTATCTATTTATACAATTTCTTGATTGCAGCTGAGTCAAAGGGGTCACTAAATTGAGACACAGTAAACACACACAAGAAAAACTTCACACCGCCTTTTCTCTTGGTTGAGACTTTCTGGATTCACTATATAACACAGCAGAGAACATAGAGGTAATATTGACCATGGTCCCTGGCATTTAGCTAACTTCCTTAAAAACCAGCAAAATCTCAACCCGCTGAGGGTGAGTGTCATCAGCTGATATTTGGCTCCTCCTTCTCTTCCTCAAATATTGTATGTTAGCAGCCATTTCACCCAACTGCAACAGAAGGATGCCTGGTTTGCATCTCACACCAGGCCAAACCATGGCTCCAGGAGAGGAGATAGCCAAGCTTTTGCTCCTCCTCAGTAATTTTGCTGCTGTGCCAGGCTCAGCAAAACCATAGTTTGGCTTCAAATGTCGTTTGATCTCAGGGTCATGGTTTAGCTCTCCTGGACAAACCATGAACTATAAACCATAGGACCAACCTTGGTTACCACATCATGGTTAGTCTGAGCTCAAACAATGGTTCAGCTTTGCATGGTACAGCAGCAAAATTTTGGGGGAGGTGCAAAGCTGCTGTAACCTCCAAGAGCTTTCATGCTTGTATATTTGTTCAAATTCACCAAGGGCACAATGAACTTCATATGCATATGAATAATAATTATTGGGTTGTATCCCACTAACTCACATTCAGAGCAGAACGATTGAAATAAATGAATTTTAGTTAGTTTGGCGGTTGATTTCAGTGGCTCTACTCTGAGTATGGCTTAGTGGGATACAAAGCATATTTTTTTAAAAAACTGTTTGATTATTCCTGCATTGCAGGGGGTTGGACTAGATGACCATTGGGGTCCTTTCCAATTCTACAATTCTATGACTCTTAAAAAAAAAAGTCCAAGTCCTCATTTTCTACAATGGCATTGCATTTGCAGCTTTCACTTTAAAACATTCAAGGATGCTTTTGCCATCCTGCAACTCTAGCGCTACGCGAATCAATAAAATTACATCGCAAGACCAAATCACAAGATGCTCTCTCACCTGCCTTGAAGAGGAGAATGAAAATGAATCATTGCAGATGTATTCTTCCATCTCTATAATACTGCTACACGAGAGCCTTCCAGCCTACTTACAGCCGGGGGAATTGTCGTACCGGTGGAAGCGAGAGCAAAATATGCAAGAGATCAGATGTTGCAAGGTCAAGCTCCAGTGTGGGAGTTGGACTTCCTCTTCCCAGTCCTGAGAGACACTGAGCATTGCTAAGGTATCTGGTGAATCTCTAGGGATACAGTTCAGGCCTTGTCACTACAAATCACCCTCTGCCAAGCAATTTGTGCAAGCAGCATAGAACAGCTGTTAAACAAAGGAGTCCCGGGCTATCCCTCCGGCTGAAGGCACGGCAGTTGCTACTGGGAAGAAGATCCTGGGAGATGAAAGCAAAGCAGGCATGCCAAAGTTGAGAGGGTAGGCAGACGCTCTTTCAACTTCCCATTCAGTTAGGCATTAAAGAAGTGTCAAGATCAAGAAGGCACGTTTGTGAGCAAGGGCATGGATCCAAGTGTAGTCCCATTCTGTTTATTACCAAGTGGGTCTATAAAGCTTCTTCGTTGTGCCCTTGGCTGGAAATCACATGTTTATATGAAATTGTGTTTTCTTTTAAAACTTGCAAGCCACTTTCATTTGGATCTAGGGAGCACGTAAGGAGAAAATTGCTCCCAGGGTTAGAACTGCTCGGGAACAGATGTGGGTCTGCTGGGAAACTGAAGGGTCTCCCTCTCTCGTACCGCTAGAATTCGGGACCATCCAATGAAGCTGGGTGCTGGAAGATCCTGGACAGACAAAACAAAATACTTCTTCACACAGCACACAGTAAAGCTATGGAACTCACTGCGTGGCGTCCACCAACGTGGATGGCTTTAAAAGAGGATTAGGCGAATTCGTGGAGGAGACCGTTATCAATGACTACTAGGCATGACGACCATAGGAGAAAACTCCCAGGGGCCGAGGTCACTATGCCCCCCCCCAATAAAATATTTGAGGGTGCTGTCTCCTCCCAAAGTTTATGGGCATTGCCATTCGAATGGTGTGTGAGTGTTGCGTCTTGTGATCCATTATGCAGGGTGGAGCTCACCTACTCCCCCCAATATTTTATTCGAGTTGGCGCCCCTGGTTATGGCTATGTTCTATCTCCACTTCAGAGGCATTATGTCTCTGAACACTGGGAATTGCATGAGGGCAGAGTGGTGTTGTGCTTAGTTTCTGCTTGCAGGCTTCCCATGGGCATTGGGTTGGCCGCTGTGACAAAAGCGTGCTAGATTAGATGGGCATTTGGCCTGATCCAGCCCGACTCTTCTTATGCCCTTATGAAAAATGCATTGGGTGTGAAAAATTGCCATTCCAACCAACACAACTGAAGCAATTTCCCCTCTCTCTGGTGGCTGTCCTGTACACTAGGCATGAGGAAGGTTTTTAGCCTGAGGGCTCCATTTCTTCATGGGGGTGCATGTCCACAGTTGGTGGCCAAAAAGTGGGTGGGGCAATGCCTGTGACCCTTACCTTTGTACAGTAAGCTGTGGAAAAGGCATAGGTTTCTACACACTCATCCCTAGAGATAGAGAGGCAGTGTGAGCCACTGTAGTGTAGAGGTCAGAGTGTCAGACTTAGGTCTGGAGGACCAGGGTTCAAATCCACATGCAGCTATTATTATTATTATTATTATTATTATTATTATTATTATTATTCACTGAAATTATATACTGTCCTATACCCAACAGTTCACATAAAAATATCACAGTATATAAAATAAAAATAAAAGCAATAACCCAATACAGTGGTACGTCGGGTTACAGATGTTTCAGGTTACATACGCTTCAGGTTACAGACTCCGCTAACCCAGAAATAGTACCTCGGGTTAAGAACGTTGCTTCAGGATGAGAACAGAAATCGTGCAGTGGCGGTGTGGCAGCAGCGGGAGGCCCCATTAACTAAAGTGGTCTTCAGGTTAAGAACAGTTTCAGGTTAAGAACAGACCTCCAGAACGAATTAAGTTCTTAACCCGAGGTACCAGTGTAATACCCCCCCCCAAAAAAGAGCCACATATTAAAAGGTTATGGGATGTTGATCAGGTCAACCAAAGGCCTGGTTAAAAAGGAATGTTTTTACCTGGCGCCTAAAGGTATATAATGAAGGCACCAGGCAAACTTCCCTGGGGAGAGCATTCCATAGATGGGGAGCCACTGCAGAAAAGGCTCGTTCTCGTTTTGCCACTCTCTGGACCTCTCGAGGAGGCGGCACACGAAGGAGGGCCTCAGCAGATGATCTCACTGGGTGACCTAGGGACAGTCACTGCTTCTCAACCTAACCTACCTTACAGGATTGTTGTGGGGATTAAATGAGATGAGGAAGAATTCATGTGAACCACCTTTAGCTCATTGGAGAAAAGATGAGATATAAATGCAATAAATAAATAAATGATAAAATAAATCCACTGCTACTCAATGTACGTCTACTCAATGTACGTCTAGTCTCTGGTCAACCTAGCTTGGTGTTGCTCACTCTGGTTCCCAGAATAAGCACTTTTAGCTTCATTATGACTAAAACCAGACAAATGTTTTCTCCTTATTGTTTTTATTGAAATCTAATAAGCTTTGCAGTGTCAGACCTGAAAAAAATTCTACATGGGGTGGTGGGGAGGGGGGCAGCTCTTTCAATAGACAGCAATGATAAGTGTTGGGGGTTTGGAAATTTTGTTCATTTCTGCTATATGTACTGCTGCATACAGTTTTATCCTAATCTAATTAGCTCTGTACCTTGGGGCATTGCAGCAGTTTGGGGAGAAAAGGTAGAAGGAAATGAAAGGGCAATAGAGCAATTTTCCTCCAAAGGGGAAAAAAGGTTAAGAGTGTCTGATACAGAAAAGAACAAACAAATTAATTTAAGCTGTCTACAACTTAAATGTCCTTATGTTAAAAGTAAATATCATCTGCTTTGATGAAAAAAATAAAAACCAGCAGATATAACGGCATAATCTATACATGTAAAATTGCCATGGCTGTATTTTCTATTTATGATTTCAACAGCGAAATCTACAAACCACTATAGCTACTATAAAAGCTGTTCTAAATCCTTTCCCCACAGTGGGATTTTATGCAACAAATGTGCCTTTATTTCTAATTTATTTTGCACAGAATTTACCCAAGATAGCATTTTTTATTGGGAATTATAGCATTTTCTGAGTGCTTGAAATATGCAGTTTTTTTATACTATACTTTTATACTCAATACAACCTTTTGAACAGGTGTGGGGAACCTCTGGCCATCCAGATATTGTTAGACTACAACTCCCATCACCCCTCATTGTTGGCTGTGCTGGCTGAGCCTGATGTGAGTTGGAATCCAACAATATCTGGACAGTTTTTCCACCTCTCTGCACAATCCGTTTAGTGCTATTGTGAAAGCTGCGTGGACTGTGATTGCACAAGTGCTATGGTCCTTTGTTTGGTTTTATTTATGGTGCTAGCAACCAGTGATGCATCAGAGACATCCTATATCCTATGAGCTAACACATTCTGTGACTGTGGATCCTTGTGTACTCAAAACAATGCCATCTATGCGTAAGAGGGAAGTATCAGCAAGCTCTGGGAAACCAGGTTTGCAGAAATACAAAAACTCTTTAGAAAAAATGTTGTGGGGAGGTGAGATCAAAAGCTTCCCTCTAAGCATGTTTAGTGGCCACAGAAAGCTGAGCATCTGTTGTGGGGGTGAGGGAATGGAATGGAATATCCTGGGAATGGGTGTGGCTGTCTGGAAAACTGAAAGGGAGCAGTTCACACCACAACTTTATTAAAGGCTGCCTTGTTTCACTATTCAAGTGGTAGGGGCCAGAAATCTTGCCCTGAACTTCATTGACCAAACCCATTCATTCAGTCGATGCTAAAACACAACATAAGAAAGATCTCTGGGACTCAACACTGCATTCACTTGAACCATATTCCAGCAGCCACTCCAAATATCAAATATTGGGCATCAAATATACCAAACATTCACATCTCGATTCTAAAACGCATTTATGCGGAGATATATCCAATTGATTTTTCTGATTACTTTCCATTAGAATGGCTGCAGCTACAACCTAAGGACACATTATATTAGGGTGCTCACATGTTACATTTAGTGAGTATATACTATACTCATACAGTCATTCATATTTAACATTCAACAAGTGTACTGGCTGTTTACCTGTGCACATAACAGCTGAGCTGTGCAAATTAACAAGTGTACACTCTTTCACACAAACAATTTATTTCTGCAAGCAGTTTCCCCTAATAAAATGCATTCTGAAACATGCTTTGCTGTATTTTTGTACTTTTTTTGCTGCAGAACTACATTACAAAATTCAGAGAACTGCCTATTTCAAAAGAGAGCTGTGTTTCGATTTGTGTACTGAACCAATTATATCCCCTTTCCCTTTCCCTACCCATGGATGTAAGCAAATGTATCAACTTATAATGGCTGCTTTGTATATTGTGTGCACAGGGGTGTTCATGGTTAAGGAACTATGGCAGATAAGAGCAATAGAAAAAGAAGCAGGGGCACTGGCAAGGAGAAAGCAAAGAGGCAGACATTTGGGACTGATAAGAAAGGCTGTGTAGGATGCAGCCAATAGCTGGCCTATGAAATAATACAACCTAACAAAAATGGAAACCTAATTATTCTGGTCATTTCCCCCTCAGTACCCTGCTCCATTAATGCTATGGATTACTGAGTATACAGTGCTGCCATTCCATTTGTGCAAGCAGACTTCTGCTTGCACAAAGAAATTTCCCTCTTGTCTCCCCTGCAGCCCCCAACCCCACACACTGTGCAAAACTGCTCCAGAGGGATGGGGAATCCTCTGGATTTTGAAGTGGGGGACTCAGGGAAAGTGGGGGGAGTCACATTACTCAAGTGAAAACACCTTTCACACAGCATTGGATACAACCCAATACTTACAATGTAGAAAACCAAGGTGGCCCAATACAAATCTGGCCAGGTACTGAGTTGGTGGCATTTCACTTCCACAAATCCTAGGTTGATTGACAGCAGTTGGTGATTATGGTTCATCTTTATTTAATTTATAAGTGGGAATATTTCCAAAAGGGACGTGTGATTTCAGCTGTTAGAAGTTCATGCATAGATACTGTCCATTAATCCACCGAAAGCACACTGGCTACAGTTACATTATAGTAGCTCAACCTCCCTCTGAACAACACTGACCTGAATTTAAATATAGCTCAATTTAGCACAGAAAAGTTATATTACTTTTTATTATTTAAGGGAAGGAAGGAAGGAAGGAAGGAAGGAAGGAAGGAAGGAAGGAAGGAAGGGTGCTGTCTCTTTATAAACCTTCTCAAATCTTTTGACGGAACCTGAAATTCTTGGTTTATGTGGGAAAATGAATAGATTTAATGAGTATATTCCCATTATATTATGACATCTGATTCCCTCCCTCTCTTTTTCTCCCCCACCCACCCTCTCTCTTTCTCTCCCATAAATACTTGTCAGGTTTATGATTTTCAACTCATTGGCTAGGAATTGTGTTGCACGAGCTCAGATTGTGGGTGCTCATACCAAGTTTAATTTCACTCACAAGTAGAGTTGACAAAAGATCACAGCCACTAAGCCCTGGAATTACCCTAGATATTGCCCTCTGTGCTCTGCAAATGAAATCCTACAGAAGACCCTTTGGAAAAAAAAGAACATGATGGTTAACACTCAGAAATCCATTTTGCACAGGGCAGCGTTTGTACACAGACAAGCACTGAATGACAGCCCAGGCTGCCAGTTCCTGGATGAGAAAAGTCAGATGCTTAGAATTTTTCTCTCCCTCTCTCTCTCTCTCTCTCTCTCTCTCTCTCTCCTCCCCCCCCTCTCTCTCTCTCACACACACACACTGGCCTGACCCTCCCTTTCCATCTCCCCCTCACCCTCCCCACCACCCCATGCCCTTGATTGACTACCAGGTCAGATAAGAAATTAAGACCAGTGAAATCAGACCCAGACTGCACCTGTCCCCAATGCAGCCAGAAGAGAACTGAAATAAAGCACTTATGAAACTGCTGTGATCATAACCTTCAAACCATTGAACTCTCCCCAGCTGTCTTGCTTTCCCAAACCCAGATTGGAAATTTCTACAATGGGGGCTGTGGCACTGTGAGGCCAGGCAGGCAATCTATTTCCAACAGAATGTTGTCATTTTGGGGGAAAGGTGAAGCATCTCGGCAAGGGGGAGGTCCCCATTTTAGCAACAAAAGCTGCTGAAAATAAGCCATGACTTCACTGATTTGGCCCACGGAACCTGACACAGTGGCTTTCCAAGGTCAATCTGCAGTGTGGATCGCTTTTTGGTAGCAAAACAGCAGCAAACGCATAAAAAGGAATGAAAGCTTGCAAATGTGACTCAGGCTTCCTTTTCTTTATGCTCGAGACGTATACCGTCTGCTAAGTCCTTGTTTTTCGTAACACGGCTTAAAGGGAGTCAGGGCTCAGCTCCAAAACGTGTGCGCTAAGCCCTGTTAAGCCCTAGAATGGGTTTTAAGGGGAGCAGCTCAAGGCGTCACAATGACAAGGGCATTTCTGAGGAAGCGCAGAGTGCATGTTCAGTGCTACTGGCCTGCAGTTCATCCCCACATATCTGAGACAGGAAGCAGGACTTCCAGGTCATAGGGCAGAGCTGTGAGTCAGATTTAAAATCTGATCCGAGTGTGTATGTGTGCATATGTTGAATGTTCTTTTTTTAAAAAAATAATTTTTATTGAATGGTTTTATGTTACAAAAAACAATATAGCCAGACTACCACTAAATATAATTAAGAAATAAAAATTACATACATCAATATTTAGTTTGTTATTTGTTATTTACCGTCTTATTTCCTCCCAAACATTGCATACAACAACACACATATGTGCAGACACCCACACACATATGTTGAATGTTCAATGCCTCTCCATGTCAGACAGGCATCATAGGATTCCATTTGGATTCTGCAGGCACAAGGACATGCACCGAGCTGCTGCTAGAATTCTTCTTCACTCCCTTAACTGTGGTAATGTGGAAATGTGAGGAGATGCCATGGAAGCCACTCAGTCCTGTTTTATGTAACTTTTACCACTTTGTGGCTTTTTGCATGTGTGCATGTGATATCCATTTTCATTATTTTACTTTCCTCGAAATACGATTTAAGGACACAATAAAAAAAATACAACAAATACACAAACCCCCAGTGCCATACTGCATGTATGTAGTTGTGCTGGAGTGCTGGTATTTCCATGTAAAAATGCCCCATTTTCAGAAGTTCCTACTTCTTTATGTATGCATACGTACATACCAAATTTCAGTTCTATGGGTGATCTTGGAGTAACAAGGGTTTCCTACAGGCATCTGATTGGCCTCTATGAGAACAGGACACTGGACTAGATGGGGAATATATATCTTACCTCCCATTTGTAGCAAAGGTTTCCTAGCAATCGAAATGCCTAGGACCACATGTGTGGCAATTTTTAGCATTTTAGTTAGTACAATGGTACCTCAGGTTACATACGCTTCAGGTTACAGACTCTGCTAACCCAGATTAGAACCTCGGGTTAAGAACTTTGCTTCAGGATGAGAACAGAAATCGTGCTCCAGTGGTGCAGTGGCAACGGGAGGCCCCATTAGCTAAAGTGGTGCTTCAGGTTAAGAACAGTTTCAGGTTAAGAACGGACCTCTGGAACGAATTAAGTACTTAACCTGAGGTACCACTGTATGGGAGTAGCTTAAAATTCACTTTGTGGGGCAGGGTATGTATAAGATGTCAAGTTTTCAGATTTTTGTATTGATTGGGTTCCCTTAGACTACATTCAGAGTAAGTTAACCAGTCAGGACCAAGTGTGTGTGTGTGTGTGTGATTGTGTGCATGAGTCTTTTTCTATTAGTGTTATTGTTATATGATTTGAACTTCCTAGTCATTCCATCTATTTCATACCAAACAGGAGCTGTAGTTTATTAAAGATGTGCTGCTGAAAGTTGTAAGTTAGATGCCTGGTCCCCTCAGAACACTGCAATTCCCAGAGTTCCCTGGGAAGTAGGAGAGATTGTTAAACCTCTTTGAGAAGTGTTGTACTGTGAGGGCAACAGGGTAGCTATTGATAGGTCTCTCCATGACACACCTCCCACTTTATAAGCCCTCTGCAAAGCTTATGGAAAGGGCTAGTTTAGAAGCCTGTCTTATATGTACCTTTCCCCCATGCTGGGAGAGATTCTGTAAATGAGGGAAACTTGTGATGCTTTCACTTGTAAGAAATTGATCTTTTTGTGTGGCAACACCTAAACTTTCGAACTCCCTGCCTACTGACACCAGTCAGTATTCATTTTGGTGCCTGCTTAAAACGTTTTTGTATAGGCAACTTATTCCAGACATGTAGAATGTACACCTGTGTTTTTTTAGTTTTTAGTTTACTGTTGATTTCAGTGAACTTTTGACTGCTTTAAAATACCTGTTTTTAACTGTGTATTCTTGATAATTTTAATCTTTTCCTTTTTTTGGTAAACTGCTTAGAGGCTTTATTGCAATCCAAAAGTATATAATTTTTGTTAAATAAAATATTGGCAAGCCCCATAGGACAGCCCTTGAAGACAAATGACAGCACTTTTCATATCAGAGGTGCTATAGAGGTATACATGACAATAAATCATATTATTTTGCTATACTGTAAACATCTGTAGGTGACACCTGCTACACCAAGCAAGTCCTTTGTCTCTCTGCATAGCTGCCTCTGTGCCTGTAGAATTTGCAGCGATGCACTAAATTGGTATCTGGGTGCTCAGGTGACCATTTCACGACATCTATTTTCAATCCAGGCTGGCAGAAATGGATGGAAAATAAGCCCATCAAATGAAAAATAAGCCCCCAAAATGGTTGTGTGAATTGACCCAATGTCTAGTCCAAATGTTCTCCATGCAAGCTGGCAGCAGAAGCTGGTGGTAATTCAAAAATGTTACTCGCTGGTTTAAATGCTCTTTAGACATCATGACACTTCATAAAATGGTCCAGAGCTGAGGGAAAATGTGATAAAGTGACAAGAAACAGACATCAGTTGAGTTTTTTTTTTTATCAAGGAAGATTAAATGTAGAAATAGTACAACAGCCGGAGTGCAACAAAGAATACCGGACACCCACACAAACCCCTTCTCTGGGTTGCCAAGTTTGCTATCGCATAGTGAATGAAGAGAAATGGGTTGTATTTCAAACACATACCATTACTCTGAGCAACAGTAACATTTTATTGCTCCAGTCATATTTTTTGACTGATGCAATAAACTTCACAAAATATAAAGAAAAAAACACACATACACACACAGAATTTATCATCTTTTCTTTCTGTTTCAAATTCAAAACAGATTCCATGGTAACATGACAGTAAACTTATGGAGACATTTAAATTACGTGACAGATAGTTCTGTACAGAGGATAAAAAAGGGAAAGAAACCAGTGACTTAAGCCTATGTATTTCCAGATCAGTCCCTCATTAGAGGGGAAGCAAAATTCCTACAAATATGGATCCACACTCTGCAGTTCTTTGCAATGCTTATTATGGCTTTTCCAATTGTTTAATGCGACAGACTTAATAAAAGTAGCAGTCATGGATAAATCACTTATTTTAAGGTTCCTCATACACATTTAGTGTGATCTTAGGCCAGTCACAGTCTCTCAGCCTAACCTACAGGGTTGTTATGAAGGGAGAGAATCATATATGCCACTTTGAGCTCCTTGGTGGGATATAGATAGATATAGATAGATAAGATAGATAGATAGATAGATAGATAGATAGATAGATAGATAGATAGATAGATAGATAGATAGATGATGATAGATGATAGATAGATAGATAGATGATAGATAGATAGATAGATAGATAGATAGATGATAGAGATAGATAGATAGATAGATAGATAGATAGATAGATAGATAGATAGATAGATAGATAGATAGATAGATAGATAGATGATAGATAGATGATAGATGATAGATAGATAATCCTTCAACATCTTGGTAAAGTGGGTAAGACAGAAGGGGCAGAGAGAACAGGGACTAATATGAAGCAGGCTGTCCAGAGTTTCCAAGGGAGTCAGTAGCTGAAATGAGGTTTGCAGGGTTTTGAGGCGGCACTGGGTCTGTGGTTACCTTTAAAATACATTTTGAATGATTTAATTGGAAATGAATTAATGTGCTGTATTCAGAAAGAGCAGTTAGTGCAGAATGCTGCAGCACAGTTGCTGACAGGGGGTGAGACCCTGTCACAGAATCATAGAATTGTAGAGTTGGAAGGGACCACAAGGCTCATCTAGTCCATCTCCTTGCAATGCAGCAATCTTTTGAACCCACAACCCTGAGATTAACAGTCTCAAGCTCAGGGCTGTCTTAAGCATATCCGGAGTTGTGGTGCAAAGATCCCTCTGGCGCCCCCCCCTCCCCCGGCAACTCCAAAACAAGAGAAGGGGCTGTGGAAAATGTCCTCTGCCTCCCCTACCGCCCTGATCCCCGGCGTGGTGGCGTTGATCAAGCAGGAAAACGTGCGGGCGGACATGGTCTCCGTCGGGGTGCCCAAAAAGGCAGCCTGGGAAGGCTGTGTGCCACCTTTCACCATGAAGCAGAAGGAGGACAATTACCCCGACCCCGTCTTTAGCAGATGCAGAGGCTTGGGAGGGAAGCTGCGTGCCCGCCAGCCATATAGTTGGCGGGGCGCTGCTGGCGGGCATGCAGGGAAAGGGGAGGCTGCCGGCAAAGCCGTGCAGCTCCCCCACTCACTAGGGCACCTCTGAGAGGCCGGCGCCGTGGCGCAACGAACCACTAAGACCAATGGGAAAGACGGCTCTGCTCAAGCTGTACAGACTGAGCTGTCAACATGGAACACCTTTGCTCCAAAATGTACTGTCAGAGTTGCCTCTAGGTCCCAGCTCACAGAGGACCAACGCTAGTCAGTAATAACGTATAAAAGTCTTTATTGAAGATTAGTTTCCATTTCCAAACCGCAGTGTGCAACTCTACGTCTTAGAACCTAGACCGGCGAAGCTCCATCTGAGTCTCCGCCTCCTAGACACCAGTTTAAGACTCTAGCCTTACTCCACCTCTTCCGTTGTTCTTTCCTCCTCTGGGTCCTTCTGCCCCCTGGGGTTTCCTCCTTTCTGGACTCTTCTGACGCTGACCCCCCTGAGCCTTGCCCCTCCTTCCGGCGGGCTTTAGGACCTGGCTCCCTATCCGGGCTACCTGCTGTGCCGCTCGCCTGTACATTTGAACTTGGCGCGCGCGCCCAGCCGGTAACTTTCCTCTTGACCGTTTCCCCGCTCTCCGATGGAGGCGTGGTCAATCCTGACTCATCTCCTCTCGCTGGTGGTGAGAACACTGGTCCCGATGCCTGGGACTCCTCCCCCCCACTGCGCTCTGGTGGGGAAGCTGGTCCTGATTTCCAACTGCTGCTCTGGGAGTCCCCGCTGGCCCCTTCCTTCTGGGGTTTCCCCTTTGGCACCCCCCTTGCCCTGGCCATCGGCGCTCCCTTCTGTGAATCTTCCGATTCGCTGGAGAGGCTCATGGAATCCCTCTGACCACTGTCACCGCCTACGCTCCCCTCGGATTCCTCCCCCTCACTCTCCATTTCCTCCCTCTCCTGTGCCTCTGCTCCTGAGCCCCTGACATGTACGTTTGCTGCTGAATAGTTACTGGGTCTAGTTCAAGGTGTTGCTTTTAGTATATAAAGCCCTTAACAGCTTAGGACCAGTTTACTTGTGGGATTGCATTACCTCATAACCATTTTGATCTGTGGAACTGGTGCTATTGTACTAGCAGCACCTACACCTTGGAACTTCTGGCTTAATGACATCAGGCCCAGGTGCAGTGAAGCCAAGAGCCGAAGGGAGCTGAATACAACACAGACAGCAATAAGACATATGACAGCAGAATGGGATTAAACAGTGGCCAGCTCCTTTTCGTCCTCATGCCATTGAGTGGAATGAGGATCAAAGCAGCCTTCCACCAATGGCACCACCAAGAGGAGGGGGAGTGGGAGGAGCCACCAGCCAATGGGCTGCATGGCTACTGTGTTCAGCTCTGCCCTCGGCTCCTCCCACTGTCCTGATGTCATGCACAAAACATCACAGGTGTGACATAGGGCCCCCTCAATTGCTTTCGCAATCTAGCACCTCTGCCCTGCAACATTTCTCAGAAAATAAAGTGGGCATACCATATTTACTCGAATGTAATGAGCCATCGAACCTAAGGTGCACCCTAATTTTCATGACATAATTTGGCAACAAAGGTGCGCATTACATTGGAGTGAATACGGTAAATAATTGTATTGTGCAATTAGGTGGAAAGAAAGGAAGGAAGGAGAGAAGGAAGGAAGGAAGGAAGGAAGGAAGGAAGGAAGATGCAATCATATATTGATGCATCATGTGGTCTGGCTGTTATTCATGTATATTTCTACTTTTGCATGGGAGAAAATCATGGAAATAACTCTCACACAGATGTGGCTGTTAGAAAGAGCCTGTATGTTGCCTCTGAAATAATTAAGGTACTTCTAGGCACCTGGATAGCTGGAAGGTTTTATTTTATTTAGATAATGTAGATACTGCTCCATACCTGTTTGGTATGAATGTGTGAATGTGGCCCAGTTCTAGTTTTGTAACCACCATCCTCCCTGCTGAGTTCTACAAAGGCAAATCTGAGACTCTGGAGGAAGAAGCTGACAGGCAGTGCCAGCCCCTGCACTGGCTATAAGGCAGCGGGCTGGGTTTCGCGAGGAAGTGCCCTCTTTGCCCTAACAGACCATCCTTCACTGTAAATAGCATTACACCCCTATTTTGTCTGGTGGGCATTTTCATGTTGTCTTTAGCTTCATGGGTTTTTTGCAATGCTGTTTGCTAGGTTTATGAAACTTCTTGTTTGCTCAAACCATTCAGAAAGCAGCATTTTCCATCAAAAGTCCTCTCGTTTTATTAACCTTTTGCTTTGGTGGTCCCCCTCCCCCCAGTTTTCATGTCATTCATTCATTTGTAGGCTGTGTAATCCCCTTTCCTTTTGCTGCAGTACACACAACTAGGTCTATTCACCATAGCAATGTTGTCCAAATTTACCTCTCTCATTGTATTTGGATGGGACATCAAACTACTGCTGCTGGTTCAGGGATTCCATGAAAATACTGTTACAGATAAAACCTGGTTTGCTTGTTTTTTAATTGCCTGGAAAGACTTTAAGTCGTTCATTCCCACCCAACCCCCCTCTCACATAATGTTCTAGCATAATACATGCTTTCTCTGAAATACGTACATTTGAAATATGTAATTATCTGAATACGGAGTGACCAATTTGTCTCAAGATCCTGCTTTTAATGTTCTTGGCAAGGAGGCTTTTTGAAAGATCACATCACATCTGGGCAGCCAATTGTGAACCCGCAATCATCTGTTGGCAGAGGAAAACGCTCTGAACCAATTCAACAAATGCTAAGGGCTCCAGTGCATTCCACTGCAGAAGTAACAAATTCTTAGAGAAACTACTTGCAATCTAGGCCACATTCACAGCTTACATTTAAATTGCTATGATACCACTGAGAGACTTCTGACTGTCACAGAGCAACAATTCTCAGCGTGGTTTCAGGATCAATCCCTTTCCCCGGGGCATTTTGAGAACTGTAACTCTATAGAGGATGTGGAGGTCTCCTAAAATTGCTCAGCACCCTTCACAAACTACAACTCCCATAATTCTTTGGGGGAAGGCATGACTGCTTCATGTGCTTTCAATGTTTGTTGTGAATGTGGTCCTAGAGAAGCAGAGAGTGCATCTTTCTAAATGGCATCAGGATGCCATTTAGATAAGGAGGAATGAACTTCTACACTTACACACTTAAGTGTTTCTCTCCTAAAGACCTACACACACACACACACACACACACACACACACAACAGACAGCAGGTACAAAAGGGGTACGCTTTGCCTTTGTGGTTTAGAAAGTGAGAAAACAACTCCCCTCTAGTTAGTAGAAACTATGTCTGGCTACTAAGCCAAGGTAATATGTGTGGACTCCTGCTAATGCTTCTGGATTATAACAGCCCCATGTAGAAGCCATAGAAGGGCTTGGGAGCTATTTACTACAATCATGTGAAGAGGTCCCATGCCAGCGCTAGCAGTTGCCAGAGCTTGTGCTCAGCTGGCATAGAGAACCTCAGGCAACTGAGGCGATCCACATTTTGAGCAACTTTCCAAGGTTACAGCCCCTGCCATGGAGCTACCACCACTACATGGAAGCATTCTAGTGCCCATCTCATGGGAGTCATAACGCTGAATGAGGCCGAAGTATTGGACTTATGCAAGGAGTCAATTGTTTCATTAGCATGTCAAGCTGCCATCATGCGGCTCAAGATGTGCCTGTTTAAGGGGTAATTAGCTCACCTGTCACTTATAAGTAATCCCAGACTGAAATAATAATTCAAGTAGGCAGGGGTGGCCATCATCTGAATTTCCAATGATTAAAACATCTGATTGCTAGGATAAATTCAAGACAGGTCTTTTCTCTCTCATCACCATGTAGTGATTTTTTAGAGCTACCTCATAAAACAATCTGTGAGGAACGGCCAAAGACTGGTGGACAAGTCCAAAAGCTAGCAAACCAAAATTCAAAGGGTTAAAGTGTCCAAAGGGCAAAAGCGGAAGAGGAAGTGACTCACAAGAAGCCAGTGGTCAGATTTGTGAAGACAGGTGAAGAAGCAGATGAGATTCTCAGGCTGGGCAGCCAAGGATGCAACAGCAAGTTCCCCATTGGATCCTCAGGTCACCTGATTCATCTTGGCCAACTAGCACCCAGTGGTGCTGCGGGACAAAAGGATTCAGACCAGCTATTTCCTCCACCTCCAAGTTGCCTTAGTGGTTCAATGAGTACTGTACATAGGACCTGATGTTTGAACTTTGGCTGTCTGGTTGGAGCGTGATGGCATCTAATCAGAACTTAACTATTTGCTGGGTGTCAATTCCAAGCCAACGTAGGACTACGGAGATTTTTGAATGACTGACTGAGTGGTGGCCCCGGAGCCAAGCCTACATTGGACATTTCCATAATGGTGATGCTGAACAACTGAGGAAGGGATACTATCTCATTGATAGAGGGCACGTTTTGCCTGCAGAATGTCCCAAGCTCTATCCATAGCATCTCTGGTGAGAGGAGAGACCTTTGTCAAAAACTCTACACTGTAGAGTCAGAGCAGACAACACTGTGAAATGCACCAATGGTTTGACTAAGTACAAGGCAGCTTTATACATCCATATGATTATAAAATGTCTGTGAATCTACTCTTAGCAACAATGTACAAGCCTTCAAAGTCAACCTAACCCTTTGCACAGTAGTCCCAGATATCAAACTTCTGGGAACTGAGAACACAGGGATCTAAAATGTCCCTCCTGGGTCAGGCGAATGGCCCATTCAGTCCTCCAATGGCTGACCAGATGCCTGTGGGAAGCCTGCAGGCTGGACATGAGTGCACCAACACACTGCTCTCCTGCAGTTCTAAGCAACTGGTATTCAGAGTCTTACTAATAATAATTAATAATAATAATTCATTATTTCTACCCTACCCATCTGGCTGGGTTTCCCCAGCCACTCTGGACGGCTTTCAACAGAACATTAAAAACAGAATAAAACTTCAAACATTAAAAGCTTCCCTAAACAGGCCTGCCTTCAGATGTCTTCTAAAAGTCAGATAGTTGTTTATTTCCTTGACATCTGACGGGAGGGTTTCCACAGGGCGGGCGCTACTACCAAGAAGGCCCTCTGCCTGGTTCCCTGTAACCTCACTTCTCACAGTGAGGGAACCGCCAGAAGGCCCTCAGCGCTGGACCTCAGTGTCCAGGCTGAAGGATGGGGGTGGAGATGCTCCTTCAGGTATACTGGGCCGAGGCCATTTAGGGCTTTAAAGGTCAGCACCAATACTGTGAAACGTACTGGGAGCCAATGTAGGTCTTTCACGACCAGTGTTATATGGCCTCAGCGGCCACTCCCAGTCACCAGTCTAGCTGCCGCATTCTGGATTAGTTGCCTCTGACAGTGTAAGTAGAGCGTAGCTTGTAGCCCTTGAAAGCCTTGTCTTTTTTTCTAATCCTCTTTTAAAGCCATCCAAGTTAGTGGCTCCTGTGATAGTTCAGTGCTGTGTGAGAAGTAAATTGAGCTAAAAGGAGTTTAGCAGGCCTTGAACATATCTGCTTTTATAGTCAACATACTCCAGAAACTGGAACCATTTTTTCCAGAAATCATTTGACTATAAATGCAGACTATAACAACAGCAGCCAGTCTCCTTTCATACCCATCATCTCAGCAGCCTCCCATTTATACCAAACTTCTCAGAAGCTTTGTTCATTGGCTCCAATACCATTCTGAGAGTCAGCTCAAGCTTTGTTTTTCCCTGTTGCTCAAAGGTCAGAATGTGTGTCCTGTTTTCATCTCTGTATAAAATGCAGCACAGATAACCTGTACAATAGGCAAAAATGTGGCCACGAGTCTCCACTCTCACTGGACTTGGGAACCTTTCAAAGGGAAGCCTTTAGGGATTTACTGTTTGATCAATCACATTTTTATGACACCTACCAACTGGCAATACAAACAAACACACACTGTCAGCTCACCAGAATAAAATTAGAAATAAATTAGAACTGCTGTTAGTTAGAACTATGCCAACATATAGGCATTGGGAGGGAGGCATTAAAACATATCCTAATTGTTTTATGCCAAATTCTAATTTCAAGGCAGCATGTGATCAGCAAAAGCTACAATCACATGCCCATTAACATGGTTCAAATCCTGTTGAACTCATCAGTACTTACTTCTGTGTATACTGTATAGACAAATGATTGAGCTACACAGTACAAAAACAGGATAATATTAAAGCTGAAGAACAGGGCTGGGAAATCTGTGGCTCTCCAAGTGTTGTGGATTACATTTCCCATCATCCTTGACCATTGACAATGCTGGATGAGGCTGATGGGAGTTGCTGTCCAAAAATTTGGAAAGCCACTTTTTTATAGATGATGACTCCAACCAATTGGATCTCTGCTGCAGTATAAGTATTTGGAGATTCCCAATGAGATACTGCACCTCATATTGTAACTCTTCATCTTATGTCTTAATGTGATATATAAAGATTCATCTCCTTGGAAATTAATCATGCTTTGGTACAAGATTTTAAGTTAGGGAAATGTTCCACAAAGTGGGTAACATATGGAAACGAATAATACTGTTCAGCTGGTGCCTGTGTCATAGATCAGGCTGGCAGTCCTTTTCCAGTCTGAGGGCCACTCGTCCTCCAGGCAACTTTCTACAAGCTGCATGTTGCTGCTGGTTATGGCCAGGGGCACAAATGGAAAGGGCCAGAGGAACAGATTATATTCCATGCACACAAAATCCAGAGGTTTGTACATACATACACACCTGCACACAGCTCAAAGACATATTCCAGTCAGGCAACAGCTCTTGAGGAGAATGCAGAACAGGGCCAGTGAGGGATGTGAACTGGGGAGAGGAGGTGTGGTGTCAGTAGAGTTCTTGTAGGACCATATTCAACTCCTACGCAGAAAGTTCACCACCCCTTCTGGACACTCTGGGTCAATTCAAATAAGCTCTGCTATTGTGGCCAAATGTCATACAGAGTCAGGGAAATAGCCTAATCTCAAACAAGGGAAAGTGTAAACTGTGAAGTTTGGTGGGAGCTTCTGGCACCAGGGAGCTAAGTTCATATGCTTTAAGCTGGCTCTTTCCTTTTAGAAAAAGAATAATAATTAAGGCTTTTCATAATACAATGCAATAAACAAAACAAACTAACCTAAGCAAAAACAGAAAAATAATAAGAAAGAAGAGTGTTCTCTCTCACAGGTAGATCTTAACCCCTTGTCTCACATAGAAAGAAGTGGATCTTCCCAATGGTCACCCTGGAACGTCCCTTTCTTCTGCCAGCCTCCTACTCTGGAAGATCATCCCTTTCCTGCCTCTCACACAGCTGGCTCTTTCCGGATCATTCTTATCCAAATTAAAATAATTATCATTTTACCATTCTTATGAAACCTTTTCTCTGCATCGTCTACAGGTTAATTCCTCTCTCTGATTTCACAAGAAAGCAAAACATAAAATGCAGCTGTGCAGAATCCAGTGAGTGTGGATTTGGCCCTGTTGCACTCAAAATATATGAGTCTTTAAAGTTTCATGTGCCACTTGTTTTTGCAACAACAGGCTGACAATTATTCTTTTGGAATTCAGTTTCAGTTCCTCCTTTCCAAAAATTGTATTTATCAATTCAACAGTATGATAATTTTGTCACAATCAACGGGTCCTCAAGATTAGTGGCACTCAACCTTTAATAGCTGGAGAGCCACTTCACAGTCAATTGCCATCAGAAAAAGCCACAGAAATAATGGATTGATGTCCTGACATTTGTTCTGTAATGTTTGCATCAGGGCACATTAATGCACAATGTTGTATTGACACAATTCAGGGTCAACATGTACTGATGCAGGAGACTTTAATAGCATCTC
The DNA here is from genome assembly GCF_964252035.2 of Podarcis erhardii. Lineage (NCBI taxonomy): Eukaryota > Metazoa > Chordata > Lepidosauria > Squamata > Lacertidae > Podarcis > Podarcis erhardii. The sequence goes on from NC_138512.1 coordinate 55,539,128, forward strand.
CCCCTCTTTCCCCCTTGCCTTGGTTGTAAGATGTTTTCCCTTCTCTTCCTGTAAGACTTTTTCTGGTATTATCCTGTGCACCAGCCAGGGTTGTGGGGGGCAGTGGAACATAATGAAGAATCTTGGGGCACCTTACAGGCTAACAAATTTATTGTGGTATAAGCTTCTGTGAACAACCGCCCACTTCATCAGATGCATGAAGTGTAATCCTAAATTGGCAGGCATACATACATAATGTCAGGGGGAAGTGTAGAGGAGAGAGATCAGGAGGTGAATAAACAAGGAAAGGATAGACCATAGCAATGACGAAAAGCAAAATACTGACAGCAGCTAATTAACAAAGCAGCCCAAGCACTGGTGATAACACAAACATCCTGGCATTGGTGAGCTAATGTCAATGCAAGCCACAAGTGCAGAACTGAATTGCCTGCTAACCTGTAACTCAGCAGTTTCTCACTGGAATTTCATCTGAAGCTCCTCTGTTCAAGTACAGCCACCCTTAATGTCAATACATATAGAGAGTTCTGGGAGGCTGAAATGTCCCCCACTCGTTTTCCATTATTGTCAGTTCTGATGTCAGATTTGGGTCCCTTCTGCATAGAGACTGAACTGCAGAATGCAGAAAGGCTTTGCTGGAAGGTAGAGGGCATTCCATATTGAAAGATACACAATTATTATTTTTAAAAAAGGCCTACCCACAAGTGCATGGGGTGGGGACATATTTAGTACTACATGCATCACTTACATTTTTTTCAGTCATCTTTACAAGAACTCTGCAAAGTTGTCACAAACCTCTGGCTGAAATAATAATCCACTGCTTGGTGACTTTAGCTGCAGCCAGATCTAAACCAAGGAGCCCCCAATCTCATGGTCTTATTCATGACTATGTGAACCAAGGTATTTGTATACCTTAAACCATTCCTGCAGAAATAAACCTATGTGCAAAAGGGGGTTGGGGTGGGGAGATACACATAAAATAATAGACATCTCCATGTTATATCCTCTTCCACTTCTTTTATACTAGCCAGATACTACCTGAATGTGTTTGTTTGGTTTCTAGAGCTCTTCAAGCTTTTGAGCATAGAAAGAAATTCCACATCCCACACTTCCTTCTTCACCCATCACCTCCCGTTTATTCCCTCCAAACAAAAGGTCATGCTTCCCCCTCCCCTCTGATTTGCATTCTTTGAATCTCATTGGCTTGCAGCATACATTTCTGACAAATGTGCGCAGTTTCGGGATGACAGGTGTGCACAACTGTGCATAATACCCTCCTAAAATGTTGGACAAGAGTATTCTGTGGTTTATGGAGGCATTGAGTAACTTGGCCTCACTCTTGTCATTCCCCAAAGTGTTGCTTGTAGAGATACTTCTGAAATTCTCCCCATCTGAATTACCCTCTGGATTTAGGAGCCTGAATTGACTGGTCTTTAATTTATGTTTCCTTTCCTGAAGTGGCGCTGATTAAATTACTGAATGCATCTTGAAGCAGTGGTTGGCAACCCTCCATTGAAGATGCTCTAACTCTGGGTTTCCAGGAAGTAAATGAGGTGGCCTAACTGTCTCCTCTAAGTCTGTGGTTTCATGCCATGTCCCCCTTTTTGCCATCTGCAAACAGTGCAATGCTGATAGGGAATATTGCGAACTGCACCCCAATTGTTATCCCTTGATATTACAGACTGCCTTATCATGGCTGTGTACACACCATATGTTTAAAATACATGATACCCTTCAAAGAATCCTGGGAACTGCAGTTTGTTTAGGGTGCTGGAAATTATAGTGATGTGAGGGGGTAAACTACAGTTTCCAAGATTCTTTAGGGGAAGTCCTGTGGGTTAAATGTACGATGTGTACAAAGCCTAAGAACCATAAGTAACCTCATCTGAAGCCCACATTTCCTGCCTCAGTTTCTTTCCATGTAAGCAATTTCCACCCAGCTGCCAGACAGAATTAACAATACTTACAATGACATTTATGAAGTGCCTTGCATATTTAAAGGGTGGGTCTGACCTTTATTTATTTGTCGTACATAATACGCATTTGTGCATACAATGGGTCATATTTTCCTGGGGAAGCAGGGGACAGTGTTGTTTCAGAAGCTGACATCAACACTTCTCCACAGATCAGTTATTATGGGGTGCTATAAAAAGCAGTTGCCACTGGCACCCTTTTTGCCTGTCAGCTTTATATCATATTTTAATATCTGTCCGTAGGAAAGGGAAAGGGCTGTCAGAATCCCATCAAGGATTTGTGTCTCAGCATGAACTGTTGAGCTTATGTCAGCTCCAGAAATTATAAGGGACTAGGTAGAGACCAGAGGTTGGAAACTTGATGTACATGGCACCCGTGAGTTCTTTGGAAGGCTTGCAGACATCCCAGGGAAATTGATCTCTGCTACTGAAAGTCAAAAAGGCAAAGAATATAGTTCAGACCAACAGAAACAGTATCCTAGCAAGAGTGATGAGGTGGGCGATCAAGGCGCCTGTCTCAATAAATGAATTGACTTTAATTCTCTAAATCAGGGGCAACATATAACCCTTCAAATATTGCTGAACTCCAGACCCATCAGCCCCAGCCAACATAACCAAGGTCACAGGTGACAGGGAGTTGTAGTCTAGTAACATTTGGAGGGTGAAATCCTCCCCACCTCTTCCCTATTCGGAGCATATAAAATTGCCCCAAACTGACCGGATCTGACCAACAGTCCGTTTAGTTCTATTCTGGCTGGTCGTGGTTCTCCAGGTTCCTTCCCCATCATGACACTAAAATTCCATTTTTATATAACAGATCCACAACCCCAGCCAAAATGTCTGGAGGTTCACCTGGGACATTATGCATGCAAAATATGGCCTCCATCACTGAGCTATGGACCCCTTTTCTCCATAGCTGGTGGATCTAGTTATGTAAGGACATAATGGAGTGTCCTGGGCTGTGAAAAGCAATCGGATCTGGCTATTGTCAGAGACAGGATACTGGGCAAATGGTTACGGCTATTCTTGTGTTCTTAGACTGCTTCCTTCTGTCTGGTGCTATCTTATTATAGCTACATTCTGTAGATGTTTTCCCGCGTCTGAGCATTCAGCAAACCCCTCATATTCTCAAGTTATAGGTATAGGTATCAAAAAAGAATGCCATAAATGTAACCTCTGACTTCTAACTCATGTTTGCAAATAACTTCTAGCATTTCACGGAACAGGATGGGAGATGCACAAACTAACATGATAGTAATTCAACAATGTAGCATTCCAGTCTTGCCTTCTGTGCTAAAATGGTGGCATATGGATAAAGCTACTGTAACAATTTAAAATACTTGTTAAGTGTGGTATCAAATATGTGGTAACTTTGCCTTCTTATATACAAGCAGTGCTGTTTTCCCCCCAGGGGGTACTCAAGGGTACGCAGTACCAGCACCTCATTTTTTGGTTAAAAAATGTGACACTTACTGTAACAACTTCATGGCTCTACAAAAAAGAGCACTGTATACTACTTACCATGTGCTCTGCCCACCAATTCAATATTTAAATGCTTTGAATGATGTATGCAGGGAACAACACTTTGTTATTATTACTGCTACACCTACTAGTAATAATAACACTGGTCAAGAAGCAATACTGAAGCTTTTTTGCAAATACAGGCAAGAGCACTACTACAAACAATAAAGAAATTATACCTTTCATTCTGCATTATCTCCAGGAAACAAATAGTATATATTTCTTCAGTGAAAGTTTTATCACTTTATCAGTGAAAGCTTGGGTGGAGAAATTCATACAGATTCACCGAGTACTATATTCTTAAAAGTAAATGCAAGACTAATTAAGATGCAGACAGAGCCTGAAAATGGAAGCTGATTTTATGAAGCACATTAAACCAGTTTGCTTTGCTGTGGTGCCTTATGCTCATACACTGCTTTTATTAAAGGCTGAGTAATGTGAACTTAACCGTATCATTTTACTTTAAAGCTGAGAAAAATCTGGATTCCTTCTCTATCAGCAAATAAAGATAAGAGCAGCATGCTGAAGATGCCAATTTTACTACATGTTTTGAGAGGTGGTAATACACTTTCCACAGCAAACTCTCTTCTCAATATCTTAAGAATCAATAACAGTGTAAAATTATTCCCCTAGAAAGTTCTGAAATTGAAAATGTAGAGCAAACCACTTACAGGAAATCTTGAAGCAATTCTATTGTTTTAAAACAACTTATCTACATTTGGCTGTGCATCATCAAGGCAATAAGGGAGTTCTTACGCGTCATCCTGAAATGTCCCTGTTGTATGCTTTTGCAACATTGCCTGACGCAACCATTTCTGCAAGCAAGTTCCCCTGATAGAGCATATTTTTAAATGCTATTTTCCAAAATACAAGACTTTACTCATCTTCAATCCTATGCACAAGATGTAAAGCAAGTTAGTGTGAGTTAAGCTGGCCTACAATCACACCAGATCCAAACTCCATTCAGTAGCAGCAGTGGCAGACCTTGAGGTTTCAAATTTCAGCAGTGCGCTGTGCAGCGCCCAAATCCCACCCTCTTGCCTTCCAGTCTACTTCAGAGTTGCCACATCCCCGAGGGTCCGCGTCCAGTGTGACCAAACCAGTCATGCTTCCCTCCCCTAAATCTGCCTTTGGTAGTGGTCTGCTCTGCTTAAGCATGGAAGAGGGAAACCAAGCCTATAAAAGAGTGTTCTGTGCTTAGTTGCCAGGCCACATGACCAAGCTGAATGAATTTAAGAAGCAGCCTGTGTCCCTCCTTTCTGGCCCCACCTCCACCATGCCCCTGGAACACCTCTCAGTTCAACCAGCTGAGCAGGGCTGAGCAAGTTATGCTCTTCAGCTGAGCCAGAGTTACGGACCTAATACTGGCTGAGAGGGACGTGTGCTGCGTCCGAAGCTGATCTTCCCAGCATGTTCCCCCTATGTTAATATCGCAGAAATGCAAGAAAATGGGTGTGGACAAAGTTTCAGTTTCTCTGCTTCTCATTTTTCTGATCTTAATTTCAGTTTGTCCCATTTCTGCATCATTGTGATTTTATTAAAAGTGCACAAAAATTGTATACATCTTTCTCTTGATAGATCATTATGCAACTTTGCTTGATGCAACCACATTCGCAAACAATTTCCCCTAAAACAATTTTTGTATGTTATGTGTTATCTTTCCCCTAATGCATGCATTTTTGGGGTTCACCTCTTTGGGATTGGGAAATTACATTGTAGAATTCATAGAAGTGTGAATTTTGAAGGACATCCCTAGATGAAAGAGTCTCAGCTCAGCAAAGCTATTTCACGGAATGTGGTGAAAACAGAGAAGTGGATGATGAGCTATCAATTAGCTCAGGCATCTCAGCAAAATCATTAGAAGAATCTGGGGAGGAGTTACTACAGCTCTGTGCAAGATTCTTTTTCCCTGCAAAAATTAATCATTGGGAATAGGATGGATTTTGTCACTAGAATAGTTGTAGGCGTATCTCTCTTGGCCACATATTTTTACATGGGAAACTGGTACATGTAATTAATTCCAAGTCTATTGATTTCTGCATGAAATAAGAGAACTTTACAGAATTAACACAACCAAATAACTTAGGAGAGATAAAGTTGTGTGCAGTTGTAATGTAACTTAAGAATCACAATGGGGGGATTGGAAGTCATGTTGGATTTTGTGATGGGTGAACTCAATCTTTTGTTTGTACTGAGTGTTAATTTTGAATTGCCTTTTGTTAATTGTTGCGTATTGTTTTGTTTTTAAAACCAATAAAGTATTTTAAAAAATAATAATTCCAAGTCTATTGTCACATCAGCAAATTGTTTTTATGGCTATGAGTCAAGCCAAAGAATTGTGTCTTCGTCTCCTCCACCCATGGCACATCATGCTGTTCCGTGTTGCATTGGCACAGTGGGTTGCACCGTGCTATTTTCTATGGGAAAGGGTTTCAAAATATGGTTTGATGACAGCACCCATAAACTAACAGGCTAACTCAAGGAGAGGCCTGCTAACATTAAATGCAACTATTCTTGAAGAAATCGGTTATGGAGTTCAGCTAAAGATGCTTGAACGTAATTGGCTCTGCACCGTAAAGTTAGACCAAAGTTTTGTTAAAATCAAAGGGACAAGCTCGCGGAGATGTGTCACATCGATTTCAGCTAGGCTTCCGCGTGACTAAATTTCTGTGCATGGGGGACACCGAATCCAAATCTGGCAAGCTGAAATAAGTGTATGCTTCCTGTGTGGGATCTTCACCTCCTTGCTTGCACTTCTACACCAACAGAAAGAGAGATTCTAAAATGAGTGAATTTGTGACTTTTACAAATAAAAGCAGCTGGCTCTAACAAGTTGCTTAAACTAATCAATTTCCCAATATATCTTATCATGCCTGTCAAGAACCCCTGGGTGTAGGTTTGTAGCAAGCCACTTTCTAAAATGAAACATTGCTCATTGTCCTTACTTGTAAGCCTGACAGTTTCCTTGATTAAAATGAGGAGACTTCATTACGAGTATTAAGCACTACTTTATGAGTTATGTAAAGTTTGTGTGTGCTTTTTTCATTTGTGCCTTAGAATCTTAACCGCATTGTCTCACTTATGCATAATCCAGCAGCCCAGGTGACAAATAGTCTTCTATATTTACTTGCTCGGAATATACAAGGGGTGCATTGGAGAAGCAGCTGAAACTACAAACGCTGCTGTCAGTCAAACCGGCTGGCAGAGGACCATATTTCTTGTCACCAAGAGGCTTAAAGCAAAGAATCTGTGCCTAATTCTCTTAAACCTTGCAGGTCAAAAGGTTTTAAAATTATTTTTGACACCATTTCTTTGCTTTGTCAACAGGCCTGAGTACTTTTTAGCATGTAAGGGATATCAAAAAGCTGCATATTGAACCAGTCTAACATTAGCAATTTATGAGTTTAAGGTTAGCCGTATCACTGCTGGTATGGCTGCAAACTATTTTGAAGTTAAAGGGTGGGGGGAAGAGGAGGTAACATATTACAGGGGGGGGGAATCCCCAGATAGTCACAGAACTCAGGGGATCAGTCTATGGTGGGCCAAACCAAATGCACACAAATTGGCATGATCCAGCAGGAAAATGGCATATCGCCTTGCTCCATACCCAGAGCCCTTTGAGATTCCTTCCTTGAGTCCCAGCCCATCAAGTGGAAAAAAGCTGCATGCAGGAGATGTAAACATGAGCTCTAATTAATCTACGTATTGTTCTACACAATGGGGCTTTGAAATCCTGTAACGGGAGTTGCAACCCCAGAAGCACAAATATGGCAGCACTTATGATAAAGGGGGGAAAGCTATATATACTATGTGAGCAGGGGAATTTGCCACGTTTAATGGCCTCGCACAGGGGCTTATGCGCAGAGCAAAATGGAGGACTTTAAACCATCCCTGTGGTCTTCCCATTTGGTCAGTGCACTTACGCAGCTTACTCGGTCATGGAGGATTATTGTGTGGCAGCCAGTCTTCGGCTGCTTGTGGGTGGCCTCATTATCCAAAATTGGTATAACCAGTGTTAGGGATTCAGCACTGGATTTAAGAACAGGAAAGGGCTGCTGGTGGGGATCATATCTCGCCATGGCACCATGCTTCTGACTCCAAGGTCAGACTCCTTTGCCTGCAGTCACTGGGTGAATTTACATCAGTGAGGGGGGGGGGGGATTCACAGATCTTGGGTGTGGGGCTAAGTCCACCATATAGCAGTCAGTGTTTACCTTATGTGCTGTGATCGTTGGACTTTGTTTCAAACTAACAGGGTCTGGTGAGATCTTGCAAGATTTCGGTGAGAGTTTGGTGAGATCTTGCAAGATCTTGACAGAAGCTACCTCCACTTCTTCTCCAACAGTGGTGGGGACAGCAAGATGGGTCGGGTGGGCAGGCAGGCTGGCCCTGCTTCTGCATTGAAACAGATGCTCTCTTGCTGAACTATGATCCTTCCCTAATTATAGGTTAATGCCAACTCCTAGAATGGTCTGAAGGGTGGCTGTTTGAGAAACAGCAGCCTTAAGCCCACTTGAGACTAATTGAGCATGAGACTAATTGAGCATGAGACTAATTGTACACAGCTGTGTAGGTAGGTAACTGTAGATTTAATGGCCTTCTTTCCCCCTTTTGACAATAATTTGCATCACTTCACTGACTTTAAAAGAGATGAGCCAGCCATGCTATGCTTGAGGGCCCTCCTGCTCATTCTGCAGAGTGGGGCCCTGGACAGTTCTTTGGATCTGGACCCTAATCTTTATAGGCCAACCTGCCTTTAATAAGTGATTGGATATTGGCTCATATTCCAATACAAGTCTATACATATCCACTCAGAAGTTAGTTCCATTGAGCTCCATGAGGATTTTCCCCAAATGTGTGTGGTGGGGATTTCAGCCCTAAAGTGCTAACCATCACCCCAAGGGAGTAATCTGCAGTTGCTTATAAAACACTTTGGCCAAGGAATACATTGGTGCCCTGAGTTTCACTAGCTTTCTCAAAAAAATAAGCATTTTCTATAAAAGCTGGGCTGAATTGACAGCACCAGATTCTCCACCTTCACATTTCTTTGTAAAGCTTTGCTCTTTCTTTTTATTACTCCATCTGAAATGCTCATAGTTCAAATACTGGAGTTGTGTGGGTGGAAATCAGAAGCCAAGACGACAACTATGACTAATGCAGCCTCCAGCAGTGCCCCTGGGCTGAATTTGGGCCTCTGGCCAAAAAGTGAATATCATTGGCTTACACTGGTTTTGATGAAAGAATATCATACATTTATATCCATTTCACCATATGCTATATGTTGAGTGTTTTTTTTATTTTGCTTAAAAGCAACTGAATTACAGTTGGCAATGCAACCCCAATTTTCTGATTGAAGCTGCCTATTAACAAGGGCACAAGTTATCTAAGTAAGCATGGATTTAATCAAGGTTTCTGCAAGAAGCACTGAAGAAGAAAACCACAAATACAAGACATCTCTTCAACACACTGCCCTTCATTTATACACGCAAATAAGCTGCTTGGCTTGATCTATGGATTAAGGCAAATGACCGTTGAAACAGTTGCATTGTGCTGGAGATGCGCATTTAAGCTGTTCAATTAGAGGGTTTGCTATATAATAATAGTTTGTTTTGTATCCCCGCCCATCTGACTGGGTTGCCCCAGTCACTCTGGGCAGCTTCCAACAGAATATACAAAAACACAGCAGAACATCACACATTAAAAGCTTGTACATATATGTACCCCATTTCATTCATACAGCAAAATGGACGTAGATACAACTTTATCATGAGCACAACTTAACACACAAGCAATCAAAACTGGATTCAGCATGGTAAGCATGGACACAACTTTACTATGGAGACAGCTTACCCCAGACATGCTCAACCTTTATACACATCAAACCAAATTATTTATGGGATCTGAACCCTAGTAGCCATGCCATCACGCACCCAGCAAACCAGATTTTGGAACATTGCAGCCTTATTAATCTTCTTCTTCTTATTTGGTGATCACTCATAGCTGAGTAAGATTGTCTTCCACAAACATGGTTTTAACAATGAGTCCGTAAGTGACTGTGGAGGCCAATTCTGGATCCACACGTCCTTCCACAGTGGTTTCTGGGTGGGAGTTGATCACGGTGTGGATTTGCCAAGCGTGCCTTCCTCTAGCACATTTCTCCCTTGTGTCCCGAGTTCGAGTGTCTTCAAAGCCCATGACACCTTTGATAAAAGCTGTTCTCCAACTGGAGTGGTTGCAGGCCAGTGTTTCCCAGTTGTCAGTGTTTATACTACATTTTTTTAGATTTGCCTTGAGACAGTCCTTAAACCTCTTTAGTTGACCACCAGCATTACACTTTCCATTTTTAAGTTCAGAATAGAGTAGTTGCTTTGGAAGACCATCATCAGGCATCTGCACAACATGACCAGTCCAACAAGTTGATGTTGAAGAATCATTGCTTCAACACTGGTGATCTTTGCTTCTTCCAGTACACTGATATTAGTTCGCCTGTCTTCCCAAGTGATGTGTAAAACTTTTCGGAGACACCGTTGGTGGAACCTTTGGAGGAGTTGGAGATGGCGTTTATAAGTGGTCCATGTTTCACAAGCATATAGTAAGGTTGGTAGTACAATAGCTTTGTAAACAAGCATTTTGGTTTCCCTGTGATTGTCCCAGTCCTCAAACACTCTGCACTTCAGTCAGGAGAAAGCCGCACTCACAGAGCTCAGGCAATGCTGGATTTCACAAATTCCACAAAAGCAAGTTAGAGATGAGCTTGCAGTATCTCCAAATCTGGGAGAGTTGTGTACAGCTATTAACCAAATGAAAAACAACAAAGCCAGTGGACCTGATGGGATACCTGCCGAAATCTTCAAAGTGGGCAGAATTGAACTTACACAACAACTTCACAAGCTCATTGAAAAAATCTGGGAAAGAGAAGAGATCCCAGCAGACTTTAGGGATGCCAAAATTATCAATCTCTTATTAATATTACCCACCATTAAGCATAGGGTGTCAGGGCAGGTCACAACAATGTAAAATACAACACTAAAAACAGTTCAAACCAAATTAAAACTGCAACTAGAGTGGGTCCTAAAATCTCTCTCTCAAGTGTCCAAGACCAGGGTAGAGAGATGTGTCTTCAGCATAAGCACAAGACCTTTCTCTGCTTCAGGGATGTCTAAACTTTGGCCCTCCAGAGGTTGATAGGCTGTAACTTTCCTCATTCCTGGCTGTTGACCATGCCAAGTGGAACTGATGGGTCCCCCATCCCTGATCTGCGTGGATCTCTACCCAACAATTTGATACTAGTGAGAGAGACACATTTCTCCATTGGTGGGAGAGGGGATGACTGAAAATTTTCCTAAATTTGCTAAGTAGGATGTGTTAGCAAACAAAAAATAAATGGGAGAGTGGGGTATGCTTTGGGACAGCTCACCACAATCTAGTACTGTACCCTCAAGATGTTTTGGACTACAATTAAGTAGCAGTTGGTGGGGCTGCACAGTAGAGTGGTGTAGTGAGATGTGAGGTGAAGGGAGCTTAATGCCAGGTAGAAACATCAGATTGGCTATGCCACTGTGCCTGCACCACGCTGAGCTTCCTGTGCCTCACCCCTCCCCATCTCAAGACCCAGCAGTGACACTCAGAATTGGGAAGGAAGGTGAGCAATGTCACCCTGTCTCTGGTGCTCTGATGCCTGCTAATGCTTCAACTCCCAACAGCCAAAGCCAGCATAATCATTGGAGAAGGCTTGCTTTGAGGTGTTGGGAATAAAACAATTATTTAAGTAAAAACTTTAGAAAGACGATTCTAACTACAGTAGAGGGATTTAGAACACAAAAGCAAAAAAGATTCAGAAATGGAACATTACACATAAAGAAAAACTCCATATCTATTTTTTTATATATATAAATATTTATTTTAAAAAAATTGGATACAAATGCACAAATAATAAACAACCTTACTTTATATCATAACGTGGTTTCATCACTTCTTTGGACTCCCTCACGTCTCCCGCTCCCATTTACATTGTTAAAAGGTTTTTCCAAGCAAATTATCAACTTGTTTACGATCTTATATCCACTCATTTAAATATAATCTAGCAATTCTCCAAAAGGTTTATGTTTTCTTTAATCTCACTTATCATCAAATTCAAATCTAATTTAGTGGTGGCCAATTTTTTATAATCTAGCATCCTTCTTAACATTCAACCAAATTACAATGTTTTTGTAAATACGTCTTAAATTTCTTCCAGTCTTCCTCAATCCTCTCTTCTCCCAGGTCTCGGATTCTGCCAGTCATCTCGGCCAGTTGTATATAGTCCATCAGCTGCATCTGCCACTCTTCCAGTGTGGGTAGATCTTGAGTTTTCCAGTTCTTAGCGATGAGTATCCTTGCTGCCGTTGTTGCATACATAAAAAATGTTTGGTCCTTCTTTAGCACCTTCTGGCCGACAATACCCAGAAGGAAGGCCTCTGGTTTCTTAGTGAAGGTATACTTAAATACCTTTTTCAACTCATTATATATCATTTCCCAGAAGGCCTTCACTTTAGGGCATGTCCACCAGAGGTGAAAGAATGTTCCTTCATTTTCTTTACATTTCCAACATTTATTATCAGACGAATGGTATATTTTGGCAAGTTTAACTGGGGTCATGTACCATCTATATATCATTTTCATTACATTTTCCTTCAGAGCATTACATGCGGTGAAGTTCAGCCCAATGGTCCACAACCTTTCCCAGTCCTCAAACATAATGTTATGCCCAATGTCCTGTGCCCACTTTATCATAGCCGATTTAACCATTTCGTCTTGTGTATTCCATTTTAACAGCAAGTTATACATTCTAGATAGTACCTTAGTCTTTGGTTCTAACAATTCTGTTTCCAACTTCGATTTCTCCACCTGGAACCCTAACTTTTTGTCATTTTTAAAGACTTCTTTAATCTGAGCGTAATGTAACCAGTCTCGCACTTTATCCTTCATTTTCTCCAAACTCTGCAATTTCCAATTGTCTCCATCTTTTTCTAATATTTCCCAATATTTTGGCCATTTGGCCTCCATATTGGGTCTTTTTCGGGCCTTAGCTTCCAGAGGCAAAAGCCACCTCGGAGTCTTGTTTTCCAATAAGTCTTTGTATTTTGTCCAGACATTAAATACTGCTTTCCTAACAATATGGTTCTTAAAGGCCTTATTGATCTTAACCTTGTCGTACCATAAGTATGCATGCCAACCAAAAGCATTGTTAAAACCTTCCAAATCCAGTACGTCAGTGTCTTCGAGAAGTAGCCAGTCTTTTAGCCAGCAGAAAGTTGCGGCTTCATAGTACAACTTTAAGTCTGGCAGGGCAAAGCCCCCTCTTTCTTTCGCGTCAGTTAATATCTTAAACTTAATTCTGGGCTTTTTGCCCTGCCAGACAAATTTAGAAATATCTTTCTGCCACTTCCGGAAGCACTCCGTCTTGTCCACAATCTGTAATGTTTGAAACAAAAACAACATTTTTGGCAATACATTCATCTTAATAGCAGCAATTCGGCCTAACAGAGAAAGCTTCAATTTTGTCCAACTGTCCAAGTCTCTCTTAATTTCAGTCCAACATTTTTCATAATTATCTTTAAATAGACTCAGATTTTTTGCTGTTATATTCACCCCTAGGTATTTTACTTTTTTAACCACAGTTAGTTCTGTTTCCCTCTGAAACCGTTCTGACTCTGTATCTGTCAAATTTTTCCCCAGCACCTTGGTTTTCTGTTTATTTAATTTAAATCCCGCTACCCGACCAAAGTCTTGTATCAGTTGCAATACTCTTTTCGTACTAGATTCCGGCTCCTGCAAAGTCAAAACTAGGTCATCTGCAAAGGCTTTAAGTTTATATTGTTTCGCTCCGACCTGGATCCCTTCCACCAACCGGTCCCCTCTGATCATATTCAAGAGCACCTCCAGAACCGAAATAAATAGCAGAGGGGAAATCGGGCAGCCTTGTCGTGTTCCTTTTTCAATTTTAAACTCTTCCGTAACCACATTGTTAACTATCAATTTAGCCTTTTGTTCTGAATATATTGCATCAATCCCATTCTCAAAACCCCGTCCCACTCCCATTTCTTTTAGATTTCCCTTCATAAATTTCCAAGAGATATTATCAAAGGCCTTCTCCGCATCTATAAAAATTAACACTGCTTTTGTATTTATGTCTGTTTGCAAAAGTTCCAAAATGTCAATAATGTTCCTTGTATTAGCAAACATGTGTCTACCTGGGAGAAAGCCTGCTTGGTCTTTATGGATTACCTCGTTTAAAACTCTTTTAAATCTGCTTGCCAAGACGTCTGCAAATATTTTGTAATCCACATTTAAAAGGGAAATGGGACGATAGTTCTTGAGTTGTGTCTTTTCAGTTTCCAATTTTGGTATCAATGTGATGAAAGCTTCCTTCCACGATTCCGGCGCCCTCTTCCCCTCCATAATTTCGTTGCAGACCTCCATCATTGGTTGGATCAAGTAGTCTTTTAATGTCTTATAATACTTGGAGGTTAGGCCGTCTGGCCCTGGAGATTTGCCCAGTTGCATGTTCTGAATGGCTTGTTCAATCTCTTGTTGTGTTATTTTGTTATTCAGGATTGATCTGTTTTTTTGTGACAACTTTGTTAGTCCATTTCTTTCCAAAAATTGTTTAATCTCAACCTCGTCTTGCGGCCCTTGAGTATATAATTTTTTGAAATATCTCTGGAAGCACTTTCTGATTTCCATGGGGTTCTGAATGTTTCTTCCTTCAATTTCTAGATTCGTAACTGTATTTAATTTTTGTCTCTTCTTCAACTGCCACGCAAGCAGTTTCCCACATTTATTCGCCGATTCAAAAGTTTTTTGTTTCATTAATTTAATCTTCCACTCTATTTCCTGATTTATCATTTTAGAATATTGTGCTTGGTAAAGTTTAATTTCTCTCAGAATCGGCTGTGACTTCGGATTTGATCTTAACTTCTTCTCCAATTCTTTGATTTTCTGCAGGATCTTGTCTTTCCTTTCATTTTGTGTCCTTTTCTTTACAGCGTTCTGTTGTATCAAGAACCCCCTCATCACAGCTTTGCTTGCGTCCCAGATAGTTCTTTTTTCCACCGTAGTGTTCATATTTATCTCAAAATAATCCTTCAAAGCTTTTTGGGCCTTCTTAATAATCTCCTGATCTCTAAACAAGTTGTCATTCATCTTCCATCTAAAGGAACTGGTTGGCAGTAGTGTCATGTCCATTTTCAGTGCATTATGGTCGGAGCAGGTCTTTGGGCAGATTTCCACTTTTCTGACCTTGGGTGCCAGACCTCTAGTTATCCATATTTGGTTGATTCTTGTCCAAGTCAGCTGGGCTTCAGAGAAGAATGTTCCCTCTCTTCCCAGGGGGTTCTTGGTTCTCATGCAACTTCATACATGAAGTTAATCTCATGCAACTTCATACAGCATAATCTCATGCAACTTCTTGTAAAATTCCGATTTCCCGTCATTTGGTGCATAAATTCCTAGTATCAAAATCTTTTCTCCTTGATGTTGTATCTCAATTGCTAGAATTCTTCCATGTTCATCTTTAAATAAAAATTTAGGTGACAGGCTCTATTTTGCATATATCACCACCCCTCGCTTCTTTACTCTGTCCGAAGATATAAATTCTTGACCAAGTCTTTTATTTATTAACACCTTTCTATGGAGCCTAGTCACATGTGTTTCTTGTAAGCAAATAATGTCCAATTGTTCTTTTTTTAATATATGAAAAATTTTCCTCCTTTTTTCCGGGATGTTACAACCATTAATGTTCCAACTCAAAAGTTGCAGAGACATCCTGAATAAATCTGGTTATTTTTCTGGGGGTGGTACCTTATTCGCTGGATCTTTGGGATCCAAGGGTGCAGGTACCTCTGGTGTTTCAGGCCCTAGAAGTAGATCAATTCCTTTGTGAAGGTCCTCTCCGTATGCGTTCAGAAATTTATCTCTATCTTCCAATGTTCTGATTTTAATCTTCTTCCCTCTAAAAGTGAAAGATAATCCTTGGGGGAATTCCCACCTAAAGATGATTGAGTTGTTCCTTAACAATCTTGTCAGCTCCAAATAGTCAGATCTGAGGTCCAACAGTTGTTTAGGAATGTCCTTGTAAATTTCAATTCTTTTGTCCGAAATGTCCAGTGACTTTCCGTAGTGTAGACCCAGAATCTTGTCCCTTTCCTCCTTTGACCTCAATATTATCAAACAGTCTCTGGGCTTCTCTTTCTTTATAAGTCTTCCAAGCCTGAAAGCTGATACAATTTTAAAGTCCTTTTCCTCTAATTTCCAGTACTTGGAAAATTCTTTAGTCAGAAACTCAGCCAAGTTGCCTTCTTCCACTTCTGGCACTGACCTTATCCTTAAGTTACTCTCCCTATTCCGCAGTTCTAACATAGAGAGATAGATCTGATGTTCCCCTACTTGTTTGCAGAGTGGCCTTACCTCTTGTTCTAATTTCCCAAGTTTTTGGCTGGTATCCTCAGCCAATTTCTGGTTTTCCTCTGTAGCCTCCTTCAATTCTCCAATTGCTTGTACATTCTGTGCTACTTGTCCAGTTAGTCTATTTAGACATTCTGTGTTTTGGTCAATTTTGTATGTTTGCTCATCAGCCTTTTTGTCCAAAGATTCCACTCTCTTGTCCAAAGATTCCAATTTTTCAAAGATTTTCTCTAAAATAGAGGTACTTGCCCCTGAGGCCATATCTTCCAATTGTAATTCCTCAGTTTCTCCCTCCCCTGCCCGTGGCAGAGAAGCAGCTTCTTCCTCAGAAGGCAGGGTAGGCACAGATGATCTACGTGTCTGTGAGGCTGCGGTTAAAGTTGTTAAAATTGTTTGTCTAGCTCTTCCTCTCCTTCTTGCGCCACTCATTCCAAAGTTATCTAAAAGTCAAGGTCAAGCTGAGTTGTTCCCATGAGAAAGCAACGGCCCAGATGGTAACAGTCAGACAGAGGGCCGGGAAAAGGAAAGTGAAATAAAAGTCACTGCTGTAAGTCCCAAATCCTCTAGGGGAGTTTAAAATCTTTTTAGGGACGAGATCAATTCCAATAAAATTAATAAAGTCAAATTTCAAAGTCCAGGAACCTTCAGTAAAAAGTTTCTGCAGAGTTAGAATTTAGTATTTAACAGCAACAATGTTTCAAATAGTGCGTACTGGTAATCCAAATGCTTCAAAATAACAAGTTCAAACTCTCTCAGATTGTTTCAAAGTTCAGATTCAAAGTATCCAAGTCTGCAAACTGACAGCTCAGTTACTCAGGCAGCTCCAGCACCTGGGTTTCTTACTTAAAATGTAGCTCCAATAGAAGAAAGGTATCACCATACAGCTAAAAAGCATAAAGTCCAGCACTTAAAGTCCTTATTCCACTTAAAATAAAGTTCAATGGGTGCTCAGATCAGTTAGGTTAAAATATCTCTCTTTACCTCCACTCCTCCAGCTCTTTGCTTTGATGTTCAATGAGAGCGGAAGATGGACTTCCTGTTTTTCGTCGCTCCGCTTTCAGCCAAATTTCAGCCATATTCAATGCTTTAAAGTCCCGAAATTATACAGGGTCTGTTATTACTCACGGGTTGTTACTTTCCAAATCCAAAATTTTCTCAGGAAGAAAGGTCAGCGCTCACCGGCAGCAGCAGCGCGGCTTCACTCCGATGGTTGCGAAACGACCCACAGCACCGCTACCCCCTCCCCGTTCCGGAGCCCCTTATGGGGTTCCTTCAGCGATTCGGGGGTTGCTCCTGCCGCCCGCCGGGTCCCGAGGCCACAGGCTTTCGCTGCCTGTGGATTTCCAGTCTGGGTCTCCACTTCGCCGTAGCGGATGACCCGTTCTCACCGGAGCTCCCTCTCCGCTGTTAGCAGAGGGCAGCCATTGCCGTTCGCGCCACCTCCGGAAGTCCGAAAAACTCCATATCTAGATGTCTGCTCTGCTGTTGCTCAACTGTCTAATGTTGATACATGTTCGCGTGAACTGAGGATCTTAATAGGATTACAAGCAAAATGTCATTGCCAAAAACAATACTTTGATAGTGTTACAAAATGTTGTTTATGTTGGTGTTACTAATTAAAATTGCTAGACTATAGTAGATCTGACATGAACTTGTCCGTGATTTTAAAAATTTCTTAGTAAGAGTACATTTGTATTTATCATATTACCATTTTTAGCATATTTGTGGTCTCTTTTAAAGTATTTTTATGAACAAATATGTGTAGCTTATTCATCTGGAGAGGCAGGGGAAGACAATGTAAAAATTTTGTGTTGCTTAAATGAATCTCAGTATCCCAGACACAGGGTATATTTAATTGACTGTGGGAGTTATTTCCATTTAGAAGTAACACTTTGCTAAAATCTTTGCTCTGATTGGTTATACATTGCTATAACACACCAGAGATTCCTGTTAACATGATCATTGGAGTGGTCCAACAGATTTGGGGATCATGGCTTGACATAAAATGTACAGCTTACAACATCAATATATTCTAATTGTAGGAAGATGCATATCATGAAATTGATGTTTCAATAATGTTAGGTCCCAGGCCACATTAGAAATGTTACAATCATTTGGCTTCTTCCCATTATAAGAACACAGGAAGCTGATACTGAGTCAGACCATTGGTTCATCTATTCAGTATTTTCTCTGCTGATTGGTAGCAGATCTCTATGGTTTCAGCCAAAACCCTTTCCTAGCCTCAGACTCTGACCTAGTCAAAATGCTGCCCAGTCTGAGGCCAACATTTGAAATGCTCTCGCCAGCCCTCACGACACCAGTTTAAGCAGGGCTTTGGGAAGAAGGTGCAAGGTTCTGTCAGGGTCCTGGAGACCTCCTACTTCCTTTCCAAAGCTTAGTAAGCACTTGCCCAGCTATGAGAAGGAGCCAGGAAGACCCTAGAACCCCATGTCTCCTGGTATTCCCCGCGGAGGACCTTAAGGTCCACAAATGACAACATTTTGGAGGTCCCAAGTCACAAGGTGGTTAGGTTGGTCTCAACTAGGGCCAGGGCCCCAACTTGGTGGAACACTCTGTCACAAGAGACTAGGGCCCTGCGGGACTTGACATCTTTCCACAGGGCCTGCAAGACAGAGCTGTTCCACCTGGCCTTTGGTTTCCCTCCCCTTATGGTTTTGACCTATGGGCTACTATTAAAATGAGGCTGCATTTTAAATTGCATTTTAACCTGTATTTTAAATTGGGGTGTTTTTTTTCCTATTATGTTTTTACTGTAATTTTACTGGTGTTAGCCACCCTGAGCTCGGCTCTGGCCGGGGATGGTGGGGTATAAATAAAATGTAATAATAATAATAATATTTCTGAAGCCAGGCAAGAGCTTACCGGGCTTTGGGAAGGCATCCTTTTCAGCTGTGTGACAGGTGTGACCACACCACTCAAGCTGCCCTAAATCAGCCTCTGCTGGTCCTACCTGGAGATACTGGGAATTGAACCTGGTACCTTCTGCATGCAAGGCAGGTGCTGGACCACTGAACTATGTCTATCCCCTTAGGAATTCTTTGTTTTTGTATTCTTAAAAAAAACAAAACTCACTTGTTGAATTCATTCTGTAGTAAGGATCAAGCTTTCTCCCACAGCCCGGCTTCATTGTGTAGATCCCCATCACTAAAAGAATGCAAGAAATGTGAAGCTGAAAAAGATCACATGGATCCATATGTAGAACATGTGCATCCTTAACCCAAACCATCTCCAACTCCCATACCACTTAATATTTCACAGATGAAAAATAGGGACACACATGTGTACTTGTTACATTCCTATGCGCGCACACCAAGGCTCACTGCCTGGGCACAAAACATTTCCATTACACACTGCTGGACTGTCTTCTCTCTGCCTACTATACAATACATTCATTTACTCTGCAATGCTTAGTCTGTTTTGTCTTGTCCTGTATTGTGCTGGTGTAGTAGAGCTGATAACATCTCTGTCCCTCACCCAACTCAAAGATGTAAGGTTGTATTCAGCTAAGACCTGCTCGAAGTACACCCATTAACATTAATGAACCTAAATTCATCATGTTAATTTACTTCAATGGGTCTGCTCTGAGTAAGACTGGCATTTAATGCCACCCTTAATTTCTAGGGATCTGAGTAAGGAGAGTGCAACTTGAAGAACTCTTTAAAAAACTACAGTGAGTCATAACTGAAACAAAGTTACATGAGAAGGTGCCTTATACTGAATCAGACCACTGCTCTACGTGGCTTACACTAGCTGGCCACAGCTCTCCAGGGTTTCAAGCAGGGGAATTCACTCTTGGTAAATAAGAGCAAGTGGAATATGGAACAAAATGTTGCAATGTGGTGTGTGAAACTGAAGGTATTAAATGAAACTGCTTCAGGAGGGAAACAAAATTTAATTGTGGAGACTGTTAACACAAACTGTGATGAATCAGTTGCACAGCTGGAAAAAAGTAAAGATTATACCTAATCAATTTTGGTCTTATTCCTGGTGCATTAAAAAAAATGTTAATGAGATGAAGGAAC
This sequence comes from Podarcis erhardii, assembly GCF_964252035.2. Taxonomy (NCBI): domain Eukaryota; kingdom Metazoa; phylum Chordata; class Lepidosauria; order Squamata; family Lacertidae; genus Podarcis; species Podarcis erhardii. Next base: position 55,559,106 of record NC_138512.1, read on the forward strand.
GTGATGACATCCAAAAGTTACTGGAAATGTACTGCATTTTGTCAACTGTGAGAACTTTATATCATTGAAGTCCCCCACCACACTTTGTAAGCACATTATTGGTGGTTTGAGGGATACATTTCCAAATTCTTAATTTTTAAAAATACTACCCATATCACATGCAACTGGTGAATGACTGTTCGACAATCTTAAGAGTCAAGAATTACTTGAGTTCTACTGTATCTCAAAAGCATTTAATGAGCTCAGAAATTTCAGTGACTGAAAGTTCTACATTGAAGTTCTAAATTGTATCAAATTAATCAACAATTTTGTGCAAAAGAAATGTTGGGGGAAAACGTATGCATTTTATGAACATTATAAATATTTAACAATAAGCTTTGAATTTGCATTTATTTTAGTCCTTAAATAAAGTTAATTTCAGATGAAGATAAGTGTTTTCTATTTACCTCTCTCTATGCATATAGAAACAAAAGCACTGTTTAATAATACAATAGTAAAAAAAAAGATAACCAATGCTATTGACTGTTGCATTTCACTGCATCATATTTTCTGACATAGCTATGTTGATTTAGGTGAATGAATAGGGCCTCCAAAAAGGGCAGGACACATGGCCCTGTAGACCATAAATCTGCCACTGAGCATTGCAAAAGATGAGCATTTCTTGCTGCTCATAAGAAGTTGGCATTCCTTCCTTCACACACAAATGGTATACTCAAGTCAATTGCTATATTCTTTGCTCAGAAAAGCTCCAGTGCTTTGAGGAGGTCAGCAAACATTTTGTTAGAAGAGCTTTGTTGTAAGTCCTGAGATCTGTCTTCTGGCTCCAAACAACAAATAATACTTTAAAAATGATGCTTGCTTTAGGCACTTGCTGCTGTTGTCACCAAACATGATTCTTTTCCCCTTATGTTATGTTTCTCCTTAACAACAGACCTTTAACAGGCTAAACCTTCCCCCCAAAAACACCAATATGACTATAACTTGCCACCTTCTACTTTTATTTTATTTCTCTCTTTCCTTGTTGTTCTCCATACATCCACATTTGCCAAGCTTAGGGTGAATTATGGTGCTTGCAGATTGAGTGGAGAAACAAGGCAGAACCAGCTAGGAGTGAAGTCTGGTATGCTGCAAAAATCTGTTTCCATCGCACAGGTGAAACAGCAATATTAATGTCAAAGGAGGACAATGGGAAGTTGAGGTGGGGTTGGTCATTGTATGTATAAGGGCACTTGCTTGCAGGGCCTGCCCTATTATTTGGCAGAGAGGGGCAGTTTCCTCAGGTAGCATATGCGCAGGAGCGGCAGCCTTCTCCCACCGGCCAGTCCCCTCTACTGGAAGACAGCCTGCTAAATTAGCATGCTACACAGTGGTCTTATCGCCAGTGTCAATGTGATTTTCAATTACTGTCCCTGGACTGGTGATGGTGCCATTTTGTCTTCTGTTTTAGGCAGCAAAACATATTGGGTTGGTCCTGAAGGCTGCAATTTGCTAAGGGTGCTGAGAGTTATTAGGAGACCCTTATTCCCCCTCACGGAGATTGATCATTAAACCACTCTGAGAATTATAGCTCTGAGAGGGTAATAGGGGTCTCCTAACAACTTTCAGCACCCTTAACAAACTACAGTTCCCAGGATTATTTTGAGGAAGCCATGATTTCTTAAAGCACTATGAAATTGCTTTAAATGCATAGTGCAGATGGGGCTTTAGTGTGAAACCCCTGTGAAACTTGGGGGTATCTGCTGCTGTGAATGAGACAGTGAGAAGAAAGAACTAGCGTGCTGTCTTGGTTAGAGAGTGTTGGAATAAAACTGGGAAGAACCAAGTTCAGAAACTGCTTCAGAGCAAGGTGTGGGTGGGTGGTAGTGGCAGGGTGAACCATGTATACCACGCTAGCAGGGTGGAATGGCAGAAAAAGAAAAGAAAAATCAGATCTGAGCATTTAAACAGTTACTGTCTGTGATCAAGAAAACGAATTCCTGTCCCCCATGGTTGTAATGTACACTCCAACAGATCATCAGCCAACACTTTCCAGAGGCCAGTTCACAGCCACATACTTTGGATGTCCGCTCCAAATTGGACACAGCAGCATTCAGAACATAGTGCTTCTCCACATCTGTTACTGCATCTCAAACACGGGAAAGGGCAGGTACTCAGTTGCTTTTATGGGGACCATTTATGAGCAATGATGCAAGGACTAATCTCATTTGCTTGCATTGCTTATGGTAAGTTCACTCACACACTAAATTCTTCTTAGCGGTGCCAGCAGATTATCAGCCAAAGAGATACTCTCTTATACAATAAAATTAATTTTGGATTAAGTTGCTAGTTTTCAATAGTGGAATTTAAACCACAAGGTTTAATCTCCCTCTTTTAATGTCCTAAAATATAAGTGAAGGATCAGAGTTGTAGGGGGGTCTTCTGGCCATCTAGTTCCACCACTTGCTTGATTCAGGAAATCTAGAGTTAGAGCACCCCCAACAGAAAAGGATGTGGAAATCTGTCAGTTTCAGGTTATCTCTTAAGTTTTTCATTTTTACAATCTTAAATTCAGTTCTCCACATTCCCACATAAATTTGCATTTTTAAAAAAGTCCTCATGAAAGTTCACCAGCACCTTTGTACACATAGTCTTCTATGCCATTTTGCCTAATATAGACAGTTTTGTGAAGCAATTCCTCCTAAAAGAATGGATTTTGTGTTATTTCCACTAATATATTCATTTTAATTTTTTATTTAAAAAAATCATAAACCACTATATCATAAAAATATATCACAGCAGTTTACAACAATATAAAAGCACAAAATTATGCACACTTCACCCTGTTAAATGCATTTGTGTACAAATTCCTTGGTTGGAGCATTACAAAATTCAGAGAAGTACAAATTTAGAAATATGCTTGTGATTCACATTACACATTTTTTTCTGGAAAGTGCAAATTAGGTCAGTTCACCTTTAAATGCAAACTGAATCAAATTTCTTCCCCATCTCTATCTGCAAGGGAGAACCCAACACCCCTCTAGATAATTGGTCCCATTGTCAACCTGTTTTATAAGAACTGAAATCTGTTCTTCTGCAACTTCAGCCCATTAGCTCTCATCTTGCCTTCTGGAACAGCAGAGCACAAGTCCTTGATTCCCTATGTGACAACCCTTCAAGTATTTTGAAGAGTGCTGTATATTGCTCCCTCTCCATCTTCTGCTCCCTGTCTAAATGCAGCCAGTTCCATCAACATTTCCCTTGAAGAACTTATTTTTCATACCACTGACCATCTTCATTGCTCTCCTGTTTACCTGTCCCAGTTTGTCTATAACCGTCGTAAAGTGCAGCACTCAAACCTAGACACAGGACTCCAGATGCCTGGCAAGTACAGAATAAAATGGAGCTATTCTTTCCTGTGACTTAGACCCTATCTGTACTATACCTTTAAAGCAGTATCATATCTCTTTTTAGCAGTCATGGCTCCTCCCAAAGAATCCCAGGAGCTGCTGTTTGTTAAGGGTGCTGAAAATTGTTAAGCAACCACCACTACCCCCTTATAGTACAGAGCTATAATTCTCAGAGTGGCTTAATGCTCAATCCCTCTTCCCAGGGACCTCTGTGAATAGGAGTCTTCTTACAATTCCCAGTATCCTTAATAAAACTACCGGGATTGGGAAGGAAGCATGACTGAAATGTTATGATGCTGCCTTAAATTTATAGTGTAGATGGGGTCTTAGAAATGATGGTTCTATTAATGCAGCCTAGACTTTTTAATTCTCTCTCATTACAGCTCCTTCACACTTTCCATACTGTTTCAGCTGCGACTGATTACACTCTCCAGACTCTAGGTGAACGGGTCTATATGTTGCCCTCCCCTTATGGTCTTGATCTATCGGCTACTTTTAAAATAAGGCTACATTTTAAATAGCATTTTAACCTGTATTTTAAATTGGTGTCCCCCCCATAATGTTTTTACTGTGATTTTATTGGTGTTAGCCGCCCTGAGCCCGCTCTGGCTGGGGAGAGCAGGATATAAATAAATATTATTATTATTATTATTGTCAGGGGTTCAGAAGGAGAGACACAGGAGGGGGAGCAAATGGAGAGTGAGGAGGAGGAGTCCGAGGGGGGCGCAGGCAGTGACAGTGGAAAGAGTTATTCCACAAGCCTCTCCAGCGAATCGGAGGACTCACAGAAGGGAGCGCCGATGGCCAGAACGAGGGGGGTTCCAGGGGGGAAGCCCCAGGAGGAAGGGGCCAGCGGGGAGGCCCTGAGCAGCAGTTGGAAATCAGGACCAGCTTCCCCACCAGAGCGCAGTGGGGAGGGGGAGTCCCAGGAATCGGGACCAGTGCTCTCACCACCAGCGGGAGGAGAGGAGTCAGGTTTGGTCACGCCCACATCAGGAAGCGGGGAAACGGTCAGGAGGAAGGCTACCGGCTGGGCGCACGCGCCAAGTTCAAATGTACAGGCGAGTGGCACAGCAGGGAGCCCGGGTAGGGAGCCAGGTCCTAAAGCCCGCCGGAAGGAAGGAGAAGACCAAGGGGGGTCAGCGTCAGAGGAGTCCAGGAAGGAGGAAACCCCAGAGGGCAGAAGGACCCAGCGAAGGAAAGAACAGCGTAGGAGGTGGAGCCGGGCTAGGATCTTAAATTGGTGTGGGAGGAGCAGTGAGTCAGAGGGGACTTAGCCGGTCTAGCGTCGAGACGTGGGTCTGCGCGCCCAGAGCTTTGAAATGGAAACTAAACTTCAATAAAGACTTTTGTATATTATATCCACCGGGCGTTGGTCCTCTGTGAGCTGGGATCTAGAGGCAGACCTGACAATTATTATTATTATTATTATTATTATTATTATTATTATTATTATTATTATTATACCAGTGAATCTCTATAAAGCACACAAATTTATTTATTCTGCATTTTTAAAATAAAATAAAAAGTTAAATGGTCATTTATTAATTTAAAGTGTACTCCACCTTTCCTCATACAGTTTACCTTAGTTCACTAGAGACAGAATAGATTCCAACATTTCTGAAGATGCCTCAGGGCTCGGAACTGCTGCCAGATCGGAGGGAGCCTCCCACTCAGGGCACCTTCCAGTGGGGCTCTTTCTCATTGGCCATCACTGCCATCTTGGCTCAACTCACCCCTTGCTGCTTTGGTGCCCTCGTTGGCTCCAAAGCAACATCTTAATGGGCTTAGCTCACTGCTACTCTCATTGCTTCAGGCAAATGATGAATTTTTACTGTGGCAGTGGATGGCAGTGCTGCACTTGCTTACTGCCACCACTGCTTTCACTTTGGTGTAGTTGGGGGGTGCAGGGGGGGAAAGTCCGAGGTTGCAGGCCCCAGGCTTAAGCCCATAGGCCGATCCTGACAGCATCTCTTCCATTTGTCAAGAATGAGACCGAACCTGAGCTGTAGCATCACGACTCGTGACTTGCATTGCTGTAGCTAAGAATTACTCCTAGCCAGGGGCCTTCAAAAAAAAATTCAACTAGGCAATAATAATATAGAAAATCAGTATCGATAAAATGGCTGGTTGGCAACAACACTGAAGAAGAGCACTCCAAGCATCTTCTTGTATGTCCCCATTTGCGCATTTACTATAGGGAGGGTGATAAAAGTTATAATTTGGTTATTATCTCTCGTGAAAAATAAAATCCTCCATTGTGAGAAGGAATGGATGGCAGCAGTGTAAATGTTATCAATATCCATCTCAGAAGCCACTTTTCCACACACGGATTCTGCCATTAAGGGGCCACTAGAGGCAATTTAAAACATTGCGACGTGAAACCCTGTAGTCTCTTCTGTTCCTGGGATTTACATAATGACAGTGCGGAATTGTCAAGCATTGCTTATTAGTATGTGCCCTTCACAACATCAAGATGCCTGGTCTCATTGTTTACTTTCCTTTCTGAAAGAGCAAATGCTTTTTATTATATTTCATAATGACATTACATTTCAGTAAGACTGATTGATTGGTGCTCAATTAGACCCTGCACAAGGCAGTGGTTCTCAAGTCTAATTCATTACAATCTAATGGAAATGTCATGTCCATCAAATTAGAGTTGAATCTTAAATGGGTTCTTTTTGCTATTAAAAGAAATTGTTTCACTAGGATCAGGCTGATGATGGTTTGTGGCTGTAAATTGATCCTGTTTCTTTTTCCTCCTAGATGTGCTGTCCATCTTCTCAGATGCATTTTCTGCTGTGCCAGATATTTTATTTTTGTTGGTAGCCACACAGCTTATTACAAGTGTAGAGCTATGCCCTTTTGCTCTGATAACACAATCATAACCTATAGACAGGCAATTATAGGCTTGGCTACTCAGGTTTGCCTTCCTCCTCTGCCTCCACTTGAATTGATGTTTGCAGTTTGGGAAATACAGGACATCACCTGCATTTAAAAAGGGAACCTCGAGGCTGAAATATACATGGAGAAATGGTGCTGCACAACAGACTCCAAATAAACTATGCAGGAATAGGGATGGGCAAATCTGTCCATTTCATTCCACCACCACCACCCCCCATTTTCACTGTCTCAAGTTCCATTCTCCACATTTCCACATCAGTCTGACATTTTTTAAAAAAGGTCCTCATGAAAATTCATCAGCATTATACTGTAGTGTGAATTATCCTAATATGCAATTTTGTTTAGTATGCACATTTTTGCAAGGCATATTTTCCCCTTATATGATGCATTTGTGTGTATTACTTTCACTAATATGTGCATTTTGACGCAATTTTTTTCCCATGTATTACCCCAAGCAGGCAAATGCTACTCCACACCACTGATAACTCAGGAGCCCTAGTGAGAATATATCAATCCAGTATCATCTAAAGGACTAGCAATATTTGGGAGGAATGGAAGCTAATGGCATTGCTGCATCATACTAACAGTTGTTTCCAACATCATTGCTCCCTGCTGGTGTTTTCAAAATGCAGGCAATATTTCTGTACAGTGGTACCTTGGTTCTCAAACACCTTGGTTCCCAAACGCTTTGGTTCTCAACCTCCGAGAACCCAGAAGTAAGTGTTCCAGTTTTCGAACATTTTTTGGAAGCCGAACATCCGATGTGGCTGTCTGCTATTGTTTCTGGGGCACCTGCACCATTCAGAAGCTGCGCCTTGGTTTTTGAACATTTCAGAAGTCAAATGGACTTCCAGAACTGATTAAATTTGGCGCTTTTGTTTCTGCTAGTTATTTTGTGTTTTTGTTTTTGAGGCATTTTCGATTAATTTGTTTTTGTGACTGTGTGGAACCCAGTTCAGCTATTGATTGATTGATTGATTGTGAGAATGCGGAAATGGATAAAAAAAACCCCATCCAAACAATGACTCATCAGTGCAGGTAAGAAAAAATAATAATTTTAATTTTTATCTACAATACTGTCTTATTTATTTTATAGTACAGTACATTGATTATTGCTTTCATTTTATGGATCAATGGTCTTGTTAGACAGTAAAATTCATGTTAAATTGCTGTTTTAGGGGTTGTTTTTAAAAGTCTGGAATGGATTAATTCATTTTGCATTACTTTCTATGGGAAAGCATGCCTTGGTTTTGGAATGGACTTCTGGAACGGATTAAGTTTGAGAACCAAGGTACCACTGTATCAGTAAATAAACTTTGGAGGGAAGCTGCCATAAAAAAAACTAGAGAACGCTCTACTGCCACAGTGCTCAGACATAAGTACATGCACAAGATCTCTCCACCCCACCCTCACCAACACTTTAGCGTTATTCAGTTAGTATTCCTTCCATGCAATTAAGGGCCAAACTCCACATGACATTTAACGTGTGGTTTGTCCCTGAGTGCAGGATTTTTGTTTCAGAAAAAGCTGGGGCAGGGCCTCTGATCCAGATCAGGACTTGAGCATGTGGGTTATGGAGGCTTGAACCCTTTTGGCCTTCCAAACCTGCTATTTGAAGTCCCTAAAACCTTCAATGGCAGATTCCCACCCCACATACACACATGCAACTAGAAGCTGCAGGGGTCCCAATACATATTGCAGCAGGGTGCAAAGGGTTAAAAAACCCATACCTCCATGTTAGTGTCCCCATCTAATTGAGGCCCCCTGGTGGCTATTTCTGAAATATCATGTGAATAACCACTTGCTGTTTAGCACTAAGAATGTGGGGAGAGAGAGCCTCTCTCTCTGTGTGTGCTGGCTCTGTCTCACCCATGTGTCCTACACTGTTCCCACCTCCATTCTGTTCATCCATTGGCTGTCAGGATGAAGTCTGCTAAAAGTGCATAGACTTCCCTTGTGTCTGGGAATCCCTTTACAGAAAAGCTCCCAATAGATGGATAAATTGGGAGAAGTGTGGTCGTGTTTTTCATCACATACCCAAACAGGGCTTTTCCCTGCATCTGATTCGTCTCATGTTCAATTCTGTTTACAGCTTGAGCTGAATTTTCATTACTTCATCACATTTCAAACAAAAAAAATAAGTGTACTATTGGCAGAGATCCTTTGACTGGGTATTGGATAGTTGTGATGGGTGGCGATGATGACAGATAGTGTACCATCAATAAACATGCCTGTTGCAGAATAACAGACAATACCTCTGGCATTTTCTTCTTTCGATGCTTTCTTCTGAGCTACATATAAACCTTCAATTTTTATCTGTTTTTTTGGGGGGGGAGGGGAGGTCCTTCCTTTTCGTTTTCCTACGTGTGGATATAGTTAAATATATACAAAATTTAAAACAAAATTGTATCCAGTGTTGTGGAATATGCTTAATCCACATGCAAGCCTTCAGTCATTGTAGCTGTCAGATGTGTTCCAGAATAGAAAAATCTATGTCATATGTCACCAGGGATATACAAGTGTCCTTTACAGGATTTGCATTGTATATATTAAGAAGCTACAAGGATTTAACAAAATTGCTGTACTGACAGCCCTAAAGCCAGCTAAATATCTACTGCCATTATGTATGATATGGCAAAATACCACCACACTGAGGTTAGCTACAGAAAACCTAGGCCTACATTTTGAATAAGACATCATGAAGCACGATTTATATTAACTTTTCTTGTGGTTTCCTTTAACTAGGGGATAAATAACAAAATCAAGCATGTCCCATTTTGTTTATTCATTTTTTAGGTCCTCCCAGCCAAACATGCTCTTTAGTCTGCAAACATTTAACATTTTTAACAAAAAGTGTTTTACCACAGAAGACATCTGAAGGTTAGCCTCTTCCCTTCGCTCTAATAAATTAAATAACGCAGAGGCCTGATCAAAGCACTCTCTCAAACTCGAATGATGCAGAGACAGAAATTGTTAAATTGAAATCATTTCAAATTCCTCAGTAGTGAGTGAAAACTTTTTTTATTTTTATACAGACATACACAAGCCTTCTTTAAAGTTGCAATTAATTCTTTGTTTGTTGGGGCGGGCAAAGCCATCTGGAATAAAATTCTCTTTGGAAGTCCTGTGTTTGCATACCAGCTGTATGATTATTCTTACCACACCAGAAACTTCTTAATTAATTGCAATCTGCATCACTATGCTGAACAGATGTAAATAAGAGGCTTTCTTCCCTCTTCCCCCCACCCTTTTATACCCATTAGCTTTCATAGCAGAATCCTTTGCTATGCATATACGGTTAAATCAGAAAAGGCAGAATAAGGATTTCCCCATCAACAACTCTCTAATAGCCCAGTCCTCCAGCAATGCACCCCCACAAATAGCACTCCATACGCACACACAAACACAAGTATGTGCCAGTGTTACCACAGAGGCATGCCACCAGGCAAATGGAGGAGGCCTCAGAGCCATATAGCAGATTGTGATGACATCAGAGTGGCCTAGGTTTGCAACAATGATAGAGGCAGCTGAAGAGCTGTGGTGGTTTTTGATTGAAGCCCTGGGCACCTCTCTTCCTTTCTCTCTCCTAGCCCTCCTGCCACACCTTCTCAGAAGCTGTTTTCTTCAGTTTCAATCAACGATGCTAAGTTACGTTCCTTCCTTTCCATCCAGGATGCATGCCTGGTGTGGCAAAGCCTATTAGGGGCTACATTCAAAGCATATTCTTGCGAACAACATGGGAGGGTGCTGTAGGGTTTTTTTCTTTCATCAAGTTGTGACAAACAATTGGAATGCTCCCCTTCTCATTTTGATGTCAGTTCTTGTCTAGCGTTTTCAAGTCAAGGCAGCTGAGTAGAGCTCTGGTATCCTGGGCTTCATGTTCAGAGGAGTCTTCTTCATAATGCGATAGCCTCTCAACTTCCATTGTTGCTATGCCCTACTCAGCACCAGAGGTGCATTTAAGAGATTGGGGGGGGGGAGAGAAATCGCTATGTCTCTCTGAGCAAGGATGTCCAGCATTTCCAAAAGTGTGAACACAGTTGGACTGGCATATATAAACTGTCAATGGTGGAAGCAAGTCCTATAAAGTAGTTGGCATTCACACTGAGCTTCAATGCAACAGTAAAGTTAGGGAAATCTCCAAAAAGCTTTCTGTAGGTGGCATCCTCTGCTACAGATCATATGGCATAAATTTTGTTCTAATGAAGTAAGTGTTGTTTGGGTTTCTTTTTTTAAAAAAAAAATATTTATTAAAAAATTTAAGGGTTACAAAAAACAAAAGTAAAAGTAATAACACCATATTAAACAAAGACAAAACAACACATCACAATAAGAAAAAAAGAGGAGAAAAAACACAAAAACAAAAACAAAAAACACAACTAATCTTCCCAACTTATCTTTCATTTGCTTGTTTCCTTGACCTCCTCACACCTCCCTTTTTTGTATTCTAATTCGATTAACTATTTCAGCAAATCCTTTCCATCTTTTCCAATTTTTGTTCTGTATTTTATCTCAATATAATGTAACTTTACTTTCCCTCCTTTCACCAATTTTTTAACCTTATTTTAGCATTAAAACTAAAATACTTATATATGCTTAACTCCTTATAACATTTCTGCTAAATCCATAAAATATCAATCCACCAATTTTCTATCACTCATTAATTTTGCGATATTTCTATATATAAACTTTAAATTTTCCAATCTTCTTCCATCAACTCCTCTCCCTGGTTTCGGATTCTGCCAGTCCTTTCTGTCAATTCCATATAGTCCATCAACCTGGAGATCTTATGTCCGAGGCTCTTAACTCTTTTCCAGGTCCCTTCTGCAGATCATCTTCATATTCTTTAATGCTAAAGAGCAAATCTCGAGAGAACTCCATCCTAACATTACTTTTATTCCTTCTGGACAGTTCAGCCAAATTTCCATAGTTGAAGCTAGAGTCTATACAGTGTTTCAGGACGTATTTCAAGATTCCTCCAAATCCAAAGGCCGTGTTGTTTGGGTTTCTAGCAGTATTGTGTCACTTATTTTCAGATAATAATCACTGAATGTATTAACAATTTCAATTTCAGTGAAGAAATGACATGTTTGGGCTGCTGCCACTGCTGTTAGACATATTAGCAGGGCTATGACTCTCCATTTTTTATCCATCTGCAGTTCAAGAAAAATACAAGAGAGCCAGATTCATCCAAAGAGCTTGAGAAAGGCTTCCCAGGGATGCATGAAACTGCAAGAGTTTACTTTCCTTCCATGAACTTCCTGCTGCTTGCCTATCTAAGCCATTATTCCCTGTTGCAGCTTTTCACAATTGCTAGAAAATGCTTCACGAGCATATGAGGTGCCTATTTTATGCTGAAGCCTGGGGGTCTGGGGATCTCATAAAATACATAGGCAAAAATGGAAAGAACTGTGCAGCTTGCAGGGAATGGATGGATCTGCCATCTTCAATTCTCTTAGGCTGGAATTCCACATTGTACAATGTTTCATCTGTGCAAGCATTTCAGTTTTCCAGATAGAACAATCCCTTCTCCTCCCACCCATTGCCCAAGTGCTGTTTTGGGGATTTCCCCAACATACACACCCTAAGCAATTTGCAGGAGGTGCAGGCCTCTGTGGGATGTGGAGAAGGGGAAGCCTCCATTGTGCAAAAGGAAAGCTTCTATGCAGGACTTCCACTAATCAGGGCTGATAAGGTAACCTCACCCTCAATTCCCCCATCTTTCCAATCTTAATTTTTTTTTCCACATATGTACAGCAATTTGAGATTAAAATGTAAGGGATCCTTATGAAAATTTGTCAGTAGTTCGGGGTGAATTTTTCCTCATATGCATATTTTAACGCAATTTTCACATTATGTAATGTGAAATAATGGGTATTTAATGCAATACCCATTTTAGCAAAGCAATCCCTCCCCCACAAGGTAAGCTATTTTTGTATGTTGTTTTCATTAACATCGTCATGTTTATGCACACTTCCCCCTAATATATGCATTTCTGGAAACAATGATTAGTAGAAGAACACCATGAAATTTGCAGAAGTTCACATTTCAAAGGATGGCTATATGCCGGTTCCCGTATTGTTTCGGGAAGTGCACAATGAATTAAACTTCTCCCCCTTGCCTAACTGCTTGTTAGATGCATCCAACCAAACAACAAGAGTCTTCTCCACCTGCCCCTTGGCAAACTGCTTTTGAAACTGAGAGATTCAGAATCAGCCTGTGCTCTAGCCCAGGGGTCTGGTGTTCAAGTTACGCTTCCATCACTAAGCATGCATGCCTGATTTCTTGGTGCCAAAAGTAGGTCTTTGGATCTCAGCCATGGCATATAGAAATAGCTGCATCATATTTTAAGAGAGGGAGAATGGCATGCTTTCATTCTAACCATTTTTCCTGACAGGTCAGGAAGATGAAATAGTCTCAACGGTTTAGCTATAGGGAATTGTGGTGGCCGGGGGGATCTGAAACCAAAGATTTTTATTTTTATTTTTAATTGGCAAGGGAGTCCAGCAGTCAATCTTTTAAACAGATTTTTACCCAAATGCAATTTTGTATTTTCTGACGATAGTCATTGTGGGCTGTTTCCAGAGCATATCCTCTTCTCCTGTTCTGTTTCTATGAGTCTTTGCAACTGAGCGACCACATTTTGTCAATTTTAGAAGGAGCATAGCACCCCTCCCCCTTTTCAGTGTCTCTGCTGGGGGTGTCTGCCCCGGGCCCCCTCAAAAAATATGTGCAAGGGGTCACAGCACCTCTGGCACCCCCACACTATGCCCGTGCTCCAGCATAACTGATTTCAGGACAGGCCATGTTAAAATAAGGGCACATCCAAGCTATTGGTTAAAAAAGAAAATTGATGCTACAAAGTTTTCAGAAGATGTCTGGATGAAGGAAGGGGTAGTTTGGTGCAAACATCTACTGTCAGGGAGTTCCACAGGCTCAGTGCTTTGCAATGGCCAGTCCAGCTGAACGCTGGAGCATGGGGAACCAATGGAAGTGGCCCAATCATGAGATCTCTGTGATCGAGGTGGAATCAGATGATCCTTATTGTGGCACCAGCTTTGTGCCTTCTCTCTGCATATTTGCCTTTGTCACATCTCAAAGGGTTGGGTCTTTCGCTGGCTAATATTCAAGTGTTTCTTTGGCATGCAGTTCACAGCATTCATATATAGCATTTAGCAATTAAAATCTGCAACATTTGTAACTTAATCATTGCCGTCTGTTTCCGGTATATTTCATAAGACCCTAGAAACTGCCTTACTGAATCAGACCAAAGGAACATCTAGTAGCCCAACTTTCTAGCAAAGGCCACTTTGATGCATCTGGTAACATAACAAGCAAGGCTTGGTGGTAATTACTTGCCAGTGTGTCTCAAGCACTGTTTGTCCTTTTTAGACTCTTTTCCTCCATCCATGTTTCCTTCCCCCAAAATCTAGCTTCTGCTTCGCTGTATTCCTAGACACTGCTTGCCAACTTCTTTCCTCATGGGCTACATTAACGCTATTAATATTCTTCAACTGTCAATTCTTTGAAGCTGTGTTTCCTAGTTTTTCCCCCAATGTGTTTCTTTTGTGCTTTCAACAATGCAACTTCAATCCATTACCAAAAAAACCCCCTATGTTATAGAGCTCTTTAAATGAAACCTGCATCTGTTCAGTAGACCAGCTTCTAGGCTCAGGACAGAGGTAGAAAGTGCACAATTAAAGTTCTAACCACATAAGACTCATTTTCAAGAGCATCTGAACAGAATCAGCCTGAGACGAGGTGGCATAGGAATAATGCATTGATGAAATGGGACTTTGACATCATTTGCATTGCAGAGTTTGAATAAAAATGTTAAAGAATCCCATCTACTGTAGTCTATTAGGATTGGCGGAAAGTGCCCCCTCATAACCTGAATCTAAATGGCCCAAATCACAATCCGAAACAGCACAAGAGTTATGTACACACACACTGTGCCCTCCCAGCATGACGGCTAATTGGTTTAAAGGGATCCCGCTGGCCCATGCTGTGTCTGGGTCAGCAAAATGTAATACAATTTGAACCGGAAACCCCAGCCAACAGGAAACATTTAAAAAATTAGCTGATGTGACGAAGGACTATTGTGTTTACACGGTGCTCCCTGGTGTTTTGTCTTGGGCGGTAACACAAATCATCTGTGCCCAGGTCATTAAGGTTCTTTCAGCCTAGCGCAAGATACAATGCTTGCCATGATTGCATGAAATATCTGACAATGCCAAAATTGCAAATGCATAGGGAATCTAGTCTAAGCAAGAGGAAAGGAAGACAGACAGTAAGGACTAAGTAGTCAGACTTGTATGGTGTAAATGTAGCCTAAGAATCCATTTAAAGTGGTGTGATGCTACTTTAAACAGCTATGGCTTCTCCCAAACAATTCTGGGAGGTGGAGTTTGTTAAGGGTTGTTAGGAGACTCCTACTCCCCTCAGAGACAGGACCAGCCCAAGACCTTTTGGCCCCTGGGTGAACCACTAAATGGTGCCCCCCTCCCATCAGGAAAGAAAGGGAAAGTGAATATCTACATGAGGAACAAGAAGGAAGTGAAGATCTACAAAGGGAACGGGGGGGGAATCAAATCAACCTTACCAGGTGGTTGAACTGGGAATCAAAAGCCATCACAGGAACAAAGGGGCCTGCTCTGCAGACCCCAGCAGACCCCAAAGGGCAGCCCTTACCATTTCCTCCCTAGGGGTGGGAGGCAACTATCAGCTCCTATTCACTGAGGGGCCACTGTGGCATTGGGGGTGGCATTAAGTGGTTTCATAGTAGCCAAGGTGGAAATGAAATCCAGCTGCCAGTATGGTCAGCTTCTGTACATGAAATAGAAGGAGGCACCACCCTGTATTTCACATCCGGCAACAAAATATATTGTGTCTACCCTAGTGAGAGTCCCAGAAGCGAGGGGCATGGGGTTGCAGTGGGAGTTAGAGCAGTGGGGGCTCATCTATTAGGGCCACTGGGGCAGTGCCCTACCAACTTCAGGCTGCCCTCATCCATCCCCCACCCACCTGCCTTCTTACTTACAAGCAGTACAGGGCATGGCACCTTCCTCCTGCTGCCTTTGCAGCAAGGACAAACCTGTACTTAGTTGGCTCCGCATGTCATTAGACCAACTGTTGGGGGTCCATGCCCAACTGTCCCAAATGGCACCAGCCACTGCAGAGTTAGGACTATAAACCACCATTGGACCAGCCATAATTGTGTCAGAGTCTCTAATCATACACTTCAACCATGCTCAGATTTGGATGGGGAATTTCTAGTAGCATGCAGGAACATCTCTGCACATGCAAGATTCATTCTCTATTTTGCTAGCAAATGTTTTCTCTGTTTTACAGTCTGCTTTTCTATCAAGTGCAATTATCCTCTTTCTGGCTTCCAAAGGAGTCACAGTAAATTTCACAAACAGATCTCCTATTTCCTGGTCACCTCCCTCTAGATTTGAACGTACAAAATAATTCAATCTGGAACTCGTCTTTGGCCATCAGCTTAAGATGAGGAGCACTGCCTGTCTCTTCCAAACATCTTATTTTAATAACAAAATCAGACTTTTTCGTCATGTCAGCACTGTTGACCCAGAGCATGCCAAGTTCTAAACAGTTTCATGAACCATCAATAAAAGTCTCTTGTAATTTTGGATACCGTAATTTTTATACTTGACCATGATTAGTTGTGATGTATTTACTATATAAAGCCACAGAGAGCAAAACCTAGTTTGCAAACACTGACATGAATCCAATTTGGTAGCAGTTAAAAATAGTTAGCTCTGCTTAAATTGAATGCGCTCTGCAAAATATTCCAGGGGAAAATCCACACATACTAAAATTCTTTTATTTATTTTTTTGTCCATTCTCTGATCAAAACCACAACTTAAAAGAATATAAACAAAGATTAAGTCTGTCAGGGGTTTGTAACTCTGAGTACTGATGTGATTTTTTAAAGTAACCATATAATCCAATAATTATTTCACCCAATGCAAGGAATATTTCTGGAGTGACTGTGTATGTAGCTTTTTATTATTTTATAGATATGTTGCTTTTAATTATAATGTAATCCTGCTTTTTAAATACTTAAACACTTTTTAAGGTATGGAGAAAAAATGTGGATAGAATAAACCCCAAAACACAACAAGAATGTTTATGCAAACATTACATTCCTACTTGCTTAATGGATGTATTTTTGCTAAACGCCTGGTTGTGGTTTTATTTAACCATGGTGTATCATTACAGTGGGGAGAAGCTGCAGTTTAGTTCTTGATAGTGCTAGCTCCAGGTTTTGGGGAGCCCTTGGGAAAGGTACCCTAATTTTTGCATGGGGGGGTCTCTTCCGTTCGAAAACGATGCCACCACTCATTTTCCCTCTCCCTCTACATCAAATCCACACAACCACAAAAGAGAGACAAAGAACTAGAACACACAGCAAGTACAGAGTGGCGTTTCATCTCTTCATTGCTTGTTAGTGAAGGACAGGTGAACAGGCAGCCACTGGAAGGAGGATGAGAACCAAGACCAGAGGATCCAAAGAGAATTTCCTTGCAGATCAGAATGCAATTCTGATTATCCAGATTACACACTTCTCTAGATTCTGCATTGCCTTTTCTGTCCCCCAAATACAAAACACAAACTCACAGAATGCATACTTTAGAGGTGAAGTGCACTGAAAAGCACTGCAATACTTTGAAAAACATGTATTTTAAGGAAAGGATGTGAACAAAATGCATAAACTGTGCATCCGCATCTCTTACGCATTCTTTTGATAAGTCTGCAGGGGGTGGGAATGACTGACGCAGAAAAAGCCATCCATTGCTAGATGTAAGCTGCCTTGGAAACGGAGAAGTCAAAAATATCATACCATGCCCAAGTCTTTGGGCATGCCTCAGTATGTTTGTTGAATCCTGGCCAAAGCGACCAAAAAATCAGTTAATGAATGTTGGCAACTATGCTAGTGGTACTTTCCAATCCTGACTGCAGAATGCTCTTCTTAAAAACATATTATTACTCCCAAAGTCCTACCTAACCAAAAATTCAATTATATATTTCTATCTTCTGGTGTGAGTGTGGGAATCTCCAGTCTAATTTGTCTGTGGCCATTTGTAATACTCCAGTCAGAGACTGTCTGGAGAAAGTGGAACAAACACAAGTGATAGGAATGAAATCGCACAAGGGGCATGAATAACTTTAGGTTTTGAATTTCACCAGGTGATTTATAAGCATTACTGGAATGCCCTGTATGTTTTATTTTGCCTTCAATGAAGGTTTCCGCACTGGATATTTTGTACCTTTTAATAAAGATAACCTCCATTTTGCATTCATTGCCCACCTTTTTGTTCATCTGTGCTGCCCACCCACTTGACATGAAGCATTTACAGAACTGGAACCAGATCATCATTTTGCACAGTTCATACATACAAGGGCGGGGGTTTGGAGTGGACTTTGAGTTTACCCAAATGAATGCAAATCATACAACACACACAAAATCACTGCTTGGGGGTGGATTCTGAATATTATTGCTATTAACAATTGGAATTATTATGCTAGCAACCTATTTTGCCTATGAGCCTATGACCCCATTATGTGTGCAGCCCAGTTTGTATAATAATTGTGGGTTCTTTTAAGCATTTGATAAATTACTTATTAATTGCATTCATCCAAGAGAGCTTTTTACCAGCTGTTCCAAAAACTGATCAAAACTGTTCCATACTTCCACCCCATGTCCTTACCCAATCCTACACACACAAAATACTTAGCCCTCACATCGTGATTTTGCTGGCCTACACAAAAACTAAAACCAGCCTTCCTTTGAAGGTTGGTGGTTTATTTTTACACATCCAGACATTGTCAACTGCAAAAGAAGAATTTGTTGGGCACAATACAAATGTTTTTTGTCTGCATGTATTTGTTGGTTTAACTTTGCAGCACTTTCTGGTTTCTGCAAATAACTTGATAATTACTCAAATGTTATTTCATATGAAAGTCATTATTCCCAGAATCTGCAAAAGCTCCCACCCGTCAAAGAGCGGGTGGGAAGTCTAAGTGCATACCATCTATTGTTTCTTCTTCAGATGGGGTTTTCACATGTTTGGAAGACAACTCCCGTCTGAAAATGTCTAGAGACACCTGTAGCTTTCTAAAGTTTCATGGTACATTCAAAGATCTTGGGGAAAATCCAGCTGTTTCTCTTAGTTTGCAGTGATTGGATAGTTATGCTTTCAAAAAATTGAGCCACACAGAGTATCTGAATTGAAACAGGAAATTGGTTGACTTTCAAGTTGGCTTTGCATAATGTAACCCTGTAAAATCTGGGCGACACACTCTGCAATTTAAAAATGAATCCGCGTGGCACAAAAGCTGTTCTCTGCAACACAGCCATGGTGCAAAGTTCATTACCATTTGCATTTGTGTTATCACACCACACTATTTTCAATCTCCCCGATTTTAAAAGGTGAAGGTGGTTTGATACTATGATGTTACGATCTGCTCACCCAATATAGAATTGTTTACATTCACATGCAGGGGCGTAGGAACTGGGGCGGTCTGCCCCGGGTGTCATCCGTGAGGGGGGGTTGACAAAAAGGCACACAGCTCGTTTCTCCCCCAGGTGCACAGCATGGCCGGCGCTCTGGGTGCTCAGGCAGCTAAATCTGCCATTGTTCACAAGTTGTCTTTTTGCTCCATTTTCATTCATTTATTTCAATTTTTTTTACAACCTTGGGCATGTATGCTGGGCTGCACAACTAGAGGTTGCTAGAAACTATGGGATGAGAGAGTGTTCTTGTGCTCAGGTCCTGTTTGTGAATTTCCCACAGGCAAGCGTTTGGCCACTGTGAGAACTGGATACTGGACTTGATGGGCTGATCCAGCAGGGCTCTCTTGTTCAGTATTGAAACTTGTGCTTTTTAACTTGTTCATAAAGGACCTGCAACTAGGAGTGACCAGTGAAATGGCCAGGTTTGCTACAGAAAGGGGAACCTTTCCAACCTTCTCACATCCATTGGCACTGCCATCCTTTTTTATTCTTAGAAAAAGCAATAGCTGAAGGAAATATATATACGTGCATGTGTGTGTGTGTGTGTGTGTGCGCGCGTGCGTGTGTGTGTGTGTGTGTGTGTGTAATAGGCAGGTATGTTAGCATTTGCTCAGCTACAGCTGTATCTGTATTTATATATTCTTATTACCTAATGATTCCTCTTTAAAATCAAACATGAATAGATGAAAAGGAAGGTGGGATTTATGATGAAATTAGAAGTAATTTTTCCGAAAGGTTGGCAATGCATTGTGAATCTGATCACAGTGCCTTCTTTGCAAGAACCAGTTCTAATGCCATTAAGTACCTTATCTTAATAAGCCTTTATTCCAAGGTAGTTCAGAAGTATTTCCTTCATGAAATTAACAGATTCAGCATTTTAATACATATAAGACAAGTGATTCTACTTAATTGGTGGATAAAGAACATGGCTTTTCTTTTTAAAAACAGTATGCACAGAGAGCCTGTATTAAAAATAAAAGATAATCCAGCAAACAGAAATGGTAAAAAACTTGAATGGTATTTACAGATTCGAGCATTGTGGTCAAGTTTTCTTTGTATAGGAAAATAGAAAAGCAAGGATAAACTCAAGAGGCGATTACTGTAATTAAGGAATTTATGGATCACTTTCTTTAGAGATGCTATAAGCTACTTGGCATGGCTTACATCTCCTAAAAAAAAAATCCCTTCAAATCTTACTTTCATGCAACTTCTTGTTAAATCTTTTGCCATTAGCAAAGAAAACCGCCAAGTGCACTTTACGCCACTCATTTAGAAAGGCTCCCAGACAACTCTCCCAACCATTCCAGAGAAGCAAGTGCTGCATATAGACTTGTGAAGGTAAGTAGGAAACAAATCACACATTGCCCTGTGTTTCTCTACATCAACTGTTTCTTGATAGCCAGGGGGCAGCAGTGGTCAGGGGTGCCATTAATCAGTTTCAGCTGATATATAGCTTTCACCCTTTCCTCAAATCAGACCTGGCCACTACCATTCATGCCCTAGTCATGTTGAGAATTGATTACAGAGATGAACTCTATGCGGCACTGCCTTTGAAGATGGCCAGTATTGTCTACACTGACTAGCAACTGCTCTCCAGAGCTTACCACCAAGTAACTATGCATAGGGTTGCAGTTATGCAATCTTACTCAGTTATACATAGGGATACCTAGTTCACTGGGCATTATGCTATGTCTTGCTGCTTTGGGGGTGGAGACAAGCTGCCAATTAACACAGCTGCCTACATCATTTGACCTTCTTTGAAGCCAGAGCAATGGGGGCTTTCATGATAAACTTAAAAACCTACCATTATATCACTGCCTTCAGACTAGTATTACCATCTAGCTGTGGAGAACAGTTTGGTAGGGCTGAGATGCAAAGATAGCCTTCCAACAGCTGTGTTACTACAGTTTACCCGAATAGAACTGAGCCAGGGAAGGATGCTTCCTTTCTGCAAGTGCGGTCCTCTGACCTGGCCACTGCATTGTCCCATTCCAGCCCCATCCAGAGAAATTGAAGCACCATCTCCAGATCTTTGCCCTACCACACGAGCTGCTACTGCTGTACAGGATTATTGTTGCTCATTTAGGCAAGTCTTGATTAATAGGCCACCATTTAAATTAGCAATTGCTTGGTGTCCAGGTAGTTGACTATAAACAAACCTTACAACATTTTCAAAAACAAGTAGGCATGGTCATGCATGGTCATTGTACTTGATGACAGAAAATATATGCATAATGGAAAACTCAATTTCTATTTGTTTGTAAATTGTAAGCTACCATGGACCTTTATGCTGAAATCTTAATTTTAGAAATGTCCAAACTTCCCTTTCATCCAAATGGCTTTCAGGGCAGTGTATTATATCATCAACAATAGTAGTAACAGCAAAGAATAAGCCATCATAAAACAAAAAACGAAAGGTAGCAGCTTTAAACAAAAAACAAAAAACAGACCAAAGACAAATACGACGCTTTGGGCAAGGAAGAAATTCTTAACCAAGAGTTTAAAAAACCAAAAAAAACTAATGCTGATGCCTGTTGGGCCTCTGAAGTGAAGGCCCCAAAATTTGTGTAACCATAAACACACAGCAACAAGTTATATAGCATATGGAACAGCACCTCAGTTGAAGGTCTTGAGGCACGACCAGGACAACGTGGAAGGAATCAATCAGAAAGTTGTTCTTAATATTTAGTTGGATCTCCTTTCTTATAACTGGAATACACAAGCAGCAGGAAAAAAAGCTTGCTCCATCTTCCATGTGACAGCCCTTCAGATATTTGAAGATAGCTCTCATAACTCACAGTTGTCTATTCTCCAGGCTAAACACACCCAACTTCCTCATAATTGTACAAGCATATACAATTTTCATCCCATTTGTCCTCTGTACTGTCCTGAACCCCTGGCTTACCTGGGGTATGTCAAGTCCAAAGCTCAAAGTCCAGGGGTCAATTCACACAAGCACAATCCAAAGTTCAGGAAACATAGGCCAGGGTCAATCCAAGTAGCCAAGTCCAAAGGACAGGGGACAATCCAGAGTAAAACCCAAAGTCCTGTAGAAGCCCAGAAGCATCCAACCCAAGCTTCAACAACATGGGCAGTTGAGCTGACACAGCCTCTCTGCTCTGCTTCCCTTTTGTACTTTGCCTGCTGATTGTAGCATCTGGGCTTGACAAAGCAGCTGACCCTCACCTGTTGCAGGCCCACTCAAGCTGAGGAATCGCACCTCTCCTCCCAGAGCTAACAAGCTCCACCTGGCCAGGGAGCTGGGCTGTGGGCCCTTGCCTGCCTCATCCTCCTAGAGTGCCACTCCTGCTGCTCCCTATGCCTCAGAGCCTGATGTGTTCATGGAGACAGGGGCTCCTCTGGCTCTGGTGATGGGTCCTGCTGCTCTGCTTTCTGTGCATTCTCTCTCACACACACCCTTTCACCATCCTGCATCACCCTGTGAGTATCTCCTACACCAACCTCTCCTTCCCCATCCCCAGCTTACCCCAGTGTGTCCCAATCCTGGCTACACCCCTCACTGTTATCCTTTCCCCCCTCTGTCTCCTGCCCATCATTCTGCCAGTTCAAGACAATGATTATGTTATGAAATTATCATCATTCCAACAATTCCTCAGGAGGACTTGAAAGCTGATGATGTGCCCAAGCCAAGAACACAATGTCCAGAAGTTAGATAATATTGAAGTTCACCGTTCTGTCCACTATAAAGCATAATCTTTCCTGGTCCAGAAAGGAAGAACCTCACACTTAAGGTTACCAAGCGCTTACCAACAGATACTTCCTGACCTTGAAGAAACAGGGTAAGTATGTTTTAATTCTGCATCTTATTTTACTACTCTAGTGGGTAGTCCCTTTAATTATCATTCTTTATGAATTCCTTGTTGGGTGTAATATTTTGGCTACTAGCAATCCAGAACCCATCTTCTATTGCTATTATAAATTGACTGTTCTAAAACGTACCATAAATGATGATTATTTCCTACATTTAAATATATTTTAAATCGGAAAAGAGCAAATATTTGAAACCCATGCCATTTACTCTGTTCCCAATAAGGCATTACCACAGTAATATAATCTACATATCCCATATCTTTCTCTCTACTGATCTGTCATAGCTAAAATGCTTTGGATTTTTGATTGAAAATATTTCTCTAAACTGTGTTAAAAAAAAAATGACAATCATCATGGAATTGTGCAGTTGGAATACTGAGGACCAGAGTTCAGTTTCTTTTTTAAAAAATCAATGTGATCATCTGGGTAGGATTTTGCTTCTTAGCACCGGAGGGCAAAGGGACAGCACAATTTTATGATTTTAAATACTTTCCGTGATCATTGTGAAATGTGCCTTCTTCAAGTTAGCAGCAGAGTGAGATCCTCTCCAAACGTCATTACACCCAAATCAAGTCTGGTTTAATATAATAAAAAAGCAATTAACTTGAATTAAATTCTCCATGCATGAATTACTTCATTTTTTTATTGGAAATAATTATTCATTTGTACAGTCATTGCTTTCCCAGTGCTAGAGGAAAACAGGAGCAGGGACAGAGAAATATGTTCTAGCACTTCTACTGTAGTCCTGGGGCATGTGAAGTAACAACAGCGGTTTTATTTACTTGGAACACACAAGGCCACAAAAGAGTTTCGAGACTCCCTTCTTGCTGCTCCTTCACCTACTCGAACAACTTGGAGTTCTGTTTCTCATTTCTGAGCTTTAAGCCACAATGCATGGCTTAACATTTGTGAAAGTTGGTCCTCAAGTCAGGAAAGCATGATTGTTTGTTCTTAAGTATCTATGGAGGTGGGGGGGGGGGTTAGCTAGGTGTGTATGAAAAGGGGGAGATCACTCATTTTTCCATTGTTTTCGGATTTAGAGTTTCATTTCTCATTCCTTGCCATTGCATGAGCTCATTCACTCACTTGTTTTCCACTGATTACAATGGGAGACTCAACCAGCCTTCTGCTGCCCATAACTTCCTTGGTTTCTGTCCAAATGGCATGAAATTTACAGGCAATGATTTGGATATAATGATGTTTGAAGAGGCTTTCACTCTGCTGTTAGCTTGAAGAAGGAACGTTTGCCATGACCAAAAGAATTTAAATACTTAAAATTGATTACACTTAAATATCAAATTGATGGTGGAGAGGGCTATCGATGGCTACTAGTCATGAAGGCCATGCTATGCCTCCGAAGTTGGAGACAGAAAGGCTTCTGAATAGCAGCTGCTGGAAACTGCAGGAGAGGAGAATGCTTGGAGGTTTCTCAGAAGCGCCTGTTTGGTCACTGTGAGGATGAGATGGGCTGTTGGCCTGATCTAGAAGCTTTTCTGATGCTCTCTTCACTCCTCCTAATAGTGAAGTCATGGGAAGAGTGCCAAAAGAAATGAGCCAAAACAGGACCAAAGCAATGACAAGAGGAAGCTTTCAGCATTCTAAGGGAACCACAAAGATTGCAGAAGTACAAGAAATATATATTTAAAACAAAGACAAAAATTTGTGGGCTAATCTTCAAAAACCAGCCACTTAGGGCTCAGCATTCTCAATAGCCACAGAATATAGACTGTCAGTTGAAAAAGAAAAATGGGAAGTGGTTTGGGAAAAGTGGAACAGACTGGTGGCTGAGGGTGTGACTAGCCGGCTGGAATCCTGAGTAGGAGAACTGCTTTTAAGAGGGGAGAATGCATGGGAACATTTTGCTAGCGGGGCCATTTGTATTGTTATATTACCAAAATGGCAACATAAGTGCCTTTTAGAGATAAAGAAGGGTGAGAACATGTAGAATAATTTACAAAAGATAATTATTTGAAGCATAGGAGTCAACTCCTAGGAGCCAAGGTCCCTTTGCCGCCGCCGCCCCCAATTGATAGGCATTGCCATTTAAATAGTGTGAGTGTGCTACATCTTGGGGTCAATTTTGTAAGGCAAGACCTGGGCCCCCCAACATTTTATTCAAGTTGGCACCCCTGGTTTGAAGACAAAGCCCTCCGTGATTAAAACTTCTCCTGCTGATTAGTCTACTGATGCTTCAAAGTTATAATCTGCAGATTAAAACTTGAATCCCAAGTAATTCATAGTGTTACATTAGTTCTTTATATGAATGGACACAGACCGATTTATTCCTATTAATTTTTTTGTATTTTAGCTTTAAGAAAATTCTAACGTAGAAAATTTAAGCAGGAACCAAGGACCATTTGAAAATCAATAGGCCAATCCATACTGTATTAAAGCACATTTGGTGTGCATAATCTATAATGATCATCTAAAACTTAGCTGTAACATCATTTTTGTAACCTAAAATGTAATTTACGTTTCTTATCTAAGATGATCCGCAGGAAAAAAGTGATGACTACCACTATTATTTCTGATACCCATGAAATACTTCAGCTGTGCAAAGTAAGGGCTGTTTTCTTCCTACTAAGCGGATAGGGCTTTCACTGAATAATATGTAATTATGCAAATGTGCACCCTCAGAACAACAGAGGAACATTCCTGTATCATCCATATGATTTGTGTATCATGAAAGGTCTCTCAGTAGTTTGATAGGCTTCACTGCAGATTCTGTCTGGTTAGAGTCTGCCATACAATTGTACATAATATATCCTACAATAAATTATCCCTGGCAAGTTCTAAGGGTTAAAACAAATTAGCATTTTACTAAGAAGTAAGAGACTGGATACAGGACTGGGTACAATATTTCAGGCAGATTGTAAGGAAAATGCAAGTGGCTGTAATATGAACTAGGGGTGGGTCAACCCTGTTGATTTTGCTTTATCTCAATTTCTCAATTTTTTTCCCAGTCTTTAAGTTCAGTTCTCCACATTTCTGCATTAGTTTACTATTGTTTGTTTGTTTGTTTAACTCATAAAAATTCATAAGCGTTTTACTGCAAATTTCTCCTAAGACACATTTTGCAAAAGCAATTTTCCTTAATAGAAGGGGTGGCATTCAGCTAGGTTTTACTCAGAGTAGACCCATTGAAATGAATAGATCTCGCTTAGCCATTCGGAGCAAAATGTAGTTGGAATATCATCCCATGTATTTTTGTACACTGTTTTGACTAATATATGCGTTTCTATGCACACTATTCCCAAATATACACATTTTATACACCTTACTGGAATGGAGAACTGTGTTGCAAAATCTGGGGAAACAGAATAGCTGCACTTCAGTTTGCATACTGTTTTGGGAAGTGCAAAATTAGGTAAATTTTCATGAAAACGCAAACTGAAGTGCACTGGGTGGCTTTTAAAAAGGACCAAATCCATTGAGAAGGCGGCTGTCAATTGCTACGAGTCATGGTAGCTCTGTTCCACCTCCACTGTTGAAGGCAGTAAACCTTGGAATACCAGTTGCTGGAAACCACAAGTGGGGAGAGTCCTGCTGTGCTCAGGTCCTGCTTTCAGGCTTCCCATGGTCATCCGGTTGGCCATTGTGAGAGCAGGTTGTTGAGCTAGATGGGCTTTGGCCTGATTCAGCAAGTAAAATATACTCGGAGTCGAGTATGGATTTCATGCTCTTTATTCAGCTCATAGTGGTGAGGAGGAATGGACGTTCCCCCAAAGTATCTGCTTTATATACATTATTTACACAATGGGCTGCACGTGATTGGCTAATTCCGGGATTCTCCTGTAGGCCAATCAGGTTGTGGATTCACTACCATATGGAGCTGGATTGGGTGGCTCCTGCAGACCTATCATACTGCTGCATTGTTCTAGGACCAATCAGACTGCTGCATTCTGAACCCTATTGTTCTAGGACCAATCAGACTGCTGCATTTTGGATCCTATTCAACTCAGTACATAACATTTTCTTACCTTCTTATATCTCCATCTTCTAAACCAGCATCTGTTTGTTGAAGCTAGAAGAAAACAGCTTCCCTAAGGCAAGCCAGTGCACTCCTGACTTTGAAGCAGGTACTCCCTACTTCATTTTGTGACCCGCCATCTCTCTTAAAACATTGCTCAGAAATGTTTAGGGTTCTAAAATCTGGATTAGCAATCCAGAGTACCATTTTATCCACAGCATAGGCTGCAAGAAGTAAGCCAAAGGAATAAAAGGAACCTGATCACATGTGGTAGATTGACACTTCCGTTTTCCTGTTGGCATGCAGACACAGTATCTCTGAACGCCAATTCCTGCATTTTGCTGGTTCCCATTTGATCTACTGTTTAATACTGGTTCCCATTTGATCTACTGTTTAATACAGTTTACATAATGATGCCAACTCTACAAATGCCAAAGCATAGACTTTTACCGTATTTAAATTACTGCTACAGTGTCATGAATTGACAGGAGGCCCGGGACTTGTTGCTGAAGAGTAAAACTAATTTAGTAATTCATATGTCGAGGTTGCCCTTAGAGCTAGATGTCGTGGAGTACATTGTTGAAGTTATTACACTGACAAAACACATGAATGCTGATACCTGAGGAACAGTCACTGCTACAATCAAGAAATATGAAAAGCAGCTCAACTGTAATCAAACAAGAATAGGATTCTTTAATAACACAACAAAACCTCTCACCTCTTTTGAAGATAAAATAGAGCAACATTTCCCCAACACTATATCTGTATCTGTCTGTCTATCATATACTGTTGGAGGAGAGGGAGAAGACAGCAAAGACACACACTGTGTAAACTGCGAAATGACATAATTCTATCAAATCATACACCAATACTTAAGGCAATGAGCTTGTGCCATAGTCCCCCTTTCAAAGTTTAGTTTCATGTCAATGCTTTCATCAACAGTGACCTGGTGAAGAAATTGACTCCTAATGTTCAAGTATACTGTCCAGTACACTGTTGGATGGAGAAAATGAGCAGCAGCACTTTGCAAAATGCCACCCCTCTCTCTGAGTTCAGCAAGAAGGAGAATATTCCAGCATGCACCATTTCCGCTCACCTCCCCTGCCCTTTGGATGGAGAAGACAAGCAGCAGTACCTTGTGGAACGCCAGAAGTGGAGGGGCTGGGGGGCACATTCCCTCTAATAAATAATAATTCCAAGCATTCTGGGGCCAAGGGAAGGGATGTGTGTGATGGTGGTTGCTGCAAACACTAATCTTTGAGAAGACCAGAGTTAGCTGGCTGTCGTGATCTTACACACTTTCTTCCTGCGTTCTCCAAAGTGGCTATACAATCATCCATATGCATATGAAGTAATACAATCCATTATAGACTGTGCTTATGCTTTTGCTAAAGGTTTGGATCCATTCTACTCAATGGAAATTTCTGGCAAATGAGCCAACCAAATGCACACATTAAAAGCAAAAAATGCACTCAGAATATACACATGCTTGAGTATGAATATATTTGTACTATTCCTCACTCTTAAGTATTTGCATCTATTTGCCTCTGCCTGGCTGAGTCATGGGATATTATAAACAGCGTAGCATGCCCCATTAGAAAAATAGAAGGATATCCTTTTATTGACATCCCCCGTTTGATATAAAAATGCTCTCCAAAACGCTCTCTGCAAACTTGATATTGCTTTCTGCAAGATCCTGCTGCTTTCAGAAGCATGACTTCCCCAAGGAAACACTAGATCTTGTAACAGAAATATCTTTGAATCTTTCAGATAGCCAGTCCACAGGGAAAGGTTTAAGAAAGGATCAAAGCTTGTCCTTTCAGCTTGAATTATTCCATTACAGCCGAATGTGACATAATTACAAAAGATGCTGGATGTGGAATCTCATCAGGATTATCTGACACTCATCTTTGTTGAAAAAGTCTCCCCAGCTGTTGCTCTGATAGCACAAATGTGACAGGAGCGCAAAAGTACTTCTAAGTGACCACTGCTTTGGAGCTTGGCTTCTGTTCCCTGGGCTGCTTTGCAACTTTCCAGTTATCACAAAGGTCAACACTGAATAACTTCAAGCAATGGAGGAAAATGTAGAATTTCATCCTCTTTCTCTGGTGAACGGTGATTAGTTCCCTTGAAAATAGCTCCTTTGCATTTGGTGGTGATTTTTCTTGCGAAAAACAGAATATACAGCTGTTCAACAAAAATGTCTGTGTTTTTGTACACACACATACATATCCAATATTGTTTACTAGCTATAAACGTAGGCCGCTGGCAAATTTCTCTTTGCAAGCCTGATCAAAATTAATTCATTTGGATGGGATTTACAACAAATAACTTTAAACACCTTTACATTTTACACAAAGGAAGACAACTATGGCTAAATATATATGAATTACAGAGTACAAAATTGTTCCCTATGATCAATGAAAGATTAAGGAAATGATAGATTAAGAAAAATATAGACCTCAATAAGGATCATGGCTGGAGCAGGATTTTTTTCATCCTGATATTACTTTGCCAGCCCTATATCTTACTGAGAAAAAATGTTAACTATAATTGAATATATTAAATTATCAAAACAGTTTATTTATGAATACTTCTTAGCTACTTGTGTTGAACTTGTGAGCATCAGCAAACAAGTCAACGGCAAGTTCTTTGAAGAACAAAATGCCTGCCCCGTAAAATCTTTTCTACAGCGATATCCTATGGTTTGGGTCTTGAAATAAGACTAATTCACTTTTCAGTCTTGATGGGTTAAGATAAGGAAGGCAACATGGCAACAAATATATTCAAAATTAAATTTTGTTTGTTGCACAACTTGTGGTTGTGTGTTGTGGCAATGGAGGCAGGGGGAGTTGGGGAGAGTTTCTGACAATGTAAATTCACATAACATATTTGTCCTTGCTCTAATTCACTTACTCTCATTTATACGTTTTCAGAAAACATGTATGCATGCAAAAGAAAGTAATTTTTAAAAAACCTCTCCCCCCTTCCTCCAACATTCAGCACCTAGAACTTAAAGGAAGGATGAATCAAGTTATAGGTGAAAGGGTCAGCACAGAGTTAAAAGAATTTTACATATTTTTAGGTACACACAGACAATTGTGCAATGCACGCCGCAACTACGGTTACATTTATGGCAGCAGCTCGGTTGTAGAAATGACAACATCAAACGGCCATGGCTGAATAAATTATCTATGTCGAAGGAATTGGTGGCTTGTAAAAAAGAAAAAAAGGGGGAGGAAAAAAACTTTATTTTCCTTCCCTTGTCGTGGATTACATTTTCTTCATACATTATTAATGAAGTTAAACTACTAGTAACATGCCAAATGTGCTGTATGGGAGATTTGTGCCTAATCCAGCACAAAACAGGCCCAGTCACATAATGATAGGGAAAGGGGGGAGAAAAAGAACAAATGTCAACAGTTTCACATTGGGACTAGATTAAGCAGACCATACTTACTGATTTCTTACACAGGGATTAGTTCGCTTTTAGCACTAGGCACAGGGAAGCCACACTTCTATATTATTAACACAGTGCGCATTAAAATAAAATAAAAATAAATGAGAGGAGACCGGAACCCTCTTCCCCACAGAAAAGACATTTATTTAATATTAGTCTTAAGCTAACTTTGGGTAAGAGACTTAACAGCGCAATTCTGCGCATGTCTGAAGTAAGTCCCATTGAGTACAGGGGAAGTTACTCCTACACGTATGTGTGCATGTGTATTTTATCCCCTCTTACCTGGGTGTAAGCACAACGGAAATCAATGAGACTTACTTCTGCAGGAGACAACAAAGAACAGCACAGCAGTGGTCACCTAGATGGGCAACCCACAAGAATGCAGGACCTGAACGCAGTAGCCCTCTTCCTACATAAAACAGTGGTGTGGTGTGGGGGAGCCATAGGGGCAGTTGCTCCAGGCACAAAATTGTTTGAGGGTGCAAAATTTCAGCACCCAGTGCTGCCTTGATACAGCTGCATACTTCCATTGCTGGGCTCTGTTAAAAGCGATTTCTCTGTGCCAGTGGCGGAGCTTCATGCTCCAGCACTGGGGGGTGGAGAACAGGTGGGGTGGGGCTAGTGTACATCCTGGGGGCAGGGCTGGCCACCCACAGGGGCAGGGCGTACCTCCTGGGGACAGGGCGGCCAGCGGGGGAAGGGGGGCAGCCACGATGGCACTCCACCAGGATCGCACTGCTGGGGGCGGTGCACTCCCCCCACACTCTTCTTCCTCCGCCAGTGCTCTGTGCAAAACCAGGAAGTGACCTTTCCAGACAACGGAATGACTCTTATTTCCTTATCTCTGCAACTATTCTCTCTTGGGTGATGCAGACGCTGTTAGGCAGTTGAATGTGCATGCGTACTCTGTAAGGGCAGATCCATTTGCCCCCAGCCCCCCAAAAGTAAGCACTGTCCCAACTTAACATTATTATGAAAACACGATCAATTATAATAATTATAATAAATAAATAAATATTGTTATGTTGGTACTTCTGTCTAGTATAATCAATGAACTTTGGTATGTGAAGATACCTGTGGACTGTTACCACTGCTGATGGTAACTTAGTAGTAGCAAAAACCAGGAGAGACTATCTATCAAATAATGTGGGTCCAAGTGGCAACAACACAGGATAAAACTAATAGCTCCAGCGATAAATGCAGCAAACACAACATAGATATGACCAAAAGCTCTGTGTATACATCTGGATCCTATTTTCTCTTGTGGAAGATGGGAGTTCCAGAAATGCAATGCACAGACAGGGTTCTTTCAGAAATAGCAAGCCATAATCTGGTCCCAGTGTCAATTCATCCACTGGCCCGCAGGGAAACACTTGCCCCATTTTTCAGGTGAATCCCAACCACCATCTTACTTGGACACCAGGAGCAACCTCATACGATTTACAAAATTGTTTAGTAGCATGGGTCATTGGTTCCTAATAAAAAACCTACTAATATTGAGCCTAGGCAATACATAGCTTTTAAACTCCAGTCACCCCGAGGCCAATCCATATTTCATTAGTGAAAAGCCCAGGAGCTTCTCATCTTATTTTTGCCAAATCCTGTTTACTTTAGTAAGCAAACACTTGTTCCATTTTGGCACAGGTTCAGCCGCTAATGAAGAACATAAGAGGAGCCCCGTGGAACAGAGCAAAGGCCTAACTAGTCCAGTAGCCTGTTTTCCACAGTGACCAATCAATGCCTCTGGGAAGTCCACAAGCAGAACATGAGGGCAAGAGCCTTCTTCTGTTTGTGATCCCTAAGAATTGGTATTCAGAGGCTTCTGATCCTGGAGGTGGTACAGACAGTCATCAAAATGACTAGTAACCCCTGATAGTCTTGTCCTCCATGAATTTATCTAACAATTCATCTGTGTTAGCAGCCACCACATGCTGAAGTAGCCTTCTGAAACCCAGAGAACAAGAAGAAAGGGAAGAAAAAGAAAGTGACCTTCTGAATGCTCTTTACACCACCCTTCCCCAGCCCCCAGATTTTCCACCATTGTAAATCCATCAACAATGACATAGTATAACATAGCATATAAGAAAATGTGACACCACCTGGGTTCTTTTTGGGAGAGCTGCAGTGAATGGGGACACACATTTGTAGTCACACAGCTTCCTCCTCTTCTTTTTTCTATCCTCAAATCTCCAAGCATCCTTAGCTCTCACAGATCCTAGCCCACTGAGGTTGTGGGAATCAAAAATGTCTTGTGATCTCTTCAGCCCTTCAATAATTTAGCAATTAGCAGCTAGTAATTTCTGGTGTGCATATGTTTAACACTGACTGTTGACAAGCCTGTCATTTTATTAAATGCATGTGTTGAAATCAAAGGGGGTGATTTCACTGTGGAAATGTTAGAGGGAGCTGACATCACTATAGGAAAATGCTTCACTTTCTTAGCTGCTCAAGCATGGTAGAGATGCCCTCTGAGCATTCATTGACCCACTAGAACCTGGGGCTGTGGTGCCTTAAAAATATGCAGGAAGTCCACCTGCTTATTCTTCAACCAGGAATGGTCTAGACAAGGGGCTTTTCAGTAACTTCTAAGTGACCATGAAGAAACTGAAGAGCCTTTTCTCTGTAGTCGACATGTCTACATTGTACATCCAGAAATATCACCTGGAAATTCCTAGCAGGATAAGACACATACCCAGCTACAGATCCCCATTTCACCACCATCAGAGACAGGGCCAGCTCAAAACATTTTGCTACCTGAGGTGAAGGACAAGATAGTGCCTCACTTGTATTCCATGTGCAACAGCTGGTTGGACTGGCAGTTGAACCATCAGAGATGCTGCCTTGGGGGTCCCAGCACATCATCAGGAGGAGATGCATCATCGGTAGGAGGCCTCACCCAGCACCGCACAGCTCCAATGGTGACATCTTTGCCCCCTAGACTTGGTGTGCCTGATCTCCACTGTGTCTGAGGGCAGCAGGCTGTCTTAGGAAGCACAGGGTAGGGGCCTCATGGAACAGACAACCCTGTCCTCCAACTCTGTTCCTCACCACTCCACATCTGCTGCCTAAGGCAGCTGCCTCTGTCTCCCTAATGGTAGGGCCAGCCGTGGTCAGGACCAGAGAGAAATAAAATTAATGACATGTGCTACTGTCAAATAGTTTCCTAACCTCAGACATGGCAATCAATCCAACTTGGTGTGTAGTAAAAGTCATCCAATGTTTCCACAGGTCAGGGAATGAAGCCAGAGTCTTGGGAGAAAGAGATAAATATAACCAAACCTGATTCTAAAGGGCTTCAACTGAATAACTATATTATTCCACTTGGTCATCTGATTTGTAATGGACTAAACATGGGTTCTCAATGCAAAATTCACAGGGGAAGGCAAGTTGGGTGCTTTCCTGAGATATAGGGAAAGTAAGATTTGAAAAGTAAAACGGTGTTTGTTTATGTGACAGATAATACTGTGCTTTGAATTATGCTCTTTGCTAAACCTCTCTTTTGTGCAATAAACAATGGTTGAACATGTTTCACAAGCATATATGGTGTTAGCACTCGGTAAAAGATATTTCTCTATTTAAAAACCTGGATACTCAAAATGGATTCAGAGGGACTAATAAATTGGTTCTCTATGCGTTAATCAATAATGTGAATGAATAACCAATGAAAATGTGTCACTGGTCTGCCAAATGGGAAATCATCAAAGAATGAAACCGGTGTAATAACACAAGTGCATTGTATCCTTCAGCAAATAAATGTAAAACATATTGGAGTGAGGTTGCAATTCCCAGTGCTAAAATCTATGCTTCTCCAACAGCATTAAAATAGTCATCTTTGTCAGGTTTTGAAGTATTTTAGGTACAGAATGTTGAAATTAGGATACTCTCATAATGTCATTTCTGTCCAACAAGTGCTGGACATTCGAAAAGGGTTTTCTTTAAAAAATACACTGTAAATTTTAATTGCTATTGTGCAAAGCCTCTTCTCAGAGCTTTGAACTCCAGAGAAAAATCCCTTGTAGATTTGCATATAAAAGCTGGCATGTCTTCATTTTTGCCTATTGAACTTGCTCCCAGTGACAGATTGTCAAGCTAGCATAGGTAAAAGCCAATCCAATTCCCATCTCTGAGTCTGACACTTAAACAAAGCCCATTATTGTTTTTATGCTTTTAGTAAAAGTTAATGGAGCAATATATAACCCTACAGTTTTACAAGATGTGTTACAAAACATATGAAACTAATGGTTCCCTGTCTTGCCTTTAAAAGCAGCTGAGAATTCTTTTCTAAGTGTTTGGCCTGCTCTTGTCTGCCAGACCTTTGCCAGCTACTGGCCTTCTAAGCTTGTGATTCTTCCCTTTGGCTGCTTGGTTTAATTTTCCTGGAGAAGAGGTTTATGCCAAGCTCAGTAGCTCTTCACATTTATTGCCAACATGAGATGGGGAGCTCATCATTGGATATTTAGCGTGTAATCCAATCCACTGTAAAGGAATCAACATGTTTCAGTGGGTTGACCAAACCTTTGTTGTTTTGTAACAGTATGCAAAGTAAAATTGTTAACCTTTTTCTCAAGTGGGAAGGGCATTCAATATTTGACAATAGTATCTAATGTGATTGAGGGTTGACGCTGAATGGGAGAGGCTGAATGGCGTTCTAGATGCCTGAAGAGTAATTGAGCTGTTTTCACGACTCACGCTGCATGCCTTTTTCACCCAAATGCATTTTTAATTGGTTAATGCCGTCTGTAACAGAAGAAACAAACATTTTGATTGGAATTATTGTTTGGAGAAATGTGGCTATTAATATAAATAGCCAGGAGGGTGCCCGGTTTCCTGTTTCTCTGAACAGTTGAGCTCCCAGAGATGCACATTCATGGTTGCTGATAACCAACTATACTGCAGAGAAACAGCACCTTCCCCTGCCCTAGAAAATATTTGGCCTGGTGTTTTGGAAAGCATGAAAATGTTAACATCTGAACATCCATAATACCAGCCATTGTGATAGCGAGGTGCAGCTGCAGGAAAATCACAAACCAATTTAAGCATCTTCTGTGAAAGCCAGCTTAGTTGAGCAGTTTGAATAAAGTAAACATGCCTCATTAGAACATCAAGGGGGATATTGTCCCTGATAACATAAGCACCTGGAAACCAGTAGCAAATGCTGGAGGAAATAATAGAAATGGCTTGAGAACCACTGCAGTGTAGTGGTTAAAGTGCTGGATGAGGACCTGGGAGACCCCATTCATCCACAAAGCCCCCCAAGTAAACTTGGGCTAATCACGATCTCCGAGCCCAACTTACCTCAGGTGTTGTGAGGATACAAATGGGGAGGTGGGGAACTGTATAGTAACTTGGAGGAAAGGTGGGGTATAAATGTAATGATAAAGAAAAAAACAAATAAGCACCTTAGCCAGTGCATTCACAGTTTAATAATAAATAATGATT
This sequence comes from Podarcis erhardii, assembly GCF_964252035.2. Classification (NCBI taxonomy): domain Eukaryota; kingdom Metazoa; phylum Chordata; class Lepidosauria; order Squamata; family Lacertidae; genus Podarcis; species Podarcis erhardii. Next base: position 55,594,634 of record NC_138512.1, read on the forward strand.
TTCTTATTTATATGGGTTGCCCCAGTCACTCTGGGTGGCTTCCAATGAAATATAAAAAACATATGATACATTAAACAGAAAAAACTTCCTGATACAGAGGTACCTTCAGAAGTCTACAGAAGGTCGCATAATTGGTTATCCCTTTGACATCTGGTGGGAGGATGTTCCACAGGGCGGATGTCACTACCAAGAAGCCCCTTTGCCTGGTTCCCTGTAACTTCACTTATTTCAGTGGGGGAGCAACCAGAAGGCCCTCAGAGATGGACCTTAATGTCTGGGCTGAATGATGTGGGTGGAGATGCTCCTTCAGGCATACAGTTTCTGTTCCAAAGTGTTATATTTTCTTTAACACCTAGGACCTTTCTTAATATTTTTATTCTACATTCATGAGGACAAGAAACTTGACTTTTACTTTAAAAAAATGAATGCTTATAGTCACAGGACACAGTGATCTGTCAGCTTGATGTTTAAACCAATCTTTTCAGCTTTGGGTCTGATTAGCACCAGTCTCCCAGCAATAGCCTAGTGGATAAAGGGACGCATTCTAAACTACAGAGCCTCTTGGGCTTGCCGATCGGAAGGTCAGTGGTTCAAATCTGTGTGATGGGGTAAGCTCCCATTGCTCTGTCCCAGCTCCTGCCAACCCAGCAGTTCAAAAACATACCAGTGCAAGTAGATAAAAAGGTACCACTGCAGTGGGAAGGTAAACAGCATTTCCATGCGCTCTGGCTTCCGTCATGGTGTTCCATTGCGCCAGAAGCAGTTTAGTCATGCTGGCCACATGACCCGGAAAGCTGTCTGTGGACAAACCCCAGCTCCCTTGTCCTGAAGCAAGATGAGCACTGCTTCCCGTAGTTGCCTTTGACTGGGCTTATTCATCCAGGGGTCCCTTACTTTTATTGGGCTTTTTTTAGTGGATAAAGGGAACAAACTACTCTAGATCCCATGGATATTTTCTGTCCAAAATTGAGAGCATAGAGCATGTTAAAAGGACTAGGAAAATTTACCAAATCCCATAGGTTATGTGTGTTCTTGCTCCCCCGTTTTCCCTACCCCCTTCTAATTTTGGACTGTGCACACGTTAGTTTCCCAAGTTTGCTCACAGAACAGAGAAAATTTCACCCCACCCCACAGCTAATTTAAAGCCAATCAAACCATTTTTATATTCATGAATTTGTTCATTGCCACCAGTATACTTCCAGTCTTTCCAAACCAGTTGATGATTTCACTTTGGGCAAAGGAGAAAACAAATCCACTTCACACTAAATAATGGAAGGAGACCCCCAAATCTGTGACTTTTGCCAATATTTTTACCACACAATTTTGTAAAGTTCAACTATTTTACAAGGACAAAATGAAAGCCGGAAAAGATACTAAAGGAAATACACATTTACTTGCTCCTGCCTCCATTTCAGCCTAAGGAGAAGATGCTCTACTGCCTATTAACATTCACCTTCCTCCCTCCTGCTCCCCAGCTAACCTTTCACAAAGGGAAAGATAACTTGTTCGCACAGAGAGCTGTTCTGCCTTTAAAACTAATGATCTAAGCACCCCTGTGTTCCTCATTTTGGAAAATAATTAATTGCTAGTATATGAACGAGGCCAAGGCAGTCATTTCGAGGACGGTGTTATCGTTTCAGTATTTTATACATTCTCTGCTGCCAGATTTATGGATGGCTAAATTGATGCTTCACTTAAATATTCAGCTAATGAGAGTTCCTCCTCCGTTGCAAGTGCTGTGCTGGTTGTACTAACAGACATTCCCAAGCCAGTCAAACGGCTGCCTTTTGACATGACATTTCCTTTTCAAAGGCATAGGAAGAAAGAAGTTTGCCTATGGAGCAATTGCAGAATGGTCACCTAGTTCTTCCCTCCAAAAACTCCATCTCCACAGAATATCTTGCTGAACTTTTTTTTTTTTTTTTTTGCCTCGCTTCTTATTCAGTGTTAGGCAACCTCTATGTAGAAATAAATAAACAGAAATATATACTTTAAAAAAAAGTTATTGTATGCATAGCAGCAAATTTACTTCTTTTGACTTCTTTTTTAATTCTGTGGGAAGAGTGACACCTGCCTAAGCCTAGTTTTCCAGTTTGTCTATAGTGTGTTCTCCCTCATGGAGAGCACAGGTTGCGGGTGGGGCTGACAAGACACCTCACTGTTACTAGGCAAATGGTTTGGCCATCCTTTAACAGGGGCGGGCTGTTACTGGGGAAATCTAGATGTTGCCATTTGCTGATTGACAGCCCTATTTGTTAAATACAATGCTTGCAGCAAGGAACTTCCTCTTTTCGCTGCTTACTTCGGATAACCCGCCCTCCCTTCCCTAATTTTAGGCTGTTTGCTTGACCTTGCTATGCCTGTCATGGGGTCGTCTGCTTTGGGGCAGGGGCCTTGTAGGAATTTTGTCCATTTGGCTGATTAGTGTGTGCCACTTGGTTTTTGCCTACTGCGTAGCAAATCGTCACAACTTGTAAGGTTTGCGGTTAGGCATTGGTCTTGGAATTGGTTGGTGGAGGGGTATGGATACGGCTGTGCCTGCCCCTCCAAAATGCTGCTGCTGCTGCTGCTTCAAGGGCTTTCCGTTAAAGGAACCCAGGGGCTCCCCATGCTTTTGTCCGAAACCACCTGGCAAGGGGCTAGGGCCACGCAAGCCGCTGGGAGCATTCTGGAAAGAGGTGAGGCATGGTTCCCAGTCCCGTCTCTCTCCCCAGGTGACTTACCCTTGCTGACTTCGCGGGGGGTGCGAATGTCAGAGCTGTCCCCGTGCGGGGTCAGTTAGTGCTACCAATGCCTAAGCAACCACTCACATTGCTGTAATTTGAATAAAGTTGTGGCCAAAATTATGTCAAAAACCTTAAACAAAAATTAAGTGTCAATTGTGTTTTTCTTTGGGGGGGTGTCTTGGGGACCTCGACGCGCAACCTTCAGTGAAAAGAATCTCATTGACAGAAGCCTCCTTACGTTCTGGTAGAAGATTATCTCTCCTCACACCTCCATTGGAAGATGTCTCCCACATACAACCTCTGGGCTGGATTTTCTCCATTACGCCCAGAATCCACTGCCAGTCACAGACTTTCACCCTTTCCCTCATAAAAAGAATTCTATTAGATAAGGCCAAAGGACCATGTAGTCCAGCACTATAGTTGTTGCTTCCTTCAGGCTGATTTGCTGTTTGCTTATTTGCTTGTTATTTACATATTTATAGACTGAATTTTGATACAGCAATGCACACACAAAATTACAGTGGTGTAGACGCCATTTTATGACCCCATTTTTGTTTTTTCAAACAAAATAGCCTATATTACCATAACATTATAATGATGGTAGGCAGATAATATAATGCAACATTTTGTTTTGGATCCCACTTGTTGAATAAACTGTTTCAAAACCGTTTCAAAATCTGCACCATTTACAAGATTGCATGAACTCCAGATTTCAGGTTCACCAGTACTTGCACCTGATCATAGGATCTACATGGCAAAACCTTGAGACATGCCTGCTATCCACAAGCAGAATCTACACTGTGCTTCTTCCTCCATAGCTGTTTGTACAACCAACCCAACTGCTACTTACAAGCCATGAAGTCTCACCACAAAATATGGCCTTCAGTAAATTCAATTGAAGTGTTATTCCTTCCAGTCCCCAAGCAAACCCATATTTTCCATGTTTCCATGGATGCCTGCCAGTCACCATATACATAATAACTGTTCAAGCAGAAAAATAAGAATAAAGATAATTGATTGCCTATTAATTGTGTGTGCGCATTTAAAACTCCTACTGTCTTTATTCAAAGACTCAGTCTTAAACAGTCTCAAAAATATGTCTTGCATACTTTCCATCTAGACTGCTTACAGTTGTTATTCCACATACCACTTTTTACATAAATGTAGTTTATGAGATGTTTTTAAAATATATGGCTTACGACAGCTCTATTATGAGAGTCAAAAAAGCACTTTGGTAATAGTATTGTTGAATATTGGAAAGTAAATCCCTGATCAACTTGTCTTATAAAGTAAGTCGTTCTGTGTGCATAAAATATAGTTCAACATTAAGTATTTTCTGCAAAACTGAGGACAAATCCCTGTGTAATCTTTATACAAAGTTATTTTAGATACCTAATGCCTGTAAAATTATAGCTTTGCCTTGTCCTAAATGTGAGGGTCTCTCCCCCTTTCCATTAAAATACAGTTTTTCTGGGGCTTATAACTCAGCCATAAAAAATTAAATTAGGATGTATTGAGGCAACAGCCTAAAATGAACCTATAAACTATCAAGGAGAGAGATGGAATCTGCGATCTATTGTCAAGGGGAATCAGTCTTGGATTCTCTGGGAGTCACAAGCCTGTTTCTAGCTGTTACTCGAAAGTTGTGCTGATAAAACATTTACGCCAGAGCAATCCTGCTGAAATTAATGGGACTCCATAATCTTCATCACATAGTTTTAACATGAAAAGCTACAAATCTAGAAGAAGAATGTCAAGTCCGTACAAAAAAAGTTGTGCAGGTAGTTACCACTGTCGCTATGACTGCTATCCTATTCTTCATGGGTTTATGTGGCTGACCATTTGCCAAATGATAATTACCAGTGTGTGCTTTCAATTGTTTGGTAAATTTGTTGTCAGGAGGAGGAGCAATGGTGATAATAGTACCAAAACCAACTTCCAAAGGTTGTCACCTTGCCAAATGGTAAGGAAAATCTTACTAGACTTTGCTAGTGAAATCTCTGAAACTATATAACATTTCCTGCAAGTCAGATGCAGGGATGGCCCAATACATTTTGCAGCCTGAGGCAAAGGATAAAATGCTGCCTCTTCCACTTACCATGTACAGAAGCCAGAGAGGGATGGCTCAGTGACTTAGGAGAAACAAAAGGGGGCAATAGGAACTGCTACCAGAGGCCATTGCTTCCCTTTGCCTAATGCTAGGGCCAGCTTTGATCATGATTAGGGGACTTTACTTTTCCTCCCCTACCACTAGCAGAGGCAGAATAAATAATGCAAATATATGCAAATATATGCAAAGATGCTTAATGCATCACTCTCAAGTTGCCTAGAGGCTCACTGCACATGGAAGTTGGCTTGTGCATGCTTATCCCCAGCTAAATGGAGAAACACAAATGGGTTTTACAACTATAGTTCCTTTCTCCGTTCTAACATGGAATGAAAGCCATTTTTTAAAATGCTAAAGATTTCGCCAATCAGCAATTCAGGTGGTAGAGCTGGAGTCATTGCCCAAGCCTCCCGCTCTACTTTTTCCTGTCAAACAGCTCATTCTCTCTACTAATAATAGACTAATTCTCCAAATGCCAGTCTTTATGTAACCAGAATGGTGCCATGCGAACCCAAGAGGGGATCTATCAGTAGACTTGGTGGAACCCCAGGGTTTACAGAAATACATATTATTTCTTTCTTTGCATCTGTACATATAGATTAGCATGTGCTCATTTTATGTAAATCTATATCTTCTTTTGCCCTCATGTGTGTGCATGTGTGTACATTTCGTCTCTTCTTTGGAAATGCTTAAGTAGCACCCTAGCTAAATTATCCACCATGAATCTATCAAATCCTCTTTCAAAGACATCCAGGTTGGTGGCCATCACTACTACTTATTGTGGGAACAAATTCTATCGTTTAACTATACAGTGGTACCTCGGGTTACATACGCTTCAGGTTACATACGCTTCAGGTTACACACTCCACTAACCCAGAAATAGTGCTTCAGGGTAAGAACAGAAATCGGGCTCTGTTGGCGCGGCAGCAGCAGGAGGCCCCATTAGCTAAAGGGGTGCTTCAGGTTAAGAACAGTTTCAGGTTAAGAACGGACCTCCGGAATGAATTAAGTACTTAACCCGAGGTACCGCTGTATGCTGTGTGAAGAAGTACTTTCTTTTGTCAGTCCTCCATCTTACAACATTCAGTGAATGTCCATGAGGTGTAGTGTGAACCTCAAGAACTCTATCAGCTCCTTTTCTGCACGTATAATTAGGACTTGGTTTGTGGGGAGGGATGAAAGAGTTTGGATCCGGAATAATATTTGAACCAAATGCAAGTTACAAGTCAGACATTTTTCTCCACTGTTGTTAGTTCTGTCCTCTGCCGACAACTTTCCCCATAACACAATCAGATGTGATGTTAACCTCCTGCCTAGCTGTGCCCTCCTAAGATGCTTCCATAAGCTGGGGTGTACTGGGGAACACTGCCAGATGACTCATTACTTGCTGTAAAGGTATTTTAATACAATTTACAGCCTGCCTACTGCTCAGGTTTGACATTTGGTCCCCACTTTGTTAAGAGGCATGTCATCAGGTGGTACATCTTCTGTTGAAATTGTAATCCCTTTCCTGAAGCTGAGCTGCAGCCGTCACATTGGGATCCAAATCATTGCCGCAGAGAATCTGTGGGTTATCTGATGTCTGACACTGATGTCCCTAAGCTCATCACTACTTCATTTGTAATCTGCTCATTAGTTTATAGCAACACACAAGTACCACTTCATTGAGTTTCTATTTTTGTTTTAAGACTCACTAAATTGCTGTTGTTGTTGTTGTTGTTGTTTTTAATGATGATGGTGGTGGTGAAAATGCATCCATTTAAAAAACAGAACAAAATATGGGTACAGATTTTGACTATTTTCATACACACAGGCATCAGGTATATAGTAAAATTCTCCTTGACATTCCAAAGATGATTCAGACAACAAATGAATCCTTTGATAGTCTGGCAGTTCTTCACGAGTTCTTCAAATGTGCTTTATTAGAATTCACTGCTGAAGAGCAGAATCTTGTCACTGAAAGCTTGGGTTGGTCATTCTTAAACTTGGTTGCACTGTGGACCATTTTCCTACTTGTCTTCTCAGAAATCCACACTATGCCGTAATTACACTGTAATTATAGCCATCATGTAAAAGTCCTATTTAACTAAAAGTGGTTAGCCTTTACAGTGGAATTTAACATATCAGAACGCTACTATCTATTAATGCCACTGTTGGTCCATGCCTACTTCTTGCTTCATTTGCTCTCCCTGCTTATTCCACAACTAGACTTCACTGAAGACCTTTCTACAATTCATCAGTGGAAGTGTTCAAGTCTCAGGCCATATGCTTGTGGCTGATAACACTGAGTACAATACCACCACTGTGTGTTTCGGACTAAGCAGCATGTATTAACCAGAAGGGCCTGCCCCTGATATCTAGGTCCGTATGACTCTAAAAGCTTTAAAAACAAAAGGGGTTGTTGTTGTTGTTGTTGTTGTTTCCATATTTAGCCTATCCCGCATTTTAACAAGTTTCTAGGGCATCTTACAAAAAAATAAGAGTACCAAAAATATATTCTTTTAAAAAAAGAAAAATGCTATAATGACTGCCAAATAATGCTTTCTATAATCTCACAGTTGCATTTCACTTGCTCTTATGCAAAGGATGGGAAGGAATCTTCAGTAGGAAAATGACACTGCTTCCATGGAGCTTCTTTGTGCATGTTCTCCATATGCAGAGCTGTATATATTGATGCAGTTTGTCATAGCAATCTGATGCATCCTCTCATCAGGCTAAATTCTCCATTCTGATTCAGTGCTTATTCTGAGCACACAGGTTTATTGATGCTGGTGAATGTTCCACACATGGAACAAATATAAAATATGCAGCAGAGATCTGTGATGAGGATTAGGGGAAAGAATTTTGATTGACATCTTTTATTGGAGCGGGGCAGAGCAGTTGCAGTACGGCTGTTTTGGAGAGCGGGAACTTCCCTGAGAGTCTCAGTCTGAGAGGTGGACACTTGTAAGAGTGGGAAGCATGAAGGCAATGAATGAAAAGTGCACATGTCCAGTGGGGAAGATGGAGAATGACGCCTCCTTCCCCAGTTATGCCTGCTGCCAGCTATGGAACAAAGCTATCTTTGGTCTGCCCTTGTATGGCCCAATCCCCTTACCTCTCCCCTTCCTGTTCTCATGTTTCACCAAAGCAAGGGCAAGCCTGTCACTAAGGAGCTGTAGAAAGTAACATGTGCTGCAGGAGAGCATGCCCTTTTTGACCACAGCCTGGCTTTCCACCATACGATGATTATGATTGCTATTACTATATCCCATAACAAAAATGTGTTACCAGTGCAGTACCAAAACAATGCATTTGTTCTCTCCCAAATTTAAAGCACAGACTTAACACATATGCCTTACCTGATCTCAAATTCTAATGTCCAAGCAATCTTTCCAAAGAGAGGGTGAGATCTTGGCTATCCCACAATCCTTTCAGTGCCTTTGCTAGGAATGGGGGAGAAACCCAATTCAGATCGCATCCAAAACAATACACCAAACACAGTCATCCTTCAGAATTCGCACTTCTCTGAATTTTGCAATGTAATTATCTAGCCAAGTAATGTGTATAGCAATGAATATACTTGGATGTGCAGAATATGGTATATGTTAATGAAAATGCATGGAAAAAAACACTTTGCACTGGGGAAACTGCTTTACAAAATGTGAATATTAGGCAGAACTGTACATAATAACACATATTTTAGGAAAAATCCAAATCAAAATGCTAATGAGTTTTCAAGAGGATATTTTTAAATAAAAAAGAGAATATTTGCACACTGATGTGGAAATGTAGATAACTGAGCTAAAGACTGGAAAAAGGAGAAATTGGGAGAAAGCAAGATTGTCAGATTTGCCCTTTCCTAGCCTTTGCCTTGACTCGCTTCCCCATTCCTTTGCACTTTCTCCCAGGGATGCACAAAAAGCTGAGATAAGGCATTGTGGGGGAGGGATAAGAGAACCACCATGGGATATGCAAGGAAAACACCATGCCAGACAAAGTGTGATTCAATCACATGACTGCTTCTAATGTGTGGAGACAGTCACTCACTAAGCATTGGGGTGACTGGGTGACTGGAACGTAAATAGAAAGTTTTCAGCCTCAATTGCAAGGTAGATTTAATTACATAATTCTCCTCATTCAGACTTCCCTCTGGATTTTGGTGTTGCAAATGACTTACTTTGCAAAATAATACTGATACATTCATACACTGCTGTATCTTTGATTTCATTCATTTAGGCCGCTGATGCAATTATTATTTTTTCAATTGCTTATGTGGTCCTGTTAATCAGTAAGCTCTAACCAGGGTTGGGGGAGATGCAGAGGAGGGAATTTCCTCAAGACCATGTCAAGGAAGGAAAGGGTTATATTCCCTCCATGTTTGTTCTTATTGAGTTAATTATCATCCTCCACCATTGCTGATTATACAAAGAAACACAAGAACCCAAAATGATATCTTGTCCCCCCCCTTCTCTCTCTCTCTCTCTCTCTCACACACACACACACTTACTTGATGCAATTTTCATTTTTTTAGAAACTTCAACAATTGTTGCAAGGACTCATTTAATATCACATCCAACTTCCCTTCTCTTTACAATATTCAGCCCACTTCACCAAGTCCAAATATGCTGAAGCAGTTGTGTTAGTGCCTATATACGGAGAGTGAAGAATATTCCAACTCTTTGCATTTAGTGAGCATGCAAAGAGCTGCATGTAGATTATCGCTAGCATCTATACAACTTCCATTCTTACTATTACTATTTATTCCCATATTGCACATGGAGTGTGCATCCAGTGGCTTGCCAAAATCTACTGTGCTTCAGGAACTTCCAAAGCTAGAATGAGGGACCTTCAATACTTGGTGTGGCTTCCCTCAGCTGAAGAGCTATCAGAACAGCATCTTGACACATCTTCCTGGCAGTGAAATATTCTCAGGCCCTGGACTGGTTGGGCTTCACCCACCCACATTGTCCATTGGCTCCTTTCTGTGTAAGAAAAAATATAAAACGTTTCTTGTTTGGGCTGGGGCCTTGTCTAAGCAACAAGAGGCAAGTTTGGGCATTTGACTGAGCATACAAACACTCCAAGTGTGGACAGTAGCATGCCTTGCTTCAAAAATCTTCATGTTCTGCATCCATATAAGGCAAGTCCCTGACCTTCCAGTGCTGTGTGGGAAGGTCTGCAAAGAAATTTGACTCACATTCATTGGGGCCAGACTAGGACCCTCTGCGCAATGAGGGTCCCCATCCATGCAGAGGATCCATCTTGTGTTCCATGTGTTTGTGACTAGGAACCTAATGCAAGCCTTCCCCATGCAACAGAGAGAGAACATCAGGGACTGAGTTAGGTGTGAGTTGGGTGTGTAGGCAACACACACAAGGATATTGGTGATGGGGCTTCCTGGTTTTTCTGTGTGTCTCCCAGTCTCCCAGTCCTATTTCCTGGCTCCTGGCTCACCTCTGATAGCTGTCTATGGCTAAACCTTGACACCTAGAGAATTCATGGCAGAAATGAGATCAAATTAGAGCTTCAGCTAAGTTATTAAATAATCATGTACCAAGTTATTAATTATTATTCAAAATGTTTTAGCTTGAACCCTACAGAGGCATTTTCTTTGTCTTTAACTCTGCTGGGCAAAGATTTCAGCACACTAGCTGTTCTTGGGTCTCACAATAATCAAGCCACCTTTGGTGGGAGTTTTCTGCACATAAGGACAGACATATTCAACCTGCTTTTTATTGAAGGGATTAGAGCAATTAATTAAATTAAAAAATCAAAAATATATCCCAAACAGTTTGTATTTATTGCAGTAAAATTTCAGAGTGAAGACAAATTTATCCTTTGCAAACATTGAAAGATTTCCTAGTAGTGATAAAGTAATTTAATTACAAAATATGACTGTAATCACAAGCCATGAAATCACTGTTGGCTAAAAGACTGGCTGATTAAATGTAGCAAGCAAATTAATTACGGATGTACTTGAGTTGTAGCCAGCTTGAAAGCAGAACCTTCACTGCCTTTTGGTGCAAAACACTTGCTTCAGGGGGCATCAGCTGCGGAACTGTACTAGAAGTTCATACAGTGGTACCTTGGTTCTCGAACAGCCTAGTTCACGAACAACTTAGAACCCGAACATTGCAAACCTGCCCAGCTGCTCTGGAGAGAGAGAAAGAGATCACGCTGATTGGGGCGGTGGGGAGAAGCATTTTAGTGGTAGTTTTTCAACAGCCTGGAACGGATTAATCCGTTTTGCATTACTTTCTATGGGAAAGTGTGCCTTGGTTTTGGAATGGTTTGGAACGGACTTCCGGAACGGATTAAGTTCGAGAACCAAGGTACTACTGTATATCCTCTTGACACTGTAATCCCACATAAAGATCATTCATATCCATCCAAGTGTCTGGTTATTAAAGTTGTGGAGGTTCCTTCAGTGAAAAAGATTATGTGAGTCCCTATATAGGTGGACAACCTGAAGGCCTCATATCCAAAGTCACCTGCAAGCAATCAGTTGAGTCCTGTGCCAAGAGCCATCTGTGCCTCCACTGGTGGCCCACAGGACAGGGCAGGGGGCAGAGAGAAAATGAAAAGTGGGGTTAGCAAGATAAAGAGAAAAAATGAGTGGAAAACACGGAGGAAGCATTTCATAGTTAGGAGCACAAGTCCCATGTTAAACATTCAAAGTGAATCCATTAGCATTGTAATCCTATGCATATCTACACAATGTAAGTCCCACTGAGCTCAACAGGAATTTGTAAGCTTGTATAGGATTGTATGGAGCTTGGAATGAACAAGTTCAGTTTAACAAAGTTCAAGTTCAACAATCTCTTAACTACACCCAAAAGTAGTTCTCGTCATTTCTGGAAATAATGAATGTGAATTAAGTTGTGGGGGTATAAAACTCAGCCCCACCCCACCCCCACCATTTACTTCTTAACTTTATTTTTTTGTTTCTGAAAATACATATAACAAACAATTCCCATGTACACCCACTCCCCAGTTCGTGCATATACAATGTAAATAATACAGTTATACATTACATTTGTAAATAGTTTAGCATTGATTACATTTGGTGGTATAACATTGAACAATTTCTAGTTCATCTTCAGCTTAATTATTTTACATGTGCACTTTAACTCTTGAAACTCGGCCCTTTAGGCTGAAAGATCATAATTGTTGGGGAAAATAAATTAAACAATTCACACTCCACTTTCTATGTGTGTTTTGATATTTTATTAGTGTTTTCTTAAGTATATTTTGTGCTGCAGCTTGTAACACTGAATTTTGGAAAAATATGGAGCACTTGCATGAACTTGAATTGAACTGGGAACTGAACATGAACTGGTTTTGTAAAGGGATGAAGATGAACTAGAATTAGTTCATTTTTTGACATCTTGAGCTTGAACTAGTTCCATTTTTTAAATAAAAATAATAAGAAGCTTCCCAAGTTCTGAAATTCCAGCTTTCATAGCCATGAGCAAGCCTGTTTCTTTCAGGCGCACTTCTGTAATATGGGCATAAGAATATTGACATGCCTTACAAGGTTATCGCAAGGGTGACTGTGATAAAGAATGCAAAGTGCTACATTAATATTCCGTATACAAATAATAATGATGATGATGATGATGATGATGATGATGATGATGATGATGATGATGAAGGTGTCTCCCCTGCCAGGTAAGTCAGCTTTGTAGCGTGTTTATTACAACAAAATAATCTACAACAATGAAAAAATAATTAATTTTATTTATATCCCGCCCTCCCCAGCCGAAGCCGGGCTCAGGGCGGCTAACAACAATAAAACAGTACAAATGTACAGCACAAACAACACTCTAAAATCATTCATTATAAAATTAATTAAATTCAAGCCACTGGCCACCATTGGGCCAGAGCTCCGTGAAGATTGCCGAGGGAGGGAGTCAGGCTGTGCCCTGGCCAAAGGCCTGGCGGAACAGCTCTGTCTTGCAGGCCCTGCGGAAAGATGTCAAGTCCCGCAGGGCCCTAGTCTCTTGTGACAGAGTGTTCCACCAGGTCGGAGCCACAGCTGAAAAAGCCCTGGCTCTAGTTGAGGCCAGCCTAACTTCTCTGTGGCCTGGGACCTTCAAGATGTTTTTATTTGAAGACCGTAAGTTTCTCTGTGGGGCATACCAGGAGAGGCGGTCCCGTAGGTACGAGGGTCCTAGGCCGTATAGGGCTTTAAAGGTTAAAACCAGCACCTTAAACCTGATCCTGTACTCCACCGGGAGCCAGTGCAGCTGGTATAGCACCGGGTGAATGTGATCTCGCAGCGAAGACCCCGTAAGGAGTCTCGCTGCAGCTTTCTGCACCTGCTGGAGTTTCTGGGTCAGTCTCAAGGGCAGCCCCACGTAAAGCGAGTTACAATAATCCAGTCTGGAGGTGACCGTCGCGTGGATCACAGTGGCTAGGTCAGGGCGAGAGAGGTAAGGAGCCAACTGCTTAGCTTGGTGGAGATGGAATGCTGCCTTTGTTATAGCTGCAATCTGCGCCTCCATGGAAAGGGAGGTGTTGAAGATTACACCCAAACTCTTAACGGACGGTGCTGGCACTAATTGCGCCCCCGCAAGGGATGGGAGTTGCCCCCCCAATCCCATATTGTCCCGTCCCAGCCACAGGACCTCTGTCTTCGAAGGATTTAGCTTCAACCGTAACCATCCAGCCACAGCTTCCAAACATCTGGTCAGTGTGTCTGGGGCCGAGTCAGGATGGCCATCCATCAACAGATAGAGTTGGGTGTCATCGGCATACTGATGGCAACCCAGCCCAAAACTCCGGACAAGCTGGGCGAGAGGGTGCATAAAGATGTTGAAAAGCATCGGGGAGAGTATCGCACCCTGAGGTACTCCACACACCAAGGAGTGGCGCGATGACAATTCCCCCCCAAGCGCCACCCTCTGTCCCCGACCAGAGAGAAACAAGCGCAGCCATTGAAGGACTGTGCCCTGGATCCCCACATCGGCAAGGTGGTGGTCCAGAAGTTCATGATCGACCATGTCGAAAGCTGCTGACAGATCTAGAAGAATCAGCAGCCCTGACCCGCCTCGATCCAGCTGTCTACGAAGATCATCTGTTAGGGCAACCAGAGCCATCTCAGTCCCATGGCCAGCGCGGAAGCCGGACTGGAATGGATCCAGAGCCGATGTTTCATCCAGAAACCCACCAAGCTGTTCAGCAACCGCTCTCTCGGAAGATTCGAAACCCGGCGGTAATTGGATAGATCTAAAGGATCTAATGATGTTTTCTTTAAGAGCGGGCGCACCACTGCCTCCTTCAGTTCCCCTGGGAATGTCCCCGTGCCAAGGGACAAATTGATGGTATCCCCCAGGAGGGCCCGCACCTCGTCTGGACACGCTCTAATCAGCCAAGACAGGCACGGGTCGAGAGGACAGGTGGTGGGCTTTCCAGCTCGGAGGAGTCTGTCCACATCGGCTGGGGATATCCGGTCGAAGTGGTCCAATACTGGACCCGTGCAATACAATGCACCTGACTTAGATTTTATGTGCTTACTATGAACAGCTGCTTATGCTGAACAAAAGCCTGGTAACCATTCTCCTTTGAAAACAATGCTTAAGGGATTTTGATCTTGTGAGCCACAGTGCAAGCATGTAAGCCCATAGGATTTGACAACTGGGTACCAGTACTGATGCAAGGCTACAGGTGCTGGCCTTCCACTGGCTTTAAGGCCAGACTCTAAGGCCAGTACTAAAGTATTTATCCTCTAAACACTAAAGGGTGTCCATCCCTACTATGGTGGTACAAACTTGTGTGACTTGGGACAAGGGAACTGGATGAGACACTTAGCATGGGAATTCGTGGGTCTCTTAGAGCAGCAATGGATGGTGGTTCCTTGAGTCTTCAGGGAGCAATGGCTGTTGCATACATTATAACAGATCTAGGTTTTCCACTTGTTTAAATCAGGAGCCACAGCCAATCAATACTGGTTTTCTACTCTGTACTGGGTACCAGCATAGTACATGCATTTTCATTGAGCAGTTTATCACATTCATACTTTACTTTTTGTTTTGTTTTGTTTTGTTTTACACCTAAAATATAATGTGTGGAAAGGTCATTGGGATTGGCAAAATATTTCCCAGAAGAGAATCTTTTCTTGAAAAAAATGTATGTTGCCTGTTTTCACTGCTGTGGCTACAATTCTGTAGTGTAGCAGAGATGGGGGAAAATGTGTACAATGGAAACTAAGTTTTGATGTCACTGGGCATACGGGCTTTAATAAGGAACTAGATTGTTTCTTCAAAATCAGTATGTTTGGGGGGAAAGACAGAGTAGATAAAAAATAAATAGAAAATGAAGATTAATGTTCTTCTTTTTCAGCCCTGATAATCTTATGCTAATTGTATATTGTGAGGCTGTATGGTGTGTTTGTGTAGTAAGGATAAAAGCTTAGAAAAACATAAACCTGGCTTATATAGTTCATATTGTTGGTGTCTTATGGTAGCCAAAACGGGTTCCAAAGCATTTTGTCCAGTATAAAAGGAGACCCCCTGTATTGTTGTTTTCTAAACCACTATTACCCCCTGTATTGTTGTTTTCTAAACCACTATTACGCATCATGAGATGTAGTGGTAAATGTGCTAGTTAGACATGATACTTATTCTATGTCTATCTGTTTAAACAGGGAGGGAAGGGAGAGGAATCAACATTACCTGAAAGGTATGTAAATAGAAGTTCGCTGTGGTTAACAGTTACTATGGATGATGTATTTACAGAGCAGCTATTTAGAAAGGCACAAATCACATTCCCTCCAAAGGACAAAAGATCAGTAGCTGGAGAATCTTTCACAACATTATCCCACTACAGTTGCGGCCAAGTTCATAGATGCTGGCAAGCACCAACCCACAGCCTAGAGCAAAGAACCAATTGTTCAATAAGATAGTCATATACTTGGGTGTGACCGTGTGTTCAGCTGTTGAATGGGATACACAGTTTTATTTTTTGCTGGGCAATGTCCAGATTTATATTTGAAACAGGAGGGCTCTAAATAAGAACACACACACAAAAATACCATCAACAGATACTACACAGTTTCTCTTCAGGACCGTTAATTTTTTTCAGTCAGATCCAACTATGAGCTAATTGGATCCTGATGTTAAAACCTGAATTCCACTTTAGAAGCTTGAAACTAAAACATACTGAATAATTTGTTCTGCTGAGCCATTCATCCCAAATGTCACAGGAAAAAATTAATCTCAGGCTAAAACTGGCCTACCTTCTGTGAGAGGAGAAAGCTACTAATGCAAAAAAGCCAATGTTTTGTGTTTGCCAAGAAACAAAAGACTTGTTCATATATACATCATTCATAACTTGACTTCTTATCACTTAATGACTCGCAGTTGAAGGTGAAAATTAACTCCATGCAAAGCGCTTGCCTGAGGCGATATGAAGGTAGTGGCTGAGAGGGCACATTCACACATGAAAGATAGCGTTAAGTGATGATGAAACCTGCGTTTGTGAACCAGCAAAAACCATTTGCACTTCAGGGGTAATTTATGAATAGCAAGCAAACTCAGTTATCCAAATACTGTTCTGTCTGTAGCCAAAACTCCACCACCAGTACTCAAAAGGGAAGTATCAACAGGTTTGAGAGAACCCAAGGTTTGAAGAAGTACAAAAACTCTTGGGGGAGCAAGGGAAACACCCAAAAAAAACAGCCCAATGGAGGCCAAGTATCCTCCATGGTCATGGAAAGCTGATTGATTGAGGGGTGGGAATTCCAGGGAAAGGCATCATGAGGCAACTCCACCCAAGGGGAAGGCATCATGAGAAGGGCATGCAGCTAGGGAGGGTACAGAGTGCTGGAGAAATCTTTACTAGAAGGGGGGGGGACACTCCTGAGCCATCTTGCAACCTCAAAATCCCACACTGACCAAAACTCTAAAGGAACGTTCAAGTTCCTTGAGAATGAGGCAGAAAAATCAAAGCCTTGTTCACAAAGAATGGAAAACTCCCAAGAAACAGGGCTGACTTCATCATCTCACTAGTTCAAATGCTTTGTGAGGACCCTGTTGATTCAGGAGATCTTTGGCCTAACTAGCATCCCCACTGACATACCAAACAATCCTAAAATGGTATGGAGAGGAGATCACCTGGTGGAGTAACTGCTATTTCCTAAGCCCAACTAGCTTGTTCTGGCCATAGTGAAAAGTGGGGCTGGTTGTTGTTGTTTTTTCAGGATGCTCTTTTCCATTTTGCTCAATTCCTTCCCAATCAGTCAGGCCAGCTCCAGATCTGATGTAGCTTTATGCCATTTTGTGAACATGTCTGGGGAATGGCAGGATCCAAGGCCTTCTACAGTCTGCCCCTGAGACATGTCCCTTTTCAAACCCTGTGCACCGGTGCACTTTATAAACAAAGTGGAAAGGTAACATAACGATTAAATAAATAAATAACTTTGAGGTAAAATGTGGGTATTTATCCTCTTTGAGAGGGCATGAAGCCATCTTGTAAGCAATGTAAAAAAATGGGGT
The DNA here is from genome assembly GCF_964252035.2 of Podarcis erhardii. Taxonomy (NCBI): domain Eukaryota; kingdom Metazoa; phylum Chordata; class Lepidosauria; order Squamata; family Lacertidae; genus Podarcis; species Podarcis erhardii. The sequence continues at coordinate 55,611,946 of NC_138512.1, forward strand.
GGGGGGAGGCGAGAGGAAAAAAATGTTCACATCTTTATCTCTGGTGATTTAAACAAATCTCTATCCAAGCCATGGCATCCTACAGGCAAAGCATTGATATTCTAACCCACACCTCCTCCAAAAGGGTTTTTCAAACAGTATGTGACGAATTAGCACAATCCTTTTCTTTTATTCCAGCAAGGATATGCAGACATGCTTTAGTCTCAAAAAAACATTTGTCAAATACTTAAAATTGATTCAACTATATAATACCTCTAATAAATACAACAGATCAATGATTTAAAACTCTAAGCTTAAGGGAAGATCTTTCTTCAAATCTGAATGCTATTTGAGTCTTATGTTACCTTAAAACTCAATGATAGACCAAAATTGAGATTTACATTGAACAGAAGCAGTATTTCCTCACATTACTGCACAAAGCGACAATGGTTTAGCCTTGATGATAGAAGCATTAAACAGAAACAAAGGAGGATGAGACGTTTGAGATATCAATCCATCGCAAGAATGCAAAGGATGAGGTTATAGTTACCAGAGGTCTCCAGCTGCAAAGCAGCTGACCCATTTGGTGCAATCTACCCAGCACTGCTGTGGAGCAAACTCTGTTCTTCATAATGAGACATGTGTGGGATTTGTGCTGTGGAAGAGGGGAATAAACAGCAGTGCTGATTGGGAGATTATTCCCATTGATTTCAACGGGAAAATAAATAATCACCACCCAAACCACCATGGCATGTTCAGACCCCACCCCACCCCCAATACCACATTTGTGTCAGTTTCTTTTTTGGGCAGACTTTTCTTACAAATCTGGGTGATTTGGGCTTGCTTTGTGTCTTATAATTGTACAGGCCTAGACTGACCATAAGAATAAACATCTTAAACTGCAGCATCCTCACCGAATTGGAACTTTTAATATAGGTACCTAGAGCATGAAACAAAATGAAAAGGGCCAGCCCTATTGTTAAGCAGAGTGAGGCACGTGCCTCAGGCAGCAGGTGCTGAGACAGTGTGGAGGTAGCAGTGGTAGTTCCCTGGCTGTAGCTCCTGAGCACTCAGAGTTGACCTCTGCTGAAGAAGAGAACTGTATAAGCTGCATAGCCTGGCCAGGTGCTCTAACTTGTCTGATGCTTCAGGTGTAGAGGAGAGCACTATCCTGTCATCAATATCGAAGTAAGAGCCAGCTGCCAATTCAGAGGGCTTCTCAACATGGAAATGGGAGAGGTGCCATTTTGTCTTTTGCCTCAGGCGGCAAAATATCATGGACCAGTCCTGGAAGTGACGTTAGCAAAACTTCAGAAAGACTTATTAAGAAAGAAAGCAGAGCAAATGGATTTTTTTCAATGAGTCAGGCTGGAGATATTTCTCCAACAGATAGAAAGTTGAGATTTGCAATGCATATAGTGCAAAGTGATTACTAAAAGCACTGAAAATGGAACAGTTTTCTACATCTCACTCAAAATGTGAAGCCTGTTGTAACAGCAGCCAGAAGCCCAGAGCCCAGAGCTAGACTGTCACTCCTGAGAGTTGTATGGGTGAAGCAATGGAGCATTTCAGCTAACCTCAAAGTGAGAGAGAAGAGACATGTACTGACAGCCAAGAACAGGAGTTGGAAAAAACAGTGTAAGCCAAGTGTGACAAATATGGATGCAATAGATGAGTTCACCAGCAAACATATTAGCAATGACTGTTTTGAGAGGAGCGGTTCCAGGGGCAACAGGGAAGATATTTAAGATTTCAAAATTTACTAGTAACTAGAGATGGAACAGAAATTTGATTTCATTTGCATATTAATGGAAAACTGCCCAAATTCACACTTTTTGAACCAATACACAAACCAAACCACAGCTACTCTTCCAAATGCACACTTCTTGAAATTTTCTGATGCAGTTTTTCCAATAATATGCACAAAATGTATATATTACGGGAATGAGTTTTAAATGCACATCTTAATGAAAATAATACAAAAATGCATTCTGTTAGAGGAAGCCGCTTTCAGAAAGACATGCTTTTGTCAAAAGTGACTACAAAAAAAAGTTTTTATTATGAGACATTTGCAGGAAAATGCTTGCAATATTTTTTTTCCTTTGTAAAAATGACAAATTGCTGCAGAAATGTAGAGATTTTAATTGAAGACTGGAAAAATGAGAAACTTTAGAGAACCAAGCTGACAGATTAGTCCAACCCTATGTAGTAAGTGTGGCAAAAGTAACCTTATTCTTGATTTAAAGGCTTCATCCCATGACCCTTTCTGCTACAAAACAGCTTTAGACATGGTTACCTATATAAGGGATAGTTGGTTGGTTGTTCCCACCACGATATGATTATGGACAATCCTATCCTGGGTGGGGAAAGCTTCTGTAAGACTTAGTTAAAATAACTGTAGTTGCTGCAAGTAGATTTTTGCAAAATCAAGACCTAAATCTACCTTTCCTGGGGGATTGAAAACTATTTTAGAATAAGTTTCTCTCAAGTATCTTTTAGTTGGGTGAACTTTCAATTGGATGCTATGCATTATTTCACCACAATCCATTTTCAGATATGCGCCCCAGTGGAGTCCAAGCAAGCACAAAAACACACACTTTTATCAGATAACTACCATGTCATTGAGAGCTATTTTATCTATATTATCACATTAAGTCTACCATAAATACAAAGACATCACATAATAAATTTAATCAGAAAAATATTTTCTAAAAGCATTTAAGTGTATTGTTTTGACATATGGTGCCAGAACAGATTCATATAAAAGTAAAAGATTTGAAAGCCATATTCAGCCAGCAAAGTAAATTTACTATTTTGCTGCCAGATGAAACCTAGTGCAATTTGCAAAGGAGTATTCCACGGGAGAAGCAAATGTACCATTTTGCTTCCAGATGAAACACATTTTCAAAAAAAAAAGAGAGAGAAAGAGAAAAGAATACTGTATAATAAAGAGCCAACTTTTTGACATGGTATATTATAGGGAGTAAAAGAACTTGGCAAAGCTCCCAGACAAAAAGCAATCTACTGCATGCCACTGAATTTGCCCTTAAAAGAGTGCTTTTCCCAATTGGCGCTTAATGTTTTATCCCTTTCAATGTACTGTACAGTAAAAGGGAGAATTACAGTTCTCTTCCACAACTGTCTCCATGGAATAGTGTCAGCTTTTAAAACAGCACATAGACTTTGGTTCACGTCCTGCTCACCTCCAACAAGTAAGTAGTTTCATTAAAGTCATCAGTTGACAAGCTGCAATCCAGAACCCACTTACCTCAGCATAAGTCCCATGGAACCCATTGGCACCAGGTTCTTTGCACCCATTTGAACCTACCCATGCCTTGAGATTGACCTCAGAGATCTTGTTTGCAAGCCCACCATCAAGACACCTTAGACTGATGTGCATGAGAGACAAGGCCTTCTTAATACTGGCCCCAGATTGTTAGAACTTCTTCCCTGAATATATATGCATGGTTCTGACTATACAGTATTTTGCACAGATCCTGAAAACGTTTTTTTTTTATTATTTCAAACAGGTTTTTTTAGGATGTGGTACTCTGTATTTATTTAACTGGTTAATGTAACAATATTGTAACTTTTAAAAATATTTACATTTTCTTTTTAAATTTGCTGTATTGTGCTTTTGATCTAAGCAAGCTGCTTTGAGAGGGTTTTGTCAGCATTTTCATTCTCCCGTTGCTAGATATGGGATTGTTACATCACATGTCTGTGTCTATTTTCCAAGGCTTGGAAAGTGTGAGAATGGAAGTCAGTCTTATCTCTTCCGCTGTGTTGTACTTTTGTACTTTTTACTTTCTCTCTCTCTTTTGGAGAAGATGTGAGAGGGCGCCATGATTGCTTTGTCCTGTATATATTGCTTAATAAATTACTTAGAATGCCACACATAAGCTCCACATCGTTTCTGCTATACTCTGATGAGTGAGTGTGCACATATCTTTGGATATAATAATAATAATAAATTTTATTTATATCCCGCCCTCCCCAGCCAAAGCCGGGCTCAGGGCGGCTAACAATAATAAAATAATACAACATTCTAAAATCATTTCATTATAAAATTAATTCAAATCAAATTGATGGCAACCATTGGGCTAGAGTTCTGTGAAAGGAGGGAGTCAGGCTGTGCCCTGACCAAAGGCCTGGTGGAACAGCTCTGTCTTGCAGGCCCTGTGGAAAGATGTCAAGTCCCGCAGGGCCCTAGTCTCTTGTGACAGAGCGTTCCACCAGATCGGGGCCACAGCCAAAAAAGCCCTGGCTCTAGTTGAGGCCAGCCTAACTTCTCTGTGGCCTGGGACCTTCAAGATGTTTTTGTTTGAAGACTGTAAGTCCCTCTGTGGGACATACCAGGAGAGGTGGTCCCGTAGGTATATGTGTCGCTGGTGCACACCAGGACCGAAGATTTATGAACGTCCCAGGCTGCGCTTCACAAGGAAAACGCCCAGAGAGGTTTGTCTCAATCCAGGGTCTGTGTGTGCCTCCCAGACATGTTCTGACAGGTTTTACCCTGAAAGGTGCCATATAAATATTTGAAATACCAATAAGTAAGCAAACACATTCAGAGAGACTTACCTCCAACCAAACTTGCATAGGATTCGATTGTGTTTATGATCTCATTCATCAGAGCAGGATGTGACCCTGTATCATTATATATGGAGTTCTTGTTTCTCTGGGTTAATTTTCATTTCATTTAAGCAGCCTCTTTCTCTTTACTTGCTAATACAATTCTACTAACAACACAATCCTATGCAAATATATACATGTTTATTCAGAAGTCAGTCCCATTGTATTCCACTTGCTCTCTTGGAAGTGTCTTTTGGATTGCAGCCCTGGTATTACCACGATTAATGTTAAATCATTTCTGCTGTGAAACAAGTAAATTTATTTGAAATGGCATAACGGCACTATGATTGCTTTTCAAAGAGTTTCCTAAACTTTAACCCACAATGGGTTTTAAAGCTAGCCATATTCTCTCATTAAGTTCAAGCCATTGTTACATCATTGGTCACACTAAAGCTTATCTTTTCATGCTGTTCTTCTCCTAGTGGGGAAAATCAGAGCTCACTGGCAGAGGACATGGTTTGCATGCAGAAAATCCCACATTCAATCCATGAACTTTCTCATTAATCCCAGGTAACCTGGGCTGAGAGGCCATTAAGAGTAGACAATATTGAGTTAGATGGATCAGTGGTCTCACTCAGTGTAACGCTTAATCATATGTACAAACTGTCAAATTGCATCATGTACACAAGACCATATATGGAACATATTGTTTAATTAATTAAACCAGAACAGTTATCCCTACCTGCTTCCACATTCAAAGCTGCTGACAGATTAGGATCTCCATTCAATCCCTAACTATCTGCTGGAAGAATGAAGAAAATCGACTCTTTTACCACTTTTTAACTACTCTTGTAGAAGATAGAGGTGTAATTATAGCAGGTTAAGGCATAACTATTAAGAAATCCTAAGAGCCACTACTTAAGCTACTTGTTGACCATTAATCAACATCTGAGAACTAGACCCATCCAAGTTGTAAGTTTGAGCCCCATGTTGGGCAAAAGATTCCTTTATTGCAGGAGTTTGGGCTAGTGTTCCTTGCAACTCTACAGTTCTATGGTTCTATGATTCTATGATCCAATGAACTGAAATAGTGGGAGATTCAGTATGGATAAAAATAAGTACTTCTGCACACCCCACATCATGAAACTGTGGTGTTTGTTACCACGAGATGTGCTTGTGACCATCGACTTGGTTGACTTTGAAAGGGGATTAGTCACATTCATGTAGGATAAGGTTATCAATAATTGCGACTCGTGGTGGTTATATGCAACCTCCAGTGCTGTCTCAGAGGCAGCATGCCTCTGAGGACCAGTTGCTGAGGAACAGCAGGAGGCCATTGCCTCGTGCTGGACTCAATCAACCTTCGGTTTGATCCAGTAGGGTCTTTTTACACTATTAATACCAGTGCCAGGACTCAGCAGTGGATCAAGTCACCAGCATGGAATGTTGAAACTCATGTACCACACAGATAAAAGGAGTTCTCAGGAATCACTGAAACTGCGTTTCCTTGACAAAGATGTCAAGGTGGAAGAAAACTAAAAATCACTGATGTAAATCTCATTATTTTTTATATCTTTTGATTGATCTCAAAATAAGAAAGGTAGACCTCATTTATAAACAAATAAAAAGAAAACTTTGGCTATCATAAGGGGAAGAAAATCTGGTCAAAATGTTAATGCCTTTGTTTGTTTGTTTGTTTGTTTGTTTGTTTGTTTGTTTTGTCACTTTATCTTGCATAGGGCAACCCAAAGTGACTTGCAACCACCTTCAACTTGCAACCACCGTCAGGAGGTAGAAATCTGCTGTTGAGTGTATGCTTCCCGATCCATTATTTGGCATTTCTTTAGCATGCTCTGCCAGAAAGAGAGAATGCCATGAGGAGATACTTCTTTTTGTTGTACCTCTCCTCCAGCCAGGAATGGAAGATGCATTAACAGAGTTCAATGATGTATTCCAGCCAGGGGGGGCAGCTATTCTCCTAGATCAAGTAAAACAATAGAAATACTTAACTAATTGACCAATCACATCTGTTCTGCCCCACCTAACAAAAGTCCTGCCCCCCCCCCCATAACAAAAATCCTGGCTATGCTCATGATTCCAGCCAGGCTAAAACAGCAAAGAACAAAGCATAGCATGGGGGGGGGGTCGTATGGCATGAATAATGTCTCAGAAACTAGATAAAGAGAGATTTGCCCCCCAAATCTGATTTTCGATTCTCTTGGTTCACAGTACCCATAATCACCACTCATGCTGATGTCCAGCAGTCAAACCCAGAGCCAAACAGTCCAGAAACCATTCAGACTGGCCAATCAGCCTAAAGTCAACTCCTTTATCTGACCAGGTGGAACCCCATTGGCCTCTTATATCACCTGACTTCTGATGAGCTGGTACCTACCATATTCTTCTGGCCACCTGAACCAAAGCAAGGTGGAGGCCAGCAGCTTCTTCATTGGCCAAGATGTATTAATAAAGTCACCTGGGTCCTGCCATGCTAGAACATGGCTCCCGCCCAGTTTGTCTGGCCCCAAAGTTATGCAAGTCACGTCATCAGCCAAGGGACCTAGCTGGGCTAATATAAAGGAAGGCACTGCTCTCCAAGGGAGAATAACCTGACCAAACATGTCACAAATGCAATCATTGCCATACCATGAAAACAATGACAAGTCACCCCACTCAGGCAGTCAAGTTTCTGAGAGACGTTCCTGGAAAACTCGTCAGGGCTGCCTAGCCCTTGGTAAACACCAACTCACACGCACCAACTTCCCTCTGAAATCAAAGGGAAATGTTAACAGCTTTGCTTGCTCTCCAGATAGTTCCACTGTTGAAGTACTGCGAAGTGCACCAGTGGGTTCTTTTTCAGCCTCTCATTGCTCAGTTTGGGGCTTTGCCGGAGACAGAGCGCACTTCGTTGATAGCGGTGGGGCTTGCTTTCAAGTACAAATGTGAAATCCGGGCCTCTAGTATTTAAATCCAAGCGCTTTGTTGAACTGGGTGTGGATTAAGAAGAGAGGGAGTGGGGAGATGCATGGATAGCCATCAACGTAAAACAATCAGAAGGATGGATGGGACTTCATTGATGGACCTTTCCCCTCGCCCTCCCAGTCTCAAACATATATTCGAGTTCAAGAGACTTAACTCATATGTCATTGTGGTGGATTCGATCTTGAGTTGTGTCTGTTTGTTTCCTACACAGATTTCCCTTCTCGTAGGGTCAGACCATTGGTCTATCGATCGCAGTATTGTCTACACTAACTGGCAGTGACTCTGCAGCGTTTCGAGCCGGAGACACTCCCAGACCTACCTGAAGATGTTGGGAGATCGAAAGCAGATGCTCGACCACTGAAACACGGACCTTAGTGACTGATGTACCCAGCTGGCTAAGGGTGTAGAGTTCATCTACATCTCCCACGAAGTTCAAACCCTTTCTGGTTCCTTTCAAGTTCGATCGCACTCCCTTTCTTGGCAGCATCTTCTCATGCATTTTCACAAAGCATCGGTTCTTTCCGTCCTCCATCCATGTTGCCTCTTTCCTTCCTTGCTTCCAAGGGGAGCCTGGGCAAAGAGGGCAAAATCCGGGCAAAATCACCAAACAATGCATTGCGCAGGTGGCGGGTGGGGAGGAAGAGAAGAAGAGGGGAAAAACAGACACTTTCTCTTATCTGTCCAAAACTTCGAAAGAGCGGGCTGGCTTGAAAAGCGCTCCCCTGTCTTCTCTTTGTAGAAACTGGAGAGGGATTAAGGGAACAAACCGGGGGGTGGGGTTGAGTAGGTAGGTTATTATACAGAAACACTGAGTCAGATGATGATCACGAATCCATTTAGCAGGGGTATTGTCTGCGTTGGCTCTCCAGGTTTGCAGTATCTCCCAGTCCTACCTGATGCCCGGGATTGAATTTGGGACCTTCTGCATACAAGCCAGATGCAGAGCCACGGGCCGGAAAAATAAACCGCAGGACACAAACCTAACTGAACTGCAGACCTTCCGGCGTCAACAACGTCTTAGTCCAAGATATGGGCTGAGCCAGCTACCGCCATTCAGTGGCCAACAGATCTGAACACACTGCATGTGCCCAGAGACACATTCTCTCTACTTTCATAGACCTTGCATTTGGAACAAGCTCCGATTCTAGAGGGGGGGTGCGTCTATCCGTATCAATCCTTCTCGCACCTCTATTTTCTCTCCATCCTCATCCAACTGGACTTTTCTGGAGGCCTGTTGAAAAACCTCCCTAAATTCTTTTACCTAAGGTAATGGAAAGAAAGACCAAAAGGGGGGGGGGAGTGTTTCTGAATAATTAGGAGAAGTTGCGAATAAGGCAACTCTGTTGCTATCAAGGGTCTCTCTCCCCCCCCCCTTTCTCTCCCCGCCCTCTTCTCTCTCCCCTCTCCCAAGCAGTTGATGTGGTAATTAAGAATTTGGTGAGAGCCCCGGTCAGGTCACCTCGTTTCTCAGATCAGAAATTCTTTCAAGTGTCCTTCTGCGTCGCCAAAGATGACAACAGCAAATCAATAAGTGCTTGAAATGAAAGGGGGATGCTGCTTGGCCCCCAGGCTACAGATTTTCACACCGCCAGCCTCCCCTCTCCACCCGTCCGTCTCTCTCCCTCTCTTTCCCCCTCCCCTCCCTTTCTTCTCCTGAACTTGTAGCATTCCTTTGCTCTGTCTCGCCTCCTCTAGGAAGAGCTGGCCTTTTATGCCTCTGCTCAAGAAGGAGGTAAGTGCCTCCCCTCCCCGTTAGCCTTTCTCTATTGCCTGTGTGGCTCTCCATCCAAGGGCTGCCTTGCCTGGGAAGAGCCCGGGAGGAAGAAGCGGACGAAATGTCGAGGGCAGCGGCCAAAGAGCGCCAGTTCCCCTTTCTGCAGAAACCAGAGAACTGCTAGGCGCCACGACTAAAATAAACGCCATACCGTCGAAAAGGCCCTCCATGCCTGCCATTGTCTTTCCTTCCTGCTTGCTTTGGGGAGGCGTCCCACCTCCCCCACCCCCCAAGTGGTTTAAAGCAGAGTGAAAATAAGTGGGGATTGCGTTCACACGGCTGCCTTCGCCCCTAATGAGTCCGGATTCAAACCGTATTTCTAACGCACCCTTCTCGCTCCTTCTACCATCAGCTTTATTTTCCCTCTCCCTCCCCAGCCCCACAAAAATCCAATCCCCGGGACGTTTTAATGAAGTAATTCATTGCTGAGTCAATGCAGACATTTATATATTCTTTTAGCTCAAGTGGTTAAGCGCCGGTTGCTTCGCGGTGATGATAAAACCACCGGAATACACGAGGTAGTGGGGCAGGTTTTAATTTATATGCAAATCAATGGGTCCGTTTGGAGGGAGGGAAACTCTCTGCTCTCCCCCTCCCCCTTCACCATTTTTTGTATTGGCACGGTTGGATTCAAGATGAGCGAAGTGGAAACAAAATCTGAGGCAGGCCAAATAAAAGGGGTTGGGGGACGAATCGAGAAGCCAGCGAATCAGTAAGGTAGGAGGGGAGTTGTTCACACACTCACAAGAATATAATTGGGAAGAAATTTGAAAATAATAATGCAGGACTGATTATCACTGCTCAGCAAAGCCTTCTGAAGAGGATTAATTAGGTGTTCACCTGTTTTCAGGGCCAGCGATGGAGAAACTGGAGTCTGGACACTGGGTTATTTTTCTCGTTATTGGTGTCCCCACCCACACCCTTCCCACAAAGACTCACGAGTAAGACATCTCAACTAAAATGGAATAATTACCAGATGAATGGACCTCTTTCTATTATTATCCCCAATGTCAGCTCTCTCATTAGACTAGGTGGATGGGAATCATATCTTCGTCGTCATCCAGCAAGGCTTGCCGAAAATTGTAAACGTGCTGCCTGATCTTAAGACTAATGTTTACTCATAAGTAAGTCCCCTAGAATCCATTGGATCTGACTCTCTCTAAAACGCACTTAGGACTGCAAGATTTGCAGTACAGTCCTTAGCATGTTTTCTCGGTAAATAACCAAGCTTACTTCTTTGTAAGTGCGTTTAGGATTGCATTCCCAGGCCCGCATAACTTTCGATTGACTTTGCGCGTTCTTATGAGGAACAGGAAACTCTCTTGCCTTCTAAGATAGAACAACAACTTTTCCCAGTTCGTTCCCAAACTAAAAACTGTTTGGTACACTCGTTTTCCTGAAAGTGATTGACTTAACATAGAATTAATTTCTAGGTTAGAGATTTAGACTGCAATCCTAACCCCATTTACCTGGGAGTAAGTCCCATTGAATACAGTAGGACTTACTTTTCGGTATACTTGTTAGAACTGTGCAATCCTAGGCTCCCTCACTCAGAAGTCCTTTTAGGTTATTTTCTTATAGGTAAGAAAGTATAGGATTGCAGCCTTAGGTTGCAATGCCATAAATATGTATTTAGGGAAAGTGCCATTGAACTTAAACAAATTTACTTCTGGCTAAACGTCCGTAAGATATGGCTGTTTGTTTTCAATCCCAATCATCATTGAAAGTCAGTCCAACTGAAATTAATTGGAATTACTTCCGAGGAAACACGGTTAGGATCAAAGTGTTAGGCTCCCAGGATATGGGTGCATATTGATCCAGGAGAAATTTGCATTAACTCCAACAGGTTGTGTCTGTCCTCCAAGAAAATAATGTCCTGAATCAGATCAACAAATCACAATAAACTTTGCACCCGTTTATTTCCGAGAGCCAGGGGTGTAATTCTTATTTAGCCTGTTTGGATTCACAACTGTAAAACCTCTGGATAAATGAGGAGCTCTTTCAATAACTGCCACAACCGATTAAAGATTGAGTTAGTCTAACTATCTGAGTTGCAACCAGACGATTAAACAAAACTGCAGTCGGGTCTCTTAATACACATGCTATTTAAAGAAACCAGCTATTTGGTTTAGCTTTGTTGTTTTTGCTAAATGAGACAGATAAACAATGAGTTGAAAATTCTGGTGAACACATTGCCTTCATCAAGAGGTGCGCCTAAGGTGGTCACAACGAAGTCTTCAGCTTCTGAAGGGAGGGGAACTCTGCCATTCAGTCAGTTCCTCGGCTAGAATCCTGCCTCTTCTCATCTCTCCATTCATGGAAATCAATGCCTAGAGGAACCTGCCTAACTGACGACCGATGGCAGGATCGCAGGCCAGACTTGGAGGAGCCGAATCATGCTCTTCTCCATTAATCGAATGAATCTATTACTCGGCTGAGGTTTTCAGAATGATCTAAAGTGCGGGGGGGGGGGGCGACAAAATAATATTTTTTAAAAAAAAAAAAATCTTTGCATTTGGGGAGGGAAAATGTATTGTTATCCGGCAAAGTCATTGCTTCAGACAAAGATTAAAATAAAAGGTAAACTTCTAGGAACCCAAGTAGTGAAAACTAGTCAAGCCAAATATTTTGTTTACGTCTGCCCATATGTTTAAAGTTGCTGGTGTTGCTGTCTGGGAGGAAAACTGGAATCTAAACAGGCGAAAGGGCCTTTACCTAGCTTAGGATTCTATTTCATTTATTGAGAGAAGGAGAAAGTGTGCTGTAGGGGGAGGCGGGGAGAAGGGAGAGAGAGAAATTGAAATCCGTGTATTAAAGCAGCTCCATCGTTTCCAGACACCCTAGAACCCCTGTTCCGCGGCAGCATGTCTAATGTATTCCCCCGTGGTTCTGGGCATTAATTAGTTGTTTAATAGGAGTATGACTAAAAATGTAAAAGAAGGATTAGGAGCGTGAAACGTATGTCCAGATCCTTCCACACACTCGAGGAGGGAATGAAAATCACTCTGTATCTTATGTTTCTCTACAAGCCATTTGCATTTCCCACCAGCTGCTCACTTCAGCTGCACCGGCGATGGAAGTGCCCGGCTTCGAGTCGTGATCCGGGGCTGAAGCCCCCCCAGTATTGACGGCGGGGGGGGGGGGCGGAGGCGGCAGCAAGGGAGGAAGAGCGGGTCGTCGGGCAGAAGAGTGCGGAGTAGCAGCAGCAACTGCACGCTGGCTGGCTGGCTGGCCCGCACAGCTCAGACAGACAGAGAGGGAGAGGGAGAGAGAAAGGGGTTGGGGGAGGGAGGTCTGTGGCAGATCCTAATTTAAAGTCTCTGGAACAGGCAAGTGGTGAGGAACAGGCGAGGCTCTTTGCATGTGTCTCTCTGGACGGAGGCGCGGGGGGGGGGGGGACGAGCCTCCCTCGCATTCTTCAGACGGGTTCAAAGCAACAGCAGCCACAACACAGCGGATCTGTTTACCTTTGTTATTTTACCCGGTACTGTCCATACATTAATTAGGTACACGGAAGCATGAATTTATTTCAGGAGACGAAGGGGTGTCTGGAAGCTGCTGACGGCCAAACAAAAGGATTTCTGACCCCCTCCACACACATACACAAATAGAGTTTAAGGTTAACCCTGCTGAATTTATTTTCCCGCCGTGGGACGGGGGTTGTCTTGGCTTTCTTTAATGAGCTAGGAAAACTCGATTAAATGTACTGTAACCTGTTTCGCTCGTCAGTAGGATGGAAAGAAAGAGCTATTGCCTTGGACCGTTTTCGCACACTTCTATGGTGTTTTGTCTTCCTTGCTAGAAATGCGTGCCTGTCCGCCCCGTCCAACGTTACGCACATAATCTCACACACCCAGAGATTTCCGGCGCAAAATAAGATGTGGGTAGAGCCACGATCGCCCCTTCTCCAAGTAGACCGCCTTCGCTTGACGTAGTCCCACCCTAGGACGTTTTGCGTTGACGTTTTCACTTTTTGGCAATGTTGTAAATAAGCGGCGATGGAAGAACCGTGATTCTACCAACGCGATTATTAGCGAGTTTACAACCTATCGTGCCCTGGTGTACTTTGAAACCTCTGATTTCAATGCGATATATTCTCAAGGAAGTGTGCCGAGGATTGTAGACAAGTTATACGAATGTGTTCATCCTCAACAAAATTAGAGGGAGAAAATTATATTAGAGCCTGATCCATACTACAGTACCAGTACTCAAAAGTAAATCACGTGTCCCTGGGACGCTTTAACGGCAGAAGCGACCAAAATGACGTCCACTTATTTGCATCACCAATTTGGTTATATTTTCCTCCACCTCCCAAGTAACGTAATGGCAATAGCAATAACGTCTAGCCTAAAACAGCTTGTTTTCTTTGTGCGTACGTAACATTTGTTTGTTTAGTATAGATTTTAGTTTTACTAATTTCTGAAATGCAGAAAATGCAATAAAATCGAATTAAGCTGTTAATGATAGGAAACTAAAACTCCTTTTTACAATGGAAAGGCTGGTGGTTTTTTGTTTTGTTTTTTACAGTTGAACTTATTTTATTGTGAGTAATAAATACAAGTAACATTTTTAAAAACGGCAACCCAGTTTTGGCAGTGTTTGTATCTAGTGTGTGCAGTTTAACTTTTGTCAAGAATATCCGCCATCGTCTTCCATCGAGCTTTCCTAGTGTTTCTGTTTAACACATGCAAAATATTAATGAGCAAGGTAATAAATCGACATGATAAACTTTTTTGGGGGGGATAAACATATGCACTCTTAGTAGGGAGGAAGGTGGAGTCATCGACCTTCCCTCGGACATAAATCCTACTGAGCTCAAAAAGGCTTACTCCGGAGTCGTGAGTAGGCCACAGATCCACTCCTGCAGACGCGACTCCAAACGCTGCTGAGCTTTGAAGCATCGCATCTTCCGCCTTCCACTCCTCTCTCTCTTTCCTCCCCACCCCACCCCCAAACGTAACCTCGTCATTTTAAAAAATGAGTTATCAGTGACCCCACGTGAACTTGATGGGTGCCCATACAGCAAAGGAAATTCTACACTTAAATGCGCATCTGGGGCTTGTACGTCGCAATCCATTCCTTTAAAAGTGGCCAGAAACTCTTCTCTTTCCCCTCCCTCAACTTTCCCAGCTGCGAACTGTAACGTGGACATGTTTTGTTTTTTCCCCTTCCCGCTCCCTCTTTTTAGCTAGAAATGACTTTGAACTCTTGCGAGCGTCCTCGGCGGAGTGACCCGGCCTCTCTTCGCGCTGGCTCGCAGCCCCATGCAGCCGTGCATTTCCTTCCCACTTTCCTTGCGCCGCTTCCTTTCCCTTTCGGGTCTTGATCTTTACCTTCTCCTTGGCCCCTTTGTTCCTTTCACTACCAACTTTCCCTCTGGGGATCCACACACACACTCTTTCCCTTTCGCCTTGCTACGGCTCGGTCTCCTTTCGCCTCCTTGTCAAAGAAATCTTGGCCACTTGCGCGTTACAGGGCAACGTGTTTGGGCGGTGGGGGGGATATAAACCTTTCAAGATCTTTACATCGCTCCCCTGAAATCTTCCTGGAAAGCGCCTCTCCCACTTTCATGCACCCCCCGCGCTCCTAACGCAGCTCCTTCGCCTTTCTGCTTTCCCTTTGTGGTGGGCTGTCGGGGGTGGGGGGTTGGCTTTGTCACGTCCATATTCCTGGTTTCTCCCTCGACCCAGAGCTCTCATCTCCTTTTGTTTCTTAGGCCATCCACCACCTCGATTCCACCTAGCGCTATTTCAGTGTCTACCTGGATTTCGGGGAATGTAGGCTAGGATCGGGGCCTTTCCTTGCACAGGGCGCTTCCACGAGGCTTACTCTCTCAAGGCAGCGCGCAGAGCATCGCCGCCTCGGTCTACTGATGGTTTGGCTCTCTGCTCTCCGCCCAGCCTTCAGGTCGATCCGTCTGTCCATCTATCCATCCTCCTCCTTCTCTCTCTCTCTCTCTCTCTCTCTCTCTCAGGTCTTCTCCCAACTGCGCCCCCTGCACTTCGCTCCCCCCCCCCCCGCCCCGCCGTCTCTCTGCTCCGCAGCGGAGTTGAGTTTGGTGGAATCTCTGCTGACGTCACGCGGCTCCCTGGCCAGGCAGAGCTAGGCGAGAGGAGCCCGAGGAGAGGCGAAGAAAGGCAGAGAGACACAGGCAGCGTGTCCGCCCCGGGAAAGCACAGCGGTCCCGCAGCGAAGCCGCCAGGAGCCTGCCTGCCAGCCTGCTTGCCAGCCTGCCTGCCTGCCTGCCGTCGAGCCGCGGCCAACAGCTCCCTCCCGCCGTGGCCCCCTCGACGGAACGCCGCGCGCCTGCCGGCCAGCCTTCCTTTCTCCTTGGGGATCCTTGCCTTGCTCCGGCTTCCTCGCCGTCCCAGGCTGGCCGTAGTGGTGCTGCTGCTGCTGCGCTTGCTGGAGGAGGCGGAGGAGGCGTCTGTGGGCGACTCGAGTCGTCCACCAACTCTCATCTCGAGCCTGGGATTTGCTAAAAGCTTCGGCCCAGAAGAAGAAGACGAAGAAGGCGGCGGCGATCAGGGAGGGCGAAGGGGGGAAAACAGAGAGAGCGACGCGCGCTTGCAAAAGGAGCCGGTAAGCAAAGCCAGGGAGGCCCGTCGCTGCCTTTGGCCCGGCGGTGTGAGATAATGTGAATCGGCCAATTGGTTCCACTTCGCCAGACTTGCCCCGAAGGGTGATTTGTGGCGTTTGGGGGGCGAGCGGAGGGGGCCGTCTGGGCTGGCCGCAGACCTTGGGGTGTGTGTGTGTTTGCAGTTATAAATGCGGTGTGTGGGCTGGGGGGCTTTGGGGAGGATTGGCTGTGGGCTTGCCAAAAGCAGTGCCCCCCACCCCACCCCTTTTCGCGCGCTCGCAGTTTAAACCAAGGACTCCAGCTTAAACCAGACGTCTTGGGGGACCGGCCTCCTCCCCCCAGGGGGATGTTGAAAGAAAAGAGGAGTCGAGGCGAAGGACCTGCTGCAGGCCTTTCGGATCTGGGGCCGTTTGTAGACCCAATTGGCTACCTTTCCTTTCGCGAGCCGTCGGTTTGGAAGGGCTGGGCTCTCGCTAGACTTGGAAGAGTCAGCCAACGCTGATCGCCAAGGAAAGACAATAAATTACCCTTGTCTTCTAATTGGCGTAACAACAGTAAACATAATAGTCATCTCCATCAGTACCACTATGATGAGGGGTGCTGCAGCTACTCCCACGACTATTTGCACCAGAAAGCTACTAACGCGCTACCAGTTAAGTATACCAGCTGCAGGTTACTAGTTACAGTATATTAGGATTTAACACAAACACACACCGAGCTTCCTCCAAAGTTTCGTGGCCAGTTTCACTCCCTACCCCTAAAGGTTAATCCGCTGCTTCTTCAAATGCAAAATGAATCATTTTCCTTTACACCCACACACCCTCCCTATTTCCCCCCCCCCTTTCTTTTTAAAAGGCATCAGAAAAAGAAGTTTAATAAATTAACAAAGGGGTTGCACTGGCAAGAAGAAAGTGCTGCTTTCCTAGGAAATTTGCCTAGTTTTGCAAAAGTTTCTTCTCAGCGCGCGCCTAAGTAAACGGTATTCCTCTGGAGGGAAACGTCGTGTATATTGTAGTTTCTCTCTGTCTGTCTGTCTGTCTCGCATTTAAGGTTTGCAGATCCTTAAAGTAACGGAAACAAATACAGGCGATGTCTTATGCATATGCCGCTTGTATATTTTTGTTCTCCTTTTGGTCCGGGCCTTGTTTCAGTTACAAAATAAGGTCCGAATTAGCATTTTTTTAAAAAAAAAAAGAGTTTAAACTGATTTGTGTGTGTACAAAATCGGTTAGGGTTCTGCTGCTGTCTGCAGTCAGCCACCAATTCAATTTCCTCACTTCCTAGAAAGACAGAAAAGAAGCCCCTCCAAATTCTGGTTTCTAATCTGCCATCAATAATATTTTATTTTATTTTTCTCTCGGTAATTATCATTTAATTGTATGCCTCGCTGCATGTTGCTGATAAAAATATCTGAGAACAGCTTAAAGACGCGAATTTTGCTAAACCATTTTTAAAAGTGTGGGGGAGGGTATCTTTATTATTATTTAATTGTGATTCGCGTTGCTTGCTTGTAAAATAGTTAACAGCGTCTTAAATGGTGCAAATTTTGCTACACGCCTAAAATAGTATTTTAAATCATAATACAACAATATTAAATAAGGGACGAGCAAAAGTGGGTTAAAGATCAGATTTGCAAATGAACAAGAATCTAGTTTTAGTTCTGATCACCCTATTACCCTCCCCCAAATGATTTTGTAATAAGCCGCATTGATTTAATCAATGGGATTCCTTCCACGTAAATCAGTTTAGCATAGGAAGCTAATATTAGTAATATGGCGGAAAGCTTGTGGAGTTACTCGCGAAAAGTTCCTACAGATCCCGTGTAATCGGCCTGATTTACTCACCTCCCCCCGTTTTTGTGATGTAGATATACGGAGAAACAAACAGTTATGTAGTTATGGATATAATTAGGACCTGGGTCTTTCAGAATCGATTTAGCGTGACAATTTATTTACAGCGCTAAATTGTGCCCCCCACCTCCGCAACATACACTGCAATCTGACAATCGGTGGTGACTCTCCCCCCCCCCCAATAAATGTGCTTAGGTTTGTGCTGCAAAACTGTTTATTTCTTAAGAGCCCTGGAAACCCTGTAATAAAATAAATATTAATATACATATGAATGGCAGAAGGATTTTTAAAAAGTGTGGATAATTATAACTGTTGACATTCCAGGTGGTTATATGTCTGTCTTTGCAGGATATAATCTTGTCCAGATTTTGGAAGAAGGTTGGAGGGGGGGGGAGGCGACTTTAAAACAGAGAAAAATAAATTGCGCGTCTCAGGTGGTTAGATAAATTAGCCATCAAGGTAGGCGTTGAAACAGGGCGACCAAATTTGTCATGCGAGGCTTGTCTTGACAGAACCGGTTTAAGGATCATCAGAGAGGAATTAGGGGGTTTTCTTAATTGCCTTCCTTAACAATTTCACCACAGCTCACATACTAGGCCTCTTTATTGGAAAGGGCGTTTCATACACTCAGCGAGCCATCCTCTTTCGGCTCCCTGGAGCTGGGAATATAAATGGCTCGGCCCTATTAGAATTCTGAGAGTTGTCTCAAGAAATAAACATTCACTGACCTTTCGGGTGCCCCGATCCTCTGCATATTTACCTGGAATGATGTCTCATTTATTTCAGTGGGACCCACTTGGGTATTAAGCTTAGGATCTGGCCGTTAGTTGAAAAGAAGGCCCATCGACTTCGAAATAAGGCTGCGATCCTAAATCCACGTGCAGCCTAGTCCCAGGGAACTGAGTGAGACTTCTCCCTTAAGTAAGAACCTACGGATTGCACCCTTCAATTGGGGGAAAAATAAGTTGCATTGCAAGGGGAAGCGTTTGCAAGTAAACGCGCTCAGGATATGGGTGATGCTATTAGGATATTCGATTAGGGATCGTATTCGGAATCTTTAAAAAAAATGCTGTCGATGGCGGTTCCCCCCTCTAAAATCTTAACCCGCTTCTTAGTCATATTTATTTATCCGATCCAGATTTCTAAAGAAGGATAAGCACCGGCTAATAGAGGAGCGCCATTGAAATGGGGAGGGGGGTTTCAAAGGGGGAAATTACCCAAACGATGATGACATGCAAATTTTTCACCCAAATTATCATAAGTAAACATCTGAAGCCTGGGCTAATAAAATCCCATCTGTGTTACTTCATATCGAGTTAGTCGAGAGCGCTGATAATGATTTTTGTAATATCTCCCGAACAGACATCTCAATCAGGCACTAATCCTGAGATTTTCCCCACCTTTAAAGAAGGGGGGGGGGACCCTCAGAATTACTAAAACCCGCAGCTTCCAAATGTGGCACCCCAGAGCTCTTCCGAAGGAGGCCTCCTGAGGGTGCCCTCCGTGTAAACCAAGCGGGGTGGGAGCCCTGGCTAGGCGGTGGTCTGCGTTGGGGAACCCTCCTTTCCTCTCGCTCCGCGGGTCATCAGCCAATTCCCCTGAAGGTGTTTAGAACGGTTTTCGAAATCCCTTCTACAAGAATAGGACCGGGAGGTTCTGTATACCTACCTGGTTGGAGGAGTCAGCGAGCTTATCCTGGTCAATTTCTCCGTGGCTGCAGAGAGCCAAAACTCACGACGGATTGCACAAGTTCCGTCTCTGCTCGGGGTGAACTCAGCCCTCATTTTAAGGGAATCTCCTTCTTAAATTCGGGGGCACCAAAATTTCCGTAGAATGAAAGTCCCTGGACTGCCGGGCACAGTCATTCACGAGAATGTCTTCTTTCTTTTTGATTTTGTGTATTTTTTTTTTCTCTCATTGGGGGGCGGGAGGTAAATGTGCGCACACACACACACACACCCCACTGTCCTTGAAAATAAACCCGGCCACTTTGCATCCCGGCTGTTTTTCTAGATTAGTTCTATAATGAGAGCTACGAATCTCCAAATCCTTTCTCCTCTTTACTTAAATGGTGGCAACTTTTAA
Source organism: Podarcis erhardii (assembly GCF_964252035.2). Lineage (NCBI taxonomy): Eukaryota > Metazoa > Chordata > Lepidosauria > Squamata > Lacertidae > Podarcis > Podarcis erhardii. Next base: position 55,631,768 of record NC_138512.1, read on the forward strand.
AAAGTCGGACAAAAGAGGAAAGACCGCGCAGGCTTTAATTTTCAATTCAGGGAAGCAGCTGGTTGCATTATTTGAATGGGTTTAGGCACGCCTAGCTCGGCATAGGATCTGGCTGAGCCTAATTAATTAGTTGCCCGATCCTAACCCTGCATTTACTGGGAATTAAGTCGCGGGAATTTTAGTACGACTTGCTCCCAGGTAAGTGCGCAACCTTATGCGCCCGATCCTCCTGTTTTCTCCTCGATGTGTAGGAAGTGTCTGGGATCGGAGCACCGGAAGTGCATCCTATTGAGTTTCACTCGGGCCTACTTTTGCAACAAAGAATTAAAGGGTCAGGATTCTACATCACCAGGGTACGCCAGTCCCATTGACAGCAGCGCGTCGCTTCAAATTTGGCTAGTGAAGGTCCCCCTGGTAGGTTAGTGAAACTGAACGAAGCTTTTTACAGAGGAAGAAGGGTAAATTCCATTCAAAGACATTTTCATTAGACAAGCTGAGCAAAGCTATTTTCTCTCTCTGTCTTCCCAGCAAGACACAGAGTGGGTAGCGCCTGACTACAGCCACAGGTTGTTGTTTTTTTACAAACCTAAGGGAAGTCCAATCCCAACACCCCCTCCCCACAATAATAATTCTTTCAAGTGTTTCTGAATTGAGACGGTTATGTCAAGTGAGAAATATCCCTAGAGGCGATGGGCATTACTCAGATTCCACGCGTCAAATGATGCACATTAATTTACATTAGTTTTGCATTGGTGAGGATGCGGATAATTGTGTATTATTATTACTATTACTACTACTATTTTCTGCCTTATATATTCCATAGTGGGTCTTTAAACACCAAAACTGAGACACAAGGAAGAGGGAAGTTGAGTGGCCAGGTACCACATTAATTTTCTCCCAAACCAAAAAGCCCGAACCACACCACCCAGTCAAGCCGACTCTCTTTGAGTTCCAGAAGATGTGGTTCAATCGATTTTAAACAAACAAACAAACCTCGATTTTCCTGGACTTGGAGCCGGGACTAAAAAAAAATCGCGTAGGGATCTCCGCCCTCCCCTTCCTCTTGCGTTTAAATGCCCAAAGAGCAGTGGCGTAGCGTGGGTTGTCAGCACCCGGGGCAAGGCAAGTAATTTGCGCCCCCTAACCCGTGGATTTGCGCCCCCTAACCCGTGGATTTACGCCCCCTAACCCTAACCCCCAGATGTTGCGCCCGGTGCGGCCGGCCCTCCCTGCACCCCCCCACGCTACGCCACTGCCAAAGAGGAAAGAAACCAGCAACACAAGCCTAACCATACTCCCCTCTCCGCCCACGAAGTTAAGTCCCACCGAATATGTTTAGGATTGCAGGCACCTCCCTCCAACCAAACATCTGCCGCCCCCCACTTTTCACCTCCTTTCTTCTCCAGACCGGGGGGGAAAAAACCCGATGGTAAACTAGGCAACTGTTACGTGTTTTGTTTTGTTTTTCTTTCCTTTGCTTAAGACATCTTTTAAGAGGCGCTCGGCTTCATTCTGTGTGTCTTCTTAACGCCCAAATGCATCTAATGCATCTAATGTTTTGCAGATAACGGGTTATGGAGTCCAACTGTCGTAAACTTGTATCGGCTTGCGTTCAGTTAGGTAAGAGAGATATTTCCCATCGATTTACACTTCGCGAGAATGATGTCGACCTGCGGTGTGCATTTGTTTTGATTTGTGGGTGGGTTGTGTTTTTTCAAATCTGTTAAAGCACCTGGGTGATGGGCACGCGGATGTATGCATAATATCTACCGAAGGATGTCCTGGCAAAGAGAACCACCCCCAGTGGCCACTTCCATCCCCATCCCATTTGCAGCCCGATCCCTAATCCAGTTGAGGGGGAGTGTCCTGTGGCCTTCTGACTGTTTGTTGGAGCCCAGCTCCCATCAGCCAAAGGCCAAGGAAGATAAAAGTTAATCGATTTCCGAAGAACCAAAGGTTGCGTAATTTATTTATTTTTATCACAGTATTGCAACGCAGATTTGATGCTTCTGTGTTGAGAGTAGGAATCGAGGGGTGAAGATTCTCTGAAGGGATCGGGACTAGCCTGGCTTTCAGTCTTCGAACTCCGGCTTAGCTGGACTGTGGTTCCAGCGCCCTTGAGTTTCCTATCCTGGCACCTCGATTCGAGGCGTCCTGCTAGACCCAGTGTTTCCTATCTCTGCCGTGTTTGATCTCTGCCGCAGAGCTCTGTGTAAAGTCCAGGATGCCCACTGGCCTGGCTAAGGCAGGCTGCTGGGGTGGCTACTCCTGGTCCAAGGCAGAGAAAGCGGAGGAGCGGGGAGTCCCAGGGTTGGGTTGGGTTGGGGGGTATGAGACGGGACTGCCCTTTCCACAAACGTGTCCTACGCGTGCTTGCTTTCCAAACGCACTTTCCCTAATTCGCTGTCTCTCTTTCTTTGTCCCCCTTTCGTCGCTCTCTCTGCCTGCTTGCCTGGCCTTTCCTTCTCCCGATCCACGACCCTCTTTTTCTTTTTCTTTCTCTTTCTCTTTCTCCCTCTCCCTCTCTCTCAGGGGTACAACCTTCTGCTGTTGAATGCCTTTTCTCCAAAGACTCTGATATTAAAAAAGGAGAATTCAATGATTCTCCAGAGAGCAGGAAGGAAGCTTCTAGCAGCAAACTGTTCGGAAGGCAACACCCCAGCGCCAATGGTGAGTCTGCCCACCCCTTTCTGGTCAGCCTCGCACTTGAATCTAGCCTCCCCTATCCCCCCCCCCATATTCCCATCGGTGTCTCCTAGGAAAGGTTGATAGGCGCGATCTTGGATCACTGCGCCCAGTCGAACGAGATTCAAGTTGCAACTACAGTGCATAGCGTATTGTGTGTGGGCCAGGAAAGCGGTGCGCGGGTGGGGCGGGGCACTTCTATTGCTTCTGCCTTTTAAAGCTTTCTTTAGCAGCTGTTGGATTCTACGCGGCCGCCCTGGTGATGTTTGTGCGCCTCCCAGGCCCAATCTCCCCTCTTTCTGCTTTAATCGCCAGCGCTGCGCTTCGACCTAAAGGAAGTGCAACAGCGCCCTCTGCTGCTCAGGTCCATGGGAACTGCGGGCAGCGCGGTCTGTGTGCGGGGTGGGGCGGGGAGCGGGTAAATTCTGGACGAAAAGGCTTGTTTGCCAAAGTTAATTTGGTTCGGGATTTTCCGCGTGAAGGGTGTAACAATTGTACTGAGCTTGTCTCTGTGGTCCCGAGGTGTCCTCGGTAAGCAGCAATCCTCTCCCGAAGCCGTGGGCGATTCTCCCCACCCCAAACAGCAGCAGCCTCAACCAAACTCCCATACAAACTCTCACTAAATTCAAGGCAGGGGAGACTTCGCCTTAGACGTGTGGTGTTTGCAAAAGAGCAACATGGCAACGTCAGAGAGCTGGGAAGGGCCGGAGGCATCCGCGAAGGCGCAGTCAGGTACCCTTCGCTTGATGCCTGACATCATTAGAAAAGCTGGCATGTTCCTTTCCGAAACAGGAATCGAGGCAGCTCAATCCTTCTGAATGTTTACTTGGAGTGTGTGTGTGTGTGTGTGTGTGTGTGTGTGTGTGTATACATATATATGGAACAAATCCCACCCCACTTAAAAGAATGAGCACCCACCCACCCAAAAAAGACCACAAGCATAACTAGTAGCCTCTCAGTTTAGAACCAATAACCTGGGTGGGTTAAATAAAATGCTTTTGACTGGCACCATCAAGGGCTCCAAATGAGGTGCCACCACTGGAGAGGCCCCATACAAAATGCTTACAAAATAATAGACCTTATCTTACCACAACTCTCTGACACAAAGTGAGCTCTGCTTGATTTTACTTGGAGCAGCTTAGAGCGAACGAGTTACACAGTATCTCCCAGGCTAGAAAACAAAGACATTGCGGTGCCATGATTTCTGCCTTATCTGATGCCAACCTAATTTTGCTGGCATAAGATATAGTAATCTAAATTAATATTAAAGGAGAAGAGACTGTGTTAAGAATGTAACTTCTGTGATAAACAGTGGCATGAAGTAACATAGTCTCTCTCTCTCTAACGCACACCCACCCACCACAAATAGCTGTACTGGTCAATTGTTTTCAGTCGACATCCACTGATTTCCTAGACTCCGATTGCATACCAGTTCTTTTTACACAGAAAACTGAAAGCTTTGTATAATTTTAAAAGCGGGGGGGGGGTAGTTTTGAACTTTCCTCTTGATGACCGGTAGGTATATCCCTTCAGAAACACGCATTTCCCCACTATTTAAAATAGAATACAAAACACAATCCTTTATATGTCTACTCAGAAGTAAATCCTACTGACTTCATTGGGGCTTATTCCGAGGTAAGTGGCATAAAGAGGCCGCATTGATTTAAGCTTTGTGTAACAGATCAAGATATGCTGATACTACCACGCTTATTATACCATACATACCACACCCGGTTCTTATACCAACATTACAAAACCATCGCATTTTCTGCAGTGTGGGGTGGGGTGGGAGAGAGCTACTTTAGAGTAAGGATTCGATGCTTTACATCCTACTATTGAAATCAAGATGTTAAAATCCCTGTTTTGATCGTGACTGAAAGATAAGACAAAGGCCTTCCTAGTGCACTTTTACTTGGAAGCAGGTCGGTTTTATCTGGTGGTAAAAGACCCATCAGTGAGTGAAAAGTCATTTCTTCAACTCAAGTAACAGGTGATTATTATAGCGCCCGTCTACCAAGGGAAATGAGAGTCTTAACGATGGAGGTCACTTTTTAGGCTGCACTTGCACTTACCTGAGAGTAACCCCCACTGAGCCCAATTTGGCTTACTTATGAGGAGACATGCGTAAGGATCGTGGTGTTGAGCGTGCTTTAAGCTACACACTTGCTTGGGAGTGAACCCTATTGAATTCCGTGGGACGTTCTTCTGAGACATCAGACTTAGAGGGTTGTGTCATATATGGTTTCGTAGATCGATCGGAGCCCCACTGAAAAGGAGGACGGGTTCTGTTTAATATATTCAGATGCCCAGATGTGCTCCTAAGCGCCTGTATTCGTGCCACCTTCAGAACAGAATCTTTTATTGCTGACTAATTAATATAGACTTCGCTAATTGGCCGCATTTACGAACTAACACGAGGACCTTCCAATTCCACGTAGAAACAACCGCTGAAAGAGATCTTCCTGCGCTATTCAGCCAATCTGAAGGAGGAGCATGTAGTCCGCCTTAAGTAATTCCGGGATGCTCCGTCGAACGCCAGTTGCACTGACATCAAGCAATCCGACTTCTGAGCGAGAGCTTAGATTTGGAACCATTTCCAAATGCTCCGTGACCTTTTCACTCTTCTCGCTGAGAAACAAGTGGCTATTTTTCTAACCGTTCATTAAGAGCCTGGGGTTTTGTATCTACATGTTACATTTCCTGCCCTGCACAATGATCCGTGAGTCTGTTTTTCACCCTCTGAAATCAGAAGGGAAATTGCTATGTAAACATATAAAGACCATTGGTGGGGGGGTGTTGTTGTTAAAACACGCATACACGCAAGTTTAGCCTACGAATTCGATTCAACGGCTGCCATCCGATACACGCTTACCCGGAAATAAGTCCCAACTCAATGGCACTTCCGAGTAGACACCCACAGGATTGTACTGTAGGTTGATTTGTTGCAGTGGAAAGAGTGGCACGAAACCGGCTTCAGACCAGATATTTCGGCTGAAGTAAGTTTCGGGCTGTTCTGTCCTACCTAAGGAATCCATTGGCCTTCACGGTATAACAGTAATGCAATCCATTGGCCTTTGGTACAATGGATTCTCAATGGTGACCATCTTCATGGCAGAAGGGACTGGCCAATGTGTGGAGATGACAGAACTAAACTGAGCAGCCAGACATGGCTAGACAAAGGGTACATCCGGATTGACTGGTAGATCTCTGGGAGACTTGCAGTAGATCCCAAGGATTTCTGAATTAAGGATAACAACAGATTCTGGTGGTGGTGGTTATTGTCTTCAAAATAGGCTGGTGATGGTAAGCAAGTTTGGGGAGAAAACCTGGAATGGATTTGTGTCTATGGATGGGGACCTCATTTCTGACACTGAAAACAAAGTCCTTGACTGAGATGCACCCTGGGTGCCCTGTTCCTTAATCCTTTGTGAACATAGCACCTCTAGTTCTGGGTTGGGAAGAGAGAAAGGAGCTCCCATAAACCTGAAGTGAGAAAGTTTGACGCAAATGTTTAGCTTTGATTGCCTTTTTAAATAAGTGAGATTTAAGTGTTTCCTTTTCACCTCCCTCCCCCCCCCCCCCACACACACACCAGCCATGCTTAAGAGCAGACACCATCCCCAAACGCTCTTTCCCAGAGAAAAGTCCCACTGATTGAGGACTGGAAAGGCTTCGCCAGCGTATTAAATCCTTACTCCCCAAGTAAACGATTTTCAGAAGGGTAGTTGTGTCACTCTGTTAAAGGGAAAACTACGCCTAGTCTTGTGGCACTTCGAAGATGTCCTCAAATGTATTCATAGATTTTCTAACTCTAGACGCTTCAACTACAAAAGTGCGGGATCTGCCAGGAAGGTCTCCTGCGCAAGCCCCATTGAAATGAACGGGGGCTCCACCAGAGCAGGATGGCCTGGCTTAATAACTTCTTTTTCTTCTTTGGCATCACTCATGGCCGAGTAAGATTGTCTTCCATGAACATGGAAGTGAGTCTGTAAGGGACTGCGGAAGCCAATTCTAGATCCACACGTCCTTCCACAGTGGGGACAGAGGGGTCTGGTTTTTTTGGGGGGGGGGGAGTTGATAACGGTGAAGGTTTGCCAAACCTGCCTTCCTCTTGGCACGTTTCTCCCTTTCGTTCTGAGTTCCAGCATCTTCAAAGACCATGACACCTTTGGTAAACAGCCTGTTCTCCAATCGGAGCGCTCACAAGGCCAGCGTTTCCCAGTTGCCGGTATTTATGCTACATTTTTTTTAGTTATAGATAGGTAGCCGTGTTGGTCTGCCATAGTCAAAACAAAATAAAATAAAAAAATTCCTTCCAGTAGCACCTTAAAGACCAACTAAGTTAGTTCTAGGTATGAGCTTTCGTGTGCAAAAAGCCATTTTTCACATGACAAAGCCATTTTTCACCTTCTCACCCCTTGCTTTTTCCTGTAAGACCTATTGCAGTCGTTAAGAGTCGTCAACAGGCTCATCACAGCTATCTGCCAATCACCCATTCCCACCACCCTTCTGAGTAATACCCCTCCCCACCTTCCCACTATTTAGAAGGGTCTGGTGACTTCTGTTTCAGTGTATCTGAAGAAGTGTGCATGCACACGAAAGCTCATACCTAGAACTAACTTAGTTGGTCTTTAAGGTGCTACTGGAAGGAATTATTTTATTTTATTTTGTTTTGACATTTTTTTTAGGTTTGCCTTGAGAGAGTCTTTAAACCTCTTTTGTTGGCTGCCAGCATTATGCTTTCCATTTTTAGGTTCGGAATAGAGTAATTGCTTTGGCAGACGATAATCAGGCATCCGAACAACATGACCAGTCCAACGAAGTTGATGTTGAAGAATCATTGCTTCGACACTTGTGATCGTTGCTTCTTCCAGTACACTGGCATTAGTTCGCCTGTCTTCCCAAGTTGCCTAGTTGCCGCGTTGTCTAGTAGTGCAATGGGACTTGGATGTGACTGGTGTTCTTGCCAGGTGGGGTGGTCTCCGTTCATTTCAACCTTGCTTCCTTGCTTCCCGGCTGATTTTGGAAAGAAGGAATGAGTGGAGATTATCTGGATCGGGTTTTGAGTCCCTCAGGAAAGAGGAGTGTATTGTCAGCGGCCTGGATGTCTCTTTTCAGTTCGCTTCTTGAAACTTCCTCTGCAACGTAGTTTTGTTAAAGCCAACACAACCCTAGGCACTGCAAATTAGGGCGTTGAAAATGCGAGTATTTCTTTATATTTTAACCCACAAGTCCTCGATGGTTGATGGAAAGCAAGAAGTATTTGGGCGGTAGGTGCTTTAAAAAAAACAACGAAAATGCCTGCATAAACTTCCCGTTAAAAGTTTGTAGCATTTCCCAGGTAACAGTAACATACCAAGCTCATATACTGACTTCCCGAAATGAGGGCAACATTGTAGGGATTTTTTGTTTGTTTGTTTTAAAAAGGATGTGGTCATTGGTTAAATCCTATACATATCTACTCAGAAGTAAGTTCCCCTGAGTTCAATAGGATTTACTTCCAGGTAAGTAGGTACAGTATGCCAGCCTGTTCCTGGTTAATTCATGCGTGATAGGCTAATTTAATTCAATTATTTGTTTACTGAAGTGGGGGTGTTGAATTAGATACATATGCGAAATCCAATTAAACTGAAGTAGATCCGGGTTTCATTTAGTTTAACCCCAACACCTCGGCTGCGATCCTGAAAGTCGGTTCTTGCATAATAATAGATCAGTATGTCAGATAAATAATAGCCTCTTTCAGGCGTGTAAGATGCTCTTCTGTGTGAACATTCGTGGTAGGGGAAAGCAAGTTCGACTGGCTACAGTGGGTCTATTTTCCGATTAAAGGTGTAGAGGATCTGGGGGCCCATAGGAACAGCCCTGTCTGTCCACATCTCGCTGCAGGAAGACTAAGTGGCATTTCCGTCACCCGCTTCCTAGGAAGCAAGCAGCACTTTGCTTAAATATGAGCCCGGCAGAAGCTTCACCAAACCTTTCAGAGCCAAGTCGAGGAAGGGCCGTAGTTCAGTGGTAATACTTTTGCCTAGCATGCAGAAGGTCCCAGGTTCAATCCCCGGCATCTCCAGGGTAGGGCAGGGGATGACCCTTGTCTGAAAGGTTGGAGGCTCCCTGTCAGTAAATGTGGAAAATGCCGAGCTAAACGGACCGGTGGTCTCTATCCCTAGGGCTAGACAGATCAGCTCGAGGAGGGAGTGTAGCAGTGCTGATCCCTGAAAAGCGGCATATAAGTCTCAGAAAAAAACAAATGCATACCTTCAAAGTTTAGCTAAGGCCAAATACTTAGTTAACAGCAACAACAACAATACTAAGTGGGGCCGCAGTGTTATTATTTAGGCAAGAATCTGACAGATTAATCGAGTTTTAGGCACAGTGATCCACTAAAAATATGCCCTTCTTAATTAATAGACCTCCTTTTTAAAACTTTATCATTATTTTAAATACAAGTATCAGCACGTCTTAAGGGAGGCATTGTGTTCCTTGTGAGAGGGGCTCTATTCTTCACATGGGTCCATCATTTAAAAAAGCCAAAATCGTTGCTTTTTTAATGTAAAGCCATTGCTTTTTCTCGTATGAAGATTCGATGGTTGCATTAGTCGCTTAGTTGACTGAAAACATGCGAGCAATCGATTAGGATTTGCTTGGTAAGTGCTACCTGTTGTTCACCAATTTTTAAAGCCAATCACAGCCAACGTTGTACCCCTTTCCAAGGCTGTAGTCCTAATGCACAAATACCTCGGAGTCATTGTCCTGCATGTTCCATTGATTTCAGTGGGAAAAACTTATTCTGTGTCCATCCAACTCAATGCTGTCTACACTGAAGGGAGCCAGTGGTGCAATGGGTCTGTGTGGGTCTGACTTGTAACCAGAAGGTTGCTGATTTGAGCCCACCCAGGGACGGCTGTGGGCAGGGGGTTGGACTCGATGACCCCCCCCCCAAAAAAAAAAATAAATCCCTGCCAATTCTACAGTTTTATGATTCTATGAGTCTCCAGGGCTTCAGACAGGGGACATCGCCAGTCCTACCTGGAGATGTCGGGCACTGTATCTGGGACCTTCTGCAAGACTTAATGCTCTTCCTTCCACATTCGTGCTGGCATATGCTGAATATTTCTTCCACTTAAATCTGTGTGGGGTCTGCCACCTAACCATATCCATGCCTACTAGGAAGTTAGTCCCACTGAGATCAATGGCGCTGGTTCCAGTTCTTCTAACGAGGACTTAGAAGCGCTAAATTCTGTCTCAACGGTACCCATTCAAGGGCGGCGGGGGGGGAGGGACACTTAGATCAAGAATACCATCAAATCAATATTTCTGTGAAGCTCCGGGCAGGTTTACAATCCAAATAACGCCTGACCTGTGGAACCTTTTTCGGATCTAGTGAACAGGAAAGAACACGAGTCGCGTGTCAAGCCCTTTTCCAGGGAGCAAGTTCCATTCAACTCAGTGGGACCTACTCCTGGAAAAAAAAGGCGTGTTGAGGATTGCTCTGTCAGCTAAATCGTTTTCTTGAGGACTCGGAACCCATAGAGTCAACATTTCGTTTATTTCTTAAAATAAATTCGATGTCGCTATTCATTCCCGGAAGAGTTTCAAAGTGGTTTACATTCCACAACGCAACAAACTCCAGCGTAGTGGGAAAGCACGTCCTCGTTATGTGTGAACCCTGCTTCCCACGCAAAGTTGGTTTACAAAGCGGCTTCCAATTAAAAATCCAAAGTGATAGTATAAGTGTGTGAGTGTGTGTGTGTGTGTGTGTGTGTGAGAGAGAGAGAGAGAGAGAGAGAGAGAGAGAGAGAGAGAGAGAGAGATCAAAAATAAATCCCGTTGAGTCCAGTGGGACTTGATCCCAGGTAAGTGTACACAGGTTTGCGGCTGCTCTCTATGCGTGCGTGCCTGGGAGAGGAGGAGGGGGGGGGAATCCTTGCAGCTCCTTGTCCTAGCTCTGTTTTGTTGTTTGTCTACCGGGATGCTGTGGCTGCACTTCTGAATCCCCTCGCTTGGACATCCATCCCACTGAACCCAGGGGGACTCGCTTCCAAAGCGCCGGATGAGGCTATGTATCTTATAGTGCAGTTTCAAAAGGACTGGGGAGGTACAGGCAACCATAGCATAACTAGGTTGCTTCAGATACTAGCGTCTTCAGGTTGCTCTGTACTGTACACAGTTTACTCCAATAAAAGACCTCTAAGAATTTTGCCATAGTTTGCTAGAAGATGCTCTCTCATTCATTTCATTGTTACGTCTTTCCTCCAGCGAGCTCTCTAGGTGGCCGACATGGTACTTCCCTTGCCCGTTTTATCCTCACAAAAACCCTGTGAGGTAGGCCAGGCCAACTGGCTTCTTCACAAGGAATGGGAGAGGAGCGAAATGTATTGGGCTGACTCCACAAAAGTACATAGATTAATGTGATTCATCAAACTGGAGTTTTAAGCCTGAATAGCGGCCGAACTGCTGAGTCTGAACCGGGGAACCGAGTTTAATTATCTGCTACGTTAATACTTCCCTAGTTATGGCACGCTTTGACATATTACGTAAATAGGGAAGCGATGCCTATCCAAACTACATCTCCCAGCATCCCTGATTATTGGCCAACCTGGGTGAAGTTGATGGGAATTGGAGTCTAATATCTTGAGGTTCACATGTTCCCGTGATTGGCAGTAGCCAATCAGATGCCTCTCAAAAGCTCAAAATAAAGTTGAGAAGCCATCTCTTGTTGGGTTTTCTCAAACCCACCTGTTGATCAGTGATATACTGCACCTGACCATGGAGTTTCCACCTCGCACCGACTTACAAGGCTGTTGTGAGGGGGCGGGGAAATCAGTTGACAGAACGAAGCATTTTTGTACGCATGAAAAGTGCCTCAGATAATACTGCTGATAAGATGACGGTGGTCATGAAAAAGCCCAATTTCATCTTCTTTCTTTGGAATTTATTTATTTAAGGAACCGTTGTGCAGGGAGGAAAAGCCGTACACCTGACGCTAAGAAGAGTGGAGCGTAAGAGACTAGATTTATTTTACTTTATTTTCGGCTTGAGAGGGATCTTCCGAGAGCAAAGCTCCTGGAGGATTTGCAGACGAGGCAGGGAGGGGAAGTCAGGAAGAGAATGGGGGGAAGAGAGGGGCGGGTGCTCCTATTTCTAACTCGAAACCTGTCCGCTGTGCTAAATAACACGGAGACTTGCCCACATATCCGTCCCCAGCCGGGAGAGCCTGATCCCATCTCCCCAGGCCAGCTGTTCCGAAATCGAGTCCAATGTCGCCTTCCAATACTACTCCAAATGGAGATAACAAGTTACCTTTGCGCTCTCTCGCTCGCTCTCTCTCTCTCTCTCTCTCTCTCTCTCTCTCTCTCACACACACACACACACACACACACACGTCGCCGGACCCTAATATATGCAGCAGTTGCCAGATCGACTGCGGGTGGAGGGAAGGAGCAATGTATAACGAAAGCTTTAGCCGTGCGCAGGAATATACTAATGGCACAATCTGATGCCTCGTTAATCCTATGTAAAAAGCTTTGTCGCCTTCCCAATATTGACTGAATGGGTAATTAATGGCTCTTCATCTAGGCGAATAGTCGGTAATCCGAGGCAGGCGAAAGACAACAAGCCAATGGGTTTTAAAAAGAGAAAGAAAGACAACGACAACAGGTCTATCCAGAGGCTCTGCCCGAGCGCCAACCGAGTCATTTTGCAGAAGTGCAGACCCGGGCGCTTTAGTGAGATGGAAATTGGTGGGAAGCTCACCTGCTCCAGCTAAAAAGATTATTATTATTTATTTCTCCCAACCAATTACCTCAGGATAAAATGGCTGGAATTTGTTTTTTAGATTTTATTTTCTCTCTACAGCGGTTTCAAGAGAAAACTGGTTTTTCCCGGGTGTAGAATTGGGGGGGGGGGCTGTAAACACAGAGAAACGGAGTCTCTATTTATTCCAGATTGATTAGTGGCCGCCGGAGGGAATTTAAGGAACATCCACTATGGGATGCTAAAAAACCTGTTGATCTAGAAGGTGCAGATTTTGTTATTGCAAAATTCTAGATCTTGACAAATTAAAATTTGACTGAATGAATCTGACTGAATCTGAGTAGTAGCTGGCCCCATTTGCTCTCCCTTGGGTCCGTTGCCGGATCAAGGATGGACAACCTTGGCCCGGGACCATAGTAAATGTATCCGGCCAGAGCAGACGCTACCAGATTTTAACCAAGGTGAGATTAAAAAAAGAAAGAAAGCGGGGGACCTCGTTCAAGTTGTAAGAAACCTGAATACTATTACATATTTTAGGTGCTGGATGCAATGGCCTGAGGTTGAGTGAGCAGATGTGCTCCTGATTTCTACATCTCCATTTCAAAACATCTGAGATGAACTCAGTTGTTGGGGCGGGGTTCCCCACGACTTGCTTACCGAAGGTTCATCTTGATTTGTTTGCGGGAAGGTTAGACGACGTTGCCTATTTAGCAAGCATCCACAGTGATTTGTATGAGAGAAGATTACACAACGTTGCATCAATTTACTATCATTATTTATTTCGCATTTATAGTCCACCTTTCCTCCAAAGGGTTCGAGGTGGCTTCCCTTTCCCTATATGATCCTCACAAGAACCCTGTGAAGTGGGTCAGACTGAGAGGCAGTGGTTGAGCCAAGGTCGCCCTAGTGAGTTTCATGGTTGTTGCGGGTTTGAACATTGGCCTCCCAGCTCCTAGTTCGAGACTCTAACCACTACATCACGCTGCCTGTCCCACACTCTCCAGCGCATTTCTCCGTCGCTTCCTTTGGAAGTCCCGTCTTTTTTGGGGGTGGGGAGTTTGGGTCCAACTCTAATTGCGCAGCCAGAATTTGCCGGTATGTGATTGAACTCCATTCGAAAATACCGACAGCGCCCTCCGTGTGTTAAGGTTGGACACTATGCTGGACAGTAGATGTGAGCCATCTCTGGCAGACTGAAGAGGAAGTCCGCAAGTCCCACCAGGTTGGTGCACACACGTTCCAGAGGGAAGTCAATGGACTCCGTTTAGGGTTCAGATGCTCAGGGCTAGATCCACCAATCTGTGCTGAACTTTTCTGAGCGCAAAGAGCGGGATATTTGGCATCCTGAGAGTGGCAGAGGGGAACATGCCTGCGGACACGTAAGGGTTCTTCTTAAACAGACTGTGGAGCGAGAGAAGCAGGAAACCAGGCGGGGAGGAACTCCAATAACCAATGCCTCCGAGACCCACTGTGTGTGGCTAAGGTTGCAGCCACACAGTAGAGATGCAGGTTATCGGGCAACTCTGAGCCAATCGGTCCGATCAACCTCACAAGGCTGTTGTGAGATAAAAAGCCCGTTTGGGTGGGATGACCACTAAATATCAAGGTAACGATAACCTTTTATTGATCCAAGATATTTCAACATAATAATAATAATAATAATAATAATAATAATAATAATAATAATAACTAACACCAAGTGGCTGTCGTCGTCGTCGTAACAGTAGCAACGGTAGTAGCGGCATTTATTCTATTTAATAATTCTTCTCATTGGTGGCAGTGGCCTCCCTTGGACTGAAGGGAGAGAGATAAATGTAACATACAAACAAATCGCATTCCATTTCAGTATTATCCTTAACAATATTTATTCCATTTGTTTGTTTGTTTAGGATGTTGTTCTAGTAGTAGCAGCAGCAATTCCAGTAGCCGTGATAGTATGAATGGACCAAGGAAATGAGGGGTGAGAGAAAGAAAGGAGAACGAAGTACCGTCTTGCGCTTCCTTCGCTACAGTCTTTTCAGATTTCAAGTGGGCTCTATGGAGGCAGAGCGGGGTGGATGGGACAATTGTAGACAATTTTGAATCGCCCTGGAAGCGTTTAGGCCCCATGGCGTCAAAGATTCTGGCAGATCCTTCCTGGTATTCTGGTATTCTCTTCCCTCTTGTTTCTTCAAAGGCGCAAACGTTGTGTTCGTCTCCAAGACGGCTGGGAAGAACAGCGGTTAATGGAGGGCTCTGGCGCTCAGGTCCTCCTTAGGCGCTTCCTATAAACACCTAGCTGGCCGCTGAGGGATAGAGAATGGTGGTCTGAGCAGGCCTTTGTTCTGATCCAACGGGGCTCCTCTTGTATCATCTTATACCTTGATTCCATAACTCTATTCCTAATTGGTTAATCAATTAAGAACTACAACAACTCAGAATCCTGATACTGGAACCTGTGCTTAGTGATTTCTGGCGATCTTCGTTCGTAAAGTATAGGGAAACCCATAGGAATCATTTCAGGACAATTCTATTGTCTATAGAGAACTCAACCCACAAACCGGTTAAGACGTAGTATTAGACTTTAAGCCGAATCAATGGAACTAATCCGGTTTAAATCCTAACACTTCAGTTTAGCTATGCATCCCTTTATGGCCAAATGCTTGCCTTATTGGAGCGTAGCTTCTGCTTCAAAATGATCGGCTGATTCTGGGGGGCTAAGTCTCTCCTATACCTGAATTTACTCTGGATTTTTAAATTGGCTTTTTGCTTCTTTGAAACATAGGGGACGTTGTCTCTTGTGCGGTTTATTAACCACAGTCGCTTAAGAATATCATTGGTTATCACTTAGCAATGGTTATAAGTATCCTAGAAAAGCGAAGTGTCATTGAAATATCACTGAAAGTATGAGATTTGTTTCCAAGAAACAACGTGGTTCCCAAAATGTAGCGCTTAGAAGAGGGTGCGAGACAGACCCCTTGATTATCAACCGGTGGTGAGGGAATATTTAATTTAATAAGGCAAAGATTGTCACCAGATGAAGAGGTGAGATCTAAACAGACTCCCGTTTCGAGTTCAGCGTTTGAATGATCATTTGGATGGATGGATGTGAGTCTTCGCTGGCCACAAAGCAAGGAACGCACCCTGGTTCCCCCAAATTTATTTAAAACTGTCAGCGTTGTACTTGGCAAGCAGTAGTCATTTCCTTCTTGCTGTTAAAGAGACAAGTAATTCAGTCGGGTATGGCAGTCGATGCTAAAGGCGGGTTGGAGCAGAAACGAGGGTAAACTTATAGAACTGGATGGATCATTTGCTAAGCGCAACGTGCAACTGCTGGACATTGTTGCATCCAAGGCCACAAGATGTTCCTACTTTAAAGAAACCCACCCTATATCTGTTGACTCAAAAGGGTAAGAATGTATAGGATTGCAGCCGACGCAACGGCCATCGGGAAATTATCCTGAACTCTGCTCATTGCCAGGAATGGGACTTGAGCAATGTCTGATGGGTCTTGTGCAAGAAAGTCCTAGTTTATGGAGGGGGCTGGTGGTAGCGCAAGAAAACGCCGCCTTGTTCCTGCCTTAGGTTGCAATCTTACGCACATTCACCAGCAAATACGTTCAAGCGAATATTGGACTGCCTCCCCCGCCCCCGCCTTCACGTCCTGCTCAGGAATAGAGCGATAAACAACTCGGAGTGCAAGGAATGGTGTGGGACTCGGGAGTGGGCAGATTTTGTTGGGTTGGTCGGATGAACAAACAGTTTAAGAAATCAGAACAGTTTCACTCTTTCTAGCGTAAGAGTAGTCTCCTTTCTCTTTCCAAAACCCAAGGTTGGCTTTGGCCAGTCTGAACTGCAAAACAAAACTCTGCCGACCGACAAGCCCTGAGCTAGCATTGGATAAAAGGAAAGTGGCGCCACACACCTCTCGCGAAAAACACACTTTTCTGTCCCAGAAGCCTCCCCTACGGAAGCACCATGTCCCCTATGAGCACCTGCAGATCTTGTCCTGATTCCTTATCTAGAGAGAGCGGCCCACAAGTTGTAGTGATGGCCACCAGCTTGGATGGCTTTAAACGGCTATCAATTCACGGAGGATAAAGTTGCCAGTGGCTATGAGCCACAATGGTCATCTTCTGCCTCCTCTGTCGGAGGCTGGATGGTTGTGAATACCAGCTGCTGGGAAGGTCCTGTTGCGCTCAGGTCCTGCTTGCAGACTTCCAGCAGGCATCTGGTTGGCCTGAACAAGCTACCCTACTAGATGGGCCAGTGGCCTGATTCACCAGGGATTTTCACATGTTCCTTTTGGAGGTACCACTTTAGATCTTGCCCACAGCTGGGGATGGACCGTGCCTCAGTGGCAGAGCACTGCTTACGTGAAGAAAGTCCCAGGTTTCAGGTAGCATGTGGTGTGAAAGCCTGAAACCCTAGAAAGTAAACAGTCCTGGACTGGATGGAGCAATGATCTGACTCAGCATAAGACATCTTTGTTTGCGGCTATGACAGGTACATTGGTCGGTGGGTGATTCGTGAGTCATGCAAACGCTATGACACATTATATTTTTTTTTACAGTCTTTATGGTTAATTTTGTTTCTCTTTAATATTGTTACTTATGAATTCTCTATCGATTCACACACCCCATTTATTTTCTCGGTCTTTTCCAGAACACACCTCTCTCCGCCCCCCCCCCCCCCAAGACTTTTGAGTAGAGCTAGCATCTAAGGCCTAGCATGGAAGAATCTCCCAGATAAGTCCCGGAGAAGATGCATCCCTAACTATCCCAGCAAGACGAAACCTGGGCAGTTTTCATTTAGGGAAACGCCCAGATAGTCACACAACAGCCCACATGTTCCTTGCAATCTGCCTAGGTCTCATTCGGTAGTTTACTTATCAGAACAGTTAATCCCGCTTTGACCCATTTTAAACACATTGACTTGGAAGTTCCCATTGATTGCACTTGAAGGTTCTTGGAAGGCAGTTCCATCGAAATCAATGGGATTTGCTTCCTAACAATTCTGTTTAGGGTTAGGTTGTTGTTTTTATGCGGCTAATCATTGTCTTCTACATTACACCAAAATACACGCACTTCTCTTTGCTTTAGCTCAGAGCACACAAATTCTCCTCTGACCTCCCATGCCAAGCAAAGGTGTTTAGGGTGGTATACGAAATTGCAACGGATAGAAAAGATACCCCAAACACCTGAGCATATCCTAATCGCCATCTTTTGGACATATAAGGTCCATTAGCCAAACTCTTCGCTTGTGTTTTTATATCTTTATGATTTCTGGACTCCAGGAGCAAGGTGCATATTTTTTGCTTGTTTAAAACGCGGGTGAATGATTCCTTAACGCATTTTTTAACTGCGCATCTACACACGGAATATATTTTCGGGTTAAGAGGCTGCAGTCCTATAGCAACTCTTCCTGAGAGTAAGCCCCACTTACTGACAGGTAGACATGGATAGAATACTGCACTTGAAATGGATCTTGTCGAGAGGGGAAGGAGGGGCTGTAATCCGCTTTAGGGGGGTAGCATTTCGAATTTCTTGAAACGGGATCAAAGTGCTGATCTTGTCTATATGGGAACAGACATTCCAGGCCACCGTCCATTTCCTTCCTCTCTCTCGCCAATCCCGTCCAGCTTGCTTTGCAGCGAAGGTGGAGGAAGCTTCCGCCCAGTCTCCCAGGGTGGGTCTCGCGTTTCCATCCTCGCTCGCCGCGCCTGGAGTGGCTGGTTGCCTCCTGCAACGGCTTCCATTGATTCAGAAGGGCCTCAGGGGATTTGCGTGGAGTGTGAACCCCCCAGTCGCCCCCGGGAGGTTAAGCAGAAACCGGGATATGATTAGTAAACAAATTGTGCAGAAAGGCGCTGGATTCTTATTGACTTACTTATAGGTCATCTGCTGCCGGTGCTGTGGGAAAAACTATTTACTTTACACATATACTTTATGATCTTGAGGGAATTAGAGGAAATTCAATAAGAAAACGGCTAGAATCGTTTAAAAACCCCTATTTAAAAGACTTAAGGAAATTAGAGTCTTATCAGATTAAAATCCACTACAAATGTAAGAATATTGTCTCCATCGAAACGCAGTGGGGTCTAAGGAAAGCGGTGGAGGGGAGAGACAGAGAGGGAGCGCCTTTGTCAAATCGCAGGGATAAACCACGTCATTTAAACACCGGGATAATGAGCAGAATGTAAATTAATTTGACCTTCTTTACCAACAGACTGCTAAAACAATACGCAGACTAGTTTAGCGGTCTCGAAGCGAAATGAGGAGGGATGAGATGGAGGCAGAGAATCCAGAGGACCACCATTAGTTTGGAGGAGGGTGGTGGTGATATTGGGGATGGTTTGCAGAGTCCCCCTCTCAGCCAAGCTGGGTGCTTTTTATCTCCACAACTTGGAGAATGGAGGCATTTGGACCAACTGCGCCTTAGCTTGTCCAAAAGCCTTCTGAGATGAGCTAAGGCGGGTTTTAGCGATACCATATGGAAGCTTCAACCTCGCCGTGGCCCTCAGGAAAATTAAACCATGGCAAAGCAGTACTTCTACTCGGGAGTAATCAGAGTTGATAACTGCGAATATGGAGTCAAGAGAGGTAGTTATTTCGTATTAACGAATGTGGGAGCGCAAGATTGTGATCTGTTGTATGTATGCAGTGCTTAGATGATTCTTGGGGCTAGGGAGAAATTTGGCAAAGTGCGTAACACTGAGGGATCCACTAGATCGGATGTGTTTTCTATCATCTTCTAACTATTGGGGTTAATTGGGTTAATTCTCTCTTCCTGTGTCGGTATAACAGCCTCCGTCCTCTCTCGGGAATCTCTGATCTAAATGGGCATTCTGGCCAAGCAAAGGACCCCCCCCCCCCGCTTGGTTAAGAAAAATTCTGTTTCCAACGATTCTGTTTTCGATCCAGCAAAGATTGTACTATATTGCCACACTTTAAAAAAACCAAACCCGAAGAATATTAGCAAATCCCGCATGCAGAGCGCAATAGGA
The DNA here is from genome assembly GCF_964252035.2 of Podarcis erhardii. NCBI lineage: Eukaryota > Metazoa > Chordata > Lepidosauria > Squamata > Lacertidae > Podarcis > Podarcis erhardii. The sequence goes on from NC_138512.1 coordinate 55,651,191, forward strand.
AGCTCATATAAGGGCATTTTTTGAACTGAATTGTCTTAATTAACCTAACTTTCTCTCTCGCTCTAATACAGATAGATGGATAGACATATATTCTTGTGCGTAAGAATATATCAAAGTCCTTTTATCGCCATGGCAAAAATGTGACATTGTGCGTGTGGGGAAAATAATTCCGGGAGAGAGAAGGAACGGAAGTTTTCCTTATTGGGATGCGATAGTAAAGAATGAATTCTGAAGACATTTATTGGGAAGGGGCTCCCACGGTTTTAAATAGCGCTTACCTGGGGTTACGTTCCAAAGGAATCCACCGTGAGATTGTGGTGGGGTTCTGTTAGTGCCTGAAATCAGAGTTTAAACAAGGATCAAATTTAACCTAGCATATCGATCGTACAGTCTATTTATATGGTTTTCACTTAACATAATTTACACTGTTTAAATTATATATATATAGGGTCGTCTTCTCCAGTCCCCCCCCCCATTGCGTTTGAAGAAATGTATGGATGACATTATATCGGCATATTAAAATAACCGGATGATAAATTAATATGGGGGGTTATTTTAACTGAAAATAAAGAAAATGATGGGACCGACCGCGCGATGTTATTGCACGTTGGACTTCTCACGGGACTTTCTCCCAACCTTTCCCCAATAATTGTTTTGCAAATTAATATGTTTAGGACTGAGTTACAAAATATGAAATAGAAATATGGTTTAATGGGTTCTTTGATTTTTTTTAAAAAAAAATATTGAATTTGAATGAAAATTTGCATTCATGTATATATTTTTATTACGTTTATATATCGCCATTTCAAATTATGTGGGTGGTATGTATAGACAATTGAAAAACTGGCCGTCTCTTACTTTGGACTAGTAGTAATTCACGTTTTCCAAAATGGCAATTTTAAACGATCGTGTTTTGTGTCAGTGAACATGGCATATTTCCCGAGTACTTTTTCATTCGTGACTGCGAGCCGTTCAGACGCTTGCCGTCTTAAGAGATGTGCTTTCCTCACGCTTCCAGCCGGCAAGTCTGCTTTTAAGGCTTGCCATTGGCTTGGTGGCGCATTTATTTTTTAAGATTTTCTCCTTAAAGTGCGATTTATTTTCTGAATCGTTGAAACGAATCTTCCCAGGCTGGAGAAAGAGTCTTCTCAATGCAGCAAAAACTGTCTCTCCCGGAGAGTTAGGTGTCGGTTTCCTAGCCATTTTATCAAAGTTATTTTCGGGGCACATCTAGCTGTCTCCTGATGTTTTAAAAAAGTAAGAGTTGGAAAGCGTTCTGCAAATTGCAAACGCCATCAGAATAAAATTGTATTCGTGAATAATCATAATAATATTGCTTCCATCGGAGACGACTTTCCCCGTTCTTATTTTCTAACACCCCACTTTGCTCCCTTGCAATGCAAGCCTTTGAGAGCAGACCTGACTGGAAGAGCGGTAGGGGAGGGGGGGGGGAGACAAGAGAGCAAGACTTTTAATTTAGCCCTGCCCTAAGTTTCTGATAGGGTGGTCTTATTATAGCCTTCGCCGGGGCGTAGCGCCTCCTGATTGGCCGCGGCGCGCGTCACTCCGAGTCTCAGCCGCGAGTCTGGGACGCGGGGGAGGCAGGAGGGAGGGCAGAAAAGGGGGCCGGGTGATATCATCGCCCCGGGAAGGCCGCCTCTGGGTTTAAGTTGTTAGGCAAACAGGGAAGCTGCTGAGCTGCTCGGGGTCCGTCGCTCGCCTGGGCTGGGTAGACCGGAGCGAGGGGAGACGTGCAGCGACCGAGAGGGGCTTGCGCAGCTAGGCAAAGCTGACCGTCGAGGCTCCTGCTCTCGCAGCAGCCGCCCACGCCTTGGATCTAATACAGTCGACCTGCGCCTGTCACTCTGGCCCGGCCCGCGAGTCCGTCGGCAGCCTGGTGATTTATTCATGGTCGGCGCGGTCCGCCGCGGGAGTCTACGGCGGAGGGTGCCTTCGCTCTTCTTCGGGGTTTCTCCTGCTTTCACCCGCAGAGGCTCATGCGACGGGGCGGCCGCCCGTCGGGAGGAGGTGGAGGAGGAGGGCAGCGACGGCGGGGGGCAGCAGCGTCGCCTTGAGAGCCGAGCAGGGCTGCCTGCTGCGGGAGAAGTGAAACTGACACAGTGAAACTGACAAGGAGGCGGCGGAGGAGCTTCTCCGGCCGCGTCTCCCGCGCCGAGGGCTGCGCCTCTGTCCACACACGTAGCGCGCACATCCACACCCAGTGTGCAGCCCCGGGCAGCTCGGGCTGGCTCCCGCAGCCCGATGAACTGCTTGAAAGAGCCGCTGAGGCTGGAGCGGCTGGTAGCCGGGAATAAACTGTGCTGCTCCACCTCCCCTTCCTCCGCTTCCTCCACCTCCTCCTCCGCCTCTTCCTCCTCCTCCTGCCACCACCACCACCAGCCGGCCCTGGTCATGGCTTCAGCCCTGACCCCCGGCCAGCCGCGCTCGGCCTTGGATTCTGCCAAGCACCGGCTGGAGGTGCACACCATCTCCGACACCTCTAGCCCCGAGGCCGCAGGTAAGGGTTCTCCGCCGGCTCCACGCTGCTTCTCTTTCCCTCGCCACACCATCTCATTATTCTGATTATCAATATTGGGGGATTAAACCGGTGTCCCAGTCCTGTGCTGGGGACGCATAGTGAGGGATTAGAAGGAGAAGGGAATGGAAATATAATTGCGGATGGCACTGCCTTTGTAGCTAGATTCTGGGAGACATTGGGTTTCTCGTTTTCTGTCGGGAAACAGCGGGTGCGCGGGGAGGTAGAAGAGTTGCACACACGCCCGGCAAATCCAGGCATTTGTCACTGAGAGATAGAAACTTAGCAGTAAAGGCAGCAGGACCCGGGCTTGTAACTGGAATGAAGTCTCCGTCGTGATTTAGCCAGACCATCTCAGTAAAAGAGCGGTGATTGACCCTGTCACTCTGAAATGTATTTAAAAACAAACAAGCGGGCTCTCTATATAACAGCACTTACTGCATCTAGTACCAATGTAGTCGAAGCTCTAGGTGAAATTTAATTCCAATAAAGGTACTGTATAGGAACCCTGAGGATTCTGGGGGAAAAGAGAGCTCAGATTTGCCCATGGATTTCCATCTATCCCTGGTGGTTTCCTTCCAGTGAGTCTAATTTAATGCAGTAGGATTGGATTCCGATGAAATATGCATAGGATCGTGGTGTCAAAGGATCCTTTACACGCTTGCTTGGGAGTAAGTTCGACTCGAATCAATGGGAGTTACTTCTGAGTAAACGTGCATGGGCTGTTAAACTGCTTCTTTAGGGGCGCACTTCAACCAGCCAGTCCTACTTGAATACACTGGGACTTGCTTCTGAGTAAGCGTGTTTAGGATTGGGCTGTTTGATTGCAATCTGAAGTACACCTACCTAGGACTGTTCCGTTAAACTGAGTGGAGCCTGGAGGATCGGCTACTTCAATTTAAGTGTTGACCGAGGATGCAATGACATATATCTTCATCCAACCCGATCCTACCCATGGTTACTCGGAAGTAAACATGTCCGATTAAAATAAATGATATTTGCCTTAATGAAAACATGCCCAGGAATTGTAGTCCTATGTGCTACAGAGACTGCATCTATCACCATGAGCGAGAATGTAGGGGTCTTCACTGAACTTAATGGGGGCCATCCCAACAACTTTGAGATAAACATCTTTACTTAAGAAAATATGCTCCATCTTTAAAGACACTTCACACTCTCATTAACTGCAATGGGTGGCATTAAAATAAGTTTTACTGCAGCAGACCCACTTTAATGAATGAACATGCCTTTGTTTGGGCCATGGATCTACTCAGAGTAAAATTTGGCCGAATACCATGCAATGTGAGTGGAAGTTAGACCGACTCACCGATTTAGGACACATTATTGTAGCATAATTTCTTGATGCTTGATCCGTGAATCAGCACCAGAGTGGCCTTGTACAGAAGAACGATGTAGCATAGTACACCAGTATTGCTGCAATCTTTGTAGGTATTTCGGAGGAGAGCCTCAGTAAATGCAGAGCCGTGTTCGATTTTAGAGATGTGCATGTGCTCACAGCTGTATTGATACATATGCAATATACACGGTCTGCAGCTGCACAGAGTGTACTGTCAGTGCAAGAGGTATTTATACCTGTTACATATAACGAATGCATCTAGGTGTAACGCTCAACTGGAATTAATTTAGGGCAATCCTGAATCACAGTCCCATACTTCTTGTGGTGTGAGGGGGGAAAGCTTTCCGTGACATCAGGGAAGGACTTCCGTGTGCGTAAGAAGGTGGCCTTCAGATTTGCTGTATTAATCTTGTATTGGTGCACACTTTTAAAAGGAAGCACTTGGATTGAAGTCGATCTACATTCTAAAACCTAACTCCTGGGATATAAGTGGCAACGTTTTCAATAGAGCCGGAGGACACAGCCTGACTTTTCAGTCCGAAGCACGGTTACTTTTCAGTTTATGGCCTTGGGTTTTCCTTTATTTGGTGTGTGTGTGTGTGTGTTTCATTCGGATCCTAAGCGCGTTTATTTCAGCGCAAACCTCATTGCTTCCAAAGAAACTACTTCCGTAGCCTTTATTTGTATTACAGTTTTAGGAGAGCAGCTTTTGGATTGGGCTTGTTCACAGCTAGATCTTTAAATAAAATAAAATCTATGGAAGTAAATACCCTGCGTTCCGATTAGGCCGACTGGCTTCAAAACAAGTGCGGTTAGAACCGCGTGTTTCTCCGCCGGTTCGCAACGACCCCCCCCCTCCCACGGCTACTACGGCTCAACCGCCTTGGGAAGAGCGCCGACTGCGGGCCGCGGACCGGTTCAGCGGGGCCGCGGAGCGCTTGGGCTGATCCCCTTCTCCCTCCGCCCGCCCTTTTTCTCCCCGCCCCCCCCCCCCCCGAATCCCAATCCGCGCCAGCCTGTTGACCCGCGACTGCCTTTTCCTTTGCAGAAAAAGACAAAAGCCAGCCCAGCAAGAATGAGGACGCGGGCGCCGAGGATCCGTCCAAGAAGAAGCGGCAGCGGCGGCAGCGGACGCACTTCACCAGCCAGCAGCTCCAGGAGCTCGAGGCCACTTTCCAAAGGAACCGCTACCCGGACATGTCGACTCGGGAGGAGATCGCCGTCTGGACCAACCTCACCGAAGCCAGAGTCAGGGTAAGGGGAGCCCCGAGAGATCTGCTTTGTTCTGTGTGCGTGAATATGGGTATGTTGGGGCCCTTTGGAAGAGGCAGCAGCCGAGGCGAACGAACCTGAGTAGCTTGGCTGGCGCAGGGAAGGCGCCACTTTCGATTTGTCCTCCTTTTCGAGGCGGGCTTTGGCCCAGGCGCAGCCCCTCTCTGCTTCCCTCTCGGGCCGAGGCAGGCTGCCATCTTCTCCGAATATGATGGATGGCTGTGCGGCGTGTTCTGAACTGGATGTGTACTTTATGGGAAGCGTCGCCAAGAAAGCTTCCCGGGGCAGGCTCCGACGTGTGCGCAGCAGCCCGAGATGCGCAACACACGAGGCCTCTGACTCCATCGAAGGCTCCCAAAACTTGCCCTTCCTTGCATTCTTCCATCTCTCTCCCCACCCCTCGCTCGCCCCAAGCACCCTCAGGTTTCACAACAACGGTGGCTTTCTCCCCACCCACGCCACCCCTTTCTTGCCAAGATTGATGGATCGGTCAGAGTGCTAAAACGCAGCAGAATCGTGCAGTCCCGTCTCCGGGAATTCAAAGTGGGGAGAAACCCAGATCACAGCCCCAAGTCTGTATATATGGAAGAAAGTCCCATGAAAAGGGAGGCAGTGCTGGTGTCCTCATACAAGCTTCGCTCTGTAGGGATAGTAAGTTGCAACTCGGTGGGCCTTTAAAACCTTTCGAGTTTGGCATATCCCCCTCCTAGCCGGCTTGCAAAGAGCTTTAGAACTGCAATTGGTGGCTAAATTACTTTAGAGTAATCCCGTTACGATTACTATGAGGTCAGGAGATTTGAGGAGATTAAAGAAAGTCCCAGCGCAATCCATGAAACTAGGAGCGGGGATGTTCAGCGTGCTGCTTACTATCTTTAAAAAACAACAACAAATAAATACATAAAACAGAAAATAAGGCCTCCTCCTTCTCAAATGTAAACCATGTTTGTTTTGGTTAGAAGTGTGGAAGCCTTCCCATACAAATGTTACGTGGAATAACGACATTTGTATTCAACAAGACTTACTCCCAAGAAAGTGTGTAGGGAATCAGAGCGTTTTTTAAAAATAAAAACCGCCTGGTACCTAAGTTAGTGTAGGTCCCGTTCATGTCTCTGTTTCGTATTCTCAAGTAAATGCGATTAGGTCTTGGGTGTAAACAGCGCAAAAATAATAATGCTTAAATATATATATATATATTTAAACTAAAATTTAAATTGGGGTCTTGGATTAGACCAATGCGAAATGCGAAATGTTGCATTCATTGGAGGAATCAGTTTTTGCTACAATGCTTTGGAAATAAACAAATCCCAGAGATTTTAATTAAAAAATATGGGAGTCTGTAGAGTTTGGGCTCAGCTGCTTAGTGGAAATAAACAAGGAGTAATTAAAAAAAAATCTAAAGGGACACAGAGGAATCTGGTTGTGTTGGCTGTTGACTCAATTCAGGCTGGGTGTCTATTCAATAGCCGCGCATTTAAACGAAAATGTCTAGATTTAAGCCGATGGAGCCTCCTGCCCTATCTTTAGAGTCCTCCCCTCTCGAAAACAAAAGGAGCTTAATTTTATTGAAATCTGCCGCACTTACTTCTAAGCAAGTAAGCGCACTCACGACTTTGTGACATTTTGGTTAGGCCTAATTAAGGTTTTTACCATACCGTGGCTTTGAGATTTATTGACTTTTTTGTAATAAATCAACAAAGCTACCTACATGGTGTGTGTGGGTGTGTTGGGTTTAGTGGGGTTTGCGATTCTCTACAAACCGTGGTTTCACTGGGGAAGAACTCGCAGTGGCCTGCTGGGGTGGCCTGCTCCCCCGTGAGGATGCTTAGGAGAGCAGTCTCTAAGGGGGGGGGGGGAGAGAGATGCAACTAGGTCAGTTTATGTGGAAATGCGATTGTAGAAAAACTGGCTCTTTTTCTATAAGAAGCTTGCGCTTTTGTGTTTGGCGAGGGAGTGTCAGCTTGCCCTCAAGTCCCTCCTGCAAATGTGCTGCCCTGTAACGTTTTAAAAATATGACTTTGAAAACGCTGGCAGTGGAGAGGTGAACAATTCCCCTCCCCCATTTACAGGTTTATTTTCCCCACTTCTTTGAAACCTGGAGACGGCCGTGCATGTGCTTTGGGGAATGTAGCGTGTTATGTTTGGGGGAAAGTGGTGGTATTCGCGGGCGCTGGGTATTGGGTTTTATTAGGCGTCTGCGAGCGAACCGTGAAGTCGAAAGGGAGATTTGCAACGTAAAACACGGGCTGTGTAAACAGAACGGGAATTTCCCCGCGACGGTTCGAATCCACATAATAACTTTGCAGGCGGCCGACTGGCAAATCAGGCTGCGGGATGTGGATTGGAGCGAGACACACGCCTTCGCCATTGTCTGCGCGGCGGAGGCTGTTGCCCTTTAGCACGTAGTGAAAAGGGCAACTTTGCCAAACGAGCAGAGGACAAGATGGGGCGGACGTGATTTGGCTTTACTGGCGATTAGCACATGAAAGGGACTGGTCCCTTTAACAAGCTGTTGAGGTAAAGATTTATGACGGCTTGCCCAGTTATTTTTATTTCAAAAATATTATTATTGTTCCTACGTCTTGTTTCTAGAGAGGAGATATCGATGGGATTAAAAATGCATTCTGTTCCTCGGTTTGGGAAAGAGGGCTGAGGTGGTTAAAAGTTGGATTCTCGGTGCAAACTCAGTGTTTTCTTTCTTTGTCGGAAATCGAGGGAGGGGGAAACTGAAAGGTGGAGGAGGGGGAAGGAGCCCATCCCCTTTGTTCGCGATCTCCCTGAACAACAAAATGAATGGAGTGCGAACCGAATGAAAGATTCCACCTACAAGCGAGCAGAAACCAAAGCAGCAGATAGATAATATATAGGACGTTTCCTTGGCCTGGCGTCAAAGCCTGTGATGAATGACACGAACATTTGCACTACAAGAGATATTTTGTCATATATAGGTGGAGATATTCAAAAGCAGCTTCAGCCAGGGCCCAGTTAAGCGTTTTTCGTCCCTCTGAAAGGAATGAGGCTGGCGCTCCAAGGAGAAACAACGGGGATCTATTGCGTAGCTCCAGTTCATGCGGGATCAAATATGCTCCCACCGCCACTGTAAATTGCTTTATCAGGCTGTAAAACGTGCTAAGAAAGAACGGGGGGGGGGGGGGGCGGGCAATGCTCTTAAGACCGGCTTATGCTTCGGTTTCTGGTGCCCTAGCCTTAACAGATTTACTCGGGAGTTAGTATCCCCGATTTAAGAGGGACCCAAGCAAGAATCTAGACCTGAGGATCCTGCGCATGTTTTCTGGGCGCAAGCCCCTCTGAGGGGCTCTGGGTTCCAGCCGTAGACCCCGATGCGATGCACGTTGACCGGAAAGTAAGTGGCACCGAGGGTCAATAGAGATGATTCCCAAGTCAATAAACTTGGACTGGCAGCCACAAGGTCGGCCCCTATACGTGTTTTCTGGGAACTGAGAAGCAATTCCCAATGTCTTCCAACTAATCTCTGTAAGAGTACAGAAGAATCCATAGGATCGTAAACGAGGCTCCAATGATTTGCAGTGGCAGCATCAGGAAGGGGAAAAAACATGGGGCGGGGCAGGTTGAGACATAAGTGCATTTTGTGGGGTGCTTCCTTCCCCATGTTAGATTTCTGGAAGATAAACACAGGCATCTTCTGCAGGCTCCCCTCCTCAACGTATTTTCTCCGCCCAAATTGTGTCTGATGGCGTTATTACTTTTCAAGGCAGCAGGCTTAGACATTTTGCAGCTTTGTTTCCAAACCGTCCCGTTTATGGTTCAGTGCGAGTTTGTACGTGGAAAGTGCTTCACGACTCCCCAGCAGTAGTGTGTGTTTTTTTTTGGGGGGGGGGAGGTGTTAAGAGCCAACTGTGCGTGGTGGAAGGCCGCTGTGGGAACAGGACGTTAGGCTAGGTTTCATCCAGCAGGCTCCTCTTGGATTCTAGACTTCCCTCTACCCTTCATGCTGTACCCCAAAGTTGCTGGAGCCCCAGGGCTCCAGGAGAAGGACTTTATTGGTGTCCTCCTCAAAGTTCTGGAGATGCTTGCGCGGCGCGCGGGTCTGCTTTGCCTTCCCTACAGTGACCGGCTTTCTTTCCCCACCTTCTCCTTGTTTTGTTTCCCCCACCCCCTTCCCGTTCACCCGTCGCTCCCCTCCATTGCAGGTTTGGTTCAAGAACCGCCGGGCCAAGTGGAGGAAACGCGAGCGGAATCAGCAGGCGGAGCTGTGCAAGAACGGCTTCGGGCCGCAGTTCAACGGGCTGATGCAGCCTTACGACGACATGTACCCGGGCTATTCCTACAACAACTGGGCCGCCAAGGGCCTGACGTCGGCGTCGCTCTCCACCAAGAGCTTCCCCTTCTTCAACTCCATGAACGTCAACCCGCTCTCGTCGCAGAGCATGTTCTCGCCGCCCAACTCCATCTCGTCCATGAGCATGTCTTCCAGCATGGTGCCCTCGGCGGTCACCGGCGTGCCCGGCTCCGGCCTCAACAGCCTGAACAACTTGAACAACCTGAGCAACCCCTCCCTCAACTCGGCCGTGCCCACACCCGCCTGCCCGTACGCCCCGCCGACCCCTCCTTACGTTTACCGGGACACGTGTAACTCTAGCCTGGCGAGCCTGAGACTCAAAGCTAAGCAGCACTCCAGCTTCGGTTACGCCAGCGTCCAGAATCCGGCCTCCAATCTGAGCGCCTGCCAGTACGCCGTGGACAGGCCTGTGTGAGAGAGAGACAGGAAGGCCCGCTGCCTTTCCTCCCTTGTTTTGTTGTTGTTGTGGTTGCGTTCAGAAAACAAACAACTCCCCCCCACCCATTTAAAAAAACAAAACCCAGAGACACAGGAACAAGCAGGCGCACAATTCTGAATGGACGAGGGAGGAGGCCTCGCTTCCGCAATCAAAGGACTTGAACGTTCGAATCCAAAGTAAATGGGCACTAATGGAACGGGAGATGGAAACAGCGGAGTGACTTCGGAATTGAGACAAAATGTAAACCAGAAAGAGAAGGGTTAGGGAGAGGCACAAGAGATACCACTGAAACTAGCGAGTCCCTTTGTTTTCAAAGGATGTTCTCCTGCTACCTTTCACTGAAGAAGAAAAAAGTATTTCCAACATCTACAAGGACATATATTATAAATATATATAAAATACGGACAAACGTTTGAATCGCTATACTATGACATTTTAATGTTCCTATAAGCTTGTTATTTTTTATGTTTAGCATTGTTAACATTAAAATTAAAAAATGACGGGAAAGGATGTATATATATATCGAAATGTCAAATTAATTTTATAAAAGCAGTTCTTAGTAAATATCCACAGTGTTTTTAAAAGTTAGGCTTTAAAATAAAGCATGTTACACAAGACATTAGGGATTTCTTTTCTTTTTCTTTTTTTCCGCTTGCGAGCAAGGGAATGTATATACTAAATGCGAGACTGTATGTTTCTAACATATTATTAATTATTATTATTAAAAAAGAAGAAGAAGAAGTCCCATTGTGTGAATATCGGTTTTAGAATAGTACCTCTGGTGGATGCAATGGCGACGCTGAAACTGCAATGTAAACATACCCTGTGTATAACATTTCGTATAATAGTGTTTTCCTTTTCTGACAACATTGGAAAAAATGTGTTTTCTTTCATGGGAGTAAAATATACTGCATACAGTTTGGTCTGGATTATTATTTTTTAATCCGTTCAAGCGCATCGAGGGATATCCCCACATATTGTCCGGCTGCTGATTTCCAGCCTCCCTTCTGGTGTGTGCGGAGGGAACCTTCCTGCTCACCTCGCTCCTATACAACCACAAAAGTCCATTGTTACTAGCGAATACGTCTTCTACGCCTTTCATTTTTAGTCTTGTTGGTGCAGTCCTGTGTATGTCTACTCAGACAAAAGCCCAGCTGAGTTAAATGGAGCTGTGCGCAGGATGGCAGCCCAAATATGTCGATGGCGGTGTAAAAGAAGGTAGGAAGGGGGTGGGAAGTTCAATCTCTATAAGGCTCGTACCCATAAGGTGATCGTTCTCCTCCCAAGGAGCTGGGTTCTGCTGTTATTGCCCTAACCTAACTGATCACGAACGCTATCCATCTCTGCTCAGAGTCCTGTTGACTTAAGGACCTACGTAGGTGGCTGCCGGATACTGAAACAGACCATTGCTCTGCCTCCCTCAGCAGCGCCAGTACTGGCCGGCAACTGCTCTTCAGAGCTTCTCCTGGAGAGTTCTAAACGACGCTCTTAAATCCAAGTGAAATCACTGGGACTTAAACTTTGTTTAACTTTGCCTTATTTGTGCCGAATAATAACAACTGAATCAATAAAACGGCCAGGTTATCTTCTTATCTGTCTCTCCATTGTCTGCTCCTACCGCTCTCTCTCTCATCTGTTCCTTTCTGAGGGTTAAAAAACAGAAACCAACAGAAATTCTTTCCTTAAACCTGTACGGATCACCACCACCACTCCAGCAGAAACCGAGAAACCAGAGCCTGCTGTGTCTAAAAGCGCCGCCGCGCCTCGCGTCGAGCTCCGCCAGAGGAATCCGAGAGAGGGTCGCTGGTTCTGGAGCACCTCCTTTCAGAAGGCTTGTCCTGCAATCTGTAGCCGAGGGGGAAAGGTCGCGCTCTTTGTGTTGGGCGCGTAGAGATATTGACCCATTCATTCTCAAACTGCTTGTTCGCCAAACCATACGGGATTATAGTTTTGCAAGTCTGTGGGTGGGGGGTAAGCAAATCAAGATGAATTACGGCGCGCGCCCGGAGCGGGCAGCAGCAGTTAGAGAGGGAGAGGAGAGATGGTTTCAAAAGAGTGGAAAAGGGTTCCTTAGGTGCGCATCTCAGGAGTTAAGCTACTGGCCACCCTCTTCCCCCTCCCACTCGTTCCCCAAGTCTCTGTCTCTCTTCCTCTCTCTCTCTCTCCCCCCCCCCGCCCTGCTGTAACCTTACCACTAGGTAGAACACACAAATGCGCCTTTGTTTTCCCGGTCCAAAACATAGATACCAGATAATGCGTTTAATTTATGGTTGCCAGGAGCTGCACATTAACTTTCCCCCTCTTTCCGTCCCTCCCCCTTTTCTCCTTTAGGGGGGCAGGGGGCGTTACACTAGATCCCTCAAGTCTACAAAAGGGCCCCCACCCCATGGAGACTGCAGAGAAGAGAGAGGGAAGGGAAGGGCGAAGAGGACTGGGAAGAGCATGTGCACCTGAATTCACTTACAGAATCATAGAATCGTAGAGCTGGAATGGTCATCTAGTCTAACCTCTGCAATGCAGGAATCTCACCTAAAGCATCCAAGGCGACTCCAAACATATATTCATTTTGCCTTATTCATTCAAACAGCACCTTCTTCTCAAGCAGCTCAAGGTGGAGTTCCTGGTTCTCCCTCGCCTCCTTTTTATCCTCACAAAGACCCTATGAGGTAGGTTAGGGTGAGAGGGAGTGACTGGCTCCAGGTCACCCTGTGAGCTTCATGGCAGCGTGGGGACAAGATTCAAGCACTCTTTCCACTGCACCACCAGGCTGGTTGACTTGGAAGTTCACTTCCACTGAAACCAAGCAGAAGCAGAGGATGGTAGCCAACTAAGTTTTTCTCAGAGTAGACCCATGACTAAATTAGGCATATTCATTTCGATGGGTTTAATCCGAGTAAGATTTAGCTGGAGACCACCCAAATTATCTGCCATCCTCTAAACCACACTGGGGTCTTAGCAATCTGTTTTCATGTCCCCCCCCCCAAAAAAAAGGGGCGGGGAAGGGAATAGATTCGTCTCCGTCTCCTTACTTCTTGGGAATGGGTAGTTAGAGAGAGAAGCCCAAGGGGACCCTCAAAATAAGGAATTTGCTGCAAGGCCCAAGGAACCCCTGTTCCCTCCTTTGCGATGGCCGAAGGGCCTTTCGAACATGCCAAGGTCCTTGACCCAAGGCCAGATTTTTCAATCGATCGTCCTTCTCCTCGGGTCAACACTTCCGACCGGAGCGGGAGAGGAGCCTGGCGGCATTTCTCCGTGTGTGTCTGTGCGTGCTTGTGCGCCTTTGTGTTTAAACGAATGGTAATTATTAAGCCAATTGTTCTCAACGACTACCAGCTTGCATTTGATAACAGACGGAGATCTCGCCCTTTCTTAGCCAATTGATTCCGTCCATGCATTCAAAAATATTTTCGTGACCACAGACTTCGTATCTCATTTCCGGGCGGGCCGATTGACGATGAAAATCGGATCATCTCTGGAGCTACGAACGGAACTACTCGGAAGTAAGTTCCTTTAAATTGCTTCTGCTTTGGGAGTGTGGGGGAGGAGAGAAGGGGACGACCATACCGAGGAGCCTCTGCATACGTTTACTTCGAATCCCCAGGTAAGCTTGGCGAGAACCGCACCAGACTTGTTTTCTGCCCCCCCCCCCTGTTAGGCCGAAAGGGAAAATGCCCTCGTTCTCCACAACACCCTTTACTGTGGTTATTTCCCACAAAAAAACACATCACGCAACAAGCGACATCTCCCCTCCCAGGAGCCTCTGGCGCTCCTCAGCTCAGCCAGAAATCTGGGGAGAAAGTACCCCTTGCCTATCCCAGAAAACCCCTGAATTAAATCCCTCCCCGAGAGGGAGTGGAATTTCTTCTCTTCCTTCTGCCCCGTCTAATAAGATAAAAGCCCGAGGGAAAGTGGGGAGGGGGCTCATTTTTTCCTGAGAAAGGAAAATAATAATAATGAGATTATATTTGGAGTAGGCAGTAAATCACAGGGGGGCCTTGGACGTCCGGGGGTTGTGTTTCTGGCGTTTCAAAGCAAAACACACACACACAAAAACACACAGAATCGCGGCCCTTCTTGGAAGGTAAGACCGAGAAACGACGTGGTGTGTGTGTGTGTGTGTGTGTGAGAGAGAGAGAGAGAGAGAGAGAGAGAGAGAGAGAGAGAATATGCAAGGCCAGAGAAGAAAGCTGGCTCAAAAGAAGAAAACATCGCTTTCCCAACTTGCAGGTCTTAAAGCCCCAAAGCCATAAATTAACCGGCTGGACTTGTGGCATCTCTCTCTCTCTCTCTCTCTCTCTCTCTCTCTTGAGGACTCTATTAGAAATGCCGGCGAGAGATTCGAGCGGCTGACCCCAAAGGCGGCTGCGAGCAAACAGGCCTGTCTGGCTAGGAATCCACATCGCAATCCACAAAAAAAGCCCGACTCCTTTCCCCGCCCTTCCCGTCGAGGGGCGTCACTTTCCGCGCTGCTCCCCGCTCCGCCCCCCCGCCTGGTTTCCCTGTAAAGTAGGCAGGCAGCGTTTGAAGGGAGATCTTGGCACCCCCCCCCCCCGCGCGCGTGCGTGTGTGGATAGACAGAAGTGGGCCTGTAAGAAGAGCGGATGTTTTGAAAGTTTTATGAATATAGACGGGCTATTGATTGCCTTCAGGAGCTCGGCTCGGCTGAACCCAGCACGTTTCGTCGGGGAAGGAATTAAAAGCTGGAAGGAGAAAAAAGCCAAGAGACTTGGGCGGCTTCTTGATGTTTCTGCAGCGGCAAACGGCGAGCGGCTGCCTATTCCTCCATCTTCCCGGGCATTCGCCTGCTCCTGAGGACGGAAAGAAAGAAAGATCGCCTTCTCTCCTTCTAGGATTACTGGATCAATAAACTAAGATCGCTATATTTAAAGCTTGTATGTACACACACTTGGGGGGGTGTTAGCTTCGTTGAACACGGGGGGGGGGCTTATCTTCGAGGAAATGCGCTTAGGATCGGGGCACACTTCAGGCATCCAAAAGCACGAAGAGAATTCAGTTTTGGGTCTCTCTTTGTCCCTTGCCCGTAAAACTGTTAGGATTACGTTCCTGGAAATACACTTCACAATTTAGCGGTGTTATTGTTTGCTGTTGTTTTACAGCTTCGGTTCTTCGGCATTTTAACAGTCTTCACTTAACGGAAGGTAAAACGTCAAAGTGAGCTTGAAGAGCTAACAGATTATAAAGGGAAGAAAAACCAGAGGAACAGAGTCCGCGAATAACAGGGAATTTATTTCAGGAAGGACAAAACGTACTTGCAAGGATTAGGGGAGGGACGAGGAGAACTTTTCATTGGGTTGTTAAATGGATTAAAAATGTAAATTGTGCATTGAATTCCCACTAGCACGATATACACACCCACCCGCTGGGGGTTTCACCAGGGCAACAACTTTAATTATATTTTATCCAGCTCTATCTACAAGACTTCCAAACTTTGGACAGGGAAATGAAGTACGTATATAATCTCTGAATTGTTCCCAAATTGTGTTATTTCATTGACGGTCAATGAATATCGCTGAAGAAGTGTGTGCGGTTTTTGTGAGTGTTTTATTACCTTTTCACGCCAGCTTTAACAGTGCATGACACACACAATGACTACACACAGACATACAGGATGCATAACTGAGTATCTCTCGAAATACAATTATTATCAGCAGAACCCTCCCACCCCAATTTGAAATATATGTCCGGAGAAATATGTGTCCAATCTTTAATCCAATTTCTATTCACAACTGTGCAAGCTGACTTTAAAGGTGCATTTAATGCAGTGATAGTTAAATATTTTAAGGGCATATGATTTGGCTTGCTAAATGCCTCGTTTGATACGCAGACTAGACAGATGTAGCTCTCAATAGTCGTCCCCGGTAGGCCGGGACAGTTAATCTTCCACGAACCAGGAAAGATTTACGCTTTTCAAGATCCGTACGAAGACTCGGCTAATTAGATTGCTGAACCTCCTCACCCTCCCACAGGGTGAACAAGAACACTTACCGAACACACACGCACCATTCCTATCCCAACCAATGAGTCTCAAAACACACACACACACACACACACACACACACAGAGAGAGAGAGAGAGAGAGAGAGAGAGAGAGAGAGAGAGAGAGAGAAATTGATTTAAAGCGAACTGAGACTCCTTAAAGTGAAAAGACACAAATCAGCTTAGATAAGGGTTACCTATTCTCAGATCGGAGCCTTCTGTCCCAAGCCAGTGTACTAAGTCGCGTTGAACTCGGCTGGTCTTGTTACTAAGTAAACAGGCGCACGATCGGATTGTCCTACGCTTTTGTCTACAATGCATTTCACACGCCGGCCACTGTGTGGGATACACCGAACAACCCAACTTCAGCCGATGGAGGTGGACTGGTGGTTTAGCTCCGAGAGACTTCAAGCGGATGACTTGAATCGATCGACTATGAATCGGCAGTCATTGCAAACACTCACCTCCCCAGTCCGCAAATTAAGTGCAGCAGATTTTAAATCGTAGGTTGACAATCACTGCCCAATGCCAATAAGTATGTCCTTTTCCTACAAAAATTGCAAACACCCCTGTCCCAGTTTAATCCAAGTAGAGCTGTAACCCACCCACCACATTTTCTTTCAATGAAATTTATTTCCAGGTTTACTGGAGATAAGTCCCGCTAACCACTCACGTCAAGGCGTAGCCTGTAGGAAATAAAGGAGATACCAGAGAGGAAGCTACTTAGGCTAGCTGCCCTGCAGCCCAATCCTATGCTCGTTTACCTGCAGGTAAGTACCACCGATAAGCCAATTTAGAATCAAATAAGTGAACAAAGGGGGGTCAGCCGCCCAGCCCTCCCAAGCATGAGTGCTTACTCGGAAGTAAGAATGATTTCTGTCAACTTCCTCCCAGATTCATGGGATTGCAACTTTTAGCAGTCTTACTTTGATGGTGTAAGCCCCTTTAGAACTCATGGCACTTTCAAGTTAAAGAAAAGTTAAGAATGAGGTACCACCCATGGGATCTAGGGCGGCCCCTCGCTATTAGGGCTTTTCCATGTGAGTCTATTCTGCAACAATCTGGCTGTCTGCAGCGGTGATGTTTCCATATACTGACATATGTGACATTTTGGTCCCATGGAAATAAAGGAGCTTTATGTACATGTATCTGAAAGGCCCTAGACAGAAGGTAGATTGGAATCTACTGGTAGTCTGTGATTTGAAGTAGAACAGCAAGGAGGAGGAGCAACAAATCACCTCTCTTCACCAAATCAGGTGGCTGAGATGAAGAAGGTTGGGGTGAGGAGAACCAGGAGTGGATTTTTGAGTGACAAGACTGTGAGATCTCAGTTCTGGAAACTGATTCTGAGCACTGAGTTCCTTATTCTAAGATTATGTTGGCCCCTCTCCTAAGCTACTGTTTTGTAGCAGTGTGTATGGACTGTAGCTTAAGCATTAGTGGATCTCTGGTGTGTGTGTGTGTGTGTGTGTGTGTGTGTTTTAAAGTAGTTTCCACAAGCCTGAAGTCTGCCTGGCCCTGATCCCCATCAGAAAATCTACTGTGACAATTGAAATAGAAAAACTTGATGCCTACTCCCTCCCCTCTTTCTCCTTGCTATTGTTCTTTGCAGTTGCTTTGCCTTGCCAGAAGGAGACCTTTGCCCTACATGGTGTAAAGAACATTGTCCTATGGCTCCTTGATCGCTTAGGCCCTCTGATGTGGTGTACAAACAAGAAGATGTTTCTTCCTAGGTTCAATTGTACAAATGATGAGCATATCGCTGAGTAACCAGTAGATAGAGTCTCCTTTGGCTAACCTGAAGCCAAAGGGCAGAACAATGGCCCAGTAAACAAATCAGTAATCTTGTTTATTGAAATAGGCTTTTGTAGAGTAAGTAGTGACCTGAAGGGTGAAATATTGAGTTCGGAGGAAGTAGGGATATTCAGGAACAATTCTGGATGGAATAGGAAACACCTAAGCCATTTCTTGGGACGTGGGTGGCACTGTGGGTTAAACCACAGAGCCTAGGGCTTGCCGATCAGAAGGTTGGCAGTCCAAATCTCCACGACAGGGTGAGCTCCCATTGCTCGGTCCCAGCTCCTGCCAACCTAGCAGTTCGAACACATGAAGTGCAAGTAGATAAATAGGTACTGCTCCGGCGGGAAGGTAGATGGAGTTTCCGTGTGTTGCTCTGCTTCTCCAGAAGTGGTTTAGTCATGCTGGTGACATGAACTGGAAGCTGTAAAGTGAGATGAGCGTCGCAACGCTAGAGTCATCCGCGACTGGACCTAATGGTCAGGGGTCCCTTTACCTTTACTTTTAAGCCATTTCTCAGGACCAATTTTCTCTTACCACTTGACCACAACAGGAGTAAAACTGCTTCAAATACGATGGCTAATGCTGAGTCTTACTCTGGGTAAGTAAGTATAGACTACAGCTTTAAACATGCTTAGAAGCATAACATTTGGGTAGCCAACACAGTGTCTTTTAGATGCTGTTAGAATCCAACTCCTATCAACCCCAGTCAACATAGCCAGTGGTCAAAGATGATGGGAAGTGGAGTCCAATAACATATGGAGGGAACCATGTTGACTATCCTGCTATAACTAATAGCAAGCACTCAACCTCTCCTTTACCTTTTTACCTGAGGTCCTCTTGCAACCTCCCTCCCTCTATAAATTTCTCCCAAATCCCTCCCACTGCCATGCTTTCTTGCCCTCCTTTCACCCATGGGTGTCTGTCCCCGAGACTTCAGTCATAAGAACAGAAGAACCCTGCTAGATCAGGCCAAAGGCTCATCTAATCCACCATCCTGTCCTCACAGTGGCCAACCAGATGCCTATGGGAAACCATAAAGCAGAACCATCAGCACAACAGTGCTGCCCTCTTGTGATTCCCAGCTCCTTAACTCATATGTCAAGAGTATCCTCTTCTTTTCCACTAATCGTGTCTGTTTTCTGCTCTAAGTTCTCAAGAGCAATACCTTGAAGAAAGACTTTCCTGAACAACTTCTGTATCACATCTCTCTGCAGACCACAAACTTATACATACTAGGTTTATGCCACATTGAGGAAGATCCTTGTAAACTATGGTCTGTTCCCTTACTATCCCCCCTTATAGAGCTATAGTTTCCATGATCACTTCTGGGCAGTGTTATGTCTATAGGTCCTAATTTCCTCTGCCCCACACTCCATTCACCTACTCCTGAGCACTCTTCAGTCTAGTCTCTGAGTTCAGCCTCAGAGCAAGGACCATGGCATTTCTGCTGTCTACAGCAACCACCTAGCACCCAGATGGTGCAATCCTTCTACCCCTTGCCTGGGAGTAAGTTCTACTGAATTCAATGGGACTTCCTTCTGCATAGAAATGTAAAAGATTGCATTGTTGCTGATGAGTTTGGGGCATACTATATGGCAGGGGCATGGAATCCACTGGCTGCATTGCCTCATGCTTGGGAGGAGGTACCTGCCAGCATTGGGTGGGGCCAGAGGCAAAGTGGGTGGGGCAACAGATGTACAACAGACTACATTCCAGCCATGCAAAAGTCTATCTCTCTCTCTTTGTGTGTGTTTTACAAACACCTCTCTCCATCCAAGTAAACAAGAGGCTTTATCACAGTTCAAGGACACATTCCAGCCAGGCCAAAACACTCAAGGAGCCTTGGAGCAGGGCTGTCTCTGCTGCTGGTGAGGTGCAGCAGGGAAAAACAAGTGTGACCCGAATTGCGGGTGTGGCCTGAGAAGTGTCCAGAGGGCTGGCTAGAGAGGCTTTGAGGCTTATATTTAGCCAGAAGACTGAGGCTGTCTGCCGGGGCTGTACTGGATTTGGGTCCCTGTCCAGACTCTGATAGTCCTGAGACTGGAGGGCTTTTACCAAGAAATCCCGTTGCTATATGGTGTGCTCTCCTATGCATTGCATTACATATCTACTCTGAAGCAGGCCCTACTGCGCGTGCATAGGATTGCAACTCAGGTCCCCCCAAATGTGAGGTCTACACTTGGTTCTCTTGCCCAGTAGAATTTAGGGAAAAGCCTTTGAAGGGAGAAAGAGACCCCGAGCGAGAGTTTGTTGCCTAAGCTGAAAGGAAGAGGGTTCCTAACATTTGAAGCCTGTCTTGTGCAGAATTGCCCTAGTCTTGACAGCAGTCGGGTCGTCTTTCTTCCGCCAGAATCAAAACACCGAGTCCCATAGCAGAGATGACTTTTTGCCGCGATTTCTTGACCGCCCAAGAGGCGCCTCTGCGTTCCCGCCCTCCTCCTCTTCCAAACTGACAGGGTGATGTGGTTTTTTGGGGGGTGTTTTTTTAAAAAAAGTTTCCAGAGGAGCAAGACAGCTTATCAGCCGAATTCCCAATGCATGAGTCACAGCCAGCAATCCTAAATGCACTTACCAAAGCGTAAAACTACTGTCCTATCCACAGGCAGTCTCATCGTACTCAGCAGGACTTAATACTGAGTAGCTAGGCATAGGATTGCGACGTAAGTCTCCAGGGAGTTACTGGAATTTACTACGCAGTTAAGTTGCAATCGTACGGTGTTTTGTTGAACTTGCAAGTTGATGTTTCCATTGAGATCAACGTCCCCTGGATCTCACAAGTTCGGGATGTGATTCTGGAAGAATTGAACTCGATTGCAATACATTGGCTTAAACGCGCCCCACTCCACCCCTTTTTCTACGGGGTTTGGTATATGTGTACGGACCAGCTGCGCCCTTTCATGGGGAAGGAAATCCATTAGAGCCGCGGAGATTTAAATGTTTGTATCGGGAGGCAAATGGGACTTCAGGTTTCCAACGCTCTGTCTGGAATAAATTAAAACTTTCCACATTATTTCTGTCTCTGCAGCCAGGTAAGCGGTGGACGCCACGTGCTGTCTAGCTGGCTAGTCCGCGAACAGGATGCTGGACTAGATGGGCCATTGGCCCCATCCAGCAGGCTTTTCGTATGTGTGAACTTCTTGGGCAGTTCACGTGGACTTCAACGGGCCTTGCGCAGGAGACCTTCCCCGCGGATTATGCGCTGTGTCTGTAGTTGCTCCATAGCCATAGCAGCAAAATATAATGTTACTTCAGAGTTGTCTGACTTTGCCTAGGCTACGATTTAATTCCAGAAAATCCATGCATTATGTGCTCCAAAAGTAGTAGCCGAAGTCTGAGGTTACTTTCCTCTGAACATTGTTTCCTGAGTGCATCTGGAGTGAAACGTTCGGCCATATTTCTGTCATTTTTCTCGGGAGATGTAAATCTTTCCACCCCATTTCCATCGCCTGAGACAAGAAAGGTACGCAGTCCTATCGAAGCCCTAACAACCAAATGAATCTAACGCACCGATTTTGCTTGGTAAGGCAGCGATTGTATGGACATTTGCCTATAAGTAAGTCTCGTCGAACACAACGGGGTTTCTTCCTGAGTACTCATGCATAGGATTGCGCAGGCTGCAAACCTACCCAAGCTGTCTTAGAAATCAGTCTCGGAGTATTTATTGGAACTTACTTCCGAGTAAACATAGGGTCGGGTTGAGTTGGGCAAGTAACTCCTAATGAAAATAACGAGGCTGGTTTCTGATTAGATAAATGTCTGGGCTTACCTGGAAGTAAGCCTCACTGAACGCAGCGGGGCTTACTTCCAAGTAAACGTGCAACTGGAATCATATGATACAACCGGGTGGTTTAATAATCTGGCGTCCGGCGCCCCCAACTGGGATTTTAATGGATGCTGATTCTATGGCAAATCCAGAGTATTTAATGGGACAGTCTCAAGAATGCACGCCAAGGATGGCGTTTCCCAATTAAGCTCGATCATAATCTGTTTACCCCCGACATTGATTTCAAAGAGGAGTCGCTTAAGGTGGTTGGCAGCCGTCAGACCAATCCAAACTTCAGAAGTTAAGCCCCAGAGAATTCAGCGGGACTGACGCCCTAGCACCTACGGAACTGGGTGGAGAGACTGACCTCTCATTTTGTACCCTGGCCGTGTTTCCTTGGGACGAAGTCACTTTAATTTCACTGGAACTTACTTTCGAAGTCAGTTTATGTTACTAAGCGCCCTAACTTCGAAGTGCCCCCGCCTACAATTAGACTTGAATCCCCGAAGAAGGGCATTCATAATTATAGCCTCTCCTTTGAGTGTCTACTCGGAAGTAAGCCCACTTGCGCTCACTATGGCTTACAACAGGCCTTGAAAACCTATGCATGTCTACTCAGAAGTAAGTCCTATTGAATGCAATGAGTAAACACGCAACGGCTGAAGCTGCAAAAAATGCGTGTCCCGTTAATTTCACATTGCCGCGCAATGAGATCCTAGGCTTCTATATTTATTAGGAAGGAAATCTTCAGAGCCCAGTGGAACTCCCCTTCCCTCCCTTGTGCGCAGGGACCGCAGCCTTAGGATCAGCCTTCAGGCTTACAGGTGGAAACTATTTTCTTTTTCATAATTCCTCTTTGAGGGGACCCGCCAGCCATGTAAACACAGGGGGAGGAAAAGAAAAACACAGTCTTGCTAACCCCTTAACCCTTTCCTGGAGTCCGATAGTTGAAATGGTTTCCAAGGCGAAATAAAAGCCGACCTGTAAAAGAAAAAGAAAAAGTGTGTGTGTGTGTGTGTGAGCTCCTCTCCTGCCCCCAAACTCTGTTGAACATTAACAGTCTGGGAGCTGCATTGCGGTGTAAAATGTTACATATAAAAATGAATCATCTCTAAGTTTCTCGTAAAAGGTCCCATAAAACTAGCTCTATAAATCTTGGTATGCACTTAATCCTTTCGACTTGACTTCTTACGTTTCCACTAAATATTTGCACCCGAAAAACAAGAAAGCTGCTGTTGCTGCTCGCTATTAAACGACTGTCTGAGGTTGTTTTGTCCCACTAAGGCCACAATAGCTGAATGACACCATCAGTATTACCACTAGTAACACCACCACAGCTCCGTTTAGACGCACAAAAGTCTTACGGAGGCTTCTCAACAGTCAATAAGCTGGAAAGGGAATTTAAAACCCCAGAGGACCATAGCGATGCTGACGGAGAATTGCATTGAAGTGGATTATGGGCTAGAGAGGATCCTGGGGCTACTCTAGAGTAGGCAGACAGGGCAGTCCACATCTGACTACTCACTACCACCACTTCAGAAGGAGAGTGTCCTTCTAATCCGTTCCTCTGGAGTAATAGTAGTGGCTTCACTTCTAGACAACTGCACCATAAGGTGTCAAATATTTCGTTGTCTGGCCCCCATTCCTTTTGGAAAGTTCTCTCTGCTAACCCCCATCCCTTTTGTTTCGGGGTACTTCCATAATATCCCGTACTCGCAATCCGGATGAACTGTGAACGCTTTAACTGTTTGCTCAGAAGCAAATCCCACTCCGTTGATTGTGGCTTGCGCTTCCGCAAGTGTGCATAACTCTGCCCGGTTTATTGAGCTGAATTCGGGGGAACTTTAATTCGGAATAAACCCGCACGGAATTGCCTTTCGCCTAACTCAGAAGAATTACTGCTGATTCGTCTGCAGGGACCTGGGCGGGGGGAGCGAATCATTCCTTCATCTTCTGTGAATGAACGTAAAAAGCTTGGATTCAAATTATTGGTTCTCCTAGAGTAGCTAAACTGACTTTTGTTAAGACTGCTCACCTCGGAATATAGAGTTGAAGAACTGCATATTCCAGATGATTCCTGCATGGAGCCAAAGCTTGGACTTTCTAATCTCCCAGAGGCTCTTCCATCTCTAAAAACTTGCGCTTCTAATCAGGCAGTTAGGGAATGGGGTCTTGCTGAAACCCCCTCGCATCCTATGAATGCTTGCTCTGCATTTGGGATTACTCCCAAATCAGTGTGCAAAGGATTGCAAGCGGACACCAAGGGAGCGCTCCTGTGCAGATGTAAGTACCTGGTAGTAAGTTCCATTCAAAACCATGAGGATTATTTTTGAGTTGCATAAGATTGCGTTGCGCGGAGGAATTCGGTTTTACTGCCAGGGCTCAGAAATCTGCTATGCTCGCATCCTTTCCCTAAAAATGACCCACTCACGCCGAGGACCGCAATCCTATGCACACTTTAGTTGGACAAAACGAGATTTACTGCACGACACTCAGTGGCAAAATTCCTCCCAGCTGTTTTCTCCCATCGCATCTAAGAAAAACAAGCCTCTAACAAGCCCAAGGTTAGTTAGGGATGTAATCGGCGCTGACACGTTTGAAAAAGACGTTCATGAATTTTAACGGCGCCATCCGATCCGAAACACGCCTACTCGAAAGTAAGTCCTGCGGATTTCCGACAGAGCTTATTCCCGAGAAAGTGGATATGGGGCTGTAGCCTAAGCAGGCAAAGGACAAAGCTGATTTCTCCAGCGATCCTGTCTGGCTGGAGCGCCAATTAACTGAACTTGGAAGGGCAGTTCCATTCCCTTAAGAGACGGGGAAAGTTTCCTCTGCTCGCGCTGACTGCCGGGCGGCATCATCCTTATTAATTATCCCCAGCGTTCTATCATGAACTTGCCCACCCATTCATGAAAAGGGGAACTCTGCGCCGGCGCGCGCGCGCACGCACACCCGGCGAAAAAAGTTGCATCGCGAAACTGGCGGAAGATGGGGGAACTTCTCCCTCTTTTTGCATCAGCTCGGACCGATCTTCCTTAAAATTGCTAGGATTATGAAAGTCTCCCTTTTCCACCCCACCCCTGCATCTGCAAGGCCTGATCCTTCCCCGGGATCTCTCGACTAAACCTTTCTGCTAAGAATCTAGCCTGGTTCAAGGTAAGAGCTATCCGCGTGGCTGGTTCCTCCGTGGAACTTGTCTTCATTCTTTAACCATGGACGGGTTCGCTCGCTCCTTCCTTCCTTCCTTCCTTCCTTCCTATTTCTATGCATACCCACATCATCATTCCTTCCCAGAAGAAGCATCTTCTGCAGATGACCCAATCACCAATACGGTGATAAAGGGAATAGCAAGAAATACAAACCTTCCTCCTTTTATTATTCATTCCCCCCTTCAGTGAATAAATCTGGTTACATTCAACGCAAAAAACGGAATTATATTATTGGCCTGCCTGGCTCGGCAGCATCTACGCTGACTGGTAGCAACTGGGGGGGGGGGGGTTCGAGTAGGGGACTTTCTTTACCCTACCTGGAGGGATTAAATCTGGGATCTTTGAAATGCAAGACATATGCTCTGCCACAGAGCTACACTACCTGACGCTCAGCACTCTTGCTACTAGCAAATTAATAATGGTCTTAACAAAGAATAGTGAGGATAACACAGAAATCTGCTTCTGCGCATCCCTCTGTCAGGGCTCTCTGTCCTGCGCATCCCTCTGTCAGGGCTTTAAATAGGTGTTCAATAGTTAGATGATGGGAGAGCTACCTGATTGCATGCCATTCTTGCTTTTCCTGAATTGTCCCAATTTTAGTAGTTGCATTGCAGAAGCGAGAACAATTTCACCCATTTGTGTGTCATTTTTACCTGCCACAGAGCTTTTAGAGTCACAAACTCCTCATGGAAAGAAAAATAGATTGTGACAGCCTTGCCCCCTCTTACAGAAATGAAATCAAAGAGGTGGAATTCACATTAGCAGCAGTGGTCTGCATATTTACCAGCAACATAATAATTTCAATAATTGGTACGTATATTTACCAACAGTTTATTAATTTAGAGTTTCCCCCCTATATCTCATCATTCATCCAGATGATCCCACAGTGGTTAGTAATGAAAGAACCCCCCCCCACAAAT
Source organism: Podarcis erhardii (assembly GCF_964252035.2). Classification (NCBI taxonomy): domain Eukaryota; kingdom Metazoa; phylum Chordata; class Lepidosauria; order Squamata; family Lacertidae; genus Podarcis; species Podarcis erhardii. The sequence continues at coordinate 55,676,802 of NC_138512.1, forward strand.
AAATAAAATAAAAACAAAATGTCTTAAAGAAAAAAAAGGTATTATATAATCCCCCGTGAACAAGGGGTTGATTCGCTCACTGAAACAAATGACGTATATAAGAAACAGTAGTATTTTTTTAACAGACTATAATGGCTATGAATGAGTGCAGAGCTTGGTTGTATAAACATTCCTGACAGGAGAGTATAGAATCTAATTAGTGGTTACTACCTGTGTTATAACTACAGACAATTGGTGTGTTTATTAGGTCTGGATGTACGGTCCTGGCTCTCTCTGGTATCCACCCCTGCTTTGGAATAAGCAGCAGTCACGTGGTGATGACCACCCACAGGTAGGAAAACCAGGAGGAGTTGTTTTGCTAGGAAGAGTAGGAATAAGAGCACTCTTTGTCCTCTTCCTTATAGAAAAGAGCATTTCTCCAGCAGCTGTTGTGAAAGAGGCTCTTATTTTGACCCCAAGCAAGCAGATTTTGCTTTTAAAGAACCCAAACAAATACCAGCTTCCTCCTCTGTATTTATATGGTCCAGTTTGAGTTACAGCCTCCATTGCTTTCCCACTCTAGGATTATTTTGAGCAAAGGTTAGGAGCTTAACTTTCTGAGCTCAGGAGGTTAATTAGCTCTGTAGGTTAAGTAATGCCTATTTAATGCACATTTTAAGTTAATAATTAGAGGGTTTGTCTATAGGGAAGGTTTGCCCACCACCACGAGTAATTAAGATATGTTTAGCTAATCTAGGTTAGCTAGCCCATTTTAAGGCTATTCAGACCATTTTAGCACTGATCAAAAGTAATGTGAACATACTGCATTTGACTCTTATTCAAACAAGGTTAAGACTGGCTCAACCCAAAACAGGCTCTCTTAATCCATATTAAGTATATTTTACTTGACACCCTAGTAAGGGCTGATTAACCCTACAGATGAAAACGCCACGACGCAGGTCAGTAGCCAGCATGGACTATCGAAATGCATTCTATGCATAACACATTATCCACACAGCACACAGAAGTCCTCTTCAGTAGTTTTATTCTTTGTTGCTAGAGTATACAGTGCCTAAAATGGTCTGAGATTTAAACAAACAATGCTACTGCAACCTTTCTGCAAAAGCAAACACGCTTTAGAAGGTATGTAGCCAGCATATGAAAAGAAAAGAATGGGTTGTTTTTATAAGTACTGTATAATGACAGCTTGAATGGAACTGCCCTCCAATCCTTTACCCTTGCCTGGGTGTAAGCCCCTTCGTGCTGGGTGGGGCTTTTTTCAGAGCAGATATGCATCAGAAGTGAATAAGTTTTGCATCCCACTGATTTACAGCAGCTATAGTCAGCTTATGCTGGCACTTTGCAATACTCCGGGCTCAGGAATACACATGTTGGCAGCTCACTAATGCTCATCCCAAATATGAGGCTAGGGTTATAGACCCAAACGTTCTTCTCCAACTCAGCTTTGAATCACCCTTTCCGCTCAACCACCTTTCTTCCTCTCATATGCTTCATTGCTGCTTTCTTTTGTGTATCTTGAATTTTGCAGCATTCAGCTTCATTGAATGTCCACAACTTTTAGTGTCAGTATGATATAATTTTGCTGTAAAGAAGTGAAAAGAGCAAGCACAAGTATTGGCAAGGCGACAAGCAGACTGCCAGTTTGTGAACCCGCTGAGGTTTCCAAACAGAGGCAAGCCTACGCATAACACATTGCAGTCATCAAGTCTGGATGTTACCAAAGCACAAAGGCCGGATAATTATTTTCACCCATACAGGAGGCTGGATGCACTGTGAGGGTTATGCACATTTTGTAATGGGAACGGGACTGGGATATGTTTGCACACATAGAATCATCAACATGCACAAACAAAGTGAATGCCTTCTGCTGTGGCCATGGTCCAGCACTTGAGCTCCATCCATGCAAGCTGGATTTCCTCATTGTCAGGAGCAGTGGAAATGGACTCAACAGCATCTGTGGGAATGGTTATTAGTAGAGGCCCACTCCCCTAGCAATAAAAATCCCATATGCACATGGACTAATGAATGAGACCCAGAAGTTCCCATGGAAATAAATGGGATTGAAATGCTCAGTTAACATTATTTGCATTGTGCCTATTATGTGGCAATAAATCCTACTGGTAGAACTGATAGCTTGGACTCATATCAGCACTGGCAGTAGTGCCATGGTCCACAGTTCTAAAGGCATTGCAATCTGAATCAATGGAGTGCCATGCATAATACTTTCTCAGGTCTATACCCAGAGATGTATGGCAGGACTTCTTCTAAATGGTTCTGAGGGGTTTGTTGTTGGGACCAACTATCTGAGATAGGTGTCACTTCCTTGTCACTTTGTTTGGAGGGGGACATGCAAGGGTTCACTGCTGACGAAACCACAGTCCAGAAATGGGGAAAAGCACAGCAATTTTGAATAGGAAAGAGTGAAACTGCTTACTTTTGACAGCATTCCCAAAAGACTCTTCCAAACAACTGATCGCTCTCACACCAAAGGAGTCCATTTATGTGATCTTACAGTGAAGTACGATGCATTTGGGCACAACAATGAGTTATATTCACCAAATGCAGGCTTGTGTTTTCAGTTGTTCCTTCGTGACTGGAACGTGCCTTTCTCCATAATTTATGTTGTCAGATGTCTGTCCTTACTGATTAGTACCTCATCCAAGTCATAATTCAGATCTATCTGACATAAATATCATGCACAACATGATGGTTTGGTTTTCCCCAGAAAGCAGAAACTTCTTTTGGAGGCTCTTTGCTCAGAATAAGGATTTGATTCATTGGAAAAATATGTGGATCCTAAATCCATTATTTTGAAATGTTATTTTTGGACATAGTCTCTTGCCACTTAGTTATGGGAAAGAGTGATTGGCCGGGGGGTATTGAATGATGTCAATAAATTGCACTTCTGAATTCTAATACGTGTAGGGAAATCACAGCCCCTCTACCATAGCTTGCTAAAAAGCAGCTATATTTTCCTCAACTTCCTTGTGTGGGAAAGGTTGATAAAAGGAGCAACTATCCACCCCATTTAAGTATGCTGGGAAGCCATGAATTTCTCAGTGTCCCTTCACTCCAGCTTTTGTTCTGGGATTGATCTTGTGGTCTTGGTTGGTCAATCTCCATCCAGAGATTGAACGAGAGGCATTGTGCTCTATTGATCCTATTATCTGCTTGCTTTTATGTTCCAAAATGGGAAATTTAGGGGCCAATCTTATCAAGAGATCTTCTGGGATGAGTAGCTTTGGATGCAACAGATCTCTGGCTCAGCTGGTGTTAAGCCCCTAACTAGTCCAGAGGAGGGCAACCAGAATGGTCAAAGGCCTGGAAACGATGCCTTATGAGGAACGGCTAAGGGAGCTGGGCATGTTTAGCCTGGAGAAGAGGAGGTTAAGGGGTGATATGATAGCCATGTTCAAATATATTAAAGGATGTCACATAGAGGAGGGAGAAAGGTTGTTTTCTGCTGCTCCAGAGAAGCGGACACGGAGCAATGGCTCCAAACTACAAGAAAGAAGATTCCACCTAAACATTAGGAAGAACTTCCTGACAGTAAGAGATGTTCGACAGTGGAATTTGCTGCCAAGGAGTGTGGTGGAGTCTCCTTCTTTGGAGGTCTTTAAGCAGAGGCTTGACAGGAGTGCTCTGATGGTGTTTCCTGCTTGGCAGGGGGTTGGACTCGATGGCCCTTGTGGCCTCTTCCAACTCTATGATTCTATGATTCTATGATTTTAGTGGTGGCCATTGGGCTTTAAAATTTCTGTGGCACCTTGTGTGATGCCAAAATCCAGCGCACCCCTGCCTCTCACCTTCCGTTGTTCATCATTGTTGCAGTGCCCTTGCGGTACCCTCTTGGCTTGGCACCCAGTGCAGGTGAACCACTCCCACTCCCTTAAATTTGCCTCTGTCCTAACTCTGGCTCAGCCAAGATACGCCAGCATAACTTGCTCAGTTGGGCTTCAACTGGCTGAGTGGAAGCCAGTGGAAGTCCTCCAAAATGGGCATTCTGGGGGTGTGGATGGGTGCGACCAGAGTGGGGGTACATAGGCTAGATCCTAAACCCATCCAGCTTGATATTGTAACCTGGCAATCTGTCATAAGACTATTTTAACGGCTTGCTTTCCCTCTGCCAGGTTTGGGCAGAATAGCAGCAGCTCTGCTGCTGAGCAGAGTTTGGATCTGGACATAGCTTTAGCTTCATTTACAACAGCTTCTGGTGCATCAGATTGCTCCCTTTATCTGGGAGAGCGTAAATTGTAAGTTTTAGCATACAAAGACTTTTGTATGCTTCTTATAGCTCACCGATCAATCGTGTACTTTAAGGTTTTCTACTGATTTTGCTGTCAGTACATTTTGGTAGAAATGTAGCAAGTTTTGGTGTTTTCCAATAAAAGCTTAATTTCTCCAGCATATGGGTGACAACTCACATTACATGACTAGACTTCTGCTGGCTCAGTGGGACCTCCCCTTCCTTTCCTTTCCCCTTCGGCTCCCTATCCTGCAACCTGCTTTGGAGTAGCCGGAGGAGTAGATTTTGAGGGCATGTGAGAAGCAGAGGGAAAGAAGGGAAACTCCCATTGAATGTGCCATCATTTAAAGTTTTAAACAAGCAAACAAAATAGTTAGGTGGTATGCAGTATGATCACATCTAGAACACATGTCTTTAAGCCTCCTTTGGGTTGCATTGTCATTACTCATCTTTTTAATGGAGAGTTTCTTTCTTTCTGACCAGCAAAAGACTCCAAAATTGAAACAAAGCATGACATTTATGGCTCGCTTAGCATATGGCCTTCTAGTCATTTTTTGTAGATAAATATTACAGAAGGGACTTGCTAGAGATCAGATCTCACTTTCATGCCCAGATTTTGCATCCCTGCACATTTGGAGCCCCTGCCAATAAGTACAAAAGATAGAACAGTGGCCTAGATGATGGACTTTAGCAAAATGTTGGTAAGATAAAACTGTTTTCCCTCCCCTCTGCATGATCTTCATGGAAAATAAGTTTTTTTTCAAGCAGACTGCAAATCCACTGAAGCAGTGAAGCAGATAGCCCAGTTTAAACTTGAAGGTTTGGGCATTCTTTGAAATAACTTTGGTTCACATTCATATGCTTTCAATGAACCTTAGAAACTTCAGCAGCTGCTGATAGTCCTCCCTAAATGTTCCTCAATGGAGAAAAATGGGTTATTTATTTATTTGCTACTGCTGTCCATAAAAAAACCTCCAAGCAGGCTATAAATGTAACACATAACACATAAAAATAATGAACACAACAAATAAAAATGAAAATTTAATTAAAGTATTTTTATCTGCTCTAATCCGGTGTTATTGTCATCTGGCTTCCTTGTTTGTGAATTAAAACCCACAAGTTAAAAAAAAAACAACGGAAAGAAAAGAGCACAAACAAGGCTGCAAGATGACAATGAAACCAGAAAAGAGCAGATAAAAATAGCAGCTAGATAAAAACACAATTAAAATCAAATTAGGTTCAAAATGCAGAGTAGCAGAACAACAACAACAACAACCCAAGGCCAAAATGCCTGTTGAAATAAAAGGGGTTTTTCTTGAGTAGTCTCCAAAGATGCATCTGATTCTGACAGAAGAGATAAATAGATAGATAGATAGATAGATAGATAGATAGATAGATAGATAGATAGGCCTCTCCTTAAGGTCTCAACACCTGGGCAGATGGAAGTAGTTCTTCAGATGGCCCAATCCTAAACCTAGATTTCCACAATTGTAGTCTGTAGACTGCCAGATGTCCATGAGTTTTGTGGAGGTGGTCTGCAGAATGTACACATTAAATACACAAATTCAATTTTAATTGTAATTTCACTGCTTCTTTTATTTCTTATATTGTATTATAATTAGGATTTTATGGAATGCAGACTGAAATCAATAAAATACAATATAAGAAAAAAAGCAGCAATTAAAATACAGTTAAAAATTGTACAGCATCTAGCACATCCCACCTGGCTTTTTCGGGGCCACGATTTTGCACAGCATCCTAAAATGCACATTTTGGGGTGCTGTGAGAGCACAGCCCTGGAAAAAAGTGTGTCTTTTGGGCTCTGTGACCTCACACGGGTCATGGGACTTGCACAGGAGCATGGACAGGAAGACACATATTCCAATATTGGAACTCAACAGGTTGGAAGGTATGCAGTCATCGTAAAACAGTGCTGAGCTAGATGAACCATTTGTCTGACTCAGTATGAAGCAGCAAGTTTCCTATGTTTTTGCAACTGACTGTGAGCTAATTCTAGGAGGCCACACAGGGCAGCACAAGAGGCTTAATGCCAACATTGTAAAGAATATTTTCCAGGGACGGTCCTGGAATTACAGAAGCCATCCTGGTTTCTGATTTGAACCTGGAATGTCCTGCTTTTCCTTAGGACGTCCCTATTTTCATCGGTGAAATGTTGGAGGGTATGGAGTTATGCAACCCCTGAGCCAAGGACACATCTGAAGGCAGCCCTGTATAGGGAAGTTTTTCAATGTTTAATATTTTGTTACGTTTATAAATGTTGGAAGCTGCTCAGAATGGCTGGGGCAACCAGTCAGATGGGCGGGGTATAAATATGATGATGGTGGAATTGTGTTTTTTTAAAAAATGCTTTTTATTAAGTTTTCATTTTAAATACACCAACACCAACAAACAAAAACATCAAATCTTTTTACATGTATCCTACTTTATGCTCCATAAAGCCATTGACTTCCTTCCTTCCCTTCCGCAGGTTTTCTTATTCCAATCTTTAATTCACAATTTCATTTGTAAAAGACTAAACCATGACATAAGATTTATTTCAGTCCTGCTAACGTCTTCAAATTTCTACAGTTCTCACTTATATAAACCACAAATTTACTCCATTCTTTTTGGTACTTTGTCTCCTCCTGACTGCGAATCCTATGTCAGCTTTGCTAATTCCGCGTACTCGACCAACTTTGTCTGCCACTCCTTTGCAGTCGGTATCTCCTGCGTTTTCCACTTTTGGGCTATCAGAAATCTAGCTGCTGTCATAGCATACAAATATAGTCTTTGGTCCGTGGATAATGGTGGAATTGGATGTCCCTATTTTCATCGGAGAAATGTTGGAGGGTATGATAGCACTGTGTGCAATCTACACTGCAGAGCTTTTCCAGATCACATCAACTAGCCAGCCGTTTGCAGTCCTGTTTTTGTTTCCACAGGGAAAGCCCGCAGCAGTATTTGGAAGGGCTTCTTAAGAGCAAGCTGCCGTGGCAGAGGTGCCAACCTCAACTTTCATAGTGGGTGGTCCATTGTGAAATCCCCCCAAGGCTTAGGATTTTGAGCTTCCCTGGGCCTCACGGGTAAGATCAAGTGTTTAAAATATTTTACGTGTAATCCAAGACCCAAGACTCTGTTTTGCAGGGAAAGGCAGGTTGAGATTTAACTCTTGTTAGCTCAGATGTTTTCATGTGAACAATTTAAAGAGCCTTCAGCACCTTTGATTTCCATTGAACTGCATGGCCAGTGTTCCGCCACCCCAACAAGTATAAACTTTCATTCAGTCCTTCTCTTCTGTGAGGCGGGCCAAAGGAAGGTGGCTGCAGCACCGCCTATTAACCTGTTTTTGGTGTGCTTGGAGCATAAATGCACAGAAGCTGTCAATTTATTTTCTCATCCTGGCCTTTGGGGTTTTATGAATCATCATCAATACAGTTTCATATGAATTTATGAAACTGCGTAGCACTGAGTCAAGCTAGTTATGCTGTCTAGACCTGAATTGTCTGGCAACCTCTTGTATCCATTGTTTGTGTGAGGTATGCCTTAGTCTGTCCTCTAGGTCAGCCTTAAGGCAAACCTAACCCTGTCCAATGCGATTTCATATGTTTCTGTGCATTGGTATTCATGAGTTTGCTATTGTCAATTCACAAATTCCATTCAGGAAGCGTTTTAGCTATTACTGACTCAAGATCTGGGTGAGGTTATCCAATTGAAAATATAGAAGGGATAATTTCCTGTGCTTCTTGTTTGCATACCTATGAAGATGCATATGGTGGCATTCATAGAAAATTACTTGTATTACACACTCAATAGTTTGAATGCATTGTCCATATACATGTTTTCATGTTTCATGCTTTGAATTTCATGTGCATTTGGGGGGAAATGGGAGACAACGCTGAATGAAAAGTGTCATATATTATGTTTATTGTTTAGCCAGTGTGATGTGGTATTGGACTAGGATCTATGATAAAGGTAAAGCTAAAGGGACCCCTGACCATTAGGTCCAGTCGTGATCGACTCTGGGGTTGCGGTGCTCATCTCGCTTTATTGGCCGAGGGAGCCGGCGTACAGCTTCCAGGTCATGTGACCAGCATGACTAAGCCGCTTCTGCAAACCAGAGCAGTGCACAGAAACGCCGTTTACCTTCCCGCCAGAGCGGTACTTATTTATCTACTTGCACTTTGACGTGCTTTCGAACTGCTAGGTTGGCAGGAGCAGGGACCGAGCAACAGGAGCTCACCCTGCCACAGGGATTCAAACCGCCGACCTTCAGATTGGCAAGTCCTAGGCTCTGTGGTTTAACCCACAGCGCCACCCACATCCCTTAGGATCTTTGATATCAGGGTTCAAATCCCCACTTAGTCATGAAGCCCATGGGTGACCTTGGCCTCAGCCTAACCTACCTCACAGGGTTGTTGGGAGGACAAAATGAGGAGGAAGAGGAGCCATGTGAACCACCTTGAGCTCCTTGGAGGAAAGATGGGACATAAATGTAATATAATATAATATAATATAATATAATATAATATAATATAATATAATATAATATAATGATATATATGGCTTATTTAATACTAAAATAGTCTCTAAATGGCTTGCAAAAATAACAAATTTTATACAAACACACATATAACCACCACCACCAGCTCATTCATTTTGGAAACTTTAGAAAACTCTCTGTAAACAATAGCCCAATCTGTAATCTGGTTTAATCTGGATTAAAACAATTTAGCCTGGACCAACTTTGATGGCTCTCAATTGCCTCTAAGCCCCCATACTTCACCTGAACTGGATTGTAGACCAGACTATTAGCCTTGAAAATGTTGCCTCAAAACAAGCAGCCATTTAGGGTATTGAACAATAAAACCAACATATTACCTCAGCGGTGGCCTTGCTTCTTAAGAGGCAGTCCTCCTTGAATGTTTACAGTAGTCATAAATGCCTAACATTTGAGCAGAGGTTATAAAGTAAATGTTGACACACTCTCAACCCCATTGTTACTTAAAAGGGGTGGTGGTGGAAATCACTATTTGGAAATTTATTTTGATTTCCAAATGAGTCTTTGAAAGGGCAGGACAACCAAAGCTTAAAATGTCCTTTCAGACAAATTATTTTCTTACGGCAGCATAAGTTGTTGGAAACAAGCACTCATAAGCAAAATGTTAACAGCAGCAGTCTAAGGATGGCAGTCAATGGCTGCATACAGTGGCGTAGCGTGGGGGGTGCAGGGGGGGGCGGCCGCACCGGGCGCAACATCTGGGGGTTAGGGTTAGGGGGCGCAAATCCATGGGTTAGGGGGCGCAAATTACTTGCCTTGCCCCGGGTGCTGACAACCCACGCAATGCCACTGGCTGCATACATACAATATCTCTCCTCCCAAGGAGGTTTTTAAGCAGAGGTTGTGAATTGAGGACCCCCCCACCTGCTTAGGGATAAATAAGACACAAGGACACGTATATTTTAGGTTAATGGGCTAAAGAAGGCCACAACTTTATTGGTTACAGCATGTGAGTGGTATTGGCTTAGGCATTGGATCAAACAATCTATATATGAATCCACCCCGCTCAGCGGGGAGTCATCCGAAGGTTAACAACCAGTGGGAGGAGCTTGTTGATGCAAATACAACCGGAAGCTTCCCCTGATGTCACCGGGGTTTTTGCCATGGCCCTAGCCACCCGCAGGGCATCGGACAGGATCCATGACCGCCGGATTCCTTTAACAGAATACCCAACAAGGGGAGGGGTAGGTGATGGCCCTCCAACACATGACACATATTCCAATGCCTAACCGCCACTGCCCGAAAAGTTGTGACGATTTGCTACGAGGTAGGCAAAAAAAACAAGTGGCTGTTGCCAATTTGCCAAATGGATAAAAGTTCCGATCAGGCCCCCTGGGCAACCAGGGCAACCAACCAAAGTCCATAGCAAGGTTAAAAGCATAAATATGACCTAAAGGGAGGGTGGGCGGGTGATTTGATGACTCCAGGCAGGAGCATGAGGGCACAGTGCTGCTGTGACCGCTTGAATGCAGCTAAACCCTGCCCCCAAGCCAGCCCAATTGGCTGGCTGACGGGCGCGGCGCGGCAGGCGGGAAACTGACCCAGGGGGCCGAATACGCCCCCTGCCATCGTGGGAACCAGCTCCCGCTCACAACTCCTCCCCTCTGGTAGGAGGAGAGGCTTTAACAGCCATCTGTCATTGATGCTTTAGTCGAGATTCCTGCATTGTGGGACGTTGGACTAGATGGCGCTTGGGTCCCTCCAGCTCTAAGATTTCATGATTCTACCTTGAAAGCACGTTTGAATCACCTTCTTTTCCTCAAAGAATTCTGGGTACTGTAGGTTACTGGGAACCATTGAGGGGTGAGCTACAGTGTCCAGGATTGCTTGAGGGAAAGAATGTGTTCCAAATGCACTTTAAAGGTGTAGCATATACATAGCCAAACTTAGAAAGAATGCTATTTACAACTGATTTTTCTAGAGCCTGGGAGTTTTCAGAAGCTTTTGAATGAATGTCATTATATTTTCCTTTACTGTTGCACTCATCCCCTCCCTCTCTCCTGCCTCCTCCCGATACTTCATTGTTTGCTTCAGAAATATCTTCTGAGTTTTGACTCACAAGAGCTTTGGCTAAGCACTGAGCTAATATTGACTAATATTTCAAAATAAATTGCTCCTTCTAGTGAGGTCACAACAGAACCAATGCCTGTTAGGTGTGACGGTACCACTCACTTCTGCGTTGTTTTTATGAACCTACAATTCCCCCTGCATGAATTATATCCAGAGCTCTCTTGTGGGGTTAAGATTTCCATTGGTGTCTATCTGCTTCTACATAAACTTATATCCTGCAGCTGAGATGCAAAGAATCGTGCCTCAAGCTCTTTTGAGTCAATGGGCTTTAGGTGAGAATCCCATACTTAGTTGAAAGTAAGCAGTCCTCATTTAATTGAGCAGGACATACTTGTGAGTAAGCATCCCAAGGATAGTGCTGATGGACTTCCCCAAATAGAATCCTGTATGCCTCATGAGATACTGCTTTGGAAATTGAGGGGAAGGAGATATTGAAAGCAGTGGTGTAGCATGGGTTGCCAGTGCCCAGGGCCACATGGAGGGTGGTGGTGGGAGGGAGGGAGGGAGGGAAACGGATGGAGTACAAATGTGCTTTCAACTGCCTAACAGCATCTGGGTCACCCAGGAGATCGCAGCCACAGAGATAAGAAAAAAAGAGTCATTCGTTGTCTGGAGAGGTCACTTTCTGGTTCATATGGAGAAGCCGTTTTCAACGGAGCCCAGGCACGGAAGCACACAGCTGTATTAAGGCAGCACCAGGTGTTGAAATGTTGTGTCCCTAAGAATTTTGCACCCCGGGCAACCACCCCTGTGTCCCCCCCCCACTATGCCACTGATTCAAAGCAGTTTTTGTATCTAGTATGGGGGCCACAACAGCCAAGGTTTAGACACAGCGGCTATGCTATTTATTACTGTCTGTGGGGGGGGGGGGGGAAGGATCTAGCTACTTACAAGCACTTGTGCTAAGATTGATTAAACAGAGGTAACAAATCTATAGCCACCTAGAACAACTTTGCTCTTGCTGCAAAACCTTTGAAATAATGCAGGGAGCAATGAAAGATCTTAAGGTCACCATGGCAGTCTGCCTTTGAAGTATGTAGGCTTGTTGCAGCCAGTGCTGTACAAGTTGCAGATGGCACTTGTTTTCTACTGTTGGAATCTGGAAGGTGCTATGAAATTATTTTGATATAAGGCCTATTTCCCGTGGCTTTATGGGGATGCAGCCATTGTGCTGTTACCTTTGTGATTTGATTGGGCAGGATTGTCTAACCCTTTTCAGGGCTGCATTCACCCAGGAGACAAAGTGTAAAAGTGCAGATGCCTAATAGTAGTAGTAGTATTTTTAAATAAAAAACCCCTCAGTTTTTCTGTGTACATTGTGTTTTGGAATCACAAAAGCCCTTTGGCATTATGGAATCACAGCAGAAGAACTATGGGTGTAGTCAGTGTGTGTATATATGTGTGTGTGTGTGTGTGTGTGTGTGTGTGTGTGATAGTGTAAGTGTGTGTGTGTGTGTGTGTGTGTGTGTGCATACTAGAGTTGCCATATTTTGAAGAGCGACAAAGAGGACACATCTGCCAACTTCTACTTTTAACTATGGATCTCTGTGATGACTCTCATCATGAAAAAGAGGACATGTCCGGAAAAAGAGGACATATGGCAACATCATCATCATTATTATTATTATTATTATTATTATTATTATTATTATTAGAAAGTTTTTTGTGGCAGCAGCCCTTGGATGTCACTGGAAAACCTCTTGACATTATGACATCACAGCAGGAGACCCTTATGATCACTCAGTATTTCTTTTATTTATTTTTAAAAAGACAAATTGGGGAGGGATTGGGGGATCACAAAAACCTCTTGGGAGACATATGTGTTGATGAAGGGGGTACATTCTTAGTCACGCTCAATTTGAGACAGCTTTTACCTTCCTCACCGAGAAAAAGCCTTCTTATCTAATTGGTTTTTGTTTGTTTGTTTATGTTTTGATGAAGTACAATGGTACCTTGGGTTAAGAACTTAATTGGTTCCGGAGGCCCATTCTTAACCTGAAACTGTTCTTAACCTGAGGTACCACTTTAGATAATAGGGCCTCCCGCTGCCACCACACCACCGCTGCGCAATTTCTGTTCTCATCCTGAAGCAAAGTTCTTAACCTGAGGTACTAATTTTGGGTTAGCGGAGCCTGTAACCTGAAGCCTCTGTAACCTGAGGTACCACTGTAATGATGACCTGGTACATCTCTGAGTACTAGTTGCTAAGAATGGGGAGATTTCTATTGTGCTCAGCTCCTTCTCGTGGGCTTCCCATTGGCTGCTGTGAAAACTGAGTGACGGACTACGTGGGTCCTTTGGCCTGATCCAGCAGGCTTTTATGTCCATTTTGTACTACTGGCTGGTGAGAATAATCATCAGTGCTGGCTGACAGAAATCCTCTGTTAGGAAACCCACAGGAAAATCAACACTGAGTTTCATCTACCAAAATTCAGCTGCCTTTCTATAATCAAAGCAAGCCATGACTGGTAAGGAAATTGTTTACTTCCCTGTGTCAAAGGGTTTCTGTTGTGGGTTGAGACACCAGGCCAAAAGCCCCTTTATTCTTTCAGTTCTTGTGGCATCGCTGATGCCAATAGATTGGATGAGACCTGGGGAGCGGGTGAACCCTGCTTCATTTAGAGGTGTGTCTATTTTGGGGAAATTTGCTGGATTGCAGGGAGTATTGGGCTATGTCTATTTGTCTGTCTTTGCCAATGCTATTTTTGGTGCACTCAGAAATAATAGACGCCCAGGTCAGAACTTTAAAACAAGTGAACAAACACAGGATTCTTTATTGTCATCAATATCTATACAGGCATATATTTAACCAAACGAAGACCTGAAATGGATTAGTTTGATTGGGACATTCTGGAATTCTGGCTAGGATGAAAAAAAAATGGATCCACGATAAAACGCTGCTGTGCTATTATTTGACTCTGATTAGTGGCTTGCAGAAAATCGGACAACAAATGGCCACGACAGTTCCTAGTGCATAAATAATTATTGAACGTTTATCTGTAATGACTTCTCTTTGCCACTAGGGGCTGCTCTTCCTACATCATGATGAAAACTGACTAGACATTTTGCATTCTTCACCCATGTTAGTTAATTCCTGCCTTTGTTTACTAATTTGATTTGTACTCCTCCTCATTATGGTGTTTTTTCCCCTTCTAGCAAATTTGTGTACACAACATTGGCTTTGGACATTTAGAACCACGAGAGAGTTGGTTATAAGAATTAGACAAATTCTTTTTTCAAGGACCAGCACGATACAGTGGATGGACTGTGTAGTTCGGCAGTGAGTGACCCCTAAGCATATCTGTCAACTTTCAGATTTGAATATAAGGGATCAGCAGCCTCGAAAATAAGGGATCAGCAGCCTCACCTGTCCTGGGGACAGTCTACGGGATATCTAACAATCCGGGATAGCAGCGGGAAGCAGTGGGAAACGGCGCTGGAATAAGGGAATTTCCCGCAAAAAAAGGGAAGGTTGACAGCTATGCCCCTAAGGTGCTTCCAAACTAGCTGCTTTTGATACTGGCATTATTTTCTGGCTTGAGTTCTCCAGAAAATGCATAAGGTTTTGCAGCCAAAGTGTTACATTTTCCTTGTTAACGTTCTCTCTCTCTCTCTCTCTCTCTCTCTCTCTCTCTCTCTCTCTCTGTGTGTGTGTGTGTGTGTTTTCTTAAGAACCCAGAATGCTAAGGAGTTTATGGGTAATAAGCAGGCACACACAAGAGCCAGTACCATCAAGCATGAATTAGTTTAAGCATCCCAAGTTGGGAACTTGGTGAGGGCACAGCTGCCACACTGTAGTGAGCCCCCTGCTGCCTTCCCCCTCCCAGTGGGCCTGGGATAGCTCAGTTGGTAGAGCACAGGACTCTTAATCTCAGGCTTGTGGGTTCGAGCCCCACGCTGGGCAAAAGATTCCTGCATTGCAGGGGGTTGGACTAGATGGCCCTCATGGTCCCTTCCAACTCTATAATTCTATGACTCTCAGTAAGTGGCAGCAATGTGCAGTACTGGGACGCCAGGTGAGCAGCACCCCACTACCTGCGTTTCCCTGCTGGTCACTACTGTTGCCAGCAGCATGGCCAACCATCAGGGGTGATGGGAGACGCAGGCAAAGAACATCTGGAGGGCACAATGTTGGCTTACCCGGACTTAATACATAGCAGGCAGTCTATTTTTCCTTCATTACTTAATTGGGTGGGGAAGCCTAATTTTCACTGTGAAGGCAGCATGCAGGAAAGGAAGGTTTTCCGTTCCTGTGCTGGACTGGAAATTTCAGAAATGTTTTCACTATCCTGGTGCCCTCCAGATGTTTGTTTGTTTGTTTAACAGGTAAATTATAAAATATGCCCTTAAAATTACTGATGCAACCAGATATTGAAAAAACAACAACCAGCCTAACATTAAAAAAAAAATAAATGAGCAGTTTTTCAAAGATATACATTAGAAAATAAAATTACATGTTAAAATACATGCCAAATTTACAGTTCTGGATAGGCTCACTTGAGCAAACAAAATAAAGTTTTTAGCAGGCACTGAAAGCAGTGTGGTGAAAATGTTTGCCTAAGATCAACAGGCAGGGAGTTCTAACACATAGGAGCCACCACACTGAAGGATCAACTCCTTGCAGGTGCAGAATGAACAATATGCGACACTTGCGCTCTCTGGACATGGCTGTGTGGGTAGGATTGGAACCACCATAACATAGCGCTCATGCTGGCTGGGGCTGGTGGAAGTTCAAAATACCTGGAGGGCACAAGGTCAGTTAAGGCTGCCTTTGGGGTGAAATTGCTTTTGGTACCTAAGTCTTGTGGGGAGGGGCGATCTCCATTCTAATCTTAGTAGGTTTGTGCATTAAGGGAGAAGCTACCCCTTGCCACACACTGCCTTTAGAGGGCTCTCCCACACCTGTAACTAATTAAGGAAAAACAAGATACATAGCTGTCTGCTACATAATTTGACTGCATGTTACATTCAGGCCTGAAATCCTTGAATGTGAGACCTTCTGTATGCCGATCAGGTACCCTCCCAGGGAGCTATGGCTTCGCCAGGGTCACTTGGGCAACACGCAGATACCACAGTCTGCTTTGCAGTGTCATTTCACTGCCCTGCTATCATTACAAAATGCTGCAAATGATTGGAAATAATAGGCTACCTGTATATGCAGTGGAGGATAACGTGTTTGAGGATGGTTTTACAAAGCATGAACGTCCTCTGAGGGAGAGAAAGTTTCTCATCTAATTTTCCTCAGGAGAGCCAGAGGCAAAAATTCTACATTTGGAATGGATCGCTGTTAAGGTACGTTTGGAAGGGTGGCCTGAGTACATGGAATAATGTGGGTTTGGGATAAACAAAGGACTCGTTTTCAAAGGAGTGTGCGTCTATGTGTGGTAAGTACACACACCAGTGATCCTCACAAAGAAGACTAGGGTAATCTAATGAGCCATGTGAGCATGATAATTTTTCACTCTATAAGCAGCCCCACTAATAGGAGAACAAATGTATTAATGGACATTCGATGTTTTGAGGAGCTAGCATTGCCGTGTGGCATATTTGAACATACATTTCAATAAATTACTCTATCCCCGTGTTGTTTCCTTCTGACAGAACTGGCAGCTTTATCAGGGTCTGAAAGCAGGATTTCTACAAATCCTCATTTTGCTGTACTTTGAAAGTCCTAAAGATTAGTTTAGGGTACAAAGGATGATCAAGTCTAATTCGGAAACCAGGCTGCGATCTCTTCTCGGTATTGCTTTAACCATTCAATGTTGCCCTTCACCGTTTCAATACTCTGAGTCCTGGAAGATGCTCCAGCTCCAGCATTAGGATATTTCTCAAAGAAGTTTTCCATCTTAAGAAAAACAACAACAACAACCATGTGCATTCATTTGCATGATAAAACTGGTTTGCTAGAAGATGAATAATTGTCTAACTTATCTCGGGTCTGCATATCAGATACATGTGAATATACAGCTGCCCTGTGCAATTTGAAACTGGGCTTTGCAACCATTGGCTTGGGTGATATGCATCTGAGCCACAGAATGAATGACAGAAGGACATGGCTACACCTGCAGTGTGGATCAGAGCTGTGGATCATCTCATCACATTTTATCATGTTGTAACCCTCTTCCTGCCGCTGTATCTGGGGACAAATGACGCATTTCAAGGTGTTCAGTGACTGATTGGGAACGTCCTACTACAGTGGACGCTTGGGTTGCGAACATGATCTGTGTGGGAGGCACATTCGCAACCCGCAGTGCCGCACCTGAACACGCACAGGTTGCGATTCGGCGCTTCTGCACATGTGCAAAGCGTGATTTAGTGCTTCTGCACATGTGTGAGCGGCAAAACCCAGAAGTAACCCGTTCCGGTACTTCCGAGTTTCGGCACGTCCGTAACCCAAAAACGCGCAACCTGACGCATCTGTACCCCGAGGTATGACTGTATTTTCTTTCTTGAAACAAACAAGCAAACACACACTGATATGGGAGTCTCCAGTTGAGACAGGAGCTGCAGCATGAAGCAGAGGGGTGGGGGAGGGGACTGTTATAACCTTTTCTTCCAATGCAACAGCCACAATCTAAATTGCTCCTTCCCCAAATATGCTAATAACAGCTTCAGGAGGGAATATAAATGGAAGAATTGGCACAAGGGCAAAGGATTAGATCTGCTACTCCTGCCTTGGCCCTGATCCAAACCAGCTGATTTTAAAGAATGGCACTCCTGGCCTAAATGAGCTGACCTGTTCAGGGGCATCATGCTAAACCATGGCTTGGTACTACATGAATGAGCCTGCTCAGGCTTATGTGCTTCTCCTTCCCTCTCTTCTTGCAGCTTGTCCATGAGGAGAAACATTTGCTTCCTGTTTAAAACTAGCCGAAGTTCATAATTAAATCTGAACTGGTAGAAACTCTGGTTAGTTTAAACTCCGATTTTGTTTTAGAAAGCCAGGAGGAAGCTGTGGTTTATGGGTCATGGCTTGTTAGCAAACCATAGTTCAAACTCGCCAGAGTTCTCTGCTGCTCGAGCATAACCATGAGCTCCAGTTTGTTTATAACAAGAAGGAGATGCTTACAGCTTCCCTCTCATGGTTGTGCCACAGGCAGAGAGTGTATGCATGCCACTTCTGTTCATGCATGTGGCATTAAACTATGCTTTAGTGTATCAGTGAAAAGAGAGCTAGTATAGACTGTTGTTCTGCTGGTCTATGTAATCAAGAGTAAAGAGAAAGTGCAGAGTTATGCCCTAATTCAAGGACAGCCACTGTAATGCCCTCCAGATTGGACTACAGCTCTCATCATCTCAGACTATTGGCTATGCCGAATGATGCTGACGGGGCCCAAAAAAATCCAGAGGCTACCATGTTGGTTGTTCTTGCAACCAGAGATTTTCTGTGTGAATGCTGGTTTTTGTTTTGTTTTGTTTTGTTTTGTTTTTGGAAGCAGCTCTTATCTTTCTGGCCTAGACGGCAGACGGATCTTTTTGAAACTACCAAATCAGTGAGGCTCCAGATGTAATCCTACCAATTTAGTATATATGTGGCTCAAGAATGACCCCATTAATGTGGATGGTCTAAAGATTTTCCAAAGTCTTATTACTTGTCAGAAATGTTCAAATGAATTGGTTTCACTAAACAGAGGTTAGCTATTGTGTTCCTCATGTCTGTGAAAGGCACTTTAGTTTTGCCCAGGCAGCCTTTAAGTGATTTATGATTGCAATATAGATCTATCACAATATACATAGACATCCTGAAACATTATGGCATTCTGGTTTAACACTGAGGTAGCCAATGTGATGCTTGCCAGATATTGTTGGACTCCCAACAGCCCCATCCAGTGTAACTAATGGTACGGGATGATGGACAGTGTAATCCATTGACCGTTGGGAAGGTTCCACAATGACTATCCTCATTTTAGCTGGAAAGCTGGAAGGTCAGACTGCTCCCTTACCTGCCAAAGCTGAAGGTCTGTGTTGAAGGTTTCTGTTATTCTTGACACTAGGCGACCAAGGTTTCTGTCATTGAGAGTGTATCTGAAAAGATAACAGAAGCCTGTTATAGATGCATCTAGATAAAGCTGGCACGAGGTTCTGGTGACCCTCTGAATGTTGTTGCTTTACACCTCTTATCCTCCTTGATCATTTTCCTTGTTGGCTGGGAGCTGGGATGCAACAATATATGGAAGGCCACAGGTTTTGAATTTCTGGCACAAAGTATATCAGCTTTAATTTTTAAAGCTGCATGGAACAGTGCATGGAAAGGGAACAATAAATAATATCAGTGCTCTGCTTTCTGGAATATTTCATTTCCAGCTGTTATTCCCATTTGCATCCAGCCCTTTCCCAAAGAGTAAAGATAGGCATACAAGGAAGTTATCCTATTGTTTCTTCACAAAAACCCACCTAATGTCTTTAGAGTGGTAGCTATTCGCAGAGTGTAGCCTAATGCCTTTAGAGTGGTAGATCTTAAAAGTGTCATTATAAACCAGATCTCTTGCTTAATAATAATAATGGCAGGTGTGTGTTGAGAGGTGGGGAGGTAAATTTCGTTAGGATCACAGCACATTGTCTTCTGGAACTCTTAACAGCTAAGGTTGTAATCCTAGGTACAGTGGAGCCCCGCAAGACGAATGCCTCGCAAGACGGAAAACCCGCTAGACGAAAGGGTTTTCCGTTTTGGAGGTGCTTCGCAAAATGAATTTCCTATGGGCTTGCTTCGCAAGACGAAAATGTCTTGCGAGTTCCTGCGGGTTTTTTTTCCTTCCCCCCCTTTTTCTAAGTCGCTAAGCCGCTTATCTGCTTATCCGCTAAGCCGATAAGCCGCTAAAAGCCGCTAATAGCGCTAATCCGCTAAGCCGTCAATGAGCTTGCTTCGCAAGACGAAAAAACCGCTAGACAAAGAGACTCGCGGAACGGATTAATTTCGTCTTGCGAGGCACCACTGTACATATATATGGTCCCATTGGATACAGTAGGGCTTATTTCTGAGTAGCCAGGCATAGCATTGCACTGTAAGAGATTGTGGCATACATGTTTCTGGAGCCCCTTTTGTGGTGTTCAAAGTATTGTTCTCTGTTGGCAGATATATTTCTTGAATTCAAGACAGAGAGCAAAGGCTCCCGAGATTATGGAAGTTTTGTGCATCTTCTCACATTTGTGACCTAGGACAATTTTCACTTGGATATTAGAAGTTATTGGTAAGGCTCTGTACCTTTTATGAAACCAAGTCAGTTTAGGCATTTTAGAAAGATTTGCCCTACAAAACCATTCAGCACCAGTCGGTTTGGCACCAGCACATAGCATCCTTGGGCAGCAGCCAGGGCTTCACCACTACTAATGCCTGCTCTGGCAAGCAGCCATTTAAATTTCCCATAATGCCCTTACTGTAGTGTTGCTCCTGCCCATTAGATGAAAGTTCAAGGAGGGTGAGGTGATCAGTGGCTGCTAGGCACGGTGGCTGTGTTTTACCTCCACAGTTATTACATTTATATACCAACTTTTCCCCAAGGAGATCAAGGTTGGTTTGCTGGAATTCAGCAACTTCTGAAGAGCACGGTGTTGGCTATTTATGCTATTTCAATATGATATTTTGCAGTTCAGATGTGGAACTGGATGTTGTTGAACTACAACTCCCATCACCCTTGGCCACTGCCCATGTGGGCTGAGGCTGATGGGAGTTGGAGTCCAACAGCATCTGGAAGACTACCGGTTCTCCAACCCTGCTCCAAAACATGTTCTACAGCTTCCATAGCAGAAGCATCAGGGATTCAGGAATCTGGAGGCAGTGTGAGGAATAGGAATGGAAAGCTATTCTGTTTGTACCCCTAGGATCTGGGTCTCCATTGCATGACCAGTTTGTTCCATCTGCTGTTCCAGTATGGCCTTTATTGGGCCCTAGACTCTGATGCATATGCTCAGAGGCTCCCTTAATTCGATTTGGCAGATTTAGGGAAGAGCAACTGGTTTGGTTGCAATGGGCATGGAGCTTTGGGGGCACCACAGGGGATGCCACAACTATGATTTAGAATGGAGTGTGAGAGATGGGGAGGATGTGACAGATTTTGGCATTGCACAGGGTGCTGCTGAAATTTGAGACCCCAAGGTCGGCCACTGGCAGCTTCATCCCAACATGGGTTTTGCTCTTTAAGCATGCCGTGTCTGTGACATTGCAGATTCTGGGGCATGGCTCTTGGATCAGGCAACAAAAATGTCTTGGGAAGGTCCTGCATAAACACTATTCCTAGATTTATTGTGCAAATATCATTATTGTTAGGGTGTGTTTGATTTCACAAGAAGGGAGAGCAAAGCAGCACTTTTCTAGCTTCAGTGGCAAGTGGATATGGTAAAATGGAAGCCATTGCACATATATATTTCCCCCACTCCCAGTGCAAAATAACAACAACCCCTCAACCATACTAAAAGAGAGAGTAAACTGCACTGAGAGGCTATGCACTTACCTGCTAACCAAATATTCCCAGTTGAGACGTACCCAGTCCCAAGCCATTGTTTTGCCGTAGCTGTTATAGGAGATGTATCTCAAGACAGTGAACACGTCTTGACTTTTAATGAGATTTGGATCCATGAGATTCTTTAAAAATCTAGGAGCAATCAGATATGAAGCAATTACACATGATGATTAGTATCTCATTAGGGCTGCATGGGAAATGAGCTGTAAACTGCGCCGTGAGATATGCTTCCGCCAAGATGAATTCGTAAGAAAAACACAAGTTCTTTTTTAAAGAAGACGAGGAAGAAGAAGTGGAGCCTATTCCCACGGTTTGTGTTTACAAAGCCAGAATGCCCAATAAATGATCTGGAGCAGAGTAACGGGCATGGTGAATGGCAGGCAGTGGACTAAATAGACTTTGATGTTGCACAAAGTCTGTGGCCACATTCATGCCGTACATTGAAAACACTGTGATACACTTTAAATGGTCGTGGCTCCCCCTCCTGAAATCTGGGCAGTTTTTTTAAGGGTGCTGAGAGTTGTTAGGAAGGCCTGTTCCACTCAAAAGACCTACAATTACCAGAATTCTTTGTAAAGAGGGATTGATTGTTAAACCACTCAGAGATTTGTAGCTCAGAGAGGAATAGGGCCTCCTAACAACATTCAATTTTTATTTGCCCAGGTCTTTTAGTTTTGTTATGATGTTTATGCTGGGCTTTAAAAAAATGCTGCTTGATTCAATTTACTACTTAAAAAATTCTATCTTATGTTTTTATATTGTATGTTGCTCCAGGAGCTAACACTGAAGAGCACCTAATAAAAGCTTTTATATGGGAAACAAGTAAGATCCCAAACAAACCTGTCCAAAAGGGTGACATTTTTCACTGATGCCAGGCCATATAGCAGCTTCTCCTTTTCTTGAGCTAATGTTGTATTTTGGTACTTCTGAAACATATAATTCCAGGCGTCCTCATTGCCAGAGTTCTGCATGCCATAGCGATAGACCAAGAGGCGGAGGTTTACATCTGGGCTAACATTTAAGAAAACAATACTATTAGGGGAGGTGGAACAGCTTTCAGTTTATTCTGCATGTGATTGTCATGTACTTCTTTGAATGAAGTTCATACATAGATAGAGAGATATCCACCTTGTTGTTCCTTGTTGCCAGTCATTAAATAGGTTAGATGCATTGTTCAAAGTCTCTTGGTCACCCATGCTGCACGCAAACTCTAAAACTGTCACACGGAGGAGACTGGGGAGTAAAGAAGAAATAAAGTCTGCTTTATTCATTTTGAATATGATATATTAAGTAATGTAAAATAGCAGTACAAGTAGATATGTGCACCCAATAGGATTTGGAGCTTAGGTTTCTCAAACAGCTGCTCTGTATACCACATATATGAAAGTGAAGGGACTTGGAAAAACAGGCATCTGTTGCTAAAGGAGGAAGGGGATATAAAAAATTCTCAATGGGCATGCCAAAGCTTTCATGTGTACTTAAAATACCTATTTGTATCCTGGCTTTTTTGCCTATATATGCATTCTATACCATGATTACACTATACAAGGTGAAATTCCGAGAATTCTACATACCCTTTTGGGAACATACAAGTAGCCTCCTGAAAAGGAGCATTAGAAAGTTAGAAGATCTTAGCATTTGTTAAAGAGTTTTAGTATTAAAGAGATGATCATTTGCTTAGCACTGACTGTCTGTGTAATGCAAATGAGTTTGGCTGCTTCCAATTGGGTAGTCAGAATGTTCACATCCCATTACTATGCACAGGGCTCCCAAAATTTATCTGCAACTTCTGTTCTTCAAACAGAGAAGGGACCAATGAACTTGAGAGAAATGGGAGACATAAGGCACACTTGAAATACAGAAATACAAAGCAATTCTCAAAGAACAAGCCTGAAACAAATGATTTACCTATTGATGTGGACTCCATCGTTACCCCATCCCAGTTGATTTGCGATGGGTCTAACCAGCTCACGAAAATATGCCTGGAAAACAGACATAGCAGCAATGACCACTGGACGCTTTGGGCAACAACATTTTCATGGATTCACTACTATTTGTTTTAAACATTTGAAGAACAAAGGAGCGAAATAATAATAATAATAATAATAATAATAATAATAATAATAATAATAATAATAATAATTTATACCCCGCCCATCTGGCTGAGTTTCCCCAGCCACTCTGGGCAGCTTCCAATCAAGTGTTAAAAACAATACAGCATTAAATATTAAAAACTTCCCTGAACATGGCTGCCTTCAGATGTCTTTTAAAGATAAGATAGCTGCTTATTTCCTTCGCATATGAAGGGATGGTGTTCCACAGGGCGGGTGCCACTACCGAGAAGGCCCTCTGTCTGGTTCCCTGTAACCTCACTTCTCGCAATGAGGGAACCACCAGAAGGCCCTCGGTGCTGGATCTCAGCATCCGGGCTGAACGATGGGGGTGGAGACGCTCCTTCAGGTATACAGGACCAAGGCCGTTTAGGGCTTTAAAGGTCAGCACTAACACTTTGAATTATGCTCGGAAACGTACTGGAAGCCAATGCAGATCTCTCAGGACTGGTGTTATGTGGTCCCAGCGGCCACTCCCAGTCACCAGTCTAGTTGCCGCATTCTGGATTAATTGCCGTTTCCGGGTCACCTTCAAAGGTAGCCCCAGAGTGCATTGCAGTAGTCCAAGCAGGAGATAACTGGAGCATGCACCACTCTGGCAAGACAGTCCGCAGGCAGGTAGGGTCTCAGCCTGCGTACCAGATGGAGCTGGTAGACGACCGCCCTGGACACAGAATTATCCTGCGCCTCCATGGACAGCTGTGACTCCAAAATGACTCCCAGGCTGCGCACCTGGTCCTTCAGGGGCAAAGTTACCCCATTCAGGACCAGGGATTCCCCCACCCCCACCCTGTTCCCCCAAAACAGTACTTCAGTCTTGTCAGGATTCAACCTCAATCTGTTAGCCGCCATCCATCCTCCAACCATGAACATGTTCTCAGATAAATTGCTTGGGAACAAGCCAGGCACGCCACATAGCATTTGCAAGGCCCTG
The DNA here is from genome assembly GCF_964252035.2 of Podarcis erhardii. NCBI lineage: Eukaryota > Metazoa > Chordata > Lepidosauria > Squamata > Lacertidae > Podarcis > Podarcis erhardii. The sequence continues at coordinate 55,701,178 of NC_138512.1, forward strand.
GTTGTAGTTTGTGGAGCTCTATCCCCAGGTAAACTCACTGAAATGGGTGGGACTGAGTGGGAACAGACTACAATTCTATGATTCAGCATCTTGAATCCCTGGTCTCTCCACTATAATTTGAAAAAAACAAAAGCAATACTTATTACGGAGAGTAATGTAATAGTGAAAAGAGAATTGACGTAAGGTGTTACTTTTTTGTGGACTAATTGGTGAGCACAACTTAAAGCCTTTGCATTCAATAGATCCTTGTTAGTGGGTGGAATTTCACTCAGATGGGTGTGGGCGAGGCTATAGCACAATGAGCAAGCTATTCCTCATCCCACTGTCATTGTGTCTGGCCAAACAGTCTCCCCACCGCATGCATTCCAGCTTCACCCATTGTTATCACAAAAGTCTGCATTCTGTTGTGTCAACAGAACCTGTTCCAGAGAAGTATTGCCTGTGTCGTCCTATCCTTGAGGACTGCTGGTAAGGATTCTCTCTTACATCACTGCTCATTAAGAAACATTCAAATGATTTGATAGGCTCTGCATTTATCAGAGTGGCCCCATCTGCCAGATGGACAAATACAGGACCACAGAACTAAATCCCCTTGCACTGGCAGTGCAAAACATTATGCTGGCATGTGCATTTAAGCCTGCGCAAAAGTACTGTTGCACCAGAAGACTGCTGGGTCAGCGCAACCCCTATGCCAGCAGATCACTGCCAGCACAAGGAGAGCAGGTGGGTAGAGATCAGTAGTGGATGGCGTTGTAGGATGGCGGTGCTAAACTGAGCTCCAAAATGCTGAGATGCTGCTGCTTACTGGGAGAGAGATGGAGATAGGCATGGCAGCAGGGTGATCTGCCTGATGCCATCTGGCATTCCTGCCAGTGTATCAGCACCTGCTAACCTCTCTGCTGGCTTGCCCTTCCCTCTCTACTTCCCACTAAGCAGCAGTATCTCAGCTGTCAGGAGGTCAGGTGAGCACCACAATGTCATCAACTACTGGTAGAAATGGAGAAGCTATAGAAAAGGAGCTTAGCCAGAATCACATGCTGGCCCAGAGGTCTGTCCTATCTGAAGGCTCCTGTTTCTGTGCTTCTCAACATTTTAGTCTGTTTTTGTTTTGATGTTGGCTTTTGTCAAATCGCTTTTTGCTTTTCATGAATTATGCCACTTTGAGGGTCCTTTTTTGAATGGAAGAGTGGCTTATACATAAATCAAGACTGCAACAGAAATAAAAATACACAAATAACATTGTGCCCGCAAATGGGAGCACCCTGTTTACAGTTGCTCTTGAAATCCTGCCCAAATAATGTTGCCAATGCACTTTTCCACTGAACCCTGACAACCATAGTTCCTTGAGGATATTGGGATTACTCAGCACTAGTACCAAGCCACAGTTCCAAGAATCTTCTGGTGGAAACCATGATTGTTAAACCTATGTAAATCCACAATTATTTTATAGTGTAAATAGGCCCAATGTATTCCCCAAATCATATATGCTAATGTTGAACTCCAAATGCTGATCTACACAGGCTTGGGAAAACACCACCAATGTTTTCAGAGGTATAAGGGGGGAAATCACATACCGATGAGGCCTGAGCACACTGAATGTCTGTTGTGGAAAAGAATGGGAAACCAGGGGGATGGGATGTAGATGGGATGTAGAGGACCCCGAGGCTGGCTGGCTGACATGGGCCTTTTCTGCAGTAGCTTCCCATTTGTGGAATGCTCTCCCCAGAGAGGCTTGCCTGGCGCCTTCATTGCATCTCTATAGGCACCAGGCAAAAACATTCCTTTTCTCCCAGGCCTTTAGCTAATTAAACAATCTATGGCCTTTTAAATTTTGTGGGGATTCTTTTTTTCTTTCATACTATGTTATGTATTTTTGTGTTTTTATGTTGTAAACTGCCCCATGATCCTCAGATGAAGAGTGGTATAGAAAACAGACAAACCAGCAAACCAACTCTGACCATTAACAGTTCACATTGCAACATTCTGTTGCAGGTCTAGAAGATTCAGAAATGTATTAATACGTACCAGGGTCAGCCTTGGAAGAACATTAAATCTACAACCTTCAAGGGCAACCTTGACATTTGCTTAATTATACATAGAAAGCAGCTACATATTTTGTTTGTCCTTAAATAATTACAGGCATCCTGGGAGGCACATGGAGGAAATACTTTTCTCTTTGCTCCCCTGGCTCCTAAGAACCAAAATGGAGAACTCCTCCACTTGTAGCTAGGAGGAGAAAATGAAAGCCAGGGTTACAGCCTTCTTTTCTTTTAAAAAAATAAATAATATGTAGTATTATTGTTGGCATATAGTTCTTTACTTCATTAGAACCTTACCTGAAATTTGGGATAGAGTGTATTATCATCTGCAAGCATGTCTCTAAGATAGGATACAGCTACTACGGCTCTTTGCCATGGTATATATTCTTCCTCATTTTTTAGATAACGTGTTAAGTTCAAGGCATAACTGTAATTCAGAAGTCCAGCCCTGAGAAATGAATAAAAAATGAGAAGTTTCAACAACTGCTTTATTGTATAACTGTCTAGATAAGCATCTGATTTAGTACTGCTTATAGTTGCAGCTGTATTCCCCTCCTCCAACAGGTGGCACCAGAGGGGGGCCGTGCCAACCCTCCCATTGCTGAACTCCTTTGATTAACATATATTGTTACTGTATTTTTCTTAAGATGTGGGACACAACTTGCCCACGTAGAAATATACTGTGTCCCTTCTGGGCCTACCCCCCCCATATATATATATATATATATATATATATATATATATATATATTCTGGTGCCATCACTGCCCCTTTCCCCTAAGTATTTACATGCTAACCTTAGCACCATTCTGAACAGAAGTGTTTAGAATCAAGCAAAGGTACTAATTTGCCACAGGCTGTCACAGTCTTTGAGCAACTCATTTGTGCATGGAAAAAGCAGGGTATGCATTTAAAAAGCAATTGATGATGAACAATATGTGAAAGTGACCTGAAAAGCTTGTGAGGTGGGGGTGGGAAAGGCCTTTAAACAAATTCTGGGGATCTCCAAATTCCTGTGCTTTACAGGGTTAAACTGCATAGCAACAAGGATGGATAAATTCTTACTCCCAGTGAAACTCTGCCTATGTCAACTGCAGAGGAAATTTAAGGCATGTATATTTTAGGCAATGTATCAAAATCTTTCAGTCTCCCAAATACCACAAAGAGGAAGTAAGGCAGACTTTAACTGTCTTAATTCCTCATTCATATGGCATTTTCAGCTTGGACATTTTCAGGCACTCATGAGAATTCAGTTTATGTTGACTGGCTTTAAGATTAAATTGAGGCACATCAAAAACAAGCAACAGATCAGCACTGTGTCTGTTGGGGAACTTGTAATAACACAGCGATTGCCCTCAAAGCCTGCTCTGGAGGCATGCCCAGTTTCATGACAGAGCAGACCAGCATATTTTTGGGAGGTGGGAGGAGGAAGAGAAATCTATCCTGCATGTAGTATGGGGGAGGAAGTAGGACTCCTATTCTGCATCTCCCATCCCTCCCTGAATGAGAAAAGTCAGACGTTCCTACAGCAATAATTCATGGAGGTTTGCATCAACGTAATTTCAGAACGTTTTGTCCTTTAGATGTCACAACAGTAATGCTTGGTGATTAGTTCATCTCCTCCTGCAATAGCGCTAGATGCTTAAAAGGCTCACTTGTGTGCAGGATTTGGAATGCTGTCAACAAGGATGCAAAAAGGAACCAGGAAAGACATCAAGACTTCTGCTGCCTGTGAGATAGATCTCCCTGAACAGCATCAATTGTGTTTTGTCCCATACCAAAAATTACTTGTAGAAGGGAGTTGGGATGGCAATCAAAAGTCATCAGCATTTTAGTGTGAATTTCTCCTAATAAACACGTGTAATATTGAGTTTTGACTGATGTGCAAGTTGTTTGCAATTTGTTTTATGCACACTTTCCCCTAATACATGCATTTTTGCAAACATTGGTTAGAGAACTATATTGCAAAATTTGGATAAGCGTGAATTCTGAAGGATAGCAGTGTTTTGGTTCACACCTGAGAATCTCTCTCTGGGGAATGCTGTTTCTCTCTTTTTTGGGCTGGGGAGGGACAGCCATCTGAGTAGCTCCAAGCAACTTAGGAACAAGCCTTTGATTCTGCCTTCCTTTTGTTATTCCAGATCCATGCCTAACGGATTTAGCAATGAGTTTCAAGTTGCCTTTATGTTCTCTTGACTTTCTACAAGATTTCTATGAAGAGTCTCCCCAGTTGTCTGCATTTATCCTTTCTGTACACAGTTACTTAGTTCTACTCTTACAAGAGCTCTTCAGCTTCATTCCATAGCAAAAGCAATTGCCTGTACTGGGTCATAATAGACAGGAAGCTTCTCAAACTTTCATCACAGTGGCGCGGAATTTGATCCTGGGGTACTTCTGGATGGAAGCCCCCACCCCACCCTGCAAGTGTCAGGAGTATTGATTCAATGTGTCTGATATTCACAAGCAAGATAAGAATTGAGATTATCCCCCTTAGATGGGAATCTAGCAAACCAGGGCAGGTGCTACGATTCAAGAGTCTTGTGCAAACATGTTACTTTGTGCAGTTGTCAGGCTCAGGGCTGCAGCTTTAAATCAGTTATAAGTTAATCTCCTGCCTAGATCCAGTCATATAATAAAACCTGAGGAAAAAGGACTTGCCAGAGTTTTAAGAAACCATTATGGCTCTGTGGAGACAATATATCTGCTGCTATTGAAGCTGTGAAGGATCAGTGATCAGTGGTACCTTCCATATGCTGCCAGGCTCCATCTCTCACCAGTGGTCAGTTACTCCTGGCTTTGATTGTGAAATGTAAGAATGCCATGATTCTGGATCTGGGAAGAAAAACCTATGGTGCTACAGATGTTGCATCTGATCACTAGCCACTTGGCTGAGGCTGCTGGAAGTTGAAGTCCAACATCTGAAGGACCACATTTCTCTTGTCCTAGATGCTACTTTGGGGCTAAGTCACTCCCTTCCTAGAACAGGTAAGCATTCAATCACATGAAAGGGGTCCCTCAGCCATACTGCCTGCTCCCATGCATATCTATTCTGAAGTGAGTTCCACTGAAAAATGGATTTTGCTCCTAAGGAAGTAAGCCTAGGATTGCAGCCTTAAGTCAGAGAGGACAAAGGTTATTACAACAATATACTTACAAAACACAATTTCTATTTTTTCTTCAGTTAAATATAATGATGACTAACCAAATTTCAGTGTTGTGTGGTACAAATAATAAGATGACATGTCCAGTGGCGTAGCGTGGGTTGTCAGCACCCAGGGCAAGGCAAGTAATTTACGCCCCCTAACCCGTGGATTTTAGTAGGGGCAGAGAGCTGCGAGTGCGAGCGCGAGCGCGAGCGCGCCCACCCCCCAGATGTTGCGCCCGGTGTGTTCGGCCCCCCTGCACCCCCCACGCTACGCCACTGGACATGTCTACTTGAGTTCCTTTGATTATGACACTTACCTGGCCAATGAAAATGCATCCTCCAAAAAGCCAGCGCGATCTGCAAGACTAAATTGCTTATGGGAGAAAAAGGAAATAAGCAGGTGAGTTCTTGGTGGCGAAACCAAAGGATGAAACAAAATCATAGCTGTTCAACACCACACTCTTCTGACCATCCCATCATCCCCTCTCCTCCCCCTGTGTGCTGTTCTGGGTGTTTCCCCAATGCTCCAGAGTGGATTGGGGGGAAGTGCAGGGGGCACCCAACAGCACACACTGAGAGGGGAGAAAGCATGATTGCAGCAGTGGAAGCTGTTGTGCTGGTTGCTACTAGGGCACTGCGTTAGTTGAATCTGGCCCTGAGTGATCATCTATACATCCCATGAAGCAACTGTTCAGCAGACTGACCTTGTGGTTGGCCTCCATAATCCTGGCTAAGTCTTCCCAGGCTTGTCTTTCATAGTTGACCCGATAGAACCCAACATGATCCTGGTTCACTTTCAAGAAAGAATTGGGATCAGGATTGCTGGGTCGCGTAATAGTAATTCCTGTGGTGGTTAAAAACAAACAGTGGTGAAGGACTTCTGAACGTGTGACTAGATGACATATCAACTCTCCAAATTATGTTAATTTCGAAATGGAACAAGGAAGAACCAAAATTATATGTGATGGCCAAATTAGATGGGTCATTCAAAACATTTTTGCCTTCCTGTACACATTTTTTAAAATGCAGGTGTTTATTATTAACGTTGGATGCAACCTTGGCATCATCAGCACCATGCTCTAACCAACTGAGCTATCCAGGTTCAATGTGGTGTGAGCAGTGTTAGACTATGCACCCTCAAAATCTGCTTCACAGGGTCTCGCAACTCTTTGATCCTGATTGAGGATGCTTTAGAGGGAGGAGACGGAGAATAAAGTTTTATTGTGTGCATCATAGTCCGTTCGGTGAACTTACATACTCCTCCTTTCAGGCGACTCTCACAATGCTTCTTACATATAAATATTAAAACAACAAACATTAATGAAACCTATATAATTGAACAGCCAAGGCTAGCTACGAGTGGTGGTGGTGGTGGAGAGTACTTGAAAACTAGATCTGTTGGCAGGACAAAGATGGAGTTAGAGCCAGTTAAAGGAGGAACATATTGGCTGGACATTCAAGAGCTGGGTCGTTGGGCATGTTCTGCCTTCTCCCACAGGAGAAAGCAGTCCTCTGATAACCTCTGATAAAGGCCAGGTGTGTGGTGCCGACCTCCTCCCTGACCACTCCTGCTGCCAACATACATTTCAACCAGTCAGTTCCAGTCAATAGTCTGGCTGCCATGTTATGAACCAACTGAAGTTTCCAGGGCAGCTGCACATGCAGCACAACATATGGTAGTAATCAAGTCTGGATGTTATCAGCAGAATTAGATATCAGTGGCAAGGCCATTCTCTCCTTAACTTCCCCCAACATTCTTCCTGTTCTAGTACCTCCTGAAGACAACTCAAATCCAACAGTTACACACTGTGTTCAGAAGAAATTTGAGCCAATTTAATTAAAATCAGTTTGGAAGGTTCTCTAGCTACGTAACCTTTGCCGTCCCAACTTAGAAAGCATTTCATTGTGATAACAGGACTTTTTAAAAAAAAGAAGAAGAAGAAGCTGAAATGAACTTTACTGATTTAATGAAATGTAGTTTAATTGGCAATTTTCACATGCAGACAGGACGTTAATTGGAAATATTTATCACCCTGTGATAAATGGGGCAGTGTTTTTTTTTTTTTTGTTAACATTTATTATTGGTTTTAGGGGCCGCATGATTCTATTTACTTGGAAGCCAGCTACAGTGAGTTAAATAGGGATGTATCTGACTACAGAGTAGTCTACAGACTCACTGAGATCACTGGACTTTGGATTTCAGCTATTTACAAATCAGATTTCTCCCCTGTCTTTTGTCATAGACTTGATTGCAACACTCAGTTATCACTCTTCTGTTGTCACATACTCAGCCACCAAGTCAAAAGCACTTCTGTCTTATGACAATGCCCTTATTATGGTGGCATGCAATGCTCCTGTGTGGGTGGACCACTGGCAAATGATGATCTGATTGCTCCATTATAAATCTAGAACACATCTTATGTTCAGCAATGCAGAACTTTCAGTCAGCTTCCTTGCAAGGTTTTTCAAAAGTACCTTCTGTGTTTGGGCCTCATGATGAAACATTCAAACAATTTCTTAGCTGTGGTTTAACCCCACATTTGGTGCTTATCACTTGTCCAGTTAGGGCCAATTTGATGGGATTTGGGCAGAATGATTTTCCTTTGCTGTTTTACCTGCCCATAATCCAACATGTTATTATTAGTATTTCGGAGTACCTATGCCCCACTTTTCTACAAAAGTGCACAAGGCAGCTTACACAAAATTAGCACAATAAGAGAAGCACAACCTAAAAAGGAATCAAACAAGCAAACCCAATGGAGTTAAGAATAAGCAGCAGATTTAAAAGCAGCATGCCACACAAGAAAAGATTGGGAGATGAGTTCAGCAAATCACAGCACTTTTGTAGGAGGGCAGTAATGTTGCTGGGTTCTACCCAGGTCACATATTTACTATGCCAGCTTGTGGAGCACAAAAGACTAATGTTTAACATGAAGCTTGATGTTTGCACACTGCTTAATAAACTTTATTGCATAGACAGCTATTGCCTGCTAATGAGGATTACCTGCTAAATTTGATTTATTGTAGAATATTGTATCAGTGTCAGCTCCCTCATACCATTTCACTGGGATATTCCACCTATAGCTGAACATTTGGAAAGAGAGAGATTTCACTTTTAAAAAAAATACCACCACCACACAAAATATTTTTAAAAACAGAATCAATGCAATGTACTGTAGCAATGGCCCATAGTTTGGCTAGATTAAATAAACAACACCAACAAAAAAGGATTAAGGCACACATCTGCTGTGGTGAGTTGAGTCCAGTGCTACCAAGGTGGCAGAGTACTTACATAGACCCAACTTCAATGCAGCTTTAAAAAAAAAATTATGCACAGCTTTTCACAGGGGAGAGGGGATTTGTTTTATTTAAAGCCTTTGGAGAAGCAGAACATCCCCATTTGGACTCTGACTGGCATTGCAAAATGCATACTCATCTACTGGAGAAACTGTACCCAAATTCAGAAGCTGGCAGGGAAGGGTCTGCTGTGGGATCCAGGAGAAAGCGCTGTTGTGTGATCATTGAGTTTGGAAGAATGTTCAGCACGGGGTAGCCCATCTGCTTGGTCCAGGTGTCCATCACTTCTTGGACAGGATAACCACTGACCTAAGAATAACAGTGGATGATCATGCTGAGAACACCAAAAGGAGACTGAAGAAGGATATTACTCTTCTGCTCAGGAGGTGAGAACCTACAGTTTTTCTCTTCTAATGCTGGCTTTGGAAAACGCACGGGCATAGCTGGTCTAAATAACAGTATTTATTGATTGTAAACAACAAGGAAAGGCCAGCCAGTCGTTATACACTGTTTGCATAGATGGCAACATTTTGGAGTTCCTGCAGAGGTGAATGCTCAAGATATCACAAGCCACCTTAGGTGACAGCATTCAATATCTTTCATATTTTCCTTCCATGAAAGTTGTGGGGGGAAGTATAGCAAATTCAATACGAAGATGTTTGCTATGATTAGTATAACAAAAGGAAGGAGAGGGATTTGGACATTGCCAGAGACAAGGTGCCTGGAAGAAATCTCATTCCCCCCCTCCCACCAGATATAAGCTCTGGCCCTGTAGGCAACAACCTCACCCACCCAAGTTTGCCACATTGATGGGATAAAGTGCCATGGCTACTTGTCTGCATGCACTGTGGCTATGAAAGCCACAGGGAATCTGCCTGAGATGCTGTCTGACAGCTTCATTTGAAACACGTGCACACATGATTAATGGTCCTAAAGGGAAAAAAGGGTTTCAAAGGATCTGAGTATCCAACTGGGGTTGATAAGAAGAGCGTATCCTTTTGGCCGACTCTTGCTTAGCACTTTTAGTCAAATTGCTTCTATTCCCCCCAAAAAAGATAGACTGCCACCAGACATCCATTCCTAGTGATCTGTGCTTCTTGATTCATTCATGTTCTCTTTTTCTCCTCTCCATAATTTTGCAATCAGGACAGCAAGGACTGCACTGATAAAAGGCAATAGGCCAGAGGGGAGCAGTCTTCAGGCTCATTAGAACCAATTCACTGGAACCACTAGAGATTCAAGATCTACCAGCCAGGAGCAAAAAATATATGCGTGTTCACATGTTCCATTCAACAAATTTACAACTCTGTACACAAATAGTTGAGCACAGTAACATCCAATAAGCGTACAGTCAGTGCATCTGTGTATACAACAGCTGAGCTGCACAAAGCTGTACACTCTTCAAAAAAAAAACACACAAAAAAAACCACGTGTAATATGTGAACAAGCTTATGGTCAGCATTAAAAACAAGGTGCCTCTGAGCACATTCTGAACCCTAGAATTTGTTCTCAGAACCAGAACTGAGCTGGTACTTTCACAAAAGTACACTCCCGGTTAACCCAAGCTTTCTTCACTTCAGCAGTCTTATTTAAGAGGTGTAAGGTACTTGAACAGGGACGCGGGTGGCGGTGTGGATTAAACCACAGAGCCTAGGACTTGCCAATCAGAAGGTTGGCATTTCGAATCCCCGTGACGGGGTGAGCTCCCGTTTAAGGTACTTGATGTTGCTCTTGCAGGAGAATCTCACTTAGTGGGGTGGAGCTGCAGCATAAGCCTCCTGACAGTGGGGCAGTGCCACTTACTAGGAGGGACAAGGTGGCAGCTGCACCAGCAGAGCCAATCCTGCAGGTTGTCTGTGCAGCTCTGACCTGCCACCTCCTCGTCCTTCCCACTAGGAGATACTGCTGCAGGAGGCCTATTGCTGTAGTTCCACACCACCAGGCGAGCCACTTCCTTGTTTAAAAATAGCAGGGCAGGTTATGGATGAAACATGCTGAACAGAAATGCCCAATACGTTGAAATTCTTTTGCAGTTTATTTTCATTATGGATTTCTTCTTATCCACCTGCCTTGAGGCATTTTTCTTACTGAGAAATGCTGTCGCACTTAGCAGGAGGTTGTGTGAGCCAGAAGCAATGCATTCAAAATGTATGGAGAGAAGTTGTTTTTAAGATTAGATTTCCTAGCCAAGCAGAAAGATGGGGGAAGTGGGACTAGGAGGCTGTCCCTAATAAAATAATACAAACATTTGTACTGATTCATAGTCATATATACACATACCTCTCCCAGTGCTTTCCAGAAGTCACTTGTTTTTGCATTTTTGAATTCATGATCTTTAAATATTTCTGTTGGAGAAAATGGAAACAGTTACTCAATATTAGTATGAACACCCACCTCAACAGCTTTAATGGTCTGATGTTAGTGTCAGGAGTTGAGCCTACACTCGAGTAGGACCCTGACAGAGACACATGCCCAACTGGCATGTTCTCTCCCTCCTGGTTGATCACTCGAGAGCTTCATAAGCTTTCTTCAGCCCGAACATCAGCGACCGATGCCAACCGACACCAGCACACTTAGGGATCCATAGAGTTTGCACATCATGCATGTGACAGACCTCAGCAACTCAGCATTTTGGATAATCTACTTTATTTACATATAAACACACACGGAGCTCTGCAACATGGCTCCCTCTCTCTCTAGCATCAGACAGCCAAGAGAAAAAGAACAAAGGACAATAGTCCCACTTCACGAAACACAGTAACACAAACATCCTGTCTCCGTCACTTCCGACTTTGTGGAGTCAAAACCTATACTGTCATGTGATAGACAAAAATCCCATGACTGCAATCATAGATCAGGAATTCTAACAGTTAGAAGATCTGCAGCATGCAGTTGCCACCCTCCTGACTCTGTGGATCAGCAACTGCAACTTTTCACTCTGCATTGGCTTCTTGTTGTTTCATAGGCGTGATTCAAAAATCTGAGGGTGGCTTTGAATAACGTAACAGATGTGCCTCTTAATCTCCTTCCTTCTTGCCTATTTCAGCCATGCACCAACTTCATGCAGAGACCTTCTGAGCAGTGCGGCGTCATGTCTTTGGCCAAAGTGCGAGTGTCACTATTGGTATATCTCACTTATGTGCTGCTGCAGTCAGTTTAAAACCTGCATGCAAGCAACAGGCAAGTTTCCAAAGCACAGAGAGCGCTAAAGGAAATAACAGTGCTCTGGACAAGATTCTCAAGGAAATTCAGGTTCCCACTGAACACTATAAGAAATACTCCTGGGGAAGGTTGCAGTATTTTAATTTAGAGGAAGTTGGGACACGGGTGGCGCTGTGGGTTAAACCACAGAGCCTAGGACTTGCCGATCAGAAGGTTCAAATCCCGGCGATGGGGTGAGCTCCTGTTGCTCGGTCCCTGCTCCTGCCAACCTAGCAGTTCGAAAGCACGTCAAAGTGCAAGTAGATAAATAGGTAACCGCTCTGGCAGGAAGGTAAACGGCATTTCAGTACACTGCTCTGGTTCACCAGAAGCAGCTTAGTCATGCTGGCCACATGACCCGGAAGCTGTACGCCGGCTCTTTCGGCCAATAAAGGGAGATGAGCACCGCAACCCCAGAGTTGGTCACAACTGGACCTAATGATCGGGGGCCCCTTTACCTTTTACATAATTTAGAGGAAAGGCATGGGAGGGCATAGCCACATGTCCTCTTGTCCTTCTGATTCCCCCCAGGGAAAACTGTTTTATTCTTATTCTTATTAAGATTTGTACACTGCCCTTCATCTGCAGATCTCAGGGCAGTTCACAATATAAAAATGAAACATAAAAGCACAAAATACACAATAAAAGCAAAAACAAAACAAAAACAACAACAAACCAATAAACCCTGCTACCTTTAGTGCTCAATTGGAGAAAATGACAATTTGGGTTTTCCCTGGATTGCCATTTGTTCCAATCTATTGCTAAAGAGCAGTTTTTCCCTTGGTAAGGAGAGGGGCAAAGGGAAAACCGCTCAGACCCGTGCTTTCTAGGCACAGCAGAAGTGTGAACCAACCCTTGACATGCGAGAAGTGTATACAATTCTGCAAGGCATGAAGAAAGTGGATAGAGAATGCTTTTCTCTCCTCTCCTAACGTTAGAAGTCATGGGCATCCAATGAAGCTGCAGGATTGTTGGAGGGTACAGGACAGGCAAAAGAAAGTGCTTCTTCACCGAGCGCAAAGTTAAACCATTTGCTCCCACAGGAGGCATTCGTGGCCAAAAACATGGATGACTTTAAAAGAGGATGAGACAAATTCATGGAGGAGCAGGCCATCAGTGACCCTTCGCCTATGTTCTGCCCCCATGATCAGAGGCAGCATGTGTCTTGGTACCAGCTGCCGGGAATGGCAGGAGGACTTGAGGGGAGGACAGGATGCTGTCCTAGATGGGCCACTGGCCTGAATCAGCAAGTTCTTCCTCACATAACATTGAACTGCATGGATGCTTCCTAAGCATATTCAGTCAGAAGTAAATTCCACTGAACAAACTGCTGCTTACACAGCTGCTACAGGAGATGGACTCTGAGCAACATCTCAAGAAGGACTAAAGTGAAACTGTGAAGCTCCCTTGTTATTTTTTATTTCAGATGCTGCATGTTGTTCTATTTATAGTATTGAAATGTGGGTTGTTTTTTGGTATGTTATAATATTTTTGTTTTGCTATGTTATTGTGAAAATGTTACTGTGTTATTGTTTTGCCATGTTATTAGGATTTTTTTGTGTAATGTTTGAAATGCATATCTGTTTCTTTGTTGTAAGTCACTTTGAGCATTATTCCTTTGTGGAAAAGTGGCATACAAATAAAATAAATGATTGTGTGTGCCGGGCTGAAGAACTTGTGGCCCTCCAAATGTTGGACCACAACACCCCTCAACCTCAGCCGCCACAGACACTGGTTAAGTATGATAGGATCAGGGATAGACTTGGTAATATGGCACCCTGAATGAGGACAAAATGTTGTGCGTTTCATGCCCTCCTCCCTCTCACTTTCTATTCTGTGCCTGCTCTCAAGTGCAGTACAGCATATTTTGTACTCCCTTGGCTCAGTGCCTTGTGAGGAGGAACTGCCTGCACCGCCCTAAATCTGGTGCTGATGGGAGTTGTGGTCCTCCAACATCTGGAGAGCTGTAGGTTCCCCAGCCTTGATGTGCAAGATCCAGGTGTAGGATGCTGAGCCTCTAAGATCACCGGGTGTAAGATGCTGGCCACCCAAGAATTTCATCTGTGACTAGAATGATTATACAGAAAAGTTGTACAAGATGAATGAAAGGGATCTGAGATTTTTTTGAGGGTTATTTTTAAAATCTGTCCTTGATTAAACCGTTACAAATGTAATTCTCATTGACCTTAATTATTCCCCCCAATTAAAAGCTATTTATGTAAGAGAGCAGATTGTTCTCATTATACCCTGGTTGAGTTCATATTCCCATTATTCGAGAACACATCTTAAAATAACACTCATCCATTTACCAAGACAGGAATTTATAATCCAGGTACACCATGTGGGCCTCAGTAAACAAAAAAGAACACAGCCAGAGCGCGCTCTCTCTCTCTCCAAGCTCTTTAGTGCTAATGCACTGCCTAGTAAATGTGTCAGGCTGGAAAATGCTGACTCCCAATGTCACTGCTGGATAAAAAATAGACCTGTCCTTTGGAAAGCGTTGAAACTTGCTTTCAGGGACCAAAGAATGGATCCTGCAGACATGCAAGATTGGAGCGTGGAGAGAAGTTGATTTTTCACTCTAGATTGTATTGTCAGGGAACACAGCTGTGTTTCTGCTGAATTGTCTTTTAAAATCACCCCTGTGCTTTGGTTTTTAATTGAGATGGGTGGGTTCCCCCCCCCTCCTCTTCTAGATCTTATACCTAAGGTCAGGTTTAAAGTGATATACCGTATTTTTCGCTCTATAGGATGCACCTTATTTTAGAGGGGGAGAACAAGAAAAAAAAATTCTCCCCCTCTCTGCTCAGTGCCCCTTCAGCGAAGTGGCAGGAGAAACATAGCCCCTTCCATTTCTCCTCCCACTTGGCTGAAGGGGCGCTTCGCAGCTCTCCCTCTCTGCTGAAGCCAGGAGAGTCTTGCTCTCCTGGCTTCAGCGAAAGGAACCTGAAGCCTGTGGAGCGCAGCGGGAACTCCGAAGGCTTCAGGCAGCTATCCCTCTCGCTCTCTGACCCCTCTCGCTCTCCAGGCTTCAGCGAAAGCAACGCGAAGCCTCCGAAGCGCAGTGGGAGCGCTCCTGCCACGCTTCTTGGCTTCGCGTTGCTATTGCTGAAGCCAAGGAGCCTGCATTTGTTCTATAGGACGCACACACATTTCCCCTTAATTTTTGGAGGGGGGAAAGTGTGTCCTATAGAGCGAAAAATATGGTAGTTGATAAGGAGGATGTGTGGGAACCACTTTGTTGGATGGTACATTTTTGGTGGCTATAGTTACATGCCCAGATTGCTATTCTCACAGGGTGCTTGTCACCACATGGTTCAATAGCTGATCATATTTGCAAAGAGGCAAAGGAAATCTTGTCATGTCTTCGCTTCTTCAGATTAATGATCAAGTGTAGGTGCTCTTGATGATGATGATGATGTTGATGATAAAATGATCATATTCTTACCACTTGGCAGGATGACATAGTTGGCAAATATGCCAGGTGGTTACAGGAACGTCATGGTAAGTCACCACTCATTGAACACCTCGCCTACTTCTGGGCTTCTCGTCATGAGTTTGGCCACTGTGGGAGCAGAATGCTGGACTAGATGTGTCTGATCCAGCAGGGCTTATCTCATACTCCTGTGTTCTCCTTATGTGTTATACAAGCTCATATGCATGGATAATAGCTATTTGTGGACTGAGCTCCCTAAATACACGTCTGATTGGCGTGGTTGGCATTGCTTCTGCAGTTGCTTTTGCATCACTCCCAGGAATGTGTATGAAAACTTCTGCCCATGTAGTTAGTTGGCTTTTCTGCCACGGAAGGTTAACTGCATGGGAGAAGGTTTTTAGAGATTCCTGAGAATGATGTGGCAGTAACAGTGATGGTGTATTAGTGGCGGGGGAGAGGTAGAGAAACGCTGCCTTTCATATTTTGATTTTGTGATTGTCTGAAGAGGGCTTCTTCTGAAACTCTCTGGTATGTTTATTGATTTCATAAAATTTATACACTGCTTGATTGCAACCCCCCAACCCCCCCAAAAAAAACCCTCAAAGCAGTTTACAAAATTAAATAAAATAAAATAATTGACACAAGCAGTTAAAAAGAACCATTTAAAACTTTCAAAGAAATCAGAAATAAACTAAAAGCATCTTAAAACACACACCAGCATTCTACATATCTGGGTAGGCTTGTCTAAAGGAAAGCATTTTTAGTAGGTGCCAAAGAGAGAACAGTGAAGGCACCTGCCTGGTGTCAATAGGAAGGGAGTTCCAAAGTGTGTGTTTCTGACACTTTGACAATTGCTATTTGACAGATAGGTTACAACCGTTACATCGAGTATATAACACCATCCATTTCTTCCTGGTACCTTCCTGACTTAGCTGTAGTGGGACAGTAGATGGCACTGTTTGTCTCACTCTCAACTACTTCTGTACTTTCAGCATATACATACAACACAAGCTTACATTATGGCAGACTGCGAATTGTAAGTGCAAATGGATTGCAACCATGGTACAGAAATAAGGGTGGGAGGCTACATTCACCGCAACGGTGACCTTTCTCTATTAGCATAAGAACCGTGATGACAGAATGCAATATCCTAAAGGCTTGGATGCCTTTATCACTTTGGTCTCAGTTCTGGCAGTGGGCACTGGATGCATCTGCGATGTAACAGTGAGCAATGGCCCAATATAATGGTATGGTAAATAATTTCATTTAAGCACTAGTGCAGCCAGTGCTTGTGGGGAACATCTGGCCCTCCAGATTTTGCTCAACTCCAACTCCCATCACTCTTAGCAAGCATGGCCAATAGACAGGGATGATGGGAGCTATTGGTCAGCAACTCCTGACATCCAAAGCTTCCCCACAACAGTCCTACAGTATCTTTTAAAGGCAGCAAGGCACACATTTTTCTTAGGCAAAAAATGGAAGTTGGGACTCAAACCAGAGTCCTGACAAAGGTAGCAAACAGAAGAGTTTGGATTTGATATCCCGCTTTATCACTACCCGAAGGAGTCTCAAAGCGGCTAACATTCTCCTTTCCCTTCCTCCCCCACAACAAACACTCTGTGAGGTGAGTGGGGCTGAGAGACTTCAAAGAAGTGTAACTGGCCCAAGGTCGCCCAGCAGCTGCATGTGGAGGAGCGGAGACGCGAACCCGGTTCCCCAGATTACGAGACTACCGCTCTTAACCACTATACCACAGTGGCTCCAAACAGGGCTTTTCATCAGCTGGAACTTGCCGGAACTCAGTTCCGGCACCTCTCAGGTGGGTGCCATTGCCATTACAAGAGAACAAGGGAGACAATCATGGTGAGTTCTGGCACCTCTTTTTCTAGAAAAATAGCACTGGTAGCAAGCATCACTGTTGTTAAAGGAAGCATACACAAATGGCCTACAATGACTAGGAAATGACTGGAGACCCCTCTAGAAAAGGGATGGCTAACCCTTTTCAAGCCAAAGGCTGCACTACCCTTTGAACTCTCTGCAGGGTCACATGTCAAAAGGGCATTGCAGTTTCCAGCAATGGAGAGAGCCAGCGTGGTGTAGTGGTTAAGAGCGGTAGTCTCGTAATCTGGGGAACCGGGTTCGCGTCTCCGCTCCTCCACATGCAGCTGCTGGGTGACCTTGGGCCAGTCACACTTCTTTGAAGTCTCTCAGCCCCACTCACCTCACAGAGTGTTTGTTGTGGGGGAGGAAGGGAAAGGAGAATGTTAGCCGCTTTGAGACTCCTTAAAGGGAGTGAAAGGCGGGATATCAAATCCAAACTCTTCTTCTACTCTTCTTCTTCTTCTTCTTCCAGACCCTCAGGGCTGACCTTAAGTCTCCAGGTTTGCCTGACCCCCCCCCCAGGTGGTGGTGGGGGGCTTGAAGTTTCAGGTGGGTGAGAGAACCTTAAAAAAAGGTTATATGGGCCTGTCCATATAAGCCCTGCCATGGGACAGTAAAACATCTGGAGAAGGAGGAGGGGACAGAGGGTGAAGAAAGGGTTGTGAGTGGAGGGTAGTCATCTCCCTAGCCTTTGGTCCCCTGGGAAACTCAGCAAACCTGTTGTACCTGGCACTGGGTGTGGAGAGTAAAGCTGAATGGGACACAGCTATGGGCAGCCTGAGGAAGTGCCACCCACCTTGGGCCTGCCTATAAAAAGCAAGTCTAGAGTGAGAGACTAGGGTGATGCCTGCTGCTTCTGGGAACACTCCTTGTGAAGCTTTTGTGGGTGAGCTGAGAGTTTGTTTGGACCCTGGGTGAGAGGCTGAGGGGGAAGGGTGTGTCAGAGGGAAATGAACTGATATTGATTTATATATATATTAGTAATAGAGAAGCTGATAGACAGACATAGTTGTGGGGAAAGGTCTTATGTACATGTCTATACACTCAAATTGCTGCTGTTTGGAGATGTCATCACAGAGCAGATGCTCGGAGAAGACCAAGACCTGTTCTGTGAACCAAAGTGAAATAATTCTCTAAAGTTCTGACCAAAATTCCCTACAATGACCCACACCACAATCCTAAACAACTTTACTCAGAAGTAAGGCCCATTGTTTTCAGTGGGGACGTATTCTCTCAAGGAAGTGTGCATAGGATTTCACACTAATTACTAAGCATTTCCCTATTTTCCTGTTCTACACCAATCTGAGTAGATCATACCTGACATCCAGCTTGGAATTTTTCTGGTGAGATCCAGTCTTCCAGCATTCTGAGAATCGATGCTCCCTAAGAAAGCAGAGATCGGGATGATCAGCAATTATCAGTTGATACTATACCAGTTTCAATCAAGCCATGTTCTTGAAACTTGAAAAAGTCTGACTGACTGAGCAAAATACATGGATAAAAGATTGACTCCCTTATTTATGCACAGCCCAGCAACATATCATTAATATTTTTAATGCCTTACATTTATGAACTGTTCTCAGCCCATTGCCTTCCTCCTTACTGCATGAGAGTCAACACAACCCAGAATGAACCAACAACCACAGAGCACAAGAAGTAGGCAGAAATCACCCAGTTTCAGCCATAAGCAATTCATAGTGGTTTGTCTGCATCTTACCTTAAATGCCGCCTGTGGCTTGGGAGCAAAGGAAGCCCTACCCTCCTGCCTCAAATAGCTCTGCCTGCGACTTTGTTTGTTTTCTGTGGATTTAAGAGATCCTGCCTGCAGATGCTTTTCAAAATGTTTGGCCACTTCTGACAATAACTAACAAAAGCCAAAGTTCTCAGAAATTCTAGTCTGAAGAAGATTCTAGTCCCGTACAACACTACATACCTACATATACAAGGAAGCAGTGTAAGCACTTAAGTTTGCACAGGAGGTTGTTGTTGTTGTTTTAAAAAAAGATTCCTAAGTGAAGACATTCTCTAGCAAACATGAGCCAGGTTCATATGGCATGCTGACCTTCTGCATTTGTGTTCAAGCAAGGCCCAGTTCACATAACCCTTTGGCTTATGGCCATTTGCTTGCTCTCTCCACCCTTGCTTGTGGCAATCTGATTGGGAAAAAGAGCTGTATATTGGGATGGACGGATCTGTCAGTTTCAGTTACTCTCAGTTTCTCTCTCAGTTATAAGTTCAGTTTTCCACATCAGTTTGCATTTTTTTTAAAAAACAACAACACCACACACTAATTCATTAGTGCAAATTTCTCCTAACATATACATTTGTGTATGATATTTTTCCTGAATGTACACATTTTCTACTACAGTGCAGAATTCCAGGTCTGTTAATGCAGCTGTAACTCCAAATTTCCCTGCTCTGGACCATCTGGATATTAAAAGAAACCACCTTTTCCACTTGTCCCAGTATCTTCTGCATTGAAGCCAAAGCACATTGTAAGAAGATACTATAAAATCAGTTTCTTTAAAGCTTCATCTCCTGACCTCTTCTAAAGAGCCACATATCAACTCAAACACTATTGACTTTGTGTCTGCCTTTTTGACATTGTATCAAAGAGAAGACAAGTTCTTCCTTACTTTGCTATAGGATATGCCATCAAACACAGAGGTTATTTCATCAGGAGAAGACACATTCACTACAATAGCATGGGAGGAGATAAAAGAGTCCTCCTTCAGAACAGGGAACAGATCCTCAATCAAAATTTGGTCCATCTGTAAAGAAAAATGAACGAAAAATGGAGCAAAATACACTGAATAAGATTACAAGAAATGATTATGCCTCTCTGTTTAATATTTCTACTGGTCTGTCATCATGTTGCAATGACAATCTGAACCTCGAAGGGTGAAAGAAGCACACAGTTTGAGACAAGACTTGGAAAGTGGCTCTTGTAGGACTCTACCTCAGAGTCTGAATGGATAATCTTGGGAAGAGGAGGACAGGAAGGGGAGGTGCCTCCATAACCCCCTGGTGAGCTCTCCTCCCTCCCTCCCTTTCTTTCTCCCTGGCACTGAGGGAAGCTTTTTCTGACTGGAGTGGGGGGAAATAGGGAGGGATAGGAAGAGATATGCTGTTTTCCTTCTGCTGGAAAACTGTAGATTGGAGAGAGGATGGTCTGCAGGCTGGGGAAGAGTTTGTGGCCCTTTGTGAGGAAGAAAGAACACTTAGTGGTCTTGGGGGAGGAAACATGAAAAAGACATGGTTTGGTAGCACTCCATGGCTTTTTTATTTTTTTTTAAAAATGCTTTATTCTACACTATATCTGTGGCTTGTTTTGAGTTTTTGATAAAACATTTCCCCCCATGTTATCGGTTCAAAAAAATCTACATAAATCAGTAATAATAATGCCTCTGCTCCACACCACAATATAAGCACGTAATATAATGTAATGTAAGAATGTTAATATTTACCATTTGCCAATCTCCTTCTGTAGCATTGACCCCAAGAAATTCAAAGAAGCTGGCAAATCCTTCATTCAGCCACAAGTCTTCCCACCAGTCCATGGTCACAATGTTCCCAAACCACTACAATGGGAAGCAGGGAGGGAAAGCAGCATTATTTATACAGGTTATAGCTCTATGGTAACTTAGCAAATATTTACATAATACAGCTATTGTGCAGATCTTGCTGTGTCAAAATTAATAGATGAAAGGGTTCCTTATATGGAGATATGCTGTCCACTTCACTGATGACTTTTAGGCGCCAGCTTAAAACAGATATGTTAATGGAGGCATTGGGGTATTGGATATTTTTGAGACCATTCCTGAACTAATCTGTTGCGCTCTTTTTACTAGGCTTTAATCTAATTATGTCTGCATTTTATCTGCTCTGTTTATATTTTGTTTGTTAGGACCCTGATGTCCTATGGGATGAAGGGTGGTTGAGAAAAATAACTAATAAATAAATGATTAAATAAATGTTATTTTCACCAATGAATGCATTTTACAGTATGTACACTTTCCCTCAAGTACATTTTTTGTACACATTAGTTCAAGAACTGTATCCAAAATTTGGAGAAGTGTAAATTTCACAGGATAGCTGTGTGACACTTCGCTTATTGTTCTAGAAGTGTGAATTAGGCAGTTGCTCATTAAAATGCAATCAAAATTGAATTCTGGCCCAACATCCCTGCACAAAGCTCTGTCTACTATCATCTTCCTATCTACAGCTCCAGCACACACACCTGAGGCACCCAGCTTCACTCTGCCTAGTAGTAGGGCTGGCTCTGGGGTGGACTAATTCAACTGATGCATGAGATGTTGCTCAAATCACTGTGGTGTTGTTTCCTTTCTCTTCCACTTTCCCATGGGAGAAGATTGCTCCTGCAATTTATCATGATTTGCAGCAGCAAAAATGGGTGTGGTGGGAAACTATGGTCTCACTGCAGCTTTGTGTTGTAGTAGCCCCCAACAGTAAATCTCCAGCAAATGAAGTGCTGTTGATACAGGATGAAAATGAGACAAAACCATTATCTGAAATATGTTTCAGTACTTCAAAGCTTTAAAATGAATCCACTTATTTTGCAGCTGAAAAGAAAGCAGAAAAATCTGACAGAATAAAATAAATGGCATAAGTGAATCATTATTTCCTTGACGAAAATATTATCATTTGATGCCTTTGTGATAAGATGCTATGCAAGCTGTACCTGGTGAACAAGTTCATGGGCAACCACAGCCGCTACTCTTTGCTTGTTTGAAGCAGCAGATTCATTTGGATCATAAAGGAGATTAGTTTCTCTGTAAGTGATCAATCCCCAGTTCTCCATGGCCCCAGTGCCAAAATCTGGAATGGCTATTTTGTCTAGATAGAAAAAGAGAGACGTTTACCCTGAGTGTTCAAGCTCATTTATCTTATTCAAGTCACAGAACAGAAATACTTCAGCTTGTTGCTTGTGCCCCCTGCACCATTGAAATGCATAAGGTCCTGGAGTTCAACCCTCTGAGAGATGCTGCAGGTCAGTATAGGCAATGGTGAACCCTTGGTCTGACTCAGCAGAACATTCAACATGTGTCTGGACTGCTGAAATGCCAAGATGATGCTGGTGAACCAGGTTCTTCTGCTCCCAGTTTCACATTCCCCCTTATGACAGCATGGATGCAACTATGCTTAATATTTTGGAGAGCTTGTGAAATCAAATAGGTGAGGGCATGAAGAGCTGGGTTTGTGGACCTTGAGTCATGGTATTTGCAGGACAGCCCCTGGCTGTATGCATCTACATGTTCACCTTCCCACTGAAATGTATCCAATGGGAAGAGCCAAGGAAGGAGAGACAGTGAGATAAGGAGGCACTAACATCGGGAGGAAAGAAGGCAAGAAGATTAGATGTCCTCCATTGACACCTATTGACTAGGTACAGTATGTGTACAAATTGTTGCAATCAAAGAACTGAAGAATTGGAAGGGATGTTGGAAAACATTTAGTCCACCACAACCTTGATCAACACAGGATTCACACTGTAGGAGGCAACTGCAGCATCCCTGGCAGATGGCTGTCCAATCTCTGCTGAAATATATTCAATGAAAGATGTACTCTTGAGGAGCCACCCAAAATTGAAGCTTGCCTGGTCAGTACAGAGTCCTGGATGAAATATCTCAGTTGGCTTCCTCCAACTCCTTCTTCAGACCTGTACCTATTTTCCTCAGCCAAACAAAGGGTGATGTAGAAGAGAAGGGAGCTATGCCAGGTACATGTCCTACCAGGAATGTAAGAAGACACCAGCTGGATGAAACCAAAGACCCATCTAGTCCAAAATTATGTACCATAAGTGGCCAACCAGATGCCTCTTGGAAGGCCATAAGCAGTACAGGTGTGCAGTAGCTCTCTCCCACTTGTCTTCCACAGAAAATAGGCTCCAGAGGCATATGGTGTCTGATACCAGAGGTAGTACACAGCCATCATGACTACTAGCCACTGATAGTCTTATCCTCTGTGAATTTGTAAACACCCTTTCAAGCCATCCAAGTTTGTGACCATCACTAGAGTCTATGATAGTAATATGTACTGTGTGAAGTAGTTGCTTTCATCTGCCCTGAATCTCCAACCACTTACATAGGTATATTGGGTGAGCTTGGATTTGGGTACTATAAGAACGAGGGAAACTTCTCTCTCTCCACTTTCTCCATACCTTGCAAAGCAACTGAACCATGATTGCCATTTTAATGCCCATTCACATCAGTTTGGAGACATCCCTTTGGACCTCTTCCCAATCCCTCAGTAGGGCACTTGGCAGGCTCTTCCCCTGCCACAGGGGATGCTTTCTGCTGCCTGATTGGTAATGCCAAACTAGTCTTTACAATGTCTTCCTGCAATTAGGTTGTAAAAGGATTTTGTAAATGGGACTAAGAAATATTTATTGGCAAATTAAGTAAACTAAATCCCCATGTAATGAAGAACATCTGCTTCTACTCCCCACAACATGGAGGGTCATGTCTTCATGGCTGGCAATCAATACCAGCTTAAATGAGAATTATGGACGCTAGGTTCCTCTGAGAGGCTGAACAGCCCTGCTACTTAGCCTCGCATAGAATTCAAATTGATTCTGAGATGGGCAATGCTAAAGCATGACCCACTGGTTCAAAAGCCAGAAACCACTGCTTTCTGTTTAATTTTGGTCAAAATGGGTTTCATTTTGGGACTGTGCAGGGCAGCATGTTTATAATTGCAGTTCAACCTTTCTGAACCGCACTTCACCTCTGAGTAGTTTACCACCCACCATTGTTCAGATGGAATTGTAGACATTGAGAAATACACACACACACACACACACACACACACACACACTTCAACCACTTTTGTCTGCAGAATAAAATGTATCTCAGGTGAGTATTAACAGATAGATCACAGCTCCTTTAGTTGTGAACAGGAACATAGTAAGTTGCCTTATAAAAGGACATATCAGTATATGCAGAGTCTAATGGATCAGGCCAATGGCCCACCTAGTCCAGCATCCTGTTCTCACAGTGCTCACCCAGATGCCTGAAAAGCATAAGAGCACTCTTCCCTTCTGTGGTTTCCTGCTGTTGGTATTCAGAAGCATTACTGCCTCTAGCCATGGAGGCAGAGTGCAGCCATTGTGGCTAGAAGCCATTATTGAGCCAGATTCATCTAGCTCAGTAACTGTGCCCACTGACTGGCAACAGCTCTCCAGGGTTTTCGGAGATGGTACATTCTCACTCCTACTTGGAGATGCTAGGAACTGAATCTGGGACCTTTTGCATGCAAAGCAGACACTCTACCCCAGAGCTCCTGCCTTAGAGCAATGGTCCCCTGAAACAGCTGAAGCAGGGGGAAATTCCAGAGGGATCCATTGAAAATGCACATGTGATTTTGGCCTGTGTGTTGTTGTTGTATGCTCCAGTCTAGGCAACGTGGGTTTTGCAATCATGTGTGTGCAATATCATGAATATTGAGAATATTGAGAGGGTCAGAGGGATTTGAAGACTTGTGTGAAAACTGGGGCGATGCAGGGCTCTGGTCAAACACCAGTTTCTGGCTTGAATTGGGCTCATGGGACAACACAGGATTTGGCTAGAGTGGGCTGAGGCAACCTGGATCCCCTTAAGTAGAGTCGGGTTAACCTGGAGTGATCTAGGGCTGCCTGGTGGCAAGGATTGGCAGGGGAAGAGATTCATGCAGGCAGTCTATGCATGTCTCTTGTCCTCTCCTGACAGCATCTTTAATTAGGGAGTTTAACCCTATTTATACACTGTGAAATAACCAACCCCCAAATCACTTTGGGACCCAGATCTGGGTGGTTCAGGGCTGCTCCAAAATGCCATATCAGGCCCCAAATTGGATTGAGCGGGGCTGTGCATGGGTCTAATGAAAAACCCCTCAGTGGAGCAGCCATTGTCCCTCCTCAGGAGTGAACACATGATCCAGGGATCTCTTAAGCAGTCTATTTGCAAGATTTGGAGCCACAGTGGGCCTGTATTTTGCCGCTGGGGTCTGTATGACATTTCTCAAAGTTCATGTGGGGAATGGCACTACTCAGGTCAAAACCATCCTAAATAGGCACACCTGCTGCTTCCTACCAACCTTTCCATGTAGGGAAGACACACAAGTATAGTCAAAATAGAATAAATGCATCAACAGGAAAAGGACAATGGATGGTACAGATTTGCATGAAATTTGGCTATCCTGATTAATATGTATAGAAGTAAATTTAATAGAAATACAGCATAACTCAATCTGCTGCCTGGGTGCTGTTGGTGGGGCAACTTAAGCCACTGGCACTCACTTCCTATGGTTTTTAAATCTTTGAACTAGACTTGGACTGGATGGCTTTTCAAATTGAGGACTGTCCTCTGTAACATAGGACACATTGCCAGTGTCAATTTGTGTTGTTTAGCAACTGATCATTGGTTTGTTATAAACCGTAGCCCCATATTTGTACATAACGCTAAGCCAAGGCTATTTGAAAGCAATATTCAACTGCAATCTTGACAATTTGGTTGGGTTTGTGGAAAGTCATTGACATAGTGCTAAACTATGGTTTAGCCTTATGTGTGTACAGTACATGCCCATTATAAGGCAGCTTCATCTTCCTGTCAAAGCATACTAATATACTGTTAAGGCGCAAGCACAGCAGCTAAACACCACTACTTCAAACATCATACTTCCTGTCAATTTCCAGGTGACTCAGTGACTGACAACAAAATCCTGAAAGCAAATGAACATCAATGTTAATTTGTTACCGAGTTTGGGAAGAGAATAGCTCATGTTGAAGTATCCTTCAAAGAAATCAAATATCTCTTTAGTTATATTTGCTGCATATTCTGCTGTGTGTAACTGCTGGGGCTGGGCATAAACACGGAGCTGTAAAACAAAGCAAAGTTATTATCAGAGGTGTTTCTTGCTGGACACAGTTACTGTTTAGCACCAGGATACATTTGATCAATTCACAGAGCTAAAAGGATTAACTCGTCTTGCCCTGAAAGGCAGAAGCACCTTCTCATACATTTTACCCTATAGCACTTTGGCTTCATTGACTAGTTCTACACTTCTTCCATTAAACATTTAACTCCCACCCCCACATCTCTAAGGGGTGATTTATCCCAGATAAGATGTTCCCCAGCCCCTGTTAACTTTTCGCATTTCATGTGATCAGGCTGATGAAAGAGATGAATGATTTTGGCAGTGGAGTAGTAGATAGACATAAGGGGACCAACGTGAGAGGATGGAAGACCAGAGAGGAGAACTCACAGTAGCCTAGGTGAGAGATGAGCAGGGCATGCCCCAAAGCTTTAGCCAATGGGACAGAAAGGCGTGACAATATTTTGCAATGTTCTAAGTGGAGAAGCAAAGTGAGTTGGGCCATGTACTGAATATGGGGAACAAAGGAGAAAGGGGAGTCAAAGAGTAAGCCCAGGTCACATGTCTGTCCGACAAAGGGAAGGGTAATAATGTCAATGGAGAGAAGAGCTTTGGAGGGAAAAGGGCAAATTTGGTCTCTAGCGATGGAGCAGGGCTTCCTTTCCAAGTATCTCACACTGGGGGCTTAGGGTGATCATGTTCCTTGCTTTACAGAAGACAGTCCTCCATCTGTCAGAGGACAGTCCTGCATCTGAAATTGTCCTCTGCTTGAGGATTATCCAGTCCAAAGTCTGTTTTAAAGAGAAGAAACCATACAAAGAGACAACAGAAGTCTTGAGGTTGCCCCTCCCTGGTCAGCAGACTGAGCTAGCTCCTAAGTCACCCGGTGTAATTGCTACTATGGTGAAATGTATTGTATTTCTATTTAAATTATAGTATTTTTTTAAAAAAAATGTTCCTGCTGCTGTGGCTCACAGATGTACTCAGCTCCTTTTGAAGCATGGACCATTGAGGATCAGACTTTTCCTTCACAAATGGGTGTCTCTGGGGATTCTATCATTAGCCAACGCTCTCAGTATGGTACATTTAGTATGAACAGCACCCAGGTGGTATTACCGTAAGTGGCCTTCTGAGACAAAAGCCCTTTAAACTAGGTGAGAGACTTTTCATTGTTGTAGATCAAGCACGTCCAACAGGTAGATCATGATCTACTGGTAGATCACTGGACGTCTGTGGTAGATCACTGGTAGATCAGTGGCTCCCCCCAAAGAAGCTGAAAAACATTGGCTCCCCTAAAAGAAGGTCAACATTTTTGCCCTGCATCCCAAAAAATGGGACTTCCCTCCTCCCTAAAAAAAGCTCAGCAACTGAGACCTGAACCCCCCCCCAAAAAAAACAGGGCTTTCCTTCCTACAAAATGCTCAACAACTTTGACCTGAACCCCCCAAAAGGGGGTAGATCACTGCCAGTTTTTAACTCTATGAGTAGATCGCAGTCTCTTGGGAGTTGGCCACCCCTGCTGTAGATGACAGTGTGAAACTTCTTCTGCCATCAAATCCCTCACCAAAATATCAGCTATGTTCCATAAGTAATTCTCAAGCTTCCAAAATCCAATGTTTAAGAAGGTGCTGTGGTCCCAGGATAGTAAAATAAAAAAATATATAATCAAATACATTTTGCTGTACATTAACAGGGTGCTTTTAAATATAGTGTTATGGGTTAGTAGCAGGCAACAATCCCCTTAAATTCCTGGGTGCCAGACATTAGATTTGAAATTCAGGCTAAACCAGGAAATTGCCTGGGATGAAGAGCAATCAGGGTGCAATGACCGGACAATGGCCAGTCATTGACCCTCTGCCTGAGCTCTGGGTAAATAGCAGAGTTGGGAAGGAGGAGTGTTACAGGAAGCATGATGTAGGAATAGGAAAGAAATGTGTTCTTTTAAAAAATGAGGCTTGAAATAGCGGGAGATCAGGGGGTGAGCAGGCAGATGGGGAGGAGTTATAATCATTGCTATATTTATTGTTGTAAATATAACAATATATACCTCTCTCTCTCTCTCTAATAGGCACATGCTTAACTTTTTGCAGTAGCACATTTGTGATAACTGCTGAAAATCAGTGTGGTGTAGCAGTTGGAGTAGGACCTGGGAGAACAGGGTTCAAACCTCACTTGTGTATGAATAACCAGGTATTAGGGTTGCCATATGCATGTCCTCTTTTGGGGGGTCAACATGCCCATCTGGGCAGTTTTTTAAATTTTAAAGGAAATGTCTGGGTTTTGGAGGTTTGGTGGGGCTTGGGCCACTGTGGTCTCTGCCAGCCTGAGCTGGGGAAAGAGAAGTGTGGGTGCAGTGGCGTCGCAATGTGCCCACGCCTGTGCCTGCTCAGCTCTTTCCCTGGCTTGGGCTGCCACCTTGATCTCCTTGTAAAGAAAAAGGTGGGATACAAATGCAATAAATAATTCCCTTAACACCCACAGTGGTGCAGGGAACCATTTGCAAGAAACAGGCACAGATAGCAGCTATATACTGGTATTGGTAAACTAATTTTACCATATTTTTTCATCTATAAGATGTCCCCATGTATAAGACGCCCCCTATTTTGGGGGACTCAGATTTAAGAAAATGGCCTTGGCACTATCCGTGTATAAGACGCCCCCTAATTTTTGACATAATTTATTAGGAAAAAAACCTAGTCTTATACACGGAAAAATACGGTAGTTCCAGAACGAAAACAAAGAACTCTGACGCAAAAATGTAATGTGAAATTGCTGGATTACAATTAACCTGCTAAAAGGTTAAAGGTATGCGTGTTAACCTGGGCTGTCCCAAGAATTTTTAGCCCTTGAAGCAAACCACAAAAATGGTACACACCCCACCAGGGAAGAAGGAGTGAGTGAAGATCTGCATCAAGGACAAGGGGGGAATGAAAAATTGCATTGGGAATAAGGGGGTGAGTGAAGTGCTACATTGTGAACAAGGTGGGGGAAATAAAATCAACTTTACTGAATGGTTGATGTGGGAATCAAGGAGCATTATGGGGGGAAAGGGGTCTGCTCTGAATCACATCAGGTGCCAAGGAGGTGACAGATCTAGCCTCCAAGTACTGCAACTGCAGCCATTGCTGCTAGCACAGCAGCAGCAGTGGGTGATGCATTCCCTGGAGGCCGCATCTGCTGCCCCAGTGGATCCTGCCACCCAAGGCAGTAGCTGCACCTTGTCTCATGGGTGGATCAGCTCTGCTGTTGACATAAAAGTAAAGGTAAAGGGACCCCTGACCATTAGGTCCCATCGTGGCCGACTCTGGGGTTGCGGCGCTCATCTTGTTTTATTGGCCAAGGGAGAGCCGGTGTACAGCTTCCAGGTCATGTGGCCAGCATGACTAAACCGCTTCTGGCAAACCAGAGCAGCGCACGGAAACGCCGTTTACCTTCCCACCAGAGTGGTACCTATTTATCTACTTGCACTGGCGTGCTTTCGAACTGCTAGGATGGCAGGAGCAGGGACCAAGCAACGGGAGCTCACCCCATCGCGGGGATTCGAACCTCCAACCTTCTGATCAGCAAGTCCTAGGCTCTGTGGTTTAACCCACAGTGCCACCCACGTCTCTGCTGTTGACATACTTAAGCTCTAATTATCACTGACTTTAATTTTTGCATCTCACAGCCATTCAGCTCCTACCTCGCATTCTTCTGTTTTACATTCCTGCCAACTACTATTTCACTTCGTGCCTCTGATGAAGCAGGCTTGAGTCCATGAAAGTTTAGGCCATAATAAATGTGTTAGTTTATAAGGCGACTATTAGAACATTATGCTAAAAGGCTAATTATTGGCTGAAGTTTCCGTCCAAGTTTTTCTCCGCCTGTATTTTCCAAAAGCCCCAAAGACATTCTAATTTCACAGAGACTTTTTTTCCCAAAACTGTGTTTGAGTGTTTGGGCCAGATAATACTAATGCTAAAAACATGAAGAACGAAGCATCTGACAGCTGCTATTAATCCCATGAATTGCCCCCACCCCCACTATTGACTGGGTGACCCTTTGCCTCTATTTTTAAATGAGCAATTAATACACAAACACCACAAGGAGGGGAATTAAGGCTATTTGATCACTATGTTAACTTCCTTGGATGAATGGCAGCTCGACTTCCGCTATCTTTTTCAAAAACGTAGCATAAAAAACATTATAGAATGACATTGTTTGAGAGCTATGAAATATTTACTAAGTCTTCAGGGACAGGTCCCTAGAGATGTGGAGGAAATTGCAGATCGGTGAAATGATGCAGTAAATAAAATGCCCTTATTTTCAGATAAGGAATTGGAGGCATACAAGTTTAGTAACTTGGTAGGGAAGCTTAGCTGGGAAGGAGCCAGCTATATTCCTGGCAGGAGAGCTAAGCTAGTCAAATGAAACATTACAATTAACAGGAGTCTTGCCACAGGTTAATAGATTCTATGATACCATCTGAAGCAGTCATGGCATCCCCCAGAGAATTCTGGGAGCTGTGGTTTGTTAAGGGTATGGAGAGTTACTGTACTAGGAGGCTCCTATGGTGCTGTGGGTTAAACCACAGAGCCTAGGACTTGCCGATCAGAAGGTTGGCGGTTCGAATCCCCACAATGGGGTGAGCTCCCGTTGCTCGGTCCCTGCTCCTGCCAACCTAGCAGTTCGAAAGCATGTCAAAGTGCAAGTAGATAAATAGGTACTGCTCTGGTGGGAAGGTAAATGGCGTTTACGTGCGCTGCTCTGGTTCGCCAGAAGCGGCTTAGTCTTGCTAGCCACATGACCCGGAAGTTGTACGCCGGCTCCCTCGCCAGTAAAGCGAGATGAACACCGCAACCCCAGAGTTGGCCACGACTGGACCTAATGGTCAGGGATCCCTTTACCTTATTCCCTTCTCAGAACTACAATTTCCAAAGGTCTCTGTGAGGTGGGGTTGAGAGCTAAACCTCTCTGAGAAAGCCATACCTGGAGATGCAAGAGACTGAGCCTGGGACCTTCTGTATGGAAAACTGATGCTGTAACACTGAGCTATGTCTTTCCCCTAAATTACCATCACCATGGGACATCCGTCTTGGCTATTATCAGAGACAGAACATTGGACTATTGGAGACAGACCTTTGGTCTGGTCTAGGCAAGCATTTCTTTTGCTCTTCTGCATTTAATAATCCCCCCCATGGGGGACCGACAATATGCAGACTGGCCGAGTTTCAGCTAAATTTAGATCTGACCAAAATGTTTCTCAGATTTTCTCCTTCTTGCCTAAACGTGTGGAGGAGAAAGAAGGATTATGTTCCTGCCCCCACTCCTGAAGCTGCTGCATTCTGCTCATACCACCCATGATCTCTGCACACAGAGCCACACAAAGACCACCCGAGGTCTGACAAAGGGATGCCTGGAAAACCACAGCGAGCTGTGTGATCCTTCTCCCTTTTGCATGGATTCATTCTCCATATGGAGGGGAATGTCTGAAAAGAGATCTTGGCTGCCATTCCATGAACACTTATCTGACAAAATGTCCCGATTTCACATAGTGGAACTTACTCCTGAGTAGACACGTGCTACACTGCTAAGTCACATCAAAATTGATGACAACTAAGTTAAATCCCATTGATTTAGGCTGCATACATGGCATACATTTGAGGAATTCTGGGAATTGTCATTTATTCCCCACAGGGCTGTAATTCCCAGCACCATTAACAAATTACAGTTCCCAGGATTCTTTGGATGAGAAATGTCCCTTAAAGGTATGGTATGTACACAGCCTTAATTAAACAAATTCAGTTACAGTGGTACCTCAGGTTAAGTACTTAATTCGTTCCGGAGGTCCGTTCTTAACCTGAAACTGTTCTTAACCTGAAGCACCACTTTAGCTAATAGGGCCTCCCGCTGCCGTGCAATTTCTGTTCTCATCCTGAAGCAAAGTTCTTAACCCGAGGTAATATTTCTGGGTTAGCAGAATCTGTAACCTGAAGCGTATGTAACCCGAGGTACCACTGTACATCCCATTGTTTCAATGAACTATAGCTAAAATAAGGCCAGCATGTTCAACCTAGACCAAAGGATTTTGATTTTTTTAAAAAGAGGCCTTTCTACATACATAGTGTTTCTATCCTTTTTCACAACATCAGTAACTGGAGGATGGCTTGTTTCCAGTTCACAAAGCAAAAATCACCAAGAAACACTGCATAAATTTGATAAGAATTAGCACAGGACTTACAGGAATTCCTCGGTCTGATATTTTTTCTATATACTTAAACTGGTGCACAGCCCAAGCCACTAAGTAGGTGCTCATTGGAACAGACTTTTGGAATGTTGTTACAGTCCAGCCGTTGCCCAGCGAACGTTTTTGCTGTGGGGAAAGTGAGGAAAAAATAATCAAATGATGCATTGTTTACAAGTAAAAAACGTTCCCAAGACAAATAATTGTTTTTAGGTACAGAATGGGAGCAGGAAAGTTGTTGTTGTTACTGTATTATTACTTTGGTTACATGTAAAATGTGCCCTTTTCAGTGTTAATGCTTTATTACTATTATAATAAATATATACCACCTCTTTCTAAAGGCACACTCTCCTAATCGCCAAGAAGGCATAGTATGTCACTAGAAGGTAAATAATGTACTGCCCTCATGAAGTTACTTTTGAGGAAAACACAAGATGTCATAGCAGTTTTCAGCCCTGTTCACACTAGTTAAAGGTAAAGGTAAAGGTACCCCTGCCTGTACGGGCCAGCCGTGGCTGACTCTAGGGTTGTGCGCCCATCTCACTTAAGAGGCCGGGGGCCAGCGCTGTCCGGAGATACTTCTGGGTCACGTGGCCAGCGTGACGAAGCTGCTCTGGCGAGCCGGCACCAGCTCAGCACACGGAAACGCCATTTACCTTCCCGCTATAAAGCGGTACCTATTTATCTACTTGCACTTAAGAGTGCTTTTGAACTGCTAGGTGGGCAGGAGCTGGGACCGAACGACGGGAGCTCACCCTGCCGCGGGGATTCGAACCGCCGACCATGCGATCGGCAAGCCCTAGGCGCTGAGGTTTTACCCACAGCGCCACCCGCGTTCACACTAGAGATGGGCAAATCTGTCAATTTCAGTTCTCTCAGCTTCTCATTTCTCCAATCTTAAATTCAGTTCTCCACATATCCAGAATAATTCTTTTTTTAAAAAAATAAAAATAAGGTCCTCATAAAAATTAATCAGCAGGTGAGTCCAAATTTCTCCCAATATACATATATTTGTATGCAGTTTTACCTAACATACACATTTCTGCAAAGCAAATTTCCCTAATAGCACACAACATTTTTGTGTGTTATTTTCACTAATATGCATTTTTAACAACATTTCACCCCAGTATGTGTATTTTGGAACACATCATTTGGCTGAAGAATTGCATTGCAACATTCAGAGATGTGCGAATTTTGAAGGCTGGCTGTACTTCAGTCTGCATATTGTTTCAGAATCTGCGAATTAGGTAGGTTCACCTTGAAATATGAACTGAATTGAATTTCTTCTCCATCCCTAACTCACACGTTACTCATGTGTCAGGCACTCCCAGTTTATAGCCAGAGAAGGCTATCCTTTTCACTCCCAATTCTGCATCACTGTGCTACCTCAACCCTCTAATGACAGCACACTGTGAGGTGCATAGGAAACTCTTCATAAGAGAACCATGCTCAATATGTGGTCATTGGCAGGCAGTGTCATACAAAGGAGTACGGTAATGCATAAAAAGGTCTACTCTTGTACTGGAATTACATAGCTAAAAGCAGAAACTTAACCATGCCTATTTAAGTAAGTTGTATCGAACACAGTGGGGCCTACTCCTTGGCAAGAGGGGTTAGGATTGCAACCTTACCCCAGAAATATTCCAGTGTTTGCAAACTGATAAATGGGAATTTTTTGAGGGCTCACTGAAATTACTACAAACTTATTGTGCAGTTTTACTTCAAAGCTTTTTGGTGGAACTTTCACATCTACTCAACAGAAGCCACAACTTCACTGTAGACAACTGCTGTTGAGAATTGGGCTTCACAGTTCAAATGTACTTATTTTTTAATATTTGGGTAGATTTGAGAGAAAACATTGTAATCAGTAACATTATTTCTAGACAATCACTTGCTCCCTTAAAACACAAAATACGTAGTGTGGAGGAAATGTGGTAATGTTATCTATAGTAGGGTTGCCATATTTCAAGAGGTGGACACAAAAAGTTGTTGAGCTTTTTCAGGGCAATTTTACATTTGCTTTAAAATGTAAAATCCCCCCAGATGGGCATTTAGGACCCCACCAAAGAGGACATGTCCAGGAATTCCCAGATGTATGGCAACCCTAATCTATAGGCTAACTTTGCATATGTCAGGTCAGTTATGTTTATTACTGTGTAGAAGAAAATACTGCAGTAGCTACCGATTTTTCAACCACAAATTAAAACAGTGGGAGCTGTATGGCAATGATAAAGAGTTTGGATTTGATATCCTGCTTTATCACTACCCGAAGGAGTCTCAAAGCGGCTAACATTCTCCTTTCCCTTCATCCCCCACAACAAACACTCTGTGAGGTGAGTGGGGCTGAGAGACTTCAAGAAGCGTGACTGGCCCAAGGTCACCCAGCAGCTGCATGTGGAGGAGCGGAGACGCGAACACGGTTCCCCAGTTTATGAGTCTATCGCTCTTAACCACTACACCACACTGGCTCTCAGTTCATAATTATGTGCTCTAAAATCCCAAGGACATAAATGGAATGGATTCTGGGCATTTTCATTGTGGCGTCTCAAAGCCCCATATCATAAACAGGACATTTTACCTTAACATAAATATTTAAAAGATATTGACATGGTATGATTTTTGCGTATTTTGTCTTTGACTTCTGTTAACAGTAATCTAAAGTTTCTAGAACTTTGTACTAAAGATGATGTTTATGTGAACTAACTTGGGAAAAGTCTTTAGCCAAAGGTTTACTGGGATGGAATTTGCATTTTAATTGTGCACTTAATTTGGAAATTTAGAAACTATTCATTCAAAGTTATGTGTTGGCTTTGACTTTCAACTAGGCTATTCACTGGACATTCTTTTGGCCAAGATCCATAAAATCATTTTCCGCTGCAAATCCCAGAGGCAGAGAACTTACGCCATTGACTTCCATAGAAGATTTGGAATTTAACCCAAAGGAACTAAATATAACCATTTGTGAACCTATGACCTTTGCCTAGGAAAGGATTTTGACAAACATCCACATCTATGGTTTAACAAAAAAAGGAATATATTTCATAATGCCAAATGTTTTGCTCTTAATGCCCACTATCTTTGATATGAATTCCTCTAACAGACTACAACCCACCTACTCCAAGGCCATTTTTAGCGAATACTAATGGCTGCACCAACAGGCCATGTGATTTGGTGATCAATGCCACCAGGTTTCATGTATCATATGAGCATATAGACATAGATGGTAGAATGCATACCTCCACTGGCATGTTTGATAGAGCTTCATATGTGTCTTCATGGAAAATGGATATATTATAAGTTGCCTTTATGTTAGGTTCATCAAAGCAAGGAAATGATTTCCGTGCATCTGTTGGCTCATGATCAGTGGCTGCTATACTCCTTTGGAAAGAAACGACAGTTACATCAAACCATTATTTGCAAATAGCTAATTAGACCAAGTATGAAAGCAGTAAAATGAATTTTTCATATGAAAGAAATGGGATAATCTTTCTCCTATGGCTCATATCATAGGATCACCTTACCCAATATATGCCTGCTCCACCACTTCAATCTGCAGAACTGCTGGTTCTGCGTTTGTAATAAATCAGCCTTTTAGTCTGGCAGCACCTACACTGTGGAACTCCTTGCCTGTTGACACGAGGCAGGCACCTTCACTGTACTCTTTTTGGTGTCTGCTAAAAGCATTTTTCCTTAGGCGAGCCTATTCAGATGGGTAGAATGTGGATGTATGCTTTAGTCTGTTTTTAGTTTACCACTGGTTTTATGTTTTGAACAATTTACAAAATTGTGTGTATTTTTTTAAAACAAAGCGGTGTATAAATTTCATGAAATAAAAACAAATAAAAAATAGTCTTAAGACAAAGTAAAGCTTGAAAGCATAATTATCCTGCATAACCTGTGAACCCACAGCCAAATATAGCTAAAAAGCCCTTATGGTGCTTGACAAATGCCTTGTTTCTTTATTCCCAGTCAGCCAGGAAAATAGGCATTGACTGCATTTGGCTCGGTTGCGAAGGCCTAGATAAAACTATGATGACATGATCCACAGGTTTGCTGTGACCAGGAACGGATGAAACTAACATACAGTATTTCAGCATCTCTTAAGTTTCTTGTTTCTTCAATCTTAAACTCAGCTCACCCCATTTCCACATCAGTTTGCAATTCTCCACAATACGTATGAAAATTCATAAGCATCTAACTGCACATTTATTCTCATATACACATTTTTGTGTGCAATTCTGCCAAATACACACATTTTTGCAAGTCCTCCCCCCCCCCCGAAGGATTACATTTTTCTTTATTATTTTTACCAATATATTTTTATGCACACTTTCTCCTCACACACTTATTTTGTACGCATTGTTTTGGTTGGAGAATAGCATTTCAAAATTCAAAGAAGTATTATTATTTTTAAGGATAGGGGAAGATTTGGTTTGACTTCTGTGGTTTTGGGAAGCATGGGTTAGTTAGGTTCACATTCAAATGCAAACTGAATAATAATAATAAAATCTCTTCCCAGCTGTGACTGGATGGGCCAACCAAATTAATGTTTTGAGATGGTGAATTTGGACCCATGCAAAATTCTGTGTGTGCTGAAACATTTGTGTGATTGCACCCACCCGGTTTGCTACTCACCACATACCTACCACATCACAGCTCCCTCCACATCCAAAACTTTTTGCTCACATTTATTAATTTGTGGCATTTTTAACCTGCCCATCACCATATGGACCCAGGGCAGGCATGGTTAAAACAACAAGAAAGAACAGTAAAAAGAATTATGAATATAAATTTAAGTCCTCATTGTTATAAACTTTACTTAAAATCATAGTTAAAAGAATAAAACCTAACACTATACCACTACAGGTAAACACACAATTTCATATTTGGTAAATATGGGCTGGGCAAACTGCTGGATGTATCATGGATGAAGAACCTAAGAGGAGCCGGTTGGATCAGGCCAATGGCCCATCTAGTCCAGCATCCTGGTCTTAACAGTGGCTGACCAGATGCCTCTGAGAAGCCTGCAAGGACAAGACCACTCTGCCCAACTGCAATTCCCTGCAACTGATATTCAGAGGCACAATGCACACATTTTCAGCAAACCCATTCAGTCATATGAATGTCCCCATGTTGACTACCAAATGAACCTCCACTGTTTTGGCCCATATTGAGTCTCATCACAAAAAGGCTGCAGTCCCCCAACCCTCCTCTTCTGTGCATACACACCTGTGATAGATAGCTTTAAGCAGCTTGTCAAATGCTAGCTGAAAGCAGCACAATCATAACGGGGACATTGATCACTCTGAGATAACCTTGCACATCTGCCTTTCGTTGTTCATGGACAAGAGTATAATGACAATCTCGGTGGTCTGGAATACTGATAGGATGCAGCAAAATAAATGGCTGTGGAACACCATTGCTATAAATTGATATAGTGATATTTGCCTTAACAACTGGTACCAGAACAGCTTACCTGCCTGGGATATAAATGACTGAGGAAAATAGGGTCATTAAAATTGTTGCCAAGGTTTACATAAAATATCTGCTCCCTAAATGGAATCAAGCTCTTCTTATCAACATAGCGTTCAAGGATGGAGCATGATTGATGGGAGAACACATCTAAGTTGTCTCTTCAATTAATTCAGAATGCTGGTAGCTTTCCAACCACACGTCTGTAGATACATTTGAGCTACATAAAAGTAGTCCCCCCCCCTTCTTTTAAAAAGAAATAAAGCAAAAACAAGAAGTAATTAAGAGTGAAGGAACATAGCTTGTAACATTCCTGAAGATCTATAAGTTATCTCGTCAGTCAATTTGTCAATGTCCTAGTGTCCTTGGCATTTTCCTATGACTCCCTAAATGCTTAGTTGATCATAAAGAACTTATAATGGTACATCCAAACCTGAAGAATTAGTGAGATACCAAGCAAATGGAATTTAAAAATAATAATAATAATGTGGGCATAAAAATGGGCTGTACAAACTTTAAGGTCAGACCTCTCTCTGCACCTACAGAAAGGGAAATATGCAAATATCCTACATGCCTTGAAAATCTTCTCAGAAAGACTATACAGTCATACCTTGGTTTTTGAACAGCTTAGTTCCCAAACATTTTGGCTCCCGAACGTCACAAACCTGGAAGTGACTATTCCAGTCTGCAAACAATTTTTTGAATCCAAATGTCCTACAGGGCTTCCGTAGCTTCTAATTGGCTGCAGGAGCTTTCTGCAGTCAACCAGAGGCTGGGATTTGGTTTTCAAACATTTTGGAAGTCGAATGGACTTCTGGAACGTCGAATGGAACTTTGACTTCCAAAGTACAACTGTGCTCTCAAGAAAGCAGACTAAGAAGCAAATATATTGTTGCATGTCGCCCCAATCTTCAATGGTTCAAGGGTTTGGTTTCCTTGGAATGAGGGACAGCAGAGACAGTGGCATCTTTAGCGTATGTGGTTTATTTACACACACATATACAGTGTGAGCCAATGATGGAGGAGCTCACAACATTAACAGCCCAGAAGGTCCCACAGCCACATCCTCAGATTCAAATAGAAATCAGGGAGAAATCTCTCCCTCTTAGGCTTCTGCCTACTACAGCCTGCTTCTAGCTTCTAGCTCACACACTCTAGCTCTGGCTTCTGTCTTTCTAACTACCAGCCAGTTGAGGGAGGGGGGGCCATCCATTTGTCCTCTGGCACAGAACCACTTCCTTTGTCACCTTAATGACCCCAAAATGGGGGGCATTGTGTCACCAAGAAGTTGGCCTGGCTATTGCAACAACTGAATCCTTGCTGGATCAAGGAATTAGTAGGGGCTCAGGCATACAGCCTAACTACTCCCCCTCACAACAATATTTTCAGCAAGATGGCTTATGTCAATTAACTGTTGAACTAGTGAAACATTATTCGCATGAGAAATTGCATTTATTTAAGATTATTTAAATTTACTGCAACTAGTTTAGGTATTGCTTACATCATGTTCTATTTATATAGATGCTTACAATTTGACAGCATAAATACACTAAATTCTTAATCACAGAAGCAGCAGCACACATCTTCATGCATGCCATAATGGTGTTTCAGTTATTTATTGCTCCTTTCTCTTCTTTGTGGGTTTACAGAATGCTCCAATATTATGTCAGCAGCTACCTAAAGGGTGATATTTTATAAGCGGTTGCTTTTGAAGCAGGACTCCAGACCCTCCAAGTGTCCCTTTTTTCCAGGGACATCCTTGATTTAGAGAAGCCGTCCTGGTTTCTGATTTGATCCCAGAATGTCCCACTTTTCCTTAGGATGCCCTGATTTTCATTTGAGAAATGCTGGAGGGTATGGAGTTATCCAACTGCCAAGCCATCTGAAGGCAATCCTGTATAGGGAAGGTTTTTTAAATGTTTAATGTGGTATTACGTTTCATTATGTCTTTATATATGTTGAAAGTTGCCCAGAGTGCTGGGGCAACCCAATAAGATGTGTAGCATATAAATAGTAAAATTATCATTATAGAATGGGATGTCCCTATCTTCATCGGAGAAATGTTAGAGGGTGTGGGACTCCCTCTTCTAAGGTTCTTTGACCCTTGCATTCCACTACCAGTAAGAATGGAACCTGATGGCTTATTTATAATGTGACAACTGACCATGCAGCTGGTCTGCCTTGTTTCATTATGGACTTAAAAGGTGCAAGGAAGGATGGAGGAAAAATCTGCTGAGTTCTGCAGGAACATCTTGGTCATTCCCCCGGTTGATGGGGCTCATTTGATAAGAAACCAAGTCTTTAATGTCATTTGCCCAGTATTGTGGAATACCCACTGAGTCAGACTCATTGGTCTACCCTTGAGCTAAGGCCCATCCCTTAAGTTTGTCACTTCTCCAGATTTTGTGATGTAGTTCTTCAGACAAAGAATGTATACCAAAATGTGTATATTAGGGGAAATAATATACATTCTTCTGCAAAGATGCTTATACTAGGCCAAATTTTGCAGAAAATATGTATATTAGGAAACATGAGCGATAAAATGCATATGAATGTTCATGTAGACTTTGCTTTCCTTAAATCAGAATGCACTGAAGAACTGAAAAACCAGAAGTTCACCCATCCCTAGGTGCAAGACCCATAGAAATGAATGGGAGCAATGCAAAAGCATGTTTGCAAATAGCTCTCATTTATTTCAATGAATGCAGAATAACTGCCCATTAGATGATGCCCAATGAGAACAGTAAAAAGATCTCTAGGTTGTACACTATTTGTTAAGGGCTTTATAAATAATAATAATTAGATGCTGTGTTCTCTTTGTATTGAGAAAATGGCAATAGAAAATGAAATATTTGCTTTCAAAATGCATTATGTTGCCCTGCCCCCATCATTTGCATTATAGTGTCCAGGCCTTACAAATGAGAACCAGAAGCAAGAAATGTGTAAAGACACTGAATATTTACTTGCATCTGTGACTGCTTCCAGCTGTTGTTCCCAAAATAAAACATGACCGAAGCTGTGATGAATTGCCTTTTAAAAAAAATTGGCCAAACACATCTTTTCAGTGAAATTGTCAGCCTATTATAGAAGGCAATCCAATTTTGGCTTTAAATGCACAGTTAAAGCACCGTTAAACCACATTACTTCCCCCAAATCATCCTAGGAGCTTTAGTTTGTTAAGGGTGCTGGGAACTGTAGCTCTGTGCAAGGTACAAGTACTGTTCCCAATATTCTTTGCGGAAAGCCATGCACTTTAAATATATGGGATGAACAAAGCTGAAGTACAAATTTGGGGGGGGGGGAGAAATTAGCCCAACTGATATTGAAAATACATCCCCCAAGTCATTTCAAAGAGAAAACTGATAACAATGAATGGCTAGCTTGTTTTTCACCTCAGTCATTTCACCTCAGTCATTTGTATCCAAAGCTGCCACCTCCTCAGCAAATTTCTTTGCCACCTGCTATTATATCCTGCTAATTCTCGTATCAAGTTGGGACCTAGTTACCCATCAGTAAGAGGGTTGGATGGGGAAATTTGCCAAGGGGTATTAATTCAATGTCCATTGATATAGGTAGCCCCCACCCACCCACCTAGTTTTCCTGAATGGCATCTAAATTCAGCATTCTGCAGACAGATTGACTGAAGACACAGATGGGGAGTGTTTCAAGATGTGCTTGCTATGAGTCAGTCATCTGTTACATAAAACAAACCCTGCTTTAAAAAAAAAGCCTGTTTGCTGAATCCCTTTGTCTACCCACCTCTGTTTCAGGGTATGCCAATTCGCATTCTGATTGCCATTTCTTATTTTAAAGCTCACCATCCATTTAAAGCACCCTTATCCCACTTTAACAGTCATGGATTTCCCCACATAATCCTGGGAACTGGAGGGTTTCTTTAAAAGCTTCTTTTTAATTCAATGGTTATGCATCTTTTTTAAAAAGAAAGAAAATAAAAAAATAAATATACACATCATGGATATGGTAAGTATACAAAAGAGGGGGAAAATAGCAGAAACATAGAATGTACAATTATATACTGCCCTTCATTCAAGGACCCCCGGGCAGTTTTTAACATAAAAAGCACAATAATACGTGACATAATAACAAACAAAACCCCACCCATATATAAAGAGTGAAAACATTAATATCCAATTGTAAGGAAAAGGGTAAGGGGGGAAATGGACAAATGGACAAATGAGGTAAGTCATGGATGAAGAAAATAAGCAGGGAAAGTACTAGTTAAAAGTACTTCCAGATAAAGTCATACTTTGCGGGGACTGTATGGAAAAAGGGTGATTATTAAGGTCAGTGCTATTTTTCCAGAAAAAGAGGTGCTGGAACTGACCTTGGTGTCTTACGTTGGTGTCACTGAGTTATTCTGCTTTTTCTATTCAGAATGATCTGTTAGATATTCTAAACTCTCACAGAACTGCAGTTCTCAGGGAAGACTGAAAATGTCAAGCCTGGAGTCTACGCGTTGCCTGATGAGCTCTCTTTTCTGTCAGTAAAATGGTGCTGCCAAATAGCTATTTACAAGATATGATCAAGACGCATCATTCCGAAGCATCAGTTAGAGTCTTGTACAAAGGAAGGCCAGAACAGGCAGTATATCTCTTGTCTACCTAAATAAGGGCATGGAGAGCTAAACCTGACTTTGTTTCTGGTTGGTGCACTTTTGGCTTTGACAATAGGGAACAGGAATATCTCCAATCATATTCATTCTCCTGTCTTCAGGCTTGCCTACCTATAATTCAAAGCAGATGGGGGAGTAAAGGTCAAAATCTCACTCAGATACATCTGGTTCTTAGGCTAGCAAAATGATTCACCCTGATGCTACTCTGATTTTAATATAGCATGGGGCTGGGTCCAAGATTTACAGTGCCATTCTATACAGTCTCCCTGTGTTCTGTGGAGCTTACTCCTATGAAAGTATGTTCAGGATTGCAGCCTTATGCATTAGTAACTTTGTATTAATGCAACATTTTTATAAGTAACTGTATTTTTGTAATATTTTGTTTCAGTTGTCTATTGTTGCTTCTTCTTTTTTGTACACTGCTTAGGGATATTTTAAATATATTAAGTAGTATATAAATTAAATAATCAAATCAAATTGATGGTGACAAAATTTATAAACAGCACTGAAGTGTTGCATTTATTGGATGGGGATCTCTATACTGCACTTCTAGAGCTTCACTGAAGGCATAATACATTATGGAGGACTAAGCTTCTGGAATAAGGTAGATCAGTGGTGTGGACCCTTTTGGGAACATAGGAAGAGGCCTTATATCAAGTCAGACCAATGGTCCATCTAGCTCAGTGTTGTCTACCCTCGAGGGACATGGTCAGCACTGTGGTCTAAACCACTGAGCCTCTTGGGCTTGCCGATCAGAAGGTTGGTGGTTCAAATCCCTGCAATGGAGTGCTCTGTCCCAGCTCCTGCCAACCTAGCAGTTCGAAAGCACGCCAATGCAAGTAGATAAATAGGTATTGCTGTGGCAGGAAGGTAAACAGTGTTTCCACACACTCTGGTTTCTGTTACGGTGTTCCGTTGCACCAGAAGCAGTTTAGTCATGCCAGCCACATAACCCGGAAAGCTGTCTGTGGACAAACACTGGCTCCCTTGGCCTGAAAGCGAGATGAGCGCCACAACCCCATAGTCTCCTTTGACTGGATGCAACCGTCTACGGGTCCTTTACTTTTTTACTTTTACCTTTGTCTACCCTCTCCAGGGTTTCAGGCAAGAGCCTCTGCTGCCTGGAGATGTCAGCAATTGAAGCTGGTACCTTCTAGTATTGATACATCACCCAGGACCAGTTTGAAGGCCAGAGCACAATGGCCCTCCATCACACTTTGGCCCTCAAACTGAGGGAGGAATGAGATACGAGGTGCCAGAGCTGATGCCACTTGTTTTTCCCCTCAACACCACAGGTGCTGGTGAATCCCTCCATTACCAGTGCCCAGCACATGGAGGAACAAGCTCCATTGGCCCTGGCCCTGCATGGTGCCATGGCCAAGGGAGCTTGTTCCTCCCTTGTCGCCCGGGCACTGGCGGAGGAGGGAGCTCACGGCACCAGGCCCAATGCAGCTTGTTCCTTCCTCCACTTTTCAACATTGTGATGTATCACTATATTGCGATATTTGGCTGGTGATACATCGCGATGTTGAAAAGCTGATATCACCCAACACTAGTACCTTCTGTATGCAAAGCAAATGCTCTTCCTCTGAGCAGCATCCCTTCCCCACAAAATTCAAATTGTTAAGCCCGAGAGGCACATTCTTTTAACAGTAACCTTCTGAAGACCATAGGCTGATTATTACACACACTCCCACACTCCCCCCTGTCCTGCATTCAGACAAATGAAAAGCATTATCAAAGTTCAGTGATAAATTCCAGCCAGGCACTCAGAGTGCAAAGCAGGATCAAGGGAAGAGTTCCAAGGGCCAGAATGAGAGGGCTGGTGGGCCATATTAGGGTCCTGGACCTGCGATCACCTACCATGAAGGAGGTGCTAATATTTTGATGGCCTGAACTGGATACATTTGCTATACAGAAAAAATGAATGTAGAATGTCTAACAGATGCAATTATGGACTAGGCTATGTGGCCAAG
Source organism: Podarcis erhardii (assembly GCF_964252035.2). Lineage (NCBI taxonomy): Eukaryota > Metazoa > Chordata > Lepidosauria > Squamata > Lacertidae > Podarcis > Podarcis erhardii. Next base: position 55,745,351 of record NC_138512.1, read on the forward strand.
AGATTCAATAACAGGCAGTGAAAGGAAGTAGGAACTACACACTCAATTCAATATACAGGTCCCATTGTCAGGACAAAAGGAAGTTGATGTAGAACACAGCTTCTAACTTTAAGCACAAGTAGTTCAGAAATGTGCATCCAAAATGATCAAGGGACTTGAGCTCCCCTATGAGTAAAGGTTACAACAGTTTGCATGTTTCCATTTAGACGGATAAGAGCTGGACAGGATAGAGGTATATAAAATTATGTACTGTGTGTTGGAAGTGGATAGAAGTTTTTCATAATACTAGAACCCAGGGTCATCCAATGAAGCTGAATGTTGGACTACTGAAAGGAAATAGTTCTTTACTTAGCTAATCTAAGGAGTTTTGTTACCGCAGGATGTAACAATGGTCACTAACTCAGGCAGCTTTAAAAGGTGATTTGACAAATTCATGGAGGATAAGGCAAACAATGGCTTTTAGCCATGACTGCGGTGTCCTGCTTCTGGTATCAGAGACAGCATGCCTCTGAATACCAGTTGCCAAGGAGTACTAAGCAGGAGTGCTGTCACACTCAAGTTCTGTTTCAGAGTTTCCCATAAGCATCTGCTTGGCCGCTGTCCACAGGATGATGGACTAGATGGGCTTTGGATCAGATCTGACAGGGCTCTTATGTTAGGGTTACCAGAGGTCCCCGTTTCCCGGGGACAGTCCCCGGTTTTGCGAATAAGTCCCCAGACAAATTCCATCCCCGGAATGTCCCCAGATTTCATCTAATGTCCCCGGGAAATGCAGCTGAGGCAGTCTCAGCAGCCCGGAGCAGTTGGCTCTGGCTGGCTTCAGGAGCTGCTTGGAAGTCCCCATATGATGGTGGTGCAGGGGCTCTAAGATACAGCTTTCGGGCTGCCTCCACCTTCCCTGACCCCAGCAACTAAGCTGTGAAGGGAGGCTTCATGTTGCCTATCGGAGTAGCCTCCCAACTCCTACTTGCGTGCAAGCAGGAGCGGGGCAGGGATCTCTCAGTTAGGCTACGGGAAGCCTCCCTTCCCAGCTGAGGGATCCCCGCCCCTCCCACTTGCACACAAGTAGGAATGGGACTGGGGCTGCTCTGATGGGAAGGGAGGCATTGCGCTGCCTGAGCCTACCCACCAGCGCCACTCTCGGCCCTCCTTCTCCGCCTTCCATGCCTGACCCACCATGCACTGCTTCCCCACCACCACCACCAAAGAACCAACAATGCAGGGGCTGCCCAGGTTCATGGAGAAAGGAGGCAGGAAGCCTCAGAGGAAGGGGAAACATGGCGGCTGAGGTCAAGGCAACAGCTGCCCCTCTGCCACTGCCATTGCTGCAGCATCAATGTCCTGAACGTGTAGTATGTATGTATGTATGTATGTATGTATGCATGTATTTAATTAAAGTGTCCCCGGATTCATTGAAAAATCTGGTAACCTTATGTCTATATGGGTAGGACTCTACTATTGCTGCATCAGAGTCCAGCTGAAAACACCAACTGCGCTCTTGAAGTTGCTGCAGTCATGAGGATGGGAAGCAGCAGTCAAGATGCCAGCCATCCAGCCTCTGATGCATTTCTGCATGCTACTTTACAGCAGCAAACTGTGCTGCCATATTGCTGCCAAACTGTTATACATAAAGACAGGCATATGGAACATAGACAGCTGCCACATACTGAATTCATCTAGCGGACTATTGTCTACACTGACATACTCTCCAGGATTTCGGAAAGGAGTCCCTCCCTGGCCCTACCTAGAGACATTGAGAGTGGAATCTGGTATCTTCTCTACGAAAAGCTGAAGGTGCTCAACTCCTGATCTATGGCCCGTCCCTGCAGATATTTTGCAGGCAATAAAAAGAGAGCCTTTTTGCTATTTTCAAAGTTATTTTGAGCACCTTTCTGTAAACATAAGGCAGAAATTTATAGCAAAAATACAATGAACTCTCCTTACAACTTTCAAATAGACATATTTAAATCAGACTGATCAGGAACAGATTCTGGTCTATTAACTTAGAGAGAACTTACAGTCTTCATTGTGTTAGTACATTTAAATGCACATTCAAATGCACATTGAATTCTGTATATATGGGTTGAAATGGTAAACAAAGGTAAACACTCTCCCCAAAACTCAGAATGTTATAAATCATCTACCTGCCAACCACCCAATTGCCATCTTTCTTAATATTCAGTAAATTCATTTGAAAATATGCAGTTTACGTTGAGAAAAAGGAAGATTAGAGAGAAGGGAAGGGAGACAGAGACAGAGAGAAACTTGGAGCAAAAATTAATAGCAGAAATATGTAGAAAAAAAGAGAGATTTACTTGTTTTGTCCATCTTCCACGTAGGTTGTTCTATAAAAGCCAACCAGGGATCCATTTAAACGGCCTTGGAACATCATGGTCAGTAAATAGGCATCATTTCCACTGGTGGGAGCCAGCTCTTCTTCTGCCTCTACCACCACATATTCCTGTGGTTTGTACTCAAAGCAATGCTTGAGGGTAATTGACTGGCCGGATGATTTCATGAGCAAGGGCATCCTGGTAATCTTAGTCTCTCGGAGGTGAAGCCACAAGTGCCTGGTCGGGCTTCCCAACTGGATGGTGATAGTGACTGATCCATCGTACAGATCAGCTTCCATCTCAGGCTTCAGTATCAGGTCATAATGAATCGGACTAACGTAGGTGGGTAGCCTGAAATTTTTCCAATCACCACTTTCATTATTTTCAGCCGGGCATGGGTCTGTCTCACCTGGAGCAGGGCTTGCAGTGGGTGATGCAGTCGACACTGAAGTGGGTGATGCAGTCGGCACTTTCCCATTTTCTTCTGAAGGACAGTCCTGCGGTTTTAAGCCCAGGCCCAGGCTCAGACCCAAAATTAAACCTACAGCAGCTATCACGCCACAGATAATGGCCACATGTTTGCTCTTCATGCAGTACATTTTGGATGACTTATCTTCCATATCCATTCTCTGCATCTCCACTCCCCCTGGACCAAAGCTATATATCCAACATTAAAAAGGCTGATTAAACAACAGTGCTGTAGCCTTTTAAAATATATGCACTCCTTTTGGTTTAGCAAGCTCTGCTTATGTTTAATAGTTTTCTCTCTCCCTCACTCCCTCGCTCACTTACTTTTCCATTCTCTCTGCCTCGCTCCCCAGCCACTTCCTTCCTACAGAAACTCAAGTTAACTTCTTCCTTTTATTAAAAAAGAAAGTTTATCTGTAGGAAAGTGAACAGTAAAGAAGGATTTGTCTAGAGAGCGGAGACAGAGGAAATTAACACAGAAGAACATTGTAGCTGCTGCAAACGCTTCTTATAAGCAGTTGCAACCCCACCCCCAACTCCTCCTGCTCTGGTCAGAGTTAAATATAAAACAGCGCTGTGTTAATCAGCAGTTGGAGATGATCAAATGCCAAGGCTCGGTCAGCAGCTTTCCAAAAGAGAGATCACAGACTGAGAGGTGTGTGCAACTGCTCAGAAACCTCAACCTTTGTCACTACCTGTGGTTTCCCCCTCCCTGGTATCTTTTATGAGCAATGATTTCCTTGAACCTCCACCCCAGAGATTTGTGCAAGAAAAAAAAATCCCATGGTTCTCCCCCTTATTTCCCCCTCTCTTAAAAAAAACACATGTCTCATTATGTTTGGGTTTCCTCTTTCTGAGTTATGGAGTTTTTATTCCCCCTCTCCCTCTTTGTTCTGTTATTGCATGTGCTTAAAGAAGGAACACTTGGCCATAAAAGAAATATCTTTTTGCTCAAGACTGTAAACACTGACTTTTGGTGTGCGCAAAGCGCCAAGTGCAATCTTCAAGTGTCCCTTCTGCTTTGCATACCAAGCAGGCAATCAGCAGTGGATGTACATCCCCAATTTTGCTATTTATGGTTGGTTCGTTTTGTGTAAACAGATAACTAGGACCCTGGGAGAAATGGATAGCACAAAATGATTTGTGTCAGCTAGTTCTCATGTTGTAATATCAAGTTTTGAAATAGTATTGTATTAGACTTCCTATCGTGCACTCCAAGGCTTCCACTTTGAGGAAGGCAAGGGGACAGTTGCCCCCTTTCCAGATTAACAAAAATCCTCCGATTGCAAGCTTTCTTTCATTCTTTTTAAAGAGGATTTTTCTAGCATTTGCAAAACCTGAACTATTTATTATTATTATTATTATTATTATTATTATTACTCCTTTCATTTCTACACTGCTTTATATTCTTGAGAACAAAAAAAATCTCAAACGACATTAAAACATCAAATAAAACAGTCCAGAAGAAAACATTACAGAATAAAGTTAAATATAAAGTATACATCAAAAGAAACACAATTAACAGGGAACTAAAATATTATCTTGAAGATAATCAAAATGAAACATTACAAAGGAGGTCAAGTACAGAATATACATTTAATGCGGCAAAGTTTACAAAAATAAGTTATGAGACAATGTACTATGGGGGGGGGATTTGCACACTCTCCTGAATGCACTCCTATTTACTCAGAAGTAAATCCTGTTAAATTCAGTAGGGCTACTCACAAGTGTCTATAGGACTGGACACAATGGGATTTACTTCCCCATTATCATATGTAGAATCGGATTCCACATTTGATTTTACCAATGAAAACCCTTTGGAGATTTTTGTTACTTTTATTTATCTCACTGCCCCACCTTTCCCCATGAATACATTTAACAGCATATCACTTCAATGCTGGTAAGAGGTCAAAGAAAAGCTGTAGACAAACCATTTATAACCCTCCTGTCCCCACACATCTTCTGGGAGATGATTTACAATGAGTTAAAAAAGGTGTTTAGGTACACCTTTCCCAAGAAACCAGAGGCCTTCCTCCTGGGCATTGTGGACCAAGGAGTGTTAAAGAAGGATAGAACATTTTTTATGTATGCAATTACAGCAGCAAGAATACTTATAGCAAAATATTGGAAGACACAAGATCTTCCCACGCTGGAAGAGTGGCAGACGCAGTTGATGGACTATATGGAACTGGCTGAAATGACTGGCAGAATCCGAGATTTGGGAGAAGAGACAATGGAAGAAGACTGGAAAAAATTTAAGGACTATTTACAAAAACATTATAAGTTGTATGAATGTTAAGAATCTGCATGATTTGGAAAATTTAGCTCCTGCAACTAGATTGAGAAAACAGGAAGCTACGTTATAAGTAAGAAAAGTTGAAATTTAAAGCTGTTATATCTATTATTTTAAGGTATAAATACTTGACAAAAGGTACTTTAAATCTAGAAGTAAAATATTCTGAAAGATGTAAAAAAGACACGAAACAAGGTAATAATTTGCTGATATGTTTTATTGTAAAGAACGCAGGGTGAGGGAGATGTGGGGAAGTTCAGTTAATAACTTAAAAATGTACTCTGAAAGTTGGATTATTTTTCTTTCTTTCTTTTTTCTTTTTCTTTTTCTCACTTCTTTATTCTTCTTCTCTTTTCTGTAAATTGAAAATATAATAAAAATTTTAATAAAAAAATAAAAATAAAAGTATGGGGGTGAGAAGCAACAACAAAGCCCATGTTTTTCATGTATCTTCCACTTTGGCCTTTAGCTGATCCTGTTTCACATCCTGGAAAAAGATCACCCTCACAAAGACTTGCTATTAAGAGTTGCCCAGCATTAGCCATCTAAAATTTTGTGGGCTGCAACCTTTTTCACTGATAAATTTGCCAAAGCATGGGAGGTCTGTGTTCATGCACAAACTAAACTATTTATTCATTGGTTAAATTTGTACCTTGCTTTTCCACCTAAAGGTGATCAAAGTGCAATAATATAGATACAAGAAAATGCAAAGTAAAAACAAATTAATAAAAGCAAAGCAGAGTTAGGACATTCTCCCCCCCCCCCATGATGTGTACTGTATTATTCAGCTATAAATCTCTCAGTTAACACCAACTACTGCATATTTAGTAGATACCACCCTAAAAGCCAAAGTGCTGTCTAAATAGAATGCCTTTGCTCCCAACTGAACAGTCTCTAGAAAATTTGTTGTGTCTCCCTTAGCAAGGAATTTCAGAGCCAAGGAGAAGCCATTGAGAAGGCCCTCTATAGGTGCCAACTCCCTGGGGCCCTGAGTGCCCGAGCACCCACAAAATTCCCCATGAAGGCACCCGCAAATTTTGGTGCCAGGGCCATGCATACTGTATGGCACCCATGGCCCTGGGCACCCACAGTCACAAGACCAAGTTGGCACTCCTGCCCTCCATGTAGTTCCTGTCAAATGTAACTCAGGTGTTGGTGGGACAGAAAGAAGGGCCTCTGCTGAGGAGATTAAAAACCAGACAAACTTGTATGGGAGAATGTGGCCTCAACCTAAGTCATGAGGGCATTTGGAAGTCATAACCAGCACTTTGAATTGTGCCCAGATTTAAATGTGTGTGGCATGGAATGGAGGAAATCATGACAAATTTGTTTTATCTCTTTGTTATTCTTCACATTCTTGTAATCCCGATTAGAGAAATATGAAACTGACGCATTATACGTGTCAACACTGAACTCAGTGAACCAGGATGTAAATGCTTCATTTATTCCTATGTCATGTCTTATGACTTTACTTTTGTTACTTCCATGGTATGTCCTATTTTGTTCTAGCAAAAGTCTCAATAAATATATTGATTAAAATAAAAAGGTAATGGACCCCAGATGGTTAAGTCCAATGATCAATGAGATGCTGGTGGTAGTAGTATACAATATCTGGAGGGCAACACGTTGGAGACTCTTGATACAGCATTACAGCTATACAGCCTATAGATCAATTTTAGAATCAAGCATGGAAAATGGCTGTGCTCATCTGTGAGAAGCAGATTTTTATTTTTATTTACCAGCTCCCTCAAAGTCTCCTGAGTGTGTGGCAAGCAAAACAGCGAGTTCTGCTTGTGGCAAATATATCAGAGCAGGGGATTATGTAGGAAGAAGAAAAACAGAAGCATGCAGACATGTCTTATGCTGCAATAATCACCTTAGTAATCTAGGCAACCTGACTGATGGTCAGAGAAACTCAACATCAGTGTTGTATCACATGCCTCCTGATGCAACACAAAAATCTACTTATTTGGCAAGTTTTGGTGTGACAAACAAACACTACAAACCCTCACAGCACTGTCTTAATATCAGACTAGTCATCTGAAAGATTCTCACCTTCTAGAGAGTACAATTTAGGCCAAGTTTCAACTGGTTGAAATAAGAAGAAATAGCAAGCAACTATATTTAAGCCATTAGAAGCAGAAAACATCTTGTTAGCCCATAGGTGAGAGACCTTATTGTACTAATGACAACACCATGAGATGGCAGCATTGTTTACAGCTGCAGGAGAAAGAATGGAGGCAGCCAAAAAATGGGAAGTCTCAACAGGCTACACAAGTCAAAGTTGGTGTGTGAGGATTTGGCAAATCATATTAGCTGAGAATTTGACCCACTTTCTGAGCTGACCTGCTTACCTAATTCGGGTCAAATAACAGGTAAGTAGTTACTGTAGTTAGGTTTAATATTAAATTTTCTTGTGCTTTTTCATTCTTCTACACTAACTTGATGCCTACCGTCCATCTATTATAATCATATTCTCAACATAGATATATTAATTTTATTTTATTTTAAAATAATGCATTGTTTTACATACATCATCTCAGTAAAGTATTTACAACACTTTATGGAAGGTCATTATTTTTATTATTGTAGAAAGAGTCTGGAGCTGACAAATTATAGTAAAGCTATGAGAGAGATGAGGTTCAAGGGAGAGATGAGAATTGGTAGCTTCTTGGTTCATAGATCAGATAGCAGCTCCCAAACTAAATGAGGTCATTGGGTAATTCACACCTAGCGAATTTTGCAACGGGTTCTCTGCGGATCATTAATTAGCACTCTTCAGTTTTTATTGCCTTGCTAATTTTCATAGGATAAGTCACTGAAATCATGCAAATTTGTAGAATGCCGTTACTTATCTTTAAACCCAAACATCAAATAAACCAACAAGACCTCAAGTATAGGTAGTATGGAATAAAAAAATAGTCATGATGGCTAAATATAGTCTTTTATTTATCTGAATGAAGAAAAGAAAGTGATTTTGCAATGAGGGAAAGAACCATAATTTCAAAATCATAGGAGCCAATACAGACTAAGCAGATGAGTTTATTTTATTTTATTTAAATGACTTCATTATGGGAAATTGCAAAAACTGGGAAGTTTTGAGTTGCCACTAAGCTGTAGTGAAGTATTTTGTTCCAGTGTTGTTCATGAAGCTGCCAGGAAAAATGAATTGCAGCCCATAATTTTATATTTATATTGTTTCTATTCCAGAAAGTCATAGATGCTTGCTGGCACAGGCTAGATGTCCTGCATTCTTCATTCTTCTTCATTCTGCTGTGGTGGTGGTGGTTCATTTCCCCCCTATTTTCTCTCCCCATCTCACTTGGTTCCTGATCCAGCCATGAACGGCATGGTCTCACCTGTACAGCATGTAGTCTTCACACTTGGTCTCCTGTGCTGCTGCTTACTTTTTTTCTGCTGTGTTTCTGTGATCCTAATTTTTCTTGATAGTTCCCTACTGGGACCAATCGCAGCTGCCACCTGGACAAATCTTTAGTATTACCATACTACAGATCATGCATGAGACCTGACCAGCTATTTTCTCCACTTGCTCCCTGCTATATAAGATCACATGTAGGAAATTCTATGTAAACTGAACTATAACTGAAAAGAGTTCACAGCAGCCTGCAACCATTTCTGGTATTTAGGGACTGAAGGGATCATGTGGTCACAGGACTAATTCAGTCGCATGTCAAGGGATACCTGCTCCTTCAGGGGGAGTGTAACCCATTGAGAGCAGGCGACTTCCCACCCATCCAATCTAGGGAACTGCCCACAGTGCCTCACTCTTATCTGGATTGAGCTTCAGTTTGTTAGCCTTCACCCAGTCAATTTCCAAGGGAAGAAAATGGTCCAGCACATTCCCTGACATCCCTGTAGATGTAAAGGAGAAGTAGAGCTGTGTGTCGTCAGCATATTACTGACAACATACTCTGAAACTCCATATAACCCCGCTCAGCGGTTTCATGAAGATGATGAACAGCATGGGGGATAAAATTAAACCCTGAGGAACCTCACACTGAAGGCTCTATGAGGCTGAAGAGCACTCCCCAAGCATCACCCTCTGGAAATGACCATCCAAATAGGACTGGAACTACAGCAAGAGGTGCCACACACCCCTAACATGGACAGCCACTGCAGAAGGACATCATGGTATCAAAATTTGCTGAGAGGCCAAGGAGAATTAACAGAGACACATTTCCTCATTTTTCTCCCAACAGAGGTCATAATACAGAGTGACCAAAGCAAAACCAGACCTAAACTCCAATTCAAATGGATCTAGAAAATCAGTTTCCTCCAAAAGGGCCTGGATCTGGTCCACAACGTCTGCTCAAAAATCTCCTACCTCCAATTGCCTATCACCCGCATCAGAAAAGGAATATTAGACCTTACCAGTAGCTTTGGACAGTGATTCTTATTCATTTGTGTAGTTAGGAGGTTGAAATAAAATGTAGCCATTTGCTTGATTTCTGCTGACAGGGCATAGGAGCTGCTCTGGAAAGACTCAAAGAAGTCAACAAAGGAAAGAAGAAAAAAGAGTAGGACAAATCATAGAGAACATAAATGGAACTGGAACAAGTTCTGCTCTGATGTAAGGCTAACAAACTTTGTGGAGTAAGAACAGAAGACCAATTGGTTCCTTGTTTTGGAACATAAGAGTGCAATGGGTTAAGTGGCTCCCATGAATAGACCCCCATTCTTAGCCTTTGGAGTCTTAAATTTCCATTCCCCAGCTGCCGCCAGACCTGTTTCCTGTAAACTCTGCAATCCAGGCTTCATCAACTTGGTGCTGTTCAGCTATTTTGGACTACAACCCCCATCATCCCCAACAGACACATCTGGGAAGGTTGGCAAAGGCTGGAGTAATCAGGACACTACAGTTTGTATTCAGGCCATGTTACTATATGCCAGCTCCAGAAAGCATTCTATGCCTTGATTTTAGCTGTTTATTTAATTTAAGAAACATCAAGCTCGCCTTTTCATTTCTTAAGCAAACAAACAAACCTCAGGGTGGTTTACAGAGCAAATTGGGGAAAACAGGACTGGGAACGTTAGGAAGGTTGGAAAAAACCCTCAGATGACTGAGTCCAGACTCATAAGCATTACAAAGCTAGAGGCATATGTCACTTGTCTGGCTCACTATAAGACTCGATCATTGCATCAGTCCTCAGATTCATTCTATGAACAGATTTTTTTTTCTGAAGGAAAGGCATTGCTATGCTCAGAGTTTGATGAGATCCAACCCTTTCAGACTCAGAAGTGTGTGCTTGTAAGAGGGAGGGAGAGATGGAAGGAGAGAAATGAGTTTTCCCCCAATCCTATCTGGGGTTCCTAGGGATTGAACCTGGGACCTTCTACATGCCAAGCACTGAGCTCTGGCCCTTCCCTGATTTCCCTATAGAATAAATTGTTGATCTATGCTACAAGCTGAAAGGCATTCAAACCTGCCACCTTCAGGGAGAAGCGGTCACTGCCCTGACTACTTGGCTATTTCACCTCCCTCAAAACTCACTGCAGGGAAATTTAAGCATCTGTAAGAATGAGGAGGAAATATGGAACTGATTGTCCTGAAAATTTAAGACCCCAAAGAAATACAATAGAAAGAATTCCCCTGGCTCCATATTTCCTGTGGAATTGAACACTGACCTCTTCATCTCAGCTCTTAATGCTGTCAAGTGATCATTAATTCTTAGAACTGCCTAGGGTGTAAACATTGCTGCTTTATGGAGAGCCTTGGTTTATTTAAAAACATTTTCTTTTGCCATAATTCTCACTTGCAACTTGTAAGTGATGTCCTCTTGGAATTGTACATTTTGGAAACATCAGGACTTTGCTCTGAGTGCATGTAATGAAAGCCATTTGTAATTTCTCTTCCAGCTTTCAGACTGAAATGCTTGCAAACTGGCTTATTCTGTAACTCGATCTTTACTACATTTTCTTAAAAAGTCACATTATTCCCAAACAAGCCTGATTAAATCAGAACATAATAGCCCTGCCAGTGCTGGATTGATCTATCTATTATGCTTCCAAAAGGTGGCCAGCCAGATGTTTTTGGGGAGGTAACAACCACCCAGCTGTTTGTCCTCAAAATCTGATATTCAGAAGCACATTGCATTGGAACAGAGGGATTCCATTTGGTGAATAATTTAATTACCACCCAGTCCAAAAGCCCTCCAGAAAACTGAAATTTTAACAGCACATGTGAAAATTGGCAGACGTGAGCTGCTGCATCAGATCTAGTCCAGTATTCTGTTTCCCACAGTGATCAGTCAGATGCCTCTGGGAATCCCACAAGCAGGACACATGACCAATAACTCTCTTCTCTTATTGTTCACCACAGCTGGTGCTCAGAGATCTGATGCCTCTGAGAGTGAAGTAGCCATTCATAGCAGGCTTCCTCAAACTCAGCCCTCCAGATGTTTTGAGACTACAATTCCCATCATCCCTGACCACTGGTCCTGCTAGCTAGGGATTATGGGAGTTGTAGGCCAAAAACATCTGGGGGGCCGAGGTTGAGGAAGCCTGCATTCAGAGACATGCTTCCTCCCATCCAAGTGGCCATTGATAGCCTTATCCTCCATCAATTTATCTAATCCTCTTTTAAAGCCATATAAGCTGGTGGACATATCCACATCTTGTGGTAACGACAGAGAACAGCATAGGAGGTGGGTCTGAGAGCTGCCTGCAGAGGATAGGGAAATCTAGAAAAATCAGCTCCACTGGAAGCCTCTGATGAACACTGGGTCTGGGTTCAACCTTTGGAATTTTCTTTAAGGGCTCTTGAGTAACAGGAATATCAGACTTCATTTCTATCGATGAGGGGGAAACCAAGAGAGTTAAGTCTATTTAGTATACAAATGTGCTCTGCTGTTTCTTCTTAAAAAGCATTCTGTGTTACCTAGGGCCAATTAAAACCTGGCTTCAGTGGTTAAGGAAATATAGTGTGACTTCTGAGCAGCAATTGCATTTGCAAAAAAGATCAGTACAGTACAGAGATGCTCTGCACATGAAAGAAGCTTCAGTGTGGATTGTACCCAGGCCATTAAACAGACATTTATAGGCTTGTGAGAAACTCTTGACATTTTGTGTAGAGGGAACTTTCTTTCCTACAATATGTAAAGGAAGAGAATACTTGGCTTGGCTTTCACACAGCTCTATCAAGTGGCCTAACCTGTTTACAGTGTGATTGACTACTCCATGGAAAGACCACAGATCTCTCTGTCTCTCCTCATTTATTGACTTCGTAAAGTTATTGCCAAGCAATTGTGATGAGGGTTTTATGATTTCTTTGAGGCAAGTAATACGGGGACAAAGTTATCTAGAATAAGTGACCTTATAAAGGTGAGGGTGGAATTCAACCTCACATTATGGCAATCATTCCATCAGCTCAAGCATTTCTACTGATCTCCTCCTCTCCTCCCCCTGTGCATTGTTCTGGGAGTTTTCTCAGCCCTCCAGAGTGGATTTGGGGGAAGCATGGGGGTGAGGAGAGGGAGGGGGAAGCCCTGTTGTGCTAGCAGGAGTCCACACACTGGATACTGCTGGCAGGACAGCTCAGTTAAATCTAGCCTTGCATGTATATTGAACAATGAAAACAAAGATGGGCTTTAAGACTTCATGGTGTGCATAACTAAGTCTGCATAACTATGCCCACTTACCTGAGAGAAAGTCCCACTGAATTCAATGGGATTTACCTCTGAGACATAAGGGTAAAAGTCAGTTCACAAAGGCCCTTCGAGGGAAAATGGAAGCAGGAGCAGGGGATTTACAGTGAGTTGGCAAATGTTTCTATAAACTTTTTTTTTACATTCACCACTTGGTCTGGAAATGCTGCCCACAATATGTAAAAAAAGACACAATACCCAGAAGAGTGCCACCAGATCCTTAAAGAGGAAAGCCCACAATTTTCACATACCATTGTCCTGTAAGTAGACAGAAGCCCCCAAGGACAGTGTTCATGTGCTGGGGATTGTATAAAACTATCTGCTAAGAACAGTTTCTGTAGTTTGCTCCATGTGCTTAAGTAAATTTAAGCTCCCCTAATCTTTTAATACAGTTTTGTCCTGTTTGTACTCTTGTTAATCCGCTGGCTTCCACAGGGCCACCAATATTTTATCAGTTCTAACAGGTGCAAGTCAAGGTATGAAGGTACTGGGCTTCTGAGACAGGGAAGTGAAACAGGAGAAGGGCAGATGGAGAGTCGAGAGGGAGATAACAAATTTGTCAAAAGATTTAAGTGTTGCAGGAAACGTGTGCCGTTCAGCTTTCTTAAGCCCTGCTTGTTTGCACCCTCTTTTAACTTGTGTTTAGCCTCTTTTTCACTTTCTGTTTTGAGACTATATTTATAATGCTGTATAATCAAGAGGTGCAGTTTATGGACCAAATATAGAAACCAAAACACAAGCCACTCAGGCAGACAACCCAAGTTATCAGTATGTACAGTGGTGGGTGGCAGGGTGGGGCAGAACCATGGAGACAGCCTTCCTTCATCATAGCTGTCAACTTTTCCCTTTTTTAAAGGAAAATTCCCTTATTTCGAATAGGATTCCTCTCAAGAAAAGGGAAAAGTTGACAGCTATGTCCTACATTGGTGTCATTGCAGCTTGCCTGGATGATGCAGGGAAGGGTCATGACAAAGTCAGGGCTACGTGGATATACAGGTGGAGCACCCACATAGCCCTGACCTCACCTCCATCCTGCCCCACTGCTGCATTCAGGTAAGCTGCAGTCAGGCCAATGACAGGTTGTCACAGCATACCTGCTATGGAGTTCATAGCTACAGGAAAACAGAGGTAAATGACACTGGAGAAACCACATCCATCAGAAAGATACAACGCAAGTGCAGAAGACACACTGCCGCCGCCACCACCACCAATGAACTGAAACAACTGGTCCACTCAGGGTCTTCCTTCCATCAGTAGAAGGGAACCAGCATTACATGCTAGCCAAATACACAGACAGTGAGAGCATGAATGCTGCATGCATGAGAGCAGGGCTAGCCCACATGGCCCCACAAGCTCTGCATTCATTTCTATCAATACATTGGGGATCATCTTTAACCCTTTAAGTTTGTGTGGATGGGAGTGAATTTTTGTGAAGTTTGCTTCTGTATTGTTATGAGTTTTTGGGGTGCCGGGCCCCCCTTCTAATTTCTAGATGTTAGAATTTATTCAGTGCTTGGAGTATTGAAGTGAACTGCTTAGTGAAGTGCTAAAATACAGGCCAAACCAGCTTTCCCGGTCTAGGAAACCCGCTTGGGAGAAGACCATCAAGGAGAACAAAAGAAATGTAATGGCCAAGTCGTTAAGCAAACAAAGACAGGGATCTGCACCATTAGCCAAGGCTCTGTACCAGATGGCAGAGAGGTGGGCCCTCTCCTTCAGCAGAGCTGAGTTTCAGCAATGCAGTTCAGCTTTATGGAAGCAGGAGGAAAAGTTAGTTTTCAAGTGGCATCTAGCTGGAGAAGAAGATATCAGAGCAATGGGGGCTAGCAGTCTAAATCCAAGGTGGCAGCTGTGGGAAAAGCTGGACCCTCTTGGAGTGTAGTGCTGGAATCCCCTCCATCATAGGCTCAGGTTGTATATATGTGTAAACAAACCATATATCATAAAGAGACCACAGTCTCTACTTTGCCTCATTTACAAAGGAAATACAAGCGCTGGGTAAGCTCCTGTACTGCTGGAATCCTGCACCACACAGCAGAGATTGGGGTGGTGCGTGACAATATTTTACTTTCAACAACTGGATGTTGCTCATTGTAACATTTTTGGTGGGGGGAAACTATTTCTCAGTGCACACCTGTAACCCTACTCAGTTACAGGTTTTTTTGTGGCAGCAACATGAATTGGAAAATGGTGGTTTTGCACAGGTTTTCTATTTTCAAGTCAAATGCTGCTTTTATTGCATTTGCAAACATTAGTTGCCAAAAATGAGCTAGTTTCCAACACTGGAAATTGTACAGAGAAAGTTCGCACTAGGAACAGCAGAAAGATAAGAGGTGTGTGCTTGTGGGTGTGCTTTTAAACAGCTTGAATTTAACCAAAGTCAGTGAGTTCCATTGTGTGGTGCAGACTTTCACACCTGCAAATCTATGACACTGTCATGGGCACAGACCACAAACCCATTTCACAGAGGAAAAATGGGAAAAGTTCAAATGAAAACCTACTCCCCCACCACATATAAAACAGATGAAAAAGACACAATTTCTCATTCTTCACAAAAAATAAACATGCAACTGAACACTCCCCTAAAACTAGTTTAAAAGATGGGAGAAGCAAAGAACTTTGGTGGGTGTTTTAATACCCATGGGATACCCATGGATGTCATGTCGGGGACTGCAGGGCTAGATCATGTCAGAAATGGAAGATTTGAACCTAATGTCTCCTATTTTCACATCAGTTAGTGAGATTTGAGTGATATCTCAGCAGACTTTACAAGGGCAGAGACTCACAGCAGGTACAAGGTGGTCTTGCCTCCATTCACATTCAGCTTCTACCGAGTATGGATTTGGCCACAGGCCCTGTTGTGTTCTGCTACTTGGCAACCCACAAATAATTCAATGTTATGCCTCAAACAGGATCCAAATTGGCAGATGGCGCTGCGGCCTCATTTTAGCAAACAGACAAGTTCTTGGTACAGTCGGCCGATCATTTGGCTCCCAGCCACTGCCACCTTCCGCAAGGTGTCTGTCTCCAGACTGGGCCAACTCTCATTCTGTAGCACAGCAGTCAAAATTAGGAGGAATACGATGTGCATCAGGCAGCAAAATGCTCTTTTGAAATACTCTGGAGAAAGCTCTAAGCTCAAGGAAACTGATGATGCCGCAGTTCATCTGGATGACCCATAGGTCATTTAATAGGTGCATTATCTTCTGTCATGCTGCTCTAGTACTTACGTTATCAGATTAGAATTATGTGCAGTGTGCAGGGAAGGACTGTGATAACTAGATGTTTTTTAACAGCAGGAAAGGAAATGTTGCAATGGATCAGAAATCCATAACAAGTGGCAGCATCTTGCTTTTTGGAAGAGCTCCCATCCGTAGGCATAAATATTAGTCTTTGAGAATATTTTATTTGAGTCAGCTGTTCAGGGTCTTGTTAGACCAGTGGTTCGCAAACCTTTTATTAGGGACCCTTCTATAAATATTGTTACAAGCACCCAAATCTCCACGCAGTGAAATATTTCAAGCATGCCAGCAAATTTCTTGTGTTTGGTATCCTTAGAAAGAAGGTCAAAGGAGATGGCAATGTCTTTGTGATATATGGTTTTATTTATGCATATATTTAGGCTGAGCGTAGGGTGGAAGGGCTCACAGCATTAACGTTCCAGCAGATCTAGCTGCCCTATTAAGTTTCTAGGAGGATTCCAAAAACCATAGCTTTGAATTCCAAACAGAGAGCAAGGAAAACTCTATGTCTCTTCCCAACCCAGGTCTGTTTTTACACTCACTGATGACATTACCTCTATCCAGTAGACAAAGGAAGGCCTGTCCCCTTTAGTCCATGGAAGCATCTCCAGCTAGTTTCCAACCCTTTAGTCCACACTTTCATCATGCAAAGAGATACTTTACAGACTTGCTAGAGTCATTACCTTAACCAATACACTGTTTTGACCACTTGAGCCACCCCTCTTTCTACAGAATCCCACCTCAGAGATATAAAACTGCAGACTTGGAGGGGACCCAAATACAACACTAGGTATTGTTACTTCAGAGCTCTTGGTTCCCCTTCTTGATCTCACGGACCATAAAATGGCGGCACTGACATGGTTATGTAATAGTGCCACTGTATTCTGCTCTGGTCAGACCTCACCTGGAGTACTGTGTCCAGTTCTGGGCACCACAGTTCAAGAAGGACACTGACAAACTGGAACGTGTCCAGAGGAGGGCAACCAAAATGGTCAAAGGCCTGGAAACGATGCCTTATGAGGAACGGCTAAGGGAGCTGGGCATGTTTAGCCTGGAGAAGAGGAGGTTAAGGGGTGATATGATAGCCATGTTCAAATATATAAAAGGATGTCACATAGAGGAGGGAGAAAGGTTGTTTTCTGCTGCTCCAGAGAAGCGGACACGGAGCAATGGTTCCAAACTACAAGAAAAAAGATTCCACCTAAACATTAGGAAGAGCTGTTCGACAGTGGAATTTGCTGGCAAGGAGTGTGGTGGAGTCTCCTTCTTTGGAGGTCTTTAAGCAGAGGCTTGACAACCATATGTCAGGAGTGCTCTGATGGTGTTTCCTGCTTGGCAGGTGGTTGGACTTGATGGCCCTTGTGGTCTCTTCCAACTCTATGATTCTATGATTCTATGATTCTATGTATTAAACTAAATGAAAGGCCACCCTAGGTTCTTTGGGGAGGAAAGGCAGGATCTCAATTTGATAAATACCGGTAAACAATGCCAGGCATTCCATACAATCACGCAGTGCATCATTAAACTCTGAACTTCGCTCCCAAAGGAGGCAGTGATGGCCACCAGTCTACAATGGTACCTCGGGTTACATACACTTCAGGTTACACACTCTGCTGACCTAGAAATAGTGCTTCAGGTTAAGAATTTTGCTTCAGGATAAGAACAGAAATCGGAATCCGGCGGCGTGGTGGCAGCAGGAGGCCCCATTAGCTAAAGTGGTGCTTCAGGTTAAGAACAGTTTCAAGTTAAGTACGGACCTCCAGAACGAATTAAGTACTTAACCCAAGGTACCACTGTATATGGCTTTAAAAGTGGATTGAACAAATTCATGGGTGATAAGGCTATTGATGACTACTAGCTATGATGTCTGTGCCTCCAAAGTTGAAGGCAGCAATGCTTCTGAACACCAGTTCTCTGCAGGAGGGGATAATGCTGTTGTGCTTGAATCCCGCTTGTGGCCACTGTGAGAACAGGATGCTGGACTATATGGGCCACTGGCCTGATCCATCAGACCATTATTATGCTCCTATGTCTCATTATAAGGCAACTTCCTATGTTTTCCTCCACCTCACCGCGTGTGCCCGGCACATTTGTTCTAGGGGTTTCCCTAGCCCTCTGGAGCAGATTTGTTGAGGGTGCAGGGAATATGCAGGGGAAGGAGAAAGGGAGAGTTCCCCTTGCCCAAGCAGAAATCCTTACATTGATGGGATACATTAACTGGATACCACCCCTAGGAAGTCAAATCTCCATCAAACTACCTTCAGCTTCCAACACTGATAACGAAAGCTCAAACCAATGTCTGTCCCTGCCACCCCCCTGACATGGTACCATGTCTGTCTGTAAGTCATGGTTACTGGTTTCCTGTGAATGTGTAAGCTGCTCTCACTTGGTGTCTCTCTGCTAGTGAGCAAAAGCAACAAACCACGTAGAAAGCTATCTTATACTGAGTCTGACCAGTGGTCCACCTACAGTAGCTCAGTATTGTCTACACTGCCTGGCAGTGGCTGTCCAGGGTTTCAGATGGGGTTTTAGCCGTAACTGAAGTTGCTGAGTCTCTGTATGCAACAGAGATGCTCTAATACTGAGCCTTGACCATTCCCCAAGAAGCTATCCCACCCAGCTCTCATATGTGTTTGCCAACGTTCCATGCACCAAAGAGTGTTTATGGTCCAATCCTGCAGTCAAATAGCCTCTTATATTCTTCTTTTTTTTTTTACTCAAGTGCCTTCATATTGTGACATTTTAAAAGTAATACTCAATAATAGCTTTAATCAGTACATGAGCTAGCAGGCGTGAATGGACTTGGACCTGACACTGAAGTTGTACTTAGTATCCCTAAAAAGATAACAAATGCCATCAAAGTTCCCAAAGATTTAATCTCTTCTGGAATTCACAGTGGGACATAAACTCTGATAAAGAGGGTGAGGTTTATTGCTCCGTATAAAGTCTTGATCATGCACATTGTTTAATTGATGAGATGATAAGATAGCTGAAAATCTTGAAATTGCTCCGAATTGAAACTGCTTCAAGGAAGAGACAGTCAAGAAAGATAGTCCCAAGTTTCGATGAAGACATTTTTTGTGAGCACCATGTTCATCAGAAATTTAGGATTCTGAGAATCTCAGCATTCATTGAAAACATTTAGCTAGAGACGCATGGTATTTTACAAAGAGGACTGAAAGCGGTCTACTAGAGCTTTTTTTTTGGTGTATACTGTCATAGATCTGGAATACCAGAGTCTGTTAGAGAATGGTAGAAATTAATAAACAGTAGTATTAGATAATATTTGGGATATGAAGGGAAAATACAAGCTGCAGAAATGAGCCAGACAAGAAATTCCTGGACTAGTTTATGCAAACCAGTCTGTCTAGGCTAGCTAAGCCCAGAACTGTTGAGAAACAATGAGAAGCGTGGCAGTGGGATATTAAGGGCCATTTGCAATGCAAAAAGCTATCCTTCCTCCCTGCTCAGAGGAGTGGACAGAGACAGGATATTTGGGAGATTGCGAAGATGACAGGGGTGTGATGCTACAGGAAAATGTGTTGGTCTAACAATATCTGGAGGGCCATGGGTTCTTCATCCATGCTATACAGAGCAGAAGTCAAGCCTAGTGAGGGCACCAAGTTATCTGGTTATCTGGGATTCTGTGAAGCACATTGAAGTCAAATGTGCAGAGCTCTGATCATCTACATCTTCAGGTCACATTGGAGTTACATCCTATAGACCGTAAGCCTCTTAGGCCAGAGCTCCTGGTAAGGGTTGCTAACTCCTGCCCTGGAATAGAAAAAAGGATTCCAGTGTAGCAATATTGCTATGGATTGGGTTGGTGTTGAGAAGAGGAATGAGCCTGGAGGGGCTAAGGGAAACAGTGGCCACAGGAAAACAGGGCACCCAAGAATATAAGAGAAGGTTGTGGGGAAGTGAAAACAGGCAGAATGAAAGCATGAAGCAATTGATTATAATGGGGCCACGGCAATTTCTGGATCTCCAGTTGTTTAGAAAATGAGCTACCAAAGAAGAGCTTTAGGCAGGAAGTGCTGAGTCACTAAAGGATAGTGATGGTTAAAAAAAACTTAAAAGCCCAATGCCACGAGTTGTCAAAAGAAAAAAAGTAGTTAGCGACGCTCAAGGAAGTCAATGAGAAATGCATAGGCAAGACTAACCCACTATGAGCAGCGCAGGGTGCACACCTATAGTACCAATTCAGTGAGGCCTTTTCTGGGTGCACAATGCATGGAACATCAGGCAGGCAGGCGAGAAGGAAGGAAGGGAGGAGAGTTTCAAAAAGAAATTGATTCTCACAATATGCATTTACATATGATGTGAGATATTGAAATAAAAAAAGGAAGCAATGCATATTTCATTACTAGGGTCATTAACTTCTGCCTAGCAACAGCTCCTCATTTCCCAAACTGTGATGTGGCGCAGGTTACTCCTGTCAGAAAAATAATTCCAGCTAAAGGTGGTCCTTCGTGCAGTTGGGTCCATCTACACGTCATGCTTTATAAGCCTTTTCCTGAGCAACCTTAACGACTGGGGATCTTCCAGCTCCGCAGTCAACTTTGCAGTCCACCCTTGGTGTCCCAGCAATAGCTCTACTGCATTCAAAGCTTGGGAAGGAGGGAGAACAATGTAAGGTGTGGTGAGAGGGGGTAATCTTAATTTTATCATGCTCCTTCATAGTAGAGACAGTGGGAAGGGACCAGCTTAAGCCAGGTCCTGCCCTGACATGGGATGGGGGATTATGATCCAGTGCGGAATCTTCACTCAGAAGAATCTTCCCGCACGAAGGAGCTTGTGTGAACTTGATTCCTGCTCATTTGAGAGATTCTAACTAAGCATGTTCAGCTGAACAGACCTTCCCCTTCAGTGTGTGAGGGCTGAGGGAAGGAACTGGCAGAAACATGGATATTAATCGCCGGGCTAAATGAATGCCACCCTGCTTTTCCTCCACACGTATTGAAAATGTACAGGTCTAACACCTGAACGGAGTTTCTGTTCCAGCTGCAATAAACCAGATCAGTGGTTTCCAAAGTGGACAGTACCGCCCCCTGGTGAGCTGTGGGTGTACCTTGCAGTCGTGCTAAGATGCAAGAAGGTGCTGGAGGTGGGGCCTTCAGAGGGTGTTGATTGCTTATTTATAACTGACTAGGCTAGAGCCTAGAGTGAAACTCCTTTCTCACTTGGTGTTTAAAGTTTTACTGTTCTTATCACTTTCAAAGCTATTGCGTTTGGACATTGTATTGCCAATTCTGAGTTGTCACAAGATAGCCAAGTACTGATTTTCTTAAGAATTAGTTATCATGAATGTTTGGTAAGACCGCTCACCTTCCCTAGGGGCAGTCAGAGTTGCGGGAGGGCACCTAGGACCTCCCTGTGACCTGGCTGTGGGTGGAGGGATGCCGCCCACATCACTGGGACTCCCAGCCATGCCGCGCCCCCCAGCCAACCAATCAGGTTAGTCGGGGGGTAGCCGCTTGCCATTTAAACTGCAACATGGCTGGGGGAGGCCTCCATTCACCTCCTTGTTGGATCTCCCAGCCCACCTGCCCTCTTTTTATGCGTTGCTTGACTTTGGCCTTGCTATGGACTAACGTTGGCCATCTTATTGTTGGGGCCAGGTAGGAATTTTTTCCACTTGGCAAATTGGCACCAGCCATTTGGTTTTTGCCTACCTTGTAGCAATCATCACAGCTTTGTAAGGTTAGGCATTGCGTAAGCCTTGTCATGTGTGGGGAGGTTGTTGTCTCTGCCTGTCCCTCCTTGTTAGGGGTATCCTGTTAAAGGGATCCAGGGGTGTGGATCCTGTCCAAAGCCTGGGTTAGGGCCATGCCATGACCTCATCGGGGACCCTGGGGGTATATCATAGGGCACGCCCTACCAGTGTCTGACCCTTAAGAGTCTTCCTGCGGACGTGCAGGAGTCAGGATATAGTCTGGGTTCACCCAATGCCTAAGCCAAACCACTCACATCTGGAACCAATAAAGTTGTGCCCTAATTTATCCCATTAACCCAAAATATTGGTGTCTGTGTGTTTACTATCTAAGTGGGGCCCAGCGTCTGGGGCCTCGCCACGCAAGGAGTTATATATAAATACGGTTACAATGTTGGGTGCCCACTCTCTGCAAGACTCCAGGGGGTTCCAGGCACTCACCCAGGGTCTGTGTTCCTTTGGAGAATTGAGACATGGCGGAGACCGTTGTAGCTTTAAGCAATATGGTTTATCCATCTATTTACATTTTCAGACTGGATGGAGGGAGTCCAGATCTTACAGCATGGTCATATCGAGAGGGCCTTGTTCCCCACAGCAGGGCAGCCATGGAGTCCAAGGCATCTTTCCCAGGCAGCCTGTCCAAGATGGATCCCACTCTTTCTTCTTCCTTCTTCTTCTCAGAACACCCCGCTAAAAATTCTCTCTTCCTGTCACCTCACACCCAGTTACCCTGGGAACCATCCAAATCCCTAGTCTCTGTTCACACCTCAGGGCAAGGAGGGGAGGACAGTTCTCTTGCATTGCCAATGGCTCTCAATGGTCCTGCATTATTTCTTAATGGTCCTAGCTTGGCCAGGTTCTTTTTGCATAGGCTAGTTCGGGAACTCCTCTGCAGCTTGAATTTCTGTCTTCATATCCCAAATAATCAAAATCCGACCATTTATTAATTTCTAGGGTTTAGAGGTTGCACCCCCGAATCTTTAACAATACTTTTTGGTATAAATTTCCTTCACCCCTACATTTTCATTGGTAAAAATGTGTGGGAACCTCAGGTCCAGTGGTCAGTGATTGCGGCCTTCCATGTCCCTCTCTAGCCACACCCTTTCTCCTCAGGCCACCCACTTCACCAGTTGTTATGTACTGAGTTGAATAGGATCCAAAATGCAGCAGTCTGATTGGTCCTAGAACAATAGGAATCAGAATGCAGCAGTCTGATTGGTCCTAGAACAATGGGATTCAGAATTCAGCAGTCTGATTGGTCCTAGAACAATAGGATGCAGGATGCAGCAGTCTGATTGGTCCACAGGAGCCACCCAATCCAACTCCAGGTGGAAGTGAATCCGCAACCTGATTGGCCTACAGGAGAATCCCGGATTTAGCCAATCACATGGGGCCCATTGTGTAAATAATGTATATAAAGCAGACATTTCGGGGGAACTTGCATTCCTCACTACTATGAGCTGAATGAAGAGCATGAAATCCACACTCGACTCCATGTATATTTCACCAGTCATCTTCCATGGCCTTCCCAAGTGTTTTTGTTTGGCTGGAACACATGCTCTTGAGCAGCAATAATGCATCTTGCTTGCCTGCGTGTATGGAGGATGGAGGGTGTGTGTAAACCTGTGATGTTTGTGTAGCTGGAATGTAGCCTTCTGAACAAAGGTAAGAGTCCCATCCATTGCTCCAGTCTTTGCCTCTGCCCCTCACCATCACATGGCCCTTGAAAGGGTGCAAATGAGGGTATGTAGCCCCTAAGCTGAAAAAGTTTCTGCATCCCTGGCTGGAAGGTTTATAGCTAAAAATAAAAAGCACAATGTTTTTCCCTACCCAACAACCATGTTATTCCCTCCCCTTTGCTGAACAAGGTCATCATTGGTATTTTGTGGTTTGTCTACCTCTGATGTTAGAGCTCTGGGTGCTATAATTAAACATAAGTATTCTCTCATGAATATTAAAGAAACTGACTTCCTTCAGTGTTTCCTGGCATTTGCATAATTATAATCTCTGCAATGCCTGTCAGATTTGAGCTGTCAAGTCTGTTTACACTGCAGTGGGAAACTATTTACTGGGACGTACAAATGTAACATTTGCATTTGTAACAGCTTGAACTCTATTATGGTAAAAAGATTCATTTCCTGGGTGTCGTTTTTGAAGTCAGATGTATTCAGATTTGGCCTTTTCCACATCCCATCAACAAACAGACATCTGTATTTCCTCCTGGTCTTTCGTTTGGCTGCTGAATCTTTGGGGAAGGGCTGCAGCTCAATGGTAGAGCGCACAGTTTGGAGGCAGAAGGTCCCAGATTTGATCCTCGGAGAGGTAGAGCCTGGAGAACCACCACCAGTCAACATTGGCAATACAGACTCACTATCATGTAGCTTCCTATGTTTTTGTTATCAAGATCCACCTTGCCCAGCCTCTTGCTTTCCAGATGATTGAAGTTTAATCACCAGGACCAGTGGCCATGCTGTCTGCGATGGATGAAAGTTGTAGTCCCAAACATCTGCAGAGCACCATGTTGTGGGAAGGCTGTTCCAGCAAATATTTTACTCTTGGCATAATTTATGTAAATTGTTAAAGGAAGCCCCAGGCCACCAACAGCCATGCTCACCACAAAACACATAGGAAGGCTCCCATACACAAAGTCATAACCTTGGTCCATCTAGCTCATTTTTGTCAGCACTGACAAGTAGCTGCTCTCCAGGGTTTTAGGCATGGATCCTTCCAGCCCTAAATGGGGATGCTGAGGACTGAATGCATGTGCTCTACTGCTAATCTGCATCCCTCCAAGCTGGCAAAGTTACAAGTAGCATTCTTTAAGAAGAGAAATGTTTTTGGGACTCAAATTTCTGTACTATTTTGTGCATGATAGAAAATGAAGCGTTTTTATTTTTCCTTAAAACCTACGTTTTGATGTTTTTACAATCCTCATTATTTTTTTAAGCAGGGGAAGGAAAAGATCAACAATTTTAAAAATGAATCAGGTGGATCCAGGAAAACATGGGTCAGAAGGAGAATGCAGAATAATAACCACACTTTTCAAGATATAATACTCTTTCTGCTTATAATGTCATTTTTGCACTTTGACTACCAGGGAAGGCCCCTTAAATCTGTTGTAGTTTATATCTCTCACTCTTGCACAACTCTCATTCATGTCAGTGGCTCTTTGAAGATGAAGCAGCAGCAGCAGTTCTTGATAGATCATGTGCTGATAACTCTTTGAGAGGCTTGTTATGTTTGGAGGGTGAGAGGTTTGTGTAAGATGCTGGAGCTTCAGCCAGAGGTAGACTGCAGGCAGTTGTGGGTGAGGCAGCTAGCACAGAATAGGACCATCATACAGTAAATAATTAAACTACTTTCTGATTGTAAAATCACTGAAACATTATACTGATGAAATCTGCTGTCTGTCTTTACTGGTGCAACTGAGGAAACACCACAGACCATGCTTGTGTACGGGCATGTTCTTTGTGGGTAGAAAAACAGCTGCCATTCAGCAAGTTCCATCACCCAGTGCTCGGCAGAACACCAGGTTCAAATAGCACCCTTCAGCATCCTTCCGTACCTTCTGTACTCAAGAAGGCTGTAACCATGCCAGAGCTTAATTTAAGACAGGGATCATCAGAGCTGAGCCATGGACTTATGAACTGAGCCCTGGAACCTGTTTTCACTGTGCCAACTTGTAACGTGTGAAGTAAGAAGAAGAGGTTGCGTCTGAGCAGGTGCATATATACCTCCCCAATAAGTAACCACAGTGCATCCCAATTCACATGGCTGGCTCTAAAGGATGGACCTGTTGAAGCTTGATCTGCCACCCACAGGGAAAAGAAGGAATTATGCAGAGGTATCCTAGCAGTTCGAAAGCACATCAAAGTGCAAGTAGACAAATAGGTACCACTCCGGCGGGAAGGTAAACGGCATATCCGTGCGCTGCTCTGGTTCACCAGAAGGGGCTTAGTCATGCTGGCCACATGACCTGGAAGCTGTAGGTCGGCTCCCTCGGCCAATAAAGCAAGATGAGCACCACAACCCTAGAATCGGCCATGACTGGATCTAATGGTCAGGGGTCCCTTTACCTTTACCTTTATGGTGCTTTCAGACAACCTGTTAGTTAGGTGTTCATTGGATTTACTTGCGGGGAGAGCAGACAACATTCTCTGATTTGTTCTCATTTGTTTGTGGGGAGGTTAGATGGTGTTGCATCGAAGCAAACATTGTCCCAGCCTTTCCGGTGCATTTTCCTTATCACAAAAAAGTCCCATTTTGGGGGGAGCAGGTCTGTTGTGCAGGACCTCTCAATCCACTAGCATTGCACAACCTGATTTTCCCACTATGTGACTGAATCCAACGCAGGAACAGCGACAGTCTGCAACTGCCCTGGAGAGATTAAAATAACTAGGCATTTTTGTTTGGTTCATAATGATATTTGCTTTTGTAGAAACACCAAATTCATTATGTAAACACTCTCATTAAAATCTCGTTCAGTTCCCCATGCATTTGATGAAGATACACCCCATTTGTTACTCATATTCACATCTGTTTCAGTTTGTTGTTCTATTTGTTTTAAAAGTTAAATAAATGGAGCACTGGCTTTGATTTCTGTTCCTGGCAGCCTCCATTTTTTCTCCAGCCCAGATAACCTGGACATCATAATTGTTCTGGGGCACTGAGGGGAAGGGAGAATGGTGCACGCACCAGACACACAGCAGCTGTAATTTGTGTTTGTGTGGTTGATAATCCACCTCCATCTAAAAGTCCCAGAATAGCATGATTTCTGGGCACCTGCAGAGTGGTGGGGGTGGACAGAAACCAAAGCATTCTCTGAAGCTGGCTCTCCTGCTGCCTCAGCTTTTACCAGGAAAGTAAATCCCCTTGCATCCTGAATGGTGTGAATGAATAAAGGGAGTCTTGACTGGGAGTCCCATTCATTCCCATTCATACTTCTGTGCATTCATCTCAGTAGGAATGAAAATAAGACCAAATGGTCCTCTCGTCCATTCATGCACAGCCCTATAAAGAATCTCTCCCCTTCCATCTATATGATGTCCCACCTCTCTTCAATGAAAATGGCTAGTTGTGAAGCAGATTGGGGACGGTAACTGGAATGGCTCATTTCTCTCAAAATAAATAAATGGTTTCTCATAAGCTGCGACAAACTGATGGATCCAAAAGGGATTTTGCCCATATTCAGTTAATAATACAATAAAACTTTCTTTAGACCTTTTGATGATTTGAGGCTTATCATTTTACATTTGTTTAATATCGTACTTTGCTTCAGAGATTGTCAAAAAGTGACTCAGACATTCCTGAAAAAACAGAAACAAATGGATAATATCCACATAGGATCGATCTCTTACAAAAATGTTTCCACGTCATTGACTGCATTTTCTGTTTTAGTTAGTTTAGTTAGTTAATTTTTTATATAGCTTCAAATTTCTACAAAAAGCTCTAGGTGATTTATAATTCTAAAAGAAAATGATTTTTAAAGCCAATTCCTTATATGTTAAGTTTCTTGTTTCAGTATTTTTTAAAAAATCTTGTTAACTCAGTAAGTATCCCAACTGTAAAGTCCTGCATCAAAGATACACCTAACTAGAACATCCAACTGGTAGGAAACGTGTTTTCTTTTATGAAATGTAATGGCATTCCCTCTACTACCCACCACACTAACTAACTAACTAACTAACTAACTAACTAACTAACTAAATAAATAAATGAAATCAAAATGTGCCTTTTTTATATCATGCCTTATACCCCCCCCCCCTTTTGTTAACAATGCATTGCCCAGTCCCAACAAGGCTTACTTATACAGTGGTACCTCGGTTTACGAACTTTATCCGTTCCAGAAGTCCATTCTTGAACCGAAACTGTTCCTAAACTGAGGCGCGCTTTCCCTAATGAGGCCTCCCGCCGCCGGTGCCCTTCCACCATTCGGCTTCCGTTCTTAGACCGAGGTAAAGTTCTCAAACTGGGACAGAATTTCCAGTTTTGCGGAGTTTGTAAACCAAATCTTCCTTAAACAGGACTGTTCTTAAACCGAGGTACCACTGCAATCATTACCATCCATTTTACAATGTGTTTAAGGATTGCAGTGGTTTTCTTCAGAGCATAAATCTATATAAATCTGGCCACGAGGGGGCAGATTCATCCAAAAAAGAAAGAAAGAACAAGAACACTGTCCATCACATGGGAGAAACTTAGGAAACAGCAAACCAGTGATATTGTGCGTAACATGAATAATCTCCTTTTTATCATCGTGTCTGAAAAGCTTAACTATTCATTGTGTGCAGTTTTTAAAAATTTTCTTCAGAAGCCATGCAATTCCCCCTCTCTAGCACTAGGGTGTTTATTTCGCAGGTTGCTATTATGAGGGGATGGAGATCTGGCATCTTATTCTTTGATGATGGACCAGAAGCATCACAAGAACACAAATATAGGTAAAGGTTTATCATTTTATATTTGTTTTACAAAGCATTTCAAAGAACTCCATGGTGTACACACACACACACACACACACACACACACAGAGAGAGAGAGAGAGAGAGAGAGAGAGAGAGAGATTTTCTCCACCCATCCAAGTTAGAACCATTTCAAGTTATTACATGCAGTACTGTGCATGTCTAACCCACAGAGCCTAGGGCTTGCCAATCAGAAGGTCGGCGATTTGAATCCCCGCGACGGGGTGAGCTCCCGTTGCTTGGTCCCTGCTCCTGCCAACCTAGCAGTTCGAAAGCACGTCGAAGTACAAGTAGTTAAATAGGTACTGCTCCGGCGGGAAGGTAAACGGTGTTTCTGTGCACTGCTCTGGTTCGCCAGAAGCGGCATAGTCATGCTGGCCACATGACCCGGAAGCTGTACGCAGGCTCCTTCGGCCAATAAAGCGGGATGAGCACCACAACCCCAGAGTCTTCCGCGACTAGACCTGATGATCAGGGGTCCCTTTACTGTCATTTTACAGCTGGGGGGGGGATGGACAAATTTGTTAATGCACACCAGCCACAATGTAATTTTGCCAGTGTCTAGTGGTTGTGTCAAACTAAGTTGAACTCAGAGTAGACCAACTGAAATCAATAGACTCAAGTTAATCATGTTCCTTAATTTTAATGGGTCTACCCTGAGGCTGCACACACACCATACATTTAAAGCAGGCATAGGCAAACTCAGCCCTCCAGATGTTTTGGGACTACAACTCCCATCATCCATGACCACTGGTCCTGTTAGCTAGAGATGATGGGAGTTGTAGTCCCAAAACATCTGGAGGGCCGAGTTTGCCTATGCCTGATTTAAAGTGTATTTCCCCTTCCCAAAGAATCCTGGGATCTGTAGTTTGTTTAAGGAACTGTAGCTCTGGAAGGAGTAAAGTACAGTTCTTGCTTTTGGGGGGAATGTGCTTTAAATTTGTGGTGTATACACAGCCCAAGACTAACTTAGGAGACAACCCTAAGAGATGGCAATGATGATCATGTTGCAGAATGACATCAGAGGAACTCTGTGCAACTAGAAACCTACCTTTAAAAAAGTAGCTACATAACATATATGTAACACAGCAGTAGCCCCCTGGTGGAGCTAAAAAGCACAGAACAGAAAATCCTCCGTTGTCATTTCTGTGGCTTAGTTCTCTTTCTTTTGTTATCTCCCAAGTAATGTGCTTCTTGTTGGGCCACAAATGTTGCAAATGTAGCACAAGCTCGAAACAATCACCTTACAAGAAATACAATCTTTGCTTTTTGTTTCTCAAATAATGGTCATAATTCTACCGAGCGGACTGAAGATCTTGTACATACCATGCAGGGCAGAAAAGCTGTCACTGCAACAATTACAGCGCAAGAGAACATATTGTCCTATAGGAAAATTAAGTAATGTCACTGATGAAAAATGTAGCTCCTAAAGAAAAAGTCCTTCTTTTAAGGAGAGGTGAAAAAAAGCAAAAATAGAATGCCAGAGCACAGCAAGATTTCCAGTTTTTCTGTGATGTTCATCAAAATTGAAACAGCTCACCCATTAATTAATTTAACCTCACATCACCCCTGAGAAATAGGGTGTATCAAGAGTGTGTTGCACTTGCAGCAATGAAACCTTACCCCAGGCAGAAGAGAGGATGAGGCTGTGTTGTGCACAGCTGGGGACTAGAGAGCCAGCGTGGTGTAGTGGTTAAGAGCGGTGGACTCGTAATCTGGTGAACCGGGTTCGCTTCCCCGCTCCTCCACATGCAGCTGCTGGGTGACCTTGGGCTAGTCACACTTCTCTGAAGTCTCTCAGCCCCACTCACCTCACAGAGTGTTTGTTGTGGGGGAGGAAGGGAAAGGAGAATGTTAGCCGCTTTGAGACTCCTTAGGGTAGTGATAAAGCGGGATATCAAATCCAAACTACTACTACTCCTCTTCTTCTTCTTCTTCTTCTTCTTCTTCTTCTTCTTCTTCTCATACATGCAAGATCCACAGATGGAGGAGAAAGCCATTCAGTCTGCATTTTGGGGCAAACCAACCCAATTTTCCAGTCCTAGTCTTGTATGCAAATCAGAACATAACTATTTAATCAAAATGTACACATCTCCAAAATTTTGCAATGCAGTTTCAATCACAAAACTGCAGAAAGCCTGACATTTTATGGAGGTGGAATGTGCACAAAATGCATATTTTAGGGGAATACACACTGAAAAGCAGCTAAAGAGCACCCTTGCAGTCTTCTTCTTCTTTGGCTATCACTCGTAGCAGAATAAGATTGTCTTCCATGAACACGATCTTAACAGTGAGTCCGTAAGTGATACAGAGGCCAATTCTGGATCCACACGTCCTTCCACAATGGGGACATAGGTTTCTGGGTGGGAGTTGATCACGGTGAGGGTTTGCCAAATGTGTCTTCCTTTTAGCTCATTTTTTCCCTTTTTGCCCTGAATTCGTGCTTCTTCAAAGTCCACAACACCTTTGGTAAAGGCTGTTCTCCAGTTGGAGTGTGCGCAGGCCTGTGTTTCCCAGTTATCAGTGCTTCTGTTAACTTTTTTTAGATATGCCTTGAGAGCGTCTTTGAACTTCTTTTGTTGTCCACCAGTCTTTTGTTTTCCATTATTGAGCTGGGAATAGAGTGGTTGCTTTGGAAGGTGGTAATCAGGCATCCAAACAACATGACCAGTCCAACGAAGTTGATGTTGAAGAATCATTGCCTCGACAATCACTTTGAGCGAAAACCCATGGCAAGGGTGACCAGGTACTATTCTGTACTTGAACTGATAGCTCAGATTTAAAAGTACTCATGCAAATGTTAATCATCATTATTTTAATGATTTTTTTGTAACAAAAGTAACAAGGGGGTGAGAAAAACAGAGAGGGAAACGGGAGGTGGAAACATCAGCTCATATTAATGCAATAACCACCTATACATCCAGCTTGATCTAAATAACTACGTAAACTAACATAAGCTTACCCAAATGCTCAAGTAGTACATGATACTGAGGTTTAAGAGAAATGTGTTCAAATGTGGGAGCAGTGAGGTCCTCAGACTATTGTGTGATAGATGGTGGGTGTTTATGCTTCCAGGGGTAACATATAAATTTATTGGGTACCATATGGGCTCATAAAATCCAATGTGATGGGTTCTTTGGTCTGAGTCTTGGACAGATTTCATTT
The DNA here is from genome assembly GCF_964252035.2 of Podarcis erhardii. NCBI lineage: Eukaryota > Metazoa > Chordata > Lepidosauria > Squamata > Lacertidae > Podarcis > Podarcis erhardii. Next base: position 55,776,687 of record NC_138512.1, read on the forward strand.
CTCATAAGAGCATAGAGAGCTGCCTTAGACTGAGGCAGACCATTGGTCCATCAAGCTCAGTATTGTCTACACTGATTGGCCAGTGGCTCTCCATGTTTTCAGAAAGGAGACTCTCCTAGTCCTACCAGATGTTGAGGATTGAACCTGGGAACTTCTGCATGCAAAGCAGTTGCTCTGTCTGGGTCTCCTCTGACTCAGAAGACTGGACCATGTCACTTTTGAATTCCTATTTTATAAGGTTGTATTACTGTTTTCATAATACTGATTTATTACTTTTGTATCCTACTTAGAGCTTTCAGAATAGTAAGCCAAGCCCAGAAATACTTTTAAATAAATAAATAAGGCCAGAGTTATGTTGTTATTATTAGCATTATTAACGTCATCGTGGTCGTCATCCTCATTTAATGGTAACTAGTAATCTTTGTAAAAATAGCCCCTAAACTGGAACATCTTATGCAAGAGTTTGCATCATCCTTGTTATCTTTCTTATTAATTGGAACTGACAAGCCCATATTGTTCAGTGAGGTGTTCAGAATGCAGGCATCTTGCCAGTCTTAGTATCCTACCAGAGCACCATAAGAAGACCAGCCAGGAAAACAGGGAGGCAGGAGGTGGGGAGCAGGCAGAAGATGTGCTCTTTCATTTACTGCTCTCAGGTCAGGTCATTCAGTTCAGGACAACTTTGCAGCTGTCACTTATGAAGCAAAGCAGCCATCTCCTATTGATATGCCCCAGATTGCCCTGGAAACAATTTCTGAGATGGTGCAAATGGGCCACTTGTAACAGAGCAAGCTCACAGTTGCAGGAAAAAAGGGGGATTTTCCAAAATGCTATAGCCATTTGTAGCAGCCTGAGCCTGCAACGATAAAAGAAAAAAGTCTCTTCAAGATGTATGATGATGAGGATGATGACTATGATGACTATTATTATTATTATTATTCTAGCTAAATAGATCTATTAGTGCTGGACTTTTGGCTTCACAAGAACCTCACTTCCCTCTCCCTGTGTGTGCCTGGGCACCTCTTCCCAAACTTGTTCTGGAGGTTCCTCAACTCCCCCCCCCCCAAGCAGATATGGGAAGGGAATGGGGAAAGAGCAGGTAGAGGAAAGGAAGGAGAAATTCCATTGTGCAAGAGAAAATCCTTGCGCTACTGGATCTGCTTAGTTGGATCCTGTCCCTTATTATTTATTTCATTTATGAATTACTTTCCACAAGGCATTTTTCAATACTTTATAATAAAGCATATATAAAACAGGAACATATATAAAAACAGTTTAAACAATTAGAAAACATTGTTTTAAACACACACACGTTTTTATTTATAAAAAGAGTTTAAAACTCAGCACATACATAAAATTTATTTATTGACCCTCTTCCATTCCATTATCAAATCCAGCCACTGGTTCAGCACTTGTTCAGAGATGCAATGAAGTATCAGCACTTGTTAAGCCTCACCTGTCTCAGGTAGCAAAGATGGTGCTCAGACTTTAAAACCAGACTTGGAGCAGACAGCCTTTCAGATAGAGCATTCCTTCAAATAAAGGACTGTCCTTTGACAGCCCTTCAAGTAGAGAGTTGTTCTCTAGAAAATCAGGCAACAAAGAAGCCTTGTCTCCTGCTGCTTCCCAAACTCCCCCTACTGTGATACTATGTAGAAAGAAGAAATATGAATTTAGATGTTGCACCTTTCACATAGTGAACAATAGCCCCATTGCTAATCTGCCCAGTCACCATGGCTTTGCCATCCATGTGTTTGGCTGGCATGTGAATTAACTCTAGGAGCATATCAATGAACACACACAGAATGTTTTCATCTGCCGGTCAAACATGCAAATGACATGGAGGGGATGAAGTCTAGCTGCTGGGACACATTTACTACAGTGTTTTCTGAGTTAAAAATTGGATAGTTTACAGAGTCAACCCTCTTCTCTGCTCTCTCCCCACATTCCCTGTAACCTCCAGCAAGTCTCTCCTGCTTGCTATGGGGGGGAAATGAATGAGTTTTGAAAGAATAGCAAATGGATACATGATATTCATTAGTGACTCTGGCCTTTGCCAGTTATTCATGTGCCATGTGGAACAAGCCATTTTCTCCACACCGCTGTAAATGGAACCAGATAAAGCTTCACAGTGTGAGCAGGAGATAAAATGGTAGCACCTCTATCACGCCTTGAGAGAAAATGCTTCCCAAAATGTCTTGGGACTGCCCAACACAGCAGAGGGGAGAGCTAGTCTAACACATGATAATAGTAAACAGAAAAAAGAGGAAATGAACTCCAACCTCCATCTTATATCAGGCTGAGGGCCATATTCCTGTCTATGTAAGCTTTTGAGAGGCCACATTCCAGTGGTGGGCAGGGCCAGAGTCAAAGGTGGGCAAAGCAATGGCTGTAAAAATGACCTTTGTAGAGTAGACTAGTGTCTAAACATCCTCATCCACTCTTTATCCTTCATTCAGGCAACCAAAAGTCATCATCAGAATCCAAGGACACATTCCTGCTAGGCAAAAGCATCCAAGGAGCATGTGAAGCGGGACCAGTGAGAGGTGTGGCTGGGGAGGGGTGAGGTTGGTGAGAGCCAAACCAAAGCAGGACCACATTCAGCCCCTGCACCTAAGATTCCCCACCATTTAACTGAATGTTCCGGAGATAATTCTCCCTAACTCACATGTACGTATATTTCAAAATGAAAGGTGCATTTGTAGAATTTGCACCTGTATTGTGTTTGAAATTGTTTTAACCTATGAAATTGTGTCTATCTATGACATGGTGTTTATGCTATTGTTTTTTGTTTTTTATTGTTAAGTCACTTTGAGATGTTTTATAGGATGTGATTGGAAGGAAATAAAATAATATAATAAAATAAATAAAATAAAATGTATGAACAAGAGGCCTACATCTATGTGACCAGGTGAAATATGGGAGGTTGTCAGCTGTGGCAACATGATCCTCTTTCCGTTCAATAAAATATTGTCATGCTGCCAACCTTCCTCTAATAGCACTTGTGTGCATTGCAAAGAAGGATTGATTCTTGATGGGAAAGGACAGTTTTCCCTTGCTCTTTTAGAAAATCAGTTTCCTTGACATGCAGCATAGACCAGCAGCCAGCAAGGGAGAAAGTTGTCATCTGCAGCAAGTCTTGTGAAATGGGCAGTTACCCAACAGAACAGTTATTATCACCTCCAATTTTGCACAGGCCACTAAGCAGCCAAAGGAAGTCACTAGGGATGATTTCTTCATGTACTCTGCTTTGGATAATACCCATGGATCTGTCACGTAGCTTAATGCTCTGCCCAGCCAAAATAAACTTTGTGGCAACTACCGCTTGGAATGCTTCTCACCACATAAGAGAAAGGAAGCAAACTTTCCAGCTGAAGAATTCAGCAGTAGTTTATATGCTCACCATGTAAAAAACAACAACATTGTTGTGTTCCTGGTGGGATTGATTGCATTTAAATTCAAACCTCGATCCTATAATTCGGGTCCTTTTCCAGGTTTGCCTGCCATCTGGGGAATAGAGAGAGGGCCACCGTGAGGATGCTGAATTAAATGGGGCACTACTCACATTCTTATGAACTAGGCCTGTGTCCATAGAGGAAAATCTGAAGGCTCAGTTGAGAACATTAAAATTTAGAAGAGTTCATAGCCAGTGAGCTAGCAGATCCAATTCAAGGTGTTTGTACTAGCGTATAAAGCCTTAAATGGCTTGAGACCCAAGTTCCTAAAAGACTGCCTTTCCCAGTATCAGCCACATTGAACTCTACAATTAACAGGTGAAGTCTTGTTGGTGGCACTACATGCCGACCCATGACAGAGCCTTTTCAGTGGTGGTTCCTCAGTTGTAGAAATGCCCTCCCTAGTGAAGTGAACCTACTGACTTTCAGGAGTGATTTGAAAACGTTTACCCTGACATTTGGTGGCTGAAACATACTGTTCCTGGCAACCACAAGATGGAATAATGCTTTTAACTGAAATTGCTTTTAGAATGTTTTGACTGTTTTAAAATGTTTCTGTTTTGTTTCTGTTTTAAATTGCACATCCATTTGCCACCCTGGACTATTTTGGTGGGGCTGGGATATAAAATAAATAAATAAATTGCAAATTACCAATTCATTTGCAGGTGGGATTTGTTGTGCTCAGAGACCAGATCCACACATAATGCTAAGCTATACCATGGCTTAGTCCTGGATAGTGTTACAGTAGTAGAACTGGGCTATGGACTTCTCTGGGAACATGAAACATTTGCTCATTTCCACTAAACCATGGTTTGGCTTAGCGTTCTGTGGAAACTGAACCAGAGTAAATTGCAGGCCTCAGAATATTGGAACAGAATATTTCAAACAGGTGATTTTCAATGTTATTGAATACTTAATCAGGGGAAAATATAAGTACATAAGAAGAGCCCTGCTGGATCCTGAATTTGTCAAATTCTCTTTTAAAGCCATTCAAAATTATCCCCTTTTAAAACAAGGCAAGCTCTGTTTCAGATATACGCTGGTCTTTATGAATAGAAACAAAGGAGAAAATATTTGTATTTCCAACTGAACAAGCACAGTTTAGTTTGTAGAATGGACACAGTTGGAGGCAGGTGAGGAGAAGAAGCCACATAGATAAGGACAGATCTCCCAGAACATTCTGTCTGCAGGAATTCAATCATGATCAAAGGGCTAGGTGTGAATAATTTGCTTCCCATGCACTTTCCAGAACAAAGACCATCTCTGTCTGAATATTTAACCTTTGGCAGTTACAAGCTCGGCATTTTCTATATACAGAAACAGCTATGTTTCCTCCCCTCCATAAACATCATACAGGGCAAAGAGGCATTGGTGAGATAA